>NC_134268.1:168340204-168942093 GCF_031893055.1 Leptodactylus fuscus | reverse complement strand
CATCCACCAACTCCTCTTCCAATTGCGCACTGGCCCCTTACTGCAAACCGCACATGACCACAGCTTGCCCTGATGGCAACTGTGCCTCATGATCCCCACTTAGGTCCAGACAAGTCGGTGGCGGGTCCAAAACCCCAAAATTGGAAGGAAATGGCGGATGCTGCAGTATTTCTAACACCTGTTCCTGGTGCTCGGGCCTGGTCTGTGTTGTACCCTGCACCCTGCTTAACGCAGCTGCCATATCCGAAGTTGTGCTGAGCGCATGCTAATGTTTCGTGTCCAGTGCAATGGATGGGATGGGATTTCACATAAGTCTGCCACCCATGGCCACTCATGGTTGAGCAACTGAGGGAGTTGACTTTGACGAACCCGAGGGTTTTGGAGTTGGAACTACATCAAAGGTCTGTGCTGCTCACACACTCTGCTCAACACATGATATGTTTAGTGCCAGCAGTGTGGAGACGTCGCACAACAGCTGTTGTTCCAGCAGGTACAGGCGTTGTAGGAGTGCATAGAGGCTAGCAGCGGCAACTATAGACTTTAAAAACTATCCGCACAAGCGCCACACTTTCACCAGTAGCTCAGGAACATTGGGGTACCTTTTTCAAAAGATTAGCAGCAATGAGTTAAAAACGTGGCCCAGGCATGGAATATGTTGCAGGCTGCCAAGCTACAGAGCCAATCCCAGGTTACGGCCATTATCACACATGACAACATGCCTGGGCCCAGGTGCAGTGGCAAAAACCACATTGCCGTCTCATCGAGGATGGCATGACTCACTTTGTAGGCAGTGTGCTGTCTGGCCCCCAAGCTGATGAGCTTCAGCACGGCCCGCTGACGTCTCCCCACACCAGTGTTGCAGCGTTTCCAGCTCGTAGCTGGGGTCAATCTAACAGCGGAGGAGGAGGAGGGTAGTGTTTCAGCCCTCCTCCCAGGAATGTTTTGTGGGGAGACAAGTCAGGAAAATTCTTGAAACAGGGGAGAGTTTTGCATCTTTGCCCTTGCTGCCTATGGACATCCCTTTGCCTCTAGCCACCATTTTCCCTGCTTTGCTTGCCTCCACATCCACACTGCTTTTGCCCCTAGACATCACCCCAGTCCATGCCTTAGCTTGTACCCCCAGTTTTTCCTGCTTAGCTTGCCTCCACATCCACACTGCTTTTGCCCCTAGACATCACCCCAGTCCATGCCTTAGCTTGTACCCCCAGTTTTTCCTGCTTAGCTTGCCTCCACATCCACACTGCTTTTGCCCCTAGACATCACCCCAGTCCATGCCTTAGCTTGTACCCCCAGTTTTTGCTGCTTAGCTTGCCTCCACATCCACACTGCTTTTGCCCCTAGACATCATCCCTATCCATGCCTCTGCCCCTAGCCATAACTCTGCCACCCCTGGAAACTCATGGTGCAGAAACTTTGGGAGCTGACTTTGAGGAACCCTTGGGTTTTGTAGATGGAACTCCATCAAAGGTCTGTGCAGCTCACACACCCTGCTCAAGATATGGTATTGTAGGGTTTCAGCGTGTGTGAATGACGGACAACAGCCTGTGTTTGGACAGATGTAGGCCTTGCTAGAGTGTTTTTAGGCTAGCAGCGACTCCTGTGCACTTGCAAAAGTGGGCGCACAAGCGCCGCATTTTCAACAGTAGCTTCGGTGCATTTGGGTATGTTTTCAAAAAACTTTGCACCACTAGGTTAGACGTGGGCCAAACATGGAACGTGTTGGAGGCTGGCAAGCTCCAGAGCCGCTACCAGGTTCCAGCCATTATCACAGGCGTAAAAATGCCAGGCCCCAGGTGTAGCAGGGAAAAAAAATGCCATCTCAGCCAGGATGGTATCCCTGACCTCGGAGGCACTGTGCTGTCTGTCCCCCAAGCTGATGAGCTTCAGCACCGCCTGCTGACGTCTCCCCACACCAGTGTTTTAGCGTTTGCCGCTAGTAGCTGTGGTGGAGGTTGCAGCGTCGTAGGGTTTCAGTCTACTCCTGCCATGAATTTTGGCCTGGGAGAGGAGATAGGGTACCTCAGTTTGCACCCCGGGACCAGACTCCACCACATTCACCCTGCCTGTCCTTAAAGATAAGCAGCATCCCTGACCACAGGCGCTTGTCCAAGTGTCGGTGGTCAAGTGGACCTTGCAGTAAAGCGCGGAACTAAGGGCCCACCTGATGTTGAGTGACACGTGCTGGTGCAAGGCGGGGACGCCACACCGGGAGAAGTTGAGACGGCTAGGGACGGCATAGTGAGGTGCCACAGTTGCCATCAGGTCCAGGAAGGCGGGAGTTTCAACAAGCCGGAACGCCAACCTCTCCTGGGCCAGCAGTTTAGCGATGTTGGCGTTCTAGGCTTGCGTGGGTGGGTGGTTAGCGGTGTATTTCTGCCGGCGCTCCAATGTCTGAGAGATGGTGGGTTGTTGTAAAGAAGCGCCTGATGGTGCCTTTGATGGTGCAGGAGAAGGAGATAAGACAGAAACAGGGGAGGATGAGGGAGAAGTCAACAAAGTGGCGGAGGCAGATGAAGTGATGTCCTGGCTCGTCCTCTGGAGTGCATCGCCAGCACTGTGAGCAGAGGCAGTGGCATGAACGGCGGGCGACGTTTGTCCTGCCGTTGCTGCCTGCCACTGATTCCATTGCTTGGATTCCAAATGACGGTGCATTGAAGTAGTGGACAGGTTGCTCTTCTCAGGGCCCCTACTCGATTTCGAGAGGCAAATTGTGTAGACGACACTATATCTGTCCTCGGCGCATTCCTTGAAAAAACTCTACACCTTCAAGAAACGTGCCCTCGATGGGGGAGTTTTTCTGGGCTGGGTACAAAAGGGAACATCTTCGGACATTCCGGGTCTGGCCTGGCTTCGGCAAAGCAGCTGACCTCTGCCTCTGGACATGTCTCTGCCTATAGCTACCCTTTTTGGTGCTGCACCTGCCTCAACATCCACACTACTTTCCCAGCTTGACATCCGCCTTGTCCAGGTGGGGTCGGTGTCCTCGTCGTCCACCACCTCCTCTTCCAACTCCTGTCTCGCCTCCTCCTCCTGCACAATGCGCATGTCAACTGGCTGCCCTGACAGCAACTGCGTCTCATCGTCGTCGATGAGGGTGGGTTGCTGGTCATCCGCCACCAAATCGACCGGAGATGGAGGAGACTCTAGTGTTTGAGCATCTGGACACAGATACTCGTCTGTTAGGTCCGTGGAATCGCGAAATGGAGGGGCAGGTTGCGGTACAGTCAAAGGAAGGGAGAACAGCTCTGGGGAGCAGGGACAGTTGGGGTTATTGTTCTGGGAAGATTGGGAATTTTGGGTGGAAGGAGGACAAGACTGTTGGGTAAGAGGAGGTAGAGGCTGACTGGCTGGTGTACAATGTGCTTTAAGCGTTATCCGACAGCCATTGCAAGACCTGTTCCTGGTTCTCGGGCCTACTAATCTTTGTACCATTCAGCCTAGTTAATGTGGAACTTTTGTGCAAAGCGCAGAACTTAGGGCCCGCCTGATGTTAAGGGACACACGCTGGTACAAGGCTCAACTCACCCTAAGTGCCAAAAACACTGCTGGTGCAAGGCTCTACTCATGCCAAGGGCCTCAATCTCTGCTGGTAGCTCAGCTTAAGGTCCTGTAACTTTGTTTGGAAGGGCTCATGTTAAGGGCTAGAAAAGTGAATTTTGGAAGGTCTTACCACATCACACACACACACACACACACACACACACACTCAAAATGACAGTTAAGGGTGAGGGCTTTTGGAATTCCCATTGCCTATTCCATTTGTGGTTGTCATGGGGAACGTGATTTAAAGGGGTGGTTGTTACTGTTTGTTGAGCTTAAATTGGGGTTTGTGTCCATCCATTTGGGGAGTAAAGAAGGTTTCCAGGTATTTTCCCACTTTGATAGAGGTTTTTTTGAATGTGGAAAGTGTGTAGTTGTTAGGCAGTGATGTTGGGGTAATAGAGGGTCTTTGGTGTGTTAGATGCCCCCAGACATGCTTCCCCTGCTGTCCCAGTGTCATTCCAGAGGTGTTGGCATCATTTCCTGGGGTGTCATAGTGGACTTGGTGACCCTCCAGACACGGATTTGGGTTTCCCCCTTAACGAGTATCTGTTCCTCATAGACTATAATGGGGTTCGAAACCCGTTCGAACACACGAACATTGAGCGGCTGTTCGAATCGAATTTCGAACCTCGAACATTTTAGTGTTCGCTCATCTCTATTCATTATGGATTTGAAACATTGCATTGTGTTATACCAAGGGCAAATGAAGCCTTCAACTCTTGGACACTATAGGAGTGCCACTTTACTTTCTTAGTCTTCGCACATATACGACCATATGTATAAAACAGGACAAAAAAAAGTTCATAGCAACCAATTGAATTGCAAATTTCTTATTTCTCGAGAGTAAGTCTGGAAGTAACAGCTGATTTATTACTGTGGAGAACTTGACACTTTTATTAGCAACTCTTTATCCATGAGGCTATAATATAATTCACATATTAGTGGATAAAGTCATTTTTAACTCTAATTAAAGTATATTCCTTTAGCTACATGCAATAATAAATAAGCCATGACATGAACATTTGTCTATACAAGTCTGATCTTCAGTACAGTTATGGAACACATGTCATTAATTATTCTCAGATACTTAACATTTTACACATGATTTCATTTCAAGCAGTAGATGGAATTATTTTTTACATCATTAGGTTTATATACATTTAGATTGATTAATCATTTTATACATGTTACCACCATTAAGGAACACATCCAACATATTTAAATGAAGAACGCTCTTTCGGAAACAATCATAAATAAACCATGTTGCTCAAAGGTAAAAAAAAATAAAAAAATACGTGGACTTGTTGCTTTTCTTATACTCATTGTATCTATTGTCAGTTTTTGCTTATTAACCCCCAGTGTTCCAATCTTGTCACTTTCTTTCAGGCTGGGGCCCCATGTGGCACCCATGGTGTGGTTTGGCTGAGGTGAAAACGCCACAATGAATCCCATCCACACCTCGCGGAATAATATGAGCAGTGGACACACTGCAATTTCCAAAACCGCCATGGTTTTGGAAATTGCAGCATGTCAATTATACCAATGGAAATGCCAATGGTTTCCCTATAGGTATAATGGAAAGCGGTGAAAAGCGGTACCGCTGCAGTTTTCTCCAAGGCTCTTTTATGATGGGGCCATCTACCTGGGGCCTTAGCCTCAAGCTGTCTTCTCCATTCCTGGGTGTTTGCTGGAATTTCTTTTCCTTGACTTCCCTTCATGCATTGCACATGTATTGGCCAATAAGAAGCATAAAATTTCTGCTAACATTAACCCATTTTTGCACCTTATTCAAAGCTACCTCTTAGCTACATAGCTATAATTTTTATATACTGTGAACACATTGGGCAGAAAGCTATTGACAGTGTCCAAGAGCAGAAACAGTCACAAGTAAGAGCCAGACAGTAAGCTACTACTGAAAAGTACATTTATAGCGGCATCATTTGGAATTTACGAGTGTCAGTGAATATTTGCATGTAGCTGTATAATGGGCCCACAGATTGAATGTTCTATATGGGCTCCAGGGACCCCAGTCCAGTTCCTGTGTGTAGGCATGTGCAGTACTTATTCCCCATACTTCCTCTAGTCTTCCTATGTGCTGGGTAAAGTTTCATCCCTTTCCACTATTTTTTGCTGGACCTAAGCTTGCATATATAGCTCACACAGAAAAGCTGATCTTCCGGATCATTTGCTGACTGGGGACAGTTAGGAGTTAGGGTACCCCCATACACATTGATGTTTGTCTTGCTGAAATTGGTTTGTACGACCAGCATTTTTATAATATATAACTAGCTTTATTCTATTAAACGTAATATATTTATACGGTATACCCCATGCAAATATAATAAGAAATGTTAGTTATATTTTAACGACAATGTATAGAGGACAGACTTACTTTATGAGTTTATTTACGGGAAGTATTTCTGTGATACTGATTCATAACTTTTGTCACTTCCAGTGATCAGCAATTCCTGACACATCGCTGGCAGTACAATCTGACACATTCACTTTGGCAATTTAGCATTTTTTGATACACTTGGGTGCACACGGACGTGATTGCGGTATTTTCTATATCTGATTTGGAGGAGAAGTCTGTGTACTGTAAACACCAGAATTAGGAGACCATCTTGTCATTACACAAATTAGGATGAAATTGCTTTAGAAAACTTTTCAGATGGCACTTTTAGATATCTAAATGTAACTGTGTAATGCCAGAGGTATTTCATCCCTAAAGGTTTATCAAGGCTGGAAAATCCATTTTCGTATTCCCTATTTGGTGAGTATAAAGTAACAAAAGAATTTACATTTAAAGGACCCCCCAACTATTAGCCAGAGTGGTTTCAAATAGCTTTGGAGGACCCCAGAATGTCTATGCATTACAGACACAGCCCATTGATTGACTGGAAACTAGCTAATGCGTCTTTTCTCCAGTGGTGGCGCTGCAGAGTAATTGAATATTAGGCATTGGGTTCAATCATAGGTTACAGCTAATCTCTAGTGCACCTAAAGGACACGTCTAACATAAAGGATTTGTATAATGTAAATGACCTATAAAGTTTTTCTCATTTATTTGTTTATGTTCTTCCATGATATATTGTTGTATATCTGAGCAATAGTAAGATTAAATTTTACTTCTTTTCATAGGTTTTTTTAGTTCAATAACTGGCAAAATATGTTTTCCATATTTTCATCTCCTATAAATTGTAATCATTATATGTTTTCCTAAAATAGCTCCTAGAAATGGGTTTAACATTGATTTTAGTGTAATATAAAATAATGGTAGGTTATTGTATCACTGGGCTACCAGGATCACCTTGGGCAAATTATTATTAGAGAAAAGTGTAAAGAATAGACACATGTTAATACTGTATCAAGTGTTTCCATCGCTGACAAAAACATTGCAAGGTCACCCAAGCTTATTACAGATACATTTTTGTACCTGTATTATAGGCAAGTGTGCAAGCACAATGGCAAGTGTAATGATCTGAACTGACAGCATCATAGAGATTCCTTGTGTGAATAGCTCATATGAAACTGGCCTAAGATGCAGAAATTAAAAATATGCAAGAGGACGGCTTAGTACCATCCATGAAGAAAGATGGAGAAAATGTGTTGGTCCTCTTTCTTCTGACTGAAGGTGCTGATGACTTACATCATCACGCCTGTGTCGGGGCAGAGGTTACACTCTGCAGTCAATGTAAGCCACGGACCGTGGCCATCACTGACAGATTTCAGATGTATATGCATTTGCACATACAGGTGAAAGAAGCGATCATTCACTAACAGGGAATCCTGTATCAGCATCCCCATTAATGAGGAATCCAAGCGATGGCACACATGCTATGGGTTCGTCATCACAGGGGTAAAGGAAATGTTAAGTAATGAAGGGTTCCTGTCCACTTTGATATACAATGCCATTTTCACTGGCACTTTATTGGAGCTGGCTGTCCATCTGGCATTGCATATCTGTAATGGACTAACTAAGTAGAAGAAGCACCAAGATCTCACATTGTTGTTGGAGCAGCATGACTGTATTGTACAAAAACTATCAGGCCAATATAACTTCAAGAGACATCTTTAGACTATTGCTTTACAACAATATGTGCTTTGCAACTTTGCAACATCTACTAACTGTCAATGACATGTCAATTTTTTTCTCTTTTTGACTTATCTGCTCACTCCATCACTAATCAGCAATCAGACTATGCACCACTGGTTTGCCATGACAGTCAGGGGGCTAACAAAGGCCTCCAGGTCTGCCATTACTGCATCCTGACTAGGCTGTGCCTCCGGCATGGCCTAATTGTTATCTTGTCACTTTATTACCACTTGTACCAAAGCATTATATCAGCCAACCAAAGAACATATTGTAACGTTCCAAGTGAGACTTAAAAACAATGAAATAATGTTAAATTTAGTTTTTTTGGGCACAGTATTTTTTTCCAAGAAAGGGTTTAAACATCAATATATGGTATTGTTGCGCTTTACCTGACCCATACAATGAAGTAAACATGTTAAACTGTATAATGGACAAAAACTCAAACCAAAGTCATTGCCAATGTATTGTCTCACACAAAAAGCAAGCCAATGTACAGTATGATTACATTGACATCAAAATAAATAAAATACATAAAAAAGAATGACCTTTTGAATGCAGCAAAATGATAGTTTTTTTCTCTGAAATATGCTTTTAAAAGATAAAGAATTTACATTTTTAATATCACTGAATCGTATAGAGTAACAGTAACAAATTGTTCTGGATGAACAAAACAAAATTTAAAATGCAAAAAATCAATAAGCTGTACTATTCTTAACATTATACCCTTGAAAAATACAACACAGCCCATAAAAACAAGACCTTATACAGCTACATCAATGGAAAAATGAAGGGAAATGGAAATGAATGAGGGGTTAAAGTAATAACCTGTTGCATCAAATGGAGGAGTAATTGTAGCCAATCACTGTAACATAATTGATCGGGCTCTCATATACCTCCTCAGTGTAACCCAGTAGCGGTCGTATAGGACAGAGGCTGTTTTAGCAATAATCACACTAGCCAGCTCAACATTGATTTTGTCAGGAGGGCCTCGGTTCTACTCCAGTGTACCGTACAATGTGAAGTCATCATCCACACTTGTCTGCAAGAATAGAGGTAAGACAAAAGGTATTGAAAACATATCTGTCTGGAAATAATTAAACAGCCACTTCAAGGAACACATTAACATTTTGTGTCTATCTCAGCTACCAAATGATTACTGTATACTCATTCAGATACACAAGACAAAAAAACACTGTTGTCCGTGACTAATGTTTCTTTTTTTTCTAATAAGAAATACATGAGCACCGTCATGTTAAAGGGGTTTAACACATATTCTTATAACTGTGTCAGTATACACTGATTCGTTTGTGTTATATTCAAATTTTGAATAGTCTCTAACTAGGGTTTAATTTTTGATATTTATGTATACCGTATATACTCGAGTATAAGCCGAATTTTTCAGCACAGTTTTTGTGCTGAAAAAGCCCCCCTCGGCTTATACTCGAGTCAGCAAAAAAAAAAAAAAAAAAAATTTATTTTTTTTTAGGAGGGGTTGGGGCTATGACCAGCCACAATACCAATGTATAGAATCTCCCATAAAATAGTGCAAAAAAAAAAAAAAAAAAGGTTTGAAAAAAAATAAATAAAAGTTTTAAATCACTCCATTCCCTAGAATGCATACAAAAGTAGAAAATTACTGCAAAACACATTCACATTAGGTATCCCTGTGTCTGAAAGTGCCCGGTCTACTGAATATAGGATCTGCAGTGCTCCTATTCCGTCGGGAAGAGGTTAATAGGAGCACTGCAGATACCCTATATTCAGCCAGACTGAATTCCAAGTGGGGAAAGAAAAACCAGTCCTCAAGCTCAGGGAAGGGGCAGACAGACAACCAAAACACCCCCTCCCCTTCCCCAGCACCCAGCATCTACTGCACCCAAAAACTCCGACCATTTTAATTTTTGAAATTTTCCAGTAGCTACTGCATTTCCCCCCTAGGCTTATACTCGAGTCAATAAGTTTTCCCAGTTTTTTGTGGTAAAATTAGGGGGGTCGGCTTATACTCGGGTCGGCTTATACTCGAGTATATACGGTAATTTGTATTGAACCATATCTGTAATGTTCTCCACCTACTCATTGTTTGTTACGCTATGTCTTTTTGTTAGACATTTTGTTATGGCGGTTGTTTTTACCATAGCTTATAAAATAGTAAACAGATCCCTTTGGTATAATATTCATTTTGTGACCTTATTTCTTGATTTGATGGTTGGATTTACGATCCATTTTGTGGTGTATTTATTAAAAAATGGTTCCATAAATGTACTGTATCTCCTCTACCTGAGATCACGTGTGCCACTATTGTATACTGCAGCGATTAATAACAGGGGGGACCCCAGACTATAATAATTTCACCTTCACCCTGACATAATTTCAGCTGTGTTTGCCTTAAAGAGGTAGGAATTGGGTACATAGGTTCCTAGGAGCCCTGACAGTGCTGTATGTACAGTATAAGGTATTGTTCCTATCAAACTTCTTTGACCCAAAACAAATCTTGGACCTGAACCTTAAATAAAATGAATGCAGAAAGGTTTGCCCATCTCTAGTCCATATCTGACTGTTTATATAGGATCCCGTCTCCATATCCAGCTCACACATAGAACTCTATGGAGAAGGTAGTGGAAGAGGTGGATGTCATTTGATTTTCTCTTCATCCTGTGGAATTAGTCTTATCAGGAAGGTGTAGCAATATCAAAAATGCTCTCTGTCACTTCCCCCTCCCCCTCCCCTCTTCATAGACTATATGTAGAACACGATAAGATATAATACCATGTTTCTTGTATTGACCTGTACTATCCAATTACACAAAATTGTGTATAACTGGAGGTTTTAGAGGTTTTACTTTCCTGAAATTATATCTTTAAGATGAATTAGAGAGGTAAATATCAAATCATTATGACAAAACATGTTACATTTTATAGTGTTATAGTGTTCATTTTCACTTCACTGACTAAAAGACGGCCACATTGTGAGCAGGTGTGAAAGTTTATTCAGAATTAATGAGGACATTCATAAATGAGTATATTCACAATATCACTGAAAAACGATGGCACCATCAACATGAAGAGTAGGGTTGAGCGATCATGTTCGGAAAAGATCGGATTCCGATCGGTGATCGAGAAAATTTCACGATCGCCATCGGAATTCCGAACACGATCTTTTTATGTGGGATCGAGATCGGTGATTTTTCCCACAATGCATTGCTTAGCCTTCACACTGAGTATATGCTGTATATTCAGTGTGAAGGTTCCGCTGCAGTTCCATAGGAATGAATGGAAGCAGCCGACACACAGCCTTAACCCCCTGCGCGCCGGCTGCCTCCATTCATTCGAATGGAAGTCTAAACTAAATCTCCAGCAGCTACTTACCTCTAGAGATGGCTGCCCCGGTGCCCTCCTTCTTCTTGCCTCACTGCCCCGCCTCCCAGGTTAGTGTTTAAAGCACTAGGTAGGCGGGGCTTGTGGCTTAGAGTGTGGGCGAGTACAGGGCGGGGAGACGTGAGGTCTCCCCTCCCAGTACCCGCCCACACTCTCCTAACCCGCCCACACTCTCCTAACCTGGCAGGGAGGGGGCAGCGAGGCGAAGAAGACTGCAGCTGGAGTGGCAGCGAGGCGAACACCAGCGGAGCAGCCATCGCTGGAGGTAAGTAAGGTAAGTAGCTACTAGAGATGCTACTTTAGTCTCCCATTAGAATGAATGGAGGCAGCCGGCACGCAGGGGGTTAAGGCTGTGTGCCGGCTGCTTCCATTCATTCCTATGGAACCGCAGCGGAGCCTTCACACTGAGTATACGCTATATACTCAGTGTGAAGGCATTGTGGGAAATACTACCGACCTCGATCCCACCTAAAAAGATCGTGTTCGGAATTCCGATCGCGATCGTGAAATTTTCTCGATCGCCGATCGGAATCCGATTTTTTCTGAAAAACAATCGCTCAACCCTAGTCAACACTTGTTCTGTTTTCACATAAATGGTCTACAATGTGCCTGTGCAGAACTGGTATCTACCAGTATATGATTACTATATAGTGGAGATATTGGTGTACGGAACCCAGTTGAATGTGTTTCCCCCCCTCCCTCCTTTTCTCAACCCCTCGCCTCATTTCTGGCAATGGATGAATAAATCGACAATTTACACTATGTGCTGCCTCTATCTCCTTTCTTGTACCAGCCATTGTTCAGACGTCAATACAACAATACTTATGTAGAGGTTGAAAGTTGTCGTTCATGTCTTTGGAAACTGAGAGACCGACTAGCTCAATAAATCAAGTGAGGTCAAGTTATGGATTTGGGCATACTAGCAGATGGTAGGTAGAATGAGAACAGTTATTTACAGAAGGAAGATGAAAACAATCTTGGTAGCAATATGATGGATTTTACAAAAGTTATACAAGGTACACAAGTATAAAAGTTACAAAGATATATATTGAAAAATATTCACAATGTAACATCCAAAGGTAGACGTTTTCTCTTTTACATCTGGTGGAATTTGTTCAAATTTGTAGCTAAAAAGACCAAACTCAAAGAAGGGCACAGACGGACGCTGAAGCTGGTGTATGAGGTCTTATTTAAATATGACAATAGAATAAAGGAAAATGAAAAAAATAAGTACATGAAATGAATATGGGAAATAGTAACTAAACCAAATTCTTCTCTTGAAAGAAGAGTGATCTATCTAAAGCACCTTCTCTGGCCAAAGAGTACCGTGATCTGTATTAACAAGGGGCAAAAATCCCTGAAATAGCTGTGTGCAGATGAGTCCTCGTATATCTGGAGGTGTTTTTGGTTTGGCCCCCATGCTGTCTTTCTTTTGAAACAAGGTAAAAGATGCAAATTGATTTGTAAGTCCCAATGTCTGAATCCCTAAACTTCCAGCTAGGTTCATAGCTTGTGACTGAGGTTCAAAGACTTCTATAAAGTATCACTATAATACCAATGTAATAGAGATGTAACAAAGTTTAACTCAAACTTGTCAAGTCTTCCAGAACATCAGGGGGGCTCCCAAACAAGGTTGACTTCTGGGATTCCTTGAAGAGAAGGCACATTTCCAGGGGCCTCTCTGTTGTATCAAATGTGACATGGTCATGTTATATGCCAAAAAAGTGGGATAGCCAGTATATGGGAACTCCCACATCACTAAAACTGATGAGAGACATCCTAAAAAGGAGACATAACATCATGAATGGGGCCTTTCCCTTACATGACACATGGTAGGTGGATGCCCTATTACAGGTATAAAATTGTGCTCCAAGTACAAGTTATAAATTTACCTTCAATACACATATAAAGGTGAATAAAATATGATCATGAACATGTACTGAGAAATATACTGGGAGGCATACACTGCCTAATGTGATCTTAGTGCACTTAGCATTGTGACGTATCTAACAATAAGCATTGCCTCATATATCTGCACATTGGTGTATATCCATGAAATCAAAAATGATTTCTATTTTTGTACTTGGAAGTGGTTCCGTATGGTAATCCGCATTGTTCACACATGATATACAGCATGTTTATCAGAATAAGTTGTGGAGCTGCAGAAGCACACTGCACTGCGCCATGTACCGCTATAAGACTGCCCGCAGGCACAGCACTACTGGACTGAGTGTTTCACTTTACAAGCTCATTAGCTCATACTGCTCTAATAACTTTACCTCCCCCATTTAAAGAAGAACCGAGCAGAATCTATCATGGGAATGCAGAACATAAGCAATGACAAAGGGAGAGCTCACTGACATAATACTTAGCTCACAATGACTATGAGGTTTATGAAGATGAGTAAAATGAAGTTTATGAAGAGAAATGCTCTTTAATAATGTATAGCTCGGTATCAGGTAATGATATTATATCCATTAGCATCTTTTCAGTTTAACAAAGGAGGAATGGTAGTTGTTCATCCAGGGAGAAGCTAATATAAGAAGGTCTATGGTGTACTGAATCATCCTTCATTTAGACCATAGACTTATGCATGCACTTTCTTCCAATTCAGTATGACGAATTTCACTATCTCCTCAGTATTATTCACAGTCTATAGGCATAGATCTCTAGCCTGCCTATCCTGTCATTAAGGAGAACTCTAAGGAAAAGAATATGTAAATATGTTCTCCTTGATGGAAAAGGAAAACTTTCTCTTTTGCCACCTTTTGACCTTTTGGAAAGTAGCACCCTGTAGGTTAATCTCTGGTTTTCTAAACTAGAACATCTCCTCTAAAAGCAAGAGAAACCCATCTACAGACAGCTGTTTTGGGGTTATTGTCCCTCATCCCTGCAAAGCAGGGTACTGGTATGGCTGGGTGAGAGGTCATATATGTAGGTCACAAGGAGTACTATGTCTGTCTTTGTACACCATCTTCTCTTTGGAAGTGCAGATTGTCCAAGACACTAAAGGACTACTTCATATATTGCTTTTCTACATTGTCATTTATAATTACAAATATAATTATATTCATTTGACTTCCTAATAGTTAATATGTAGATTCCATATTTTATGTGAAAATTCATAGGAATGGATCTTTGCCCCTTGATGATGTTCTTGGGTGGATATCTCATTCTGTATGGAGGTGCCTTGATCACAGCCACTATGTTGCCTGCTCAGCTGTTGAGACCCAAAGACCCAACATCTGCTATACTATACAATGGGTGTCAGGAAGGGGTTAATTAATATGTAAGGAAAACATCTATCTATCTATCTATCTATCTATCTATCATTCTATCTACCAATTTGCATGTATTTAATGCTAGCGAGGGCTAAAATAACATATACTGTATACTTTCCTGTCCGTTCATCTGGGGATCCAGTGGAGAGCCTCTGATTGGGTCCCCAGTCTTTTTGGACACACTGCTTGTGCATAAGCCCTTCAGTCAATCAGTGGTTGAGCCCTGATACTTGTTTGCATAGGGTATCCGTGCTCAGTCACTGATTGGCTGGTGCGCCCCTATGCAGGAATACCATGGCCCTGAACAGCGATTCTGTGCTGGATATTTTAGTATAAAGTATTTGTTACATTAGGCCTCGCTATCCAATAAAATGATACCTCTTTAAATAATAAAATTACTTTTACTCAGTTCTAAAATAGTATTGTAATGAATGTGAGAGGAGACAAAAGGCCAGATCCTGCAATACAGCATGCAAAAAGGAGGATCTATTTCTCACTTCTCAAGTCAGACTAATGAATTCTGGCATGAAAATTACAAAGTTAGCGTCTTCATTAGAACTTCAATTTCAGCTAATGATCAGGATAGCGGAAGGGAAGGTTCATCTTCCAAGATAACAATGCTGTAATTTTACTCACAACATCGCTATATAATGTTCTCATCTACACCATAGAGGCCAATCTATCACATTTTCTGGACAATTCACTGTATTGTCGTTTAAATAAATATTTTTACAAATTTTTAAGATAATTGTCTGTATCAAGGGTAAATTTAAAAAAAAAGAAAAACTCCTATGTGAGTCTTATCTAGAGATGGAGATATTGGTGTCTCCGGTATTAGATACCAGGCTGTGTCTCATGTCTAATGAGGCCTGTCAATAAATGGCGACCATGTTTTATAGAAAGCCGTCTGCGTCCTGTTCCATTCTCTGTGTATAACTTGCTGGGAGCTGGTCAGTGGGGGTGAGGGGTTCAGACCCCCAACATGTGATATTGCTGACCGATCCTTAGGCTAGGTTATCAATATTTCCATCCTGACAAACTCCTTTACATCTGTCAGAGATAGATTTAGTCTTTACAGTATTATTAAAAAGTGAAAAGTTTTCGGTTTGACAAGATAGATGGTTGTATGGCTAATCTGTTAATTATCCAAAATCTCAGTTAAAGGGATTGTCCAACTTCACAACTATTTTTCTTAATTGAAAAAACCTTTAAGATGGTCGGTTGATTTATTTTATTTTTTCTATACTATTATACAAGATTTTGTATTGCACAGCAAGAGACTGCAAACACCCCCTATGTAGCCTTACAATTTATCTCATTTGAGGGATGGAGTCCAAACCGAAGCATAATACTCCCCGATGCGTTCCCAGGAACATGGAACCGTGCTGCGTCCCCGTGTCTTCTTCCGAGTGGAATTCACTCTGCCTAGCCATCCGGCCTAGGCAGAGCCGACTGCGCATACGCGGGCATGCACGCGCATGCGCAGTCGGCTCTGCCTAGGCCTGACGCCTGAGCAGAGCCGACTGTGAATGCGCATGTATGCGCGTGCATGCCCGCGCATGCGCAGTCGGCTCTGCCTACGCCGGATGCCTAGGCAGAGTGAATTCCACCCGGAAGAAGACGCGGGGACGCAGCACGGAGAAGACTTCGGAAAGGTAAGAGAAGAACCAGCGTTGATTGGCAGAATGTATAGCATTCTGCCAATCAACGCTGGTTCTGCATCGAACCTTAAACTTCGAACAGCTAGTAGTGTTCGATCGAGTACGAGTATTTCGAATACCATAATATTCGATTGAACACCTACTCGATCGAACACTACTCGCTCATCTCTAATACCTTTGTTTTCTTATGTTAGGTTGTACTGTGTTTATCCTCGTGTTAAGTACAGTACATAACTGCTGTGTGTGTATTCCATCCAATGGTGTACTGACTTGTGTGCTTGTTTTTCCTATTGTAATGTTGCTTTCTCCAGATCTACCAGCGCACTTCTCTTCTTACTTAAGCCTCACCTCTTACATTGGCTCCACCTATAGTACAAAGTTCCACCTATCATTGCATTATTTTGCATAGCCAATGGTTAATGGTTTTCTAAAACTGCCCATCTGTGCTGGTCCCACCTTCTATCAGTTTGACACTACATATAATTCTGGGCCACCTTTAAGTTCATAATCATTAAATAGATAAAATTTAGTCTGGGGATTCTAGATAGATCCAGACAAATTTTTAGTTATAAAGTCAAACGGTGCCAGATTAAGATGCTTGCTAAAGAAAAGTTGCGACTAGCGAATAGCATGGATGTAAGAGATGGACTATATAGACAGGACGCTAGACATTGACGGAGGGGCTATGGAATGATTGTGAGGGGTGGAGTGTAGTAAACAAATCCTCGTCCCCACGATATACCTTATATAAGGTCCCACATGTATAGCGGCGTCTGCTGAATCTCTGATCCGTGCTGCTGTGAATAGGCTGTAATTGATACTGCGGCACGCTACAACTAGCAGCGCAGTATACACATTTTGGCAATCAAAATAGTGGGGAAAGGAGTATAGAGGGAGGCAACACTCATATCCCTTGTCTCTCCCAACAATTTGTGTATATTTATATTGATGGAATAATGGCTATATAAGATTTATTGAAGGCTGGAGAAGTAATATAAATTATTATCCCTTCAAAAAACTGTTTATATAAAGCCAGACCTAGTTTAGCTAAGCGCTACACACATTTTTTATGATCACTATTAATTACAGGGTTACGTACCCCAAATAAAGTCTAACGTTTTTATAAGGTCACAAAAATTTCTTTTGTTTAACATTATGGTTGTGATTTAACACCACTAATATATTATTAGAGTGGTACTTGTTTATATTTAACGGAGATTGAGGTACCTCAGATCTATAATCATGCGCCAGCCTCCTGTAGATTTTGGAACCAGAAAAACTTGGGAATAGATCCCCCAGTCTACTTCTGAAGGAGGGACCTTTTCCAAGGCCCCTTTTGCGATTTACTCTGCCACTGATTTTTCTAGGCAGGATTGTTGAAGAGCCGGGAGGGACCAGGTGATGATGAACCGGTTGCAAGGAGGCGTGGAAAATTCTATAGCATAATCCTGATGGATGATTTGAAGGACCCATCGTTCCGAGATGGTCAGACGCCAGGTCGCGAGAAAAGCAGAAAGTCGTCCTCCTACGGGAGGAAAGGTCACAGGGAGCCGCAACCCGTCAAAAGGCAGGTTTCTTTTTGGGCTCCTCTCTGGAACCCCCTCGTCCTGCACCTCTAGGACAATAACCAGGGTGCTGCTGAGACTGCTGGGGGGGATAGCCCCGACCTCTAGAGGAGGAAGGCCTCTTGCCCCTTGCGGCTTGAGGGAGTGACCTACCTCTCCCCTCGGCTAGCCCCTCCATAAGGTCATCCAGCCCTCAGCTGAAAACCTTCCCCAGTTGAAAGGGGAGGGAGCATAGGGCGAACTTAGAGGTGGCATCCGTCCGCCAGGGCTTGAGCCAGAGAGGCCTTCTGGCTGTGGTGGTCAGGGCCATGGATTTTGAAACCAACTTAAGCTTCTGTCTCGACGATTCACAAAGAAAATCCGAAGCTAGGCGAAGGTCACTCATGGAGGCCAGGATCTCATCCCTGTTCACCCTGGAATCGATATCGCGTTCGAGGTGATCCAGAAGCGCCTTCAGGTTGTCAGCTGTTTCGGTCGAGGCTATGGCCACTGACGCTTGGGCGGATGCAGAAGAATAAGCCTTCTTAAGAGTAGATTCAACTCTTTTGTACAGGAGATCTTGGAGATTGGAACCATCCTCCAGAGGAACAACGGTTCTACGGGAGAGTATGGCAACAGCCAAGTCCACTTTAGGTGGGGGGCCCCACCGATCCACCTGTGATGGGTTGATGGGGTAAACAGATTTGAAGGCCCTGGATGTAACATAGGCCTTCTCTGGCTGTTTCCACTCACGCTCCATGAGGCCGACCATGGAAGGAGAGAGTGATTCCATCAATCCTGGAGGACAACCACACGAGGAAGCTGTGGAAGAAATGCAGGAACAGGTACTGTTCATACCTGATCCCTTAAGAGGACACAACGTCCTCTCCACCTGTCCTGGTGCACATAGGACAGAAAAAAACACATTTTGGGGGAGGAAGCTGTGTCCTCTTAAGGGATCCTAGCCATGTGAAATTAATACTGGCTAATTAAAAATCTGCCTGTCCTACCAGCACACAGGGGCAGAAAATACCCCAGTTGTGCCGCTGGTAGGGACGACAGGGAACAATATTTAAAAAAATATATAATCTGGAAAAACCTTTTCTTTTTTTCACATCGAGACATAGAATTTGGATGAAAAAAATGATATTAGACGTATTGTATTTAACATGTTCTATTGTCTTTTCCAATATTGTAAATAATTTTTGTGGTTTTTCATATTTCTCAGGTAATTTACATTTTTTAATTGGAATAGAACCAACCAACAAATCAAAACATGTTCCTTCGAAAGAAAAACAAATCCATATTATTATTCTGGCTGTGATTTACTGTTCATTTGGTTCTATTCTGCTCTTGGTATTCTGTGTTTCATACAGTTAAAATCCTCAATGGAATATAGACTCTCACTAGAGAGAATAAAAGGGAGGGCAGGGAAATTTCCGGCAACATTTTGTCCTAAAATAAAAATGGAATATTAATAAATAATAACAATAGTCAGTGTCTTACACCAAAAGATGTTTTAGGACAGAATGTGAGTATTAAGTAAGAATTCACTAGCAGATGGATTTGCTTCAGTCTTTTGGGCATTATCAATACAGATCGTTGGCTGATGTCTCCCTTTCTCTTTCTACCTGTGTTACATTCCAGGCTGGCTATAGCTATGGTACATGCTCTGTACTGCTTGCTAATACATAAACTGTATTATTGGATAGCTACAGAGACAGGCATTGAATTCTAACTAACACAAGACTAGGTCGCTCTGTGCTCAGTGATGGAAGCAATTCTGGTGATCAGTACAGAATGGATATATTGTACATGTACTATACAGTACATTAGTTCATATGTGTATTTTTTGTTATGTTATGCTATTACATTATGCACACTGGTAATGTCATTTATACATTCTGCTTTGTAGCGTATTATTCACATTATGAAATGCCCCAAAACAAAATCTTAGCTTTAAAGGAAACTTGTCATTTGGAAAATATTGTTCAATCTCCACCAGCACATTATAGAGCAGGAGGATCTGGCCAGACTGATATATCATTTTGGGGGAAGAAATTTGGTTTAACTAGTCACGTATCCATTATCCATTGATCCTGTTCATGTAAACGTATACATTTCCCTAATGTGGGACTATTAAAGGATTATCTTATCTTATTAATCTTACCAACTCTTTCTGCTCTATAACGTGTTATCTGCAGGTTAAACTGCATTCTCCACGTAACAGGTTACCTTTAAATGGGACGGTCTTCTGCTGGATTAGGAGAATCCACTTGTTTTCTAATGTCCTAGTCAGACCCTGCATGCGAGGTATACAGAGAACTTTTTTTTTTTTTTTATGTAGATTGTGAGCCCCATATAGAGCTCACAATATACATTTTTCCCTATCAGCATGTCTTTGGAATATGGGATGAGAAATCCACGCAAACACGGGGAGAACATACAAACTCCTTGCAGATGCTTTTTTGCCCTTGGCGGGAATTGAACACCAGGACTCCAGCATTAGCAAGACTGCAGTGCTAACCACTGAGCCACCGTGTTGCCCCAGAGATCTTTCTCAAAAAAACACTAAGGACTAGTTCACACGGATTTCCGCGCACACACATTCCGTCACATCTGCCGCGAGGGGATGCCGGTGCAGTGCACAGTATCCCGTTGCGGCATTCCACGTTGGATAAGGCCCAAACGAATCGGACGCCATGGCTGATTCAGCCGCGGCGTCCGCAGCAAGATAGAGCAACTCGCTTCTTTTTTCCACTACTAGCTAGTGGAAAAAAGAAGCGAGTGGCTCCCATTGAAGTCATAAAGTCATAGGGAGCAGCAGATTTTGAGGCGGATTCCGTGTCAAAATCCACTGACAACTTGCCCCATGTAAACTGGCCCTAAACCTAGAACCACTTTAGAAATACAAGAGAATTCCAACAATTTTTTTTCACTAATATTCTTTTATCCTTTGATCCTGATCTGTTTCATTCTGAATTAAAAAAATGTGAAATTTACAGTCATGAGAAAAGCAAAGCAGACCTTCTTTGGATTCTATTGTTTTACATATCAGGACATTAAGAAAATAAATAAATAAATCTATGCAAATCTATTCTCCTGGATGGAATTAGGAGAACAGAGTGCACTCTGTACACCACCCTATAGAGGGCGGCATCCTTAACATCATGAACGACTCAGTTATAAAGTCTTTTAATCATAATGTGGATTTAATTGCTAAATCAGTATTTCTGTCCCAAAAGGAACAGATTCCCAGCTATGGACAGCGCTGTTTCGGCCTATTGGGCCATCCTAGTGGAGCAGGAATGACTTGTAAGTCTCCGTACTGCCTATGTAGGCAAACACTCTCCCTAATGTGGACGAGTGCCCTCATACCCTAAATAAATCTAGTCCTTGTAAGGTTTTAAAGCAACTCTAGGTTCACGCCTGTGCTTGGTTTTCCGTTCTGTGGGTCTGCTTCGGCACCCGAAAAACGAAAATCCAATTCACTTAAAAAGGGGTTACCCACAGAAACCCACGAATCGCATAGACTATAATTGGCTCCACCCAGTTTCTTCTATTTTTTCAAGTGGATTCGGGGACAGAATCCCAGAATGGATTCCAAGCACCAGTATGAACCTAGACTTAGGTAAATACAACCTGAGATGACACTAACACCAGAGATCCCACCGTCTCATTATTTATTCAACAAAAATGAAGCTAAAATGGAAAAGTCACATGTAAAAAACTAAATACACCTCATTATTCGCCTTTTGGAGCAATAACTAAATGTAAGGATTTTCTGTATGACTTTATTTGTCTCCTACGTAGTTTTGGAGACCTTTTAGCCGATTCTTCTTTACAACATTGCTTCAGTTCAGGGGCATAATTACCAGGGTAGCAGCAGTAACAGCTGCCACAGGGCCTGGGACACTAGGGTGCCCACTGGCAGCTACTACTGCTGGAGATTTTTTTTTTAATTAGGCCGTTAACTGCTGGAGTAACTCCAGCACATAACGGGCCCTATTTACTGCAGCACCAGGTGCTGTCTGAAGATGGAGAGGAGACCAGCTTCCTCCTCCACAGTCCATCTTTTAACAGTAGTAAAGCCACCAATTGCTGGCTTCACTACTGTACAAAATCAGGGGCCTCCTGCTGTCCGGGCCCCTTCCTCCCAGCACTTGCATGGTGACAGCAGGCAGGAGTAACTTCTATTTCCTGCCTGCTGTCTCAAACCTTGTGCTGGCATCTATAC
This sequence comes from Leptodactylus fuscus, assembly GCF_031893055.1. Taxonomy (NCBI): domain Eukaryota; kingdom Metazoa; phylum Chordata; class Amphibia; order Anura; family Leptodactylidae; genus Leptodactylus; species Leptodactylus fuscus. The sequence goes on along the minus strand of NC_134268.1, from coordinate 168,920,357 downwards.
TAGTAGATTGAAGGACCTGTGATATGACATCATCAAAGGTCCTTTAAGCAACTAAGATAGAATCAGTGTCTTTTTTGGGCGGAGCTACCTGGATTGTACAGGTCAGTATACAATGGGGGAAATGGGTTGTAGGCTATCTGTGAGGAAAAGGGGTACATGGGTGTGCATGCCATGAGCAAGAGGGTGTGAAGGCTGTGTGTGAGAAAGTCTGCACCCCCATTCCTTCCTTTCTCACACACAGCCTGCACACCCATGTACCCCTCTTGGTCACAGTGTGTACCCCCCATTCCGCCCTATGTGAGAAAGATGAGGGAATGGGTGGTGCAGGCTGTGTGTAAGCAAGAGGGGTACACGGGCATGCAGGCTGTGTGTGACCAAAGAGGGTGACATGGGGGCACAGGCTGTGCATGAGAAATAAGGGGGAATGGGGGTGCAGGCGGTGGATGAGCATGTGTGGTTGACCCTCTTGGTCACACACAGCTTGCACCTCCATTCCCCCCTCTTGCTTTTACACACCCTGAACCCCACGTCACCCTCTTGTTCACATACATGCCCATGTACCCCTCTTGGGGGGAGCCCCATGTCTAAAGTTTGCCACAGGGCCCCGCCATTCCTAGTTACGTCACTGCTTCAGTTCATTGTGGTTTTTGGGCATTTGTTTATGCTCAGCTCTCATAAGGTCCGGCCACAGCATTTCCATTAGCTTGAGGTTTGGTTAATGTATAGATTTTCTTGCCAAAAAGGCTATATTCTATGGAAAAACCTATGCTTTTTACTGTATTAAATTTAATTACATATCATTTTTATATGATAGTCAATGATAATATGTTCGTTTTAAGAATATATAATAATTAGAGATGAGCGAACAGTGTTCTATCGAACACATGTTCGATCGGATATCAGGGTGTTCGCCATGTTCGAATCGAATCGAACACCACGTGGTAAAGTGCGCCAAAATTCGATTCCCCTCCCACCTTCCCTGGCGCCTTTTTTGCACCAATAACAGCGCAGGGGAGGTGGGACAGGAACTACGACACTGGGGGCATTGAAAAAAATTGGAAAAAGTCATTGGCTGCCGAAATCAGGTGACCTCCATTTTAGACGAATAGTGGATTTCAAATCCGGGTCATATGAGAATGTGAACTTTGTGACTATGAGACAGGGATAGCTGTACAGGCAGGGATAGCTAGGGATAACCTTTATTTAGGGGGGAATGTTATTAAAAATAACTTTTTGGGGCTCTATCGGGTGTGTAATTGTGATTTTTGTGAGATAAACTTTTTCCCATAGGGATGCATTGGCCAGCGCTGATTGGCCGAATTCCGTACTCTGGCCAATCAGCGCTGGCCAATGCATTCTATTAGCTTGATGAAGCAGAGTGTGCACAAGGGTTCAAGCGCACCCTCGGCTCTGATGTAGCAGAGCCGAGGCTGCACAAGGGTTCAAGCGCACCCTCGGCTCTGATGTAGGAGAGCCGAGGGTGCACTTGAACCCTTGTGCACCCTCAGCTCTGCTACATCAGAGCCGAGGGTGCGCTTGAACCCTTGTGCACACTCTGCTTCATCAAGCTAATAGAATGCATTGGCCAGCGCTGATTGGCCAATGTATTCTATTAGCCTGATGAAGTAGAGCTGAATGTGTGTGCTAAGCACACACATTCAGCTCTACTTCATCGGGCTAATAGAATGCATTGGCCAGCGCTGATTGGCCAGAGTACGGAACTCGACCAATCAGCGCTGGCTCTGCTGGAGGAGGCGGAGTCTAAGATCGCTCCACACCAGTCTCCATTCAGGTCCGACCTTAGACTCCGCCTCCTCCGGCAGAGCCAGCGCTGATTGGCCGAAGGCTGGCCAATGCATTCCTATGCGAATGCAGAGACTTAGCAGTGCTGAGTCAGTTTTGCTCAACTACACATCTGATGCACACTCGGCACTGCTACATCAGATGTAGCAATCTGATGTAGCAGAGCCGAGGGTGCACTAGAACCCCTGTGCAAACTCAGTTCACGCTAATAGAATGCATTGGCCAGCGCTGATTGGCCAATGCATTCTATTAGCCCGATGAAGTAGAGCTGAATGTGTGTGCTAAGCACACACATTCAGCACTGCTTCATCAAGCCAATACAATGCATTAGCCAGTGCTGATTGGCCAGAGTACGGAATTCGGCCAATCAGCGCTGGCTCTGCTGGAGGAGGCGGAGTCTAAGGTCGGACCTGAATGGAGACTGGTGTGGAGCGATCTTAGACTCCGCCTCCTCCAGCAGAGCCAGCGCTGATTGGTCGAGTTCCGTACTCTGGCCAATCAGCGCTGGCCAATGCATTCTATTAGCCCGATGAAGTAGAGCTGAATGTGTGTGCTTAGCACACACATTCAGCTCTACTTCATCAGGCTAATAGAATACATTGGCCAATCAGCGCTGGCCAATGCATTCTATTAGCTTGATGAAGCAGAGTGTGCACAAGGGTTCAAGCGCACCCTCGGCTCTGATGTAGCAGAGCCGAGGCTGCACAAGGGTTCAAGTGCACCCTCGGCTCTCCTACATCAGAGCCGAGGGTGCGCTTGAACCCTTGTGCAGCCTCGGCTCTGCTACATCAGAGCCGAGGGTGCGCTTGAACCCTTGTGCACACTCTGCTTCATCAAGCTAATAGAATGCATTGGCCAGCACTGATTGGCCAGAGTACGGAATTCGGCCAATCAGCGCTGGCCAATGCATTCTATTAGCCCGATGAAGTAGAGCTGAATGTGTGTGCTAAGCACACACATTCAGCACTGCTTCATCACGCCAATACAATGCATTAGCCAGTGCTGATTGGCCAGAGTACGGAATTCGGCCAATCAGCGCTGGCTCTGCTGGAGGAGGCGGAGTCTAAGATCGCTCCACACCAGTCTCCATTCAGGTCCGACCTTAGACTCCGCCTCCTCCAGCAGAGCCAGCGCTGATTGGCCGAATTCCGTACGCTGGCCAATCAGCACTGGCTAATGCATTGTATTGGCTTGATGAAGCAGTGCTGAATGTGTGTGCTTAGCACACACATTCAGCTCTACTTCATCGGGCTAATAGAATGCATTGGCCAATCAGCGCTGGCCAATGCATTCTATTAGCGTGAACTGAGTTTGCACAGGGGTTCTAGTGCACCCTCGGCTCTGCTACATCAGATTGCTACATCTGATGTAGCAGTGCCGAGTGTGCATCAGATGTGTAGTTGAGCAAAACTGACTCAGCACTGCTAAGTCTGCATTCGCATAGGAATGCATTGGCCAGCCTTCGGCCAATCAGCGCTGGCTCTGCCGGAGGAGGCGGAGTCTAAGGTCGGACCTGAATGGAGACTGGTGTGGAGCTATCTTAGACTCCGCCTCCTCCAGCAGAGCCAGCGCTGATTGGTCGAGTTCCGTACTCTGGCCAATCAGCACTGGCCAATGCATTTCTATGGGGAAAAGTTAGCTTGCGAAAATCGCAAACTGACAGGGATTTCCATGAAATAAAGTGACTTTTATGCCCCCAGACATGCTTCCCCTGCTGTCCCAGTGTCATTCCAGGGTGTTGGTATCATTTCCTGGGGTGTCATAGTGGACTTGGTGACCCTCCAGACACGAATTTGGGTTTCCCCCTTAACGAGTTTATGTTCCCCATAGACTATAATGGGGTTCGAAACCCATTCGAACACTCGAACAGTGAGCGGCTGTTCGAATCGAATTTCGAACCTCGAACATTTTAGTGTTCGCTCATCTCTAATAATAATCTAATAGTTTAGTGGTAAAACTTTATAATCTAATACGATAGCAATAAAAAAAAAACCCAGCTAACTGTCACCAAGGGTGTAAAGTCAAAAATTCATCAAATTCATTATTCAGCCATCTACATACTGTGATCAATTAAAAAAAACTTTACACTTTTCAAGCATATTACTATCTGCCATTGTAAAACACACAATAAAACATAACAATCATATGATCTTATATTAGTATGCTTTAGTTTTAAGTTGGTAAAATTGGGGCCCTGTATCAGGAGTTGTCTATATTTCGAAAACAGGTTCTTCTTATGCTTTAATCTTGGGTGAACCCTTTAAAGGGAACCTGTTGGGTGGTTTTTCCATCATACCCTAGCCCCATCATGTGTATGTAATAACTAGCCCATAGGGCCCTCTGTAATCTTTCTTTTGTAGCAAAGGGGAAACTATAAATGTATGAAAACATAAAAAGTTATATATAAATTATCCGAAATAGCCACAGTGAGCAGTGGCCAACATCCTGCACATGATGGCACCAGGTGATGTTGGAAAAAACATGTAACAGCAGTAGCGGAACCTTAAAGGACTGCCAACAGTTGACAACCCTTATTTACTTATGGATCCCACTTCTTCCTATGACCACCTTCACTCCTCCGTCAGCCCTCCTGTATTATGCTGTGTCAGGGTTTGGGGTTGCTAGGTGGGGTGGCATAGACACAAAAGTCCAGATTCTTTAGTCCAAAACAAAGGTAGAGTTTATTTTCACTGAAAAAGATAGGCTAGGCTCTAACTAAACATAGAATAGGTTACCTTGCCTAGAATAATAGAAATCAAAAGCCAGTAGAATCATTCAGGACACAGCTCCAAAAATATGACCTCTCTGTTGGCTCTCCAGCCAAGTTCTATCAAAGTGTTGCTGCTGGAGCTGACTTCTTAAGCTCTCTTGACAAGGAGACTCTAAAAAGCTGAGTTGCTGCAAGAACAACCACAAAGTGTGGACTTGAGGGGGGTTGGAATGACAGGTCCCACTGCCAACCTACTTGCCATTCCTAAAAAATCCAGCCCAATAAACAGAACTTTGAAATAACACTCAGCAGACAATAGTTATCTGCTGAGAACCATTCTTTCTGGAGTTTCTCATCTCACCCACCTGAGTAGTCTGGGTTAGATGTACACCCCCTCCATTACCTGACCAGCCAGTGGCTTACAACTGTATGAAAATCACTATGGGATATTATACTATATGGAGGCCATTATGAGACATTATATTGGTGAAGGGACCACTGTGGGACATTATAATGTGTGTAAATGTGTTGTTGTACCATATAGGGGCCAGCAAAGGCAATTTTACCATGTGAGGGCCAGTAAAGGGGGCATTATGCCGTGTGGGGATAGAGGGGGGATCATTTAAAAGATTGCTATGGGACCCAGTCTTCACAGGTTCCCTTTAACGTTTTTATGCTTTGTATAGGCTTTCAGTAAATCTCCGAAACGCATCAGCCAGATGCTTTTCGTGTATATAGGGGCCACCCTTGTTTTTAGCACCCCTTTTATTGTAATGTGTCTTTTCGATTAAAAGTTAAGTTTCATTGGATACATTTGACTGGTGGACATATCCTTTTTTGCTCTGTGCAACTGAATGAGGCTTTATTTAGTTAATACAGTATATATATATATATATATATATATATATATACAGTTAGGGCCAGAAATATTTGGACAGTGACACAATTTTCACGAGTTGGGCTCTGCACGCCACCACATTGGATTTGAAATGAAACCTCTACAACAGAATTCAAGTGCAGATTGTAACGTTTAATTTGAAGGGTTGAACAAAAATTTCTTATAGAAAATGTAGGAATTGTACACATTTCTTTACAAACACTCCACATTTTAGGAGCTCAAAAGTAATTGGACAAATAAACATAACCCAAACAAAATATTTTTATTTTCAATATTTTGTTGCGAATCCTTTGGAGGCAATCACTGCCTTAAGTCTGGAACCCATGGACATCACCAAACGCTGGGTTTCCTCCTTCTTAATGCTTTGCCAGGCCTTTACAGCCGCAGCCTTCAGGTCTTGCTTGTTTGTGGGTCTTTCCGTCTTAAGTCTGGATTTGAGCAAGTGAAATGCATGCTCAATTGGGTTAAGATCTGGTGATTGACTTGGCCATTGCAGAATGTTCCACTTTTTTGCACTCATGAACTCCTGGGTAGCTTTGGCTGTATGCTTGGGGTCATTGTCCATCTGTACTTTGAAGCGCCGTCCGATCAACTTGGCAGCATTTGGCTGAATCTGGGCTGAAAGTATATCCTGGTACACTTCAGAATTCATCCGGCTACTCTTGTCTGCTGTTATGTCATCAATAAACACAAGTGACCCAGTGCCATTGAAAGCCATGCATGCCCATGCCATCACGTTGCCTCCACCATGTTTTACAGAGGATGTGGTGTGCCTTGGATCATGTGCCGTTACCTTTCTTCTCCAAACTTTTTTCTTCCCATCATTCTGGTACAGGTTGATCTTTGTCTCATCTGTCCATAGAATACTTTTCCAGAACTGAGCTGGCTTCTTGAGGTGTTTTTCAGCAAATTTAACTCTGGCCTGTCTATTTTTGGAATTGATGAATGGTTTGCATCTAGATGTGAACCCTTTGTATTTACTTTCATGGAGTCTTCTCTTTACTGTTGACTTAGAGACAGATACACCTACTTCACTGAGAGTGTTCTGGACTTCAGTTGATGTTGTGAACGGGTTCTTCTTGACCAAAGAAAGTATGCGGCGATCATCCACCACTGTTGTCATCCGTGGACACCCAGACCTTTTTGAGTTCCCAAGCTCACCAGTCAATTCCTTTTTTCTTAGAATGTACCCGACTGTTGATTTCGCTACTCCAAGCATGTCTGCTATCTCTCTGATGGATTTTTTCTTTTTTTCAGCCTCAGGATGTTCTGCTTCACCTCAATTGAGAGTTCCTTTGACCGCATGTTGTCTGGTCACAGCAACAGCTTCCAAATGCAAAACCACACACCTGGAATCAACCCCAGATCTTTTAACTACTTCATTGATTACAGGTTTACAAGGGAGACGCCTTCAGAGTTAATTGCAGCCCTTAGAGTCCATTGTCCAATTACTTTTGGTCCCTTGAAAAAGAGGAGCCTATGCATTACAGAGCTATGATTCCTAAACCCTTTCTCCGATTTGGATGTGGAAACTCTCATATTGCAGCTGGGAGTGTGCACTTTCAGCCAATATTATATATATAATTGTATTTCTGAACATGTTTTAGTAAACAGCTAAAATAACAAAACTTGTGTCACTGTCCAAATATTTCTGGCCCTAACTGTATATATATACATTCACATGCCTATATCTCATGCCTGTGCAAGTTTTATTAACCCAGATTCAGTTTTTTTTATTGTATTATTTTTTGTTCTAGATTGTTCTTATTTGTAAGCAGTGCGGGCCGAAAGCTTTTACTAAACATTTATGCATGTCGAACACTACTAAATATTACATTTCCAGCTCTTCTGAATACTTTTGTTTTTTAGCTTTCCATTTTGCATCAATTCGTTTGTTTCTTAGGACAAATATATAAATTATTTATTATGTGTACAGTCAATGTGAATAACAAAATGAATATCATTGAGATGAAAGGGTTTGGTCCAACATGTTATCCATGATATGGACGTTTATGTAATTGGTAAAGTACATATGATATGTGTTACCGATAACGTCTTAGAAATCCCAGCACAAAGTGATCCCGCAGTATTTCAGTTTTTCAGAACATCTCATGTTCAGCACTATTATAAGATCTCATTAATAATAAACAAACAGCGGAATCTAATAGCATCCATCCCCTTAAGAAATATTGTAATTTACTTTGTAGTACAGACATATTCTTTGAAATAAGAGAGGGGACTTCTTGCATAAATTAACTTAATAAAAGAGTAACAGAATAGTAAACTAAAGTAGAATTGCGCGCAAAGCCTTCAAAATGATTCACATCTAATAGTCTCATAGGAGATCTGTCGCCTGTTTTCATTCGTTTTACTGACTGTTCCCAATATTTGTCTAAGCTGCGGACTCCTCAGACAGCCATTACGTTGCCTGAAATATACTGAGAGTTTTCTGAACAGTTTAGACAAAAACTTAATAAAAGAAAAGAATTGAAACCATTACTAGGACGTTACTGTGTGATGTCGGTAGGATGAGCATCAGATCTGGTAAGAAACTAATGTAAAGATAGTGTTAGACTCTGCAATGTGCAGAACATGTATGCCAAGAGCATTGTGGGAGGACTGCAGTGTTGTGTTACATGTATTGAAAGAAGGATGTTTGCAGAATGCCAGAAGGGCATTATTACTTTTTGTATGAGAAAAGTACAATAGTCTAATGAATCAGATGGTAACAATCTAACATTTCAGACCATGTATCACTATAGAATACAATAGATTACAAGGCAAGAAGTATTGATGAACTTTCCTAAGGTTTAAGAATAAACTAGATGATGGTCCACTTGGTCTCTAATCTGACTCCATTGTTTTCCTACATTTACTCCTTATTTTGCAGTACTGGAGTTGAACACTATCACTTCCTTGTTCACATAGAGACGTGGCGGCAAACATAGAGGTGGCACTCAGAGCCCTCTCTGTGGGCACCCATCTGTGGAGCAGAGTATACTGTGTGTGGGCCACTGTGGAACAAATTGTACTGTATGAGGATCACTGTGTTGCAGATTGTACTGTGTGGAAGCCACTGTGTTGTAGATTGTACCATCTGGAGGCCACTGTGGAACGCATGGTACCAATTGGGGGCCCTTCACTATTTATGTTACACAGCATCGATTTTATAGTAGACATGTGATATTATTACAAGTCATAATAACTTTGCACAGTCACTATATAACAGATCTGTGCGATATGAATAGTGAACATTAATTATTCATAGATACCAAATACAAACTATTACCTTTCAGAACAAAGTTGTTTGTATCATTGAAAGCTCTGTAAAGCCACTGCATTTTGGTCTGTAACTCTCCACAATTGTGGACACACAGTATTAAGGTTAAATTGACATGTTGGAACTTTGTGATAAATTATTGGGTTTTGAGTTGCAGTTTGGGCACTCGGTTTCTAAAAAGTTCACCATCACTGATATAGAGACTTCTATGCGTGCCTCCATGCACCAAGCTGAAGTGTTTACGTCATCCCATGTTACTACGTTTAAGCATAGTGTTCTCTATATACTGTAGAGGTAGTCTGTGCAGTTGGGTAAGCAGTTAGGGTTATCAATTTGCAGAATATGTTAGCACTATATAAGTAAAATCTATTATTATATATAAGAACTAAAGGGATCAAAGCTCTTTAAATTAATATTAAACGTATAGAGAAAGAGGGAGATAAGAGGAGAGGAGAGGTAAAAAGTTTAAAAAGAATTGATAGTAGAGGGAAAGTGGGCCTGGGACCCACCAACTTATGCCTACTAGACAACAATTTGGAAGAACTGCTCCCCATGGAGAAGACTAGGGGTCTTTTGTTAGGAATACTCTTCCATAGATTATTGATCACGTTACAATAAGAGTAAGAAAGTAGGCTTGTATGCAGAGCCTTTTTTTTTTTTACTCTAGGACAGTGACATCACAACTGAATCATGTTCCCTGGCACCTGACATCTTTTGAAACAATTAGGTAAGTACCTTGAGATCACCTTAGCTATTTGAGCAGGGGCAAGATGTATTAGGGCTCGTTCCCACGATGTAACGCGCCACTCATTCTGACACGTAAACACGTGTCAGTAGTAGTCAGTAGTAATTCGCAATCTACTTTCCTGTCCACATGATTCGTGCGGGCAGCGCGCGGCCAACACAGGGACCCCATTATAGTCTATGGGGGTCCATGTGCTTTTACTGCATAGCACTTTCAGTTGTGTTCGGTATTCTGTTCATGGGGTCCCCATGTGGACTCCCCAAACGGAATACCGAAGGCAGATGTGAACGAGGCTTAACACACAGCCGGACTCTATTAACTAATTTAGTGACTTCTGAAGACAATTAATTGTACTGGATTTTATTTTGGGGTATCACTGTACAGGGGCTTAATAATTTTTCACGTCACATTTTTCAGATTTTTATTTGAGTAAAATTATGAAAACCATGTATTATTTTCATTCCACTTCGCAATTATTGGCTACTTTGTGTTGGTCTATCACTTAAAATCTTATTAAAATACATTTAAGCTTGTAGTTGTAAAGTGACAAAATGTGAAAAAATCCAAGGGGTGTGAATACTTTTGCCAGGCACTGTATATACTTTCCAATGCAGTCTCTATTAACAGGAAGTGTTTCACCTTGATTTATCTGCTTAATTGATCATTGTACCCACTACATAATTAAGTGTGATATTACATCTGGAGTCAATGGTGAAAGAAGATTTATCTAAAGGAGATTGTACCTTTATTAGCTCTGCTTATCTACCATACCATCATTAACTGATGGCCAATGAAGACAGTTGAGTTATCTTTATCTGCTTGGCTCCATAATAGCTTCTAAAGAAAAAGCTGACATCTTCATTATATGGGCAACATATGTACTCTATGATGTGCAATGTGTTTGCATTTAGTTTCTTTTTTGATATATCCAATATCCATACCATATCCATATCCATTCTATTTGTCATTTGGGCGGGGCAGAGCGTGAGAGCAGGAGACAGCTCTCCTGTGTCTGATTGTTCACAAAGCAGGCTGAGAATTATCTCCAGGCACTGGCAGGCGGGGCCGCCGCAGCCCTGACTGCAAACGAGTGCAAGGCCCTGGCCTACCAGTGTCTGGAGATGATTCTCAGCCTGCGCTGTCAACAAGCAGACACCGATCCCGCGATCGACCCATACGTCCTTCGTGATCGACCGGTAGATCGCGATCGAAGTATTGGACATCCCTGGTTTAGGAGTTTCAGCTCTTTAACATGTGCCACCCTGTTTTTAAAGGGACCAAAACTAATTGGAGAATTGATTCAAAGGCTGCTTCGTGGGCAGGTTTGGTAATTCCTTTATTATGTCATTCTCTATTAAGCAGATAAAAAGCCTGGATTTGATATGAAGTGCGGTGCTTGCATTTGAAAGATTTTGCTGTGAAGAAAATGTGTGGTCAAAGGATCTCTCCATACAGGTGAAACAAGCCATTCTTAAGGTGGGAAAAAAAGAAAAAAAAACATACAAGAAATTGTTACAATATTAGGAGTTGCAAAATCTCCAGTTTGGTACATCCTGAGAAGAAAGAAAGAAGGAAAGAAAGAAAGAGAGGGAGGGAGGGAGGAAGGAAGGAAGGAAGGAAGGAAGGAAGGAAGGAAGGAAGGAAGAAAAAGAAAGAAAGAAAAAGAAAGAAATAAAGCCCTAATGGTGAAGAGAAACCCCTTTACAACAGCCAACCAAATGAACAACACTCTCCAGCACCTAGACAATGTATCAATATCCAAATCTACCATAAAGAGAAGACTGCATGGAAGTAAATACAGAGGGGGCAGGCCATTCATAAGCCTCAAGAATAAGAAGGCTAGACTAGACTTTGCTAAAAAAAAAAAAAATCTAAAAGTCAGCACAGTTCTGGAAGAACGTTCTTTGGACAGATGAAACCAAGATCATCCTTTACCAGAATGATGGAAAGAAATGTATGGCGAAGGCATAGTACAGCTCATGAGACAAAGCATATCACATCATCTGTAAAACATGGCGGAGGCAGTGTGATAGCTGAGGCATACATGTCTGGCGGTGGTGCTGGGTCACTAGTGGTTATTGATGATGTGACACAGGACAGAAGCAGCCGGATGAATTCTGAGGTATTCAGAGACATACTGTGTGCTCAAATCCTTCTAAATGCAGCCAAACTGATACATAATACAGATGGACAATGACCCAAAACATAAAGCAAAAGCAACCAAGGAGTTTATTAAAGCAAAAAAGTGGTATATTATTCAATGGCCAAGTAAGTCACCTCATCTCAACCCAACTGAGCCGCATTTCACTTGTTAAAGACTAAATTTCAGACATAAATTTCACAAACAGCAACTGAAAACCGTGTAAAGGCCTGGCCGAGCATTAAAAAGGAGGAAACCCAGTGACGGCTGGTGATGTCCATGGGCTCAAAACTTCAGCCAGTCATTGCCAACAAAGGGGGAACAACCAAGTATTATAAATTAACATTTTATTTACAATTATTGAATTTGTCCAATTACTTTTGAGCCCCTGAAGGGTTTGTGTTCATCGATAGGCTTCAGTTCTCACATTTTTCTGCAATCATTTTGTTAAACCCACTGAATTAAAGCTGAAAGTCTGAACTTCAAAGTTCATTGTGGTAATGTACAGAAGTAAAATTAGAAAAATGTTGTCTCTGTTCAAATATTTATGGTCCTAGCTGTATACCAGGATATCATCAAAGATTATAATGCAAGTAAATATTTTTTATATAAGTGTAGGTTAGACTCTCAAACTAAGAAAGGACCTTAGTATACTAGCATACAGTGTCATCCCTTAGAATTACTAGCCTTTGTTGACTTTGGCTTCAGACCATCCACTTAGAGATCCTAATTAGTATATCAGGCACTAAAAACAAATAAGTAAATTGAAAATACATTTTAATATAACAATGTAAAGTATTCTTATTAAAATGTTTCCCTGTGGAAATATTGCAATTATCCCCTTGTAATAGCATTGAATTATTTGTTCAAAATATGGCTGTGGATATCCTTTTGGTGAAGTTCTGTTAGTCACGCCAATGCTAGGCTTGTTCTTTGAGAAGCAAAAAGAAACCGTATATGTCCAGCCTAAATGATATCCATGCTTCTTTCACTGAGCATGCAGCAGAAGCTGTACTGTATTCAACTGGACATGCATGACTAATAGAGCCTCACTAGAATGACATGCAAAGACATTCTGAACATTCAGAGGGTACTATTAAAAGCAGATCATTGTGATATTTCTGTGAAATTTTTTAATAACAGTACAAAGTTAATCTCAAATGCATGTTCAGTGTACTAATTTCCATTTGTATTGATGACACAACCATTTTTAAATAGCATTTTTCATTAATTATAATATTGTTCACAATTACCTTAAAATGAAGTTCCTAATTTTATATTCAGAATACTCAAGTTCTAGTATTACATCTTGATTTATTAAGGTTATAACAACAAAATTGAGTGTATTTTTAGATATAGATGTTCTTTGTATTGACAACACAGCTTGTCTTAGACAACATTCTACATATACACACCGCAGTAGGTTCACAATGACAGGTCCTTGGATAATTCATCCTGTTATTTTGCCACCTTCTTTATTAATGCATGCAGAATTGTTTTATATCTGTAACAGCAGATGGCCTTAAAAATAACATATTTTTAGCTTTTCTTGCCCCCAGGAAAAAAAAAAAATAGTATTTTATATGTATTATATACACAGACTGTTACTATATCTCTTATATATACAACAATAGGTTTCTGTCTGTTTGTTCTCTATGCGCGACCAAATGACTGGACTGATCTTCACTAAATTTAGCACACAGATACAGCAGGTGTCCGGGAAGGTTTTAGATGAGGTCTCAACTCTCTCAGACGTACCGTTCATGAGATACAGCATTCCCAAAACAATGACCTGCATTAGCCAATACAAACCTGCAAATCTTTCACTCATTCCAACTGCTATACAAACGATCACTCGACATGCACACAGTGTTACTCCAGGTGTTTCCAACACTGATATCCAAACTGAGATACACACATCAGACGATTAGATACACAGCTCAACACACAGTATCACACATTAGAGGATTAGATACACAGCTCAGCACACTGTATCACACATCAGAGGATTAGATACATAGCTCAACACACACTATCACACATCTGAGGATTAGACACACAGTTCAGCACACACCATCACACATCAGATTAGATACACAGGTCAGCACAAACCATCAAACATCAGAGTTTTACTCCAGGTTTCCAGTACAACCTAGCCATTTTTCTTCACTGCAGGTATAAAGGGGAAGACACCCGTGCAAAACTGGGCAATTCTTATGGGGCCACTATACAAACAAAAAATAAAATATACCCAGGTCCTCCTGCTAGTGATTCTATATAATGGTATAATCATGTGATATGAAGCCTAGACTATAGTTTTTGAGAATTTTCTACATTGGTTCCTACTTATAGCTGTGCACTTACATCAACTAGAAATCAATTGGAGCACAATTCCTATTCACCTGGCCATAAAGGTGCCAGCACTCACATACATTATACAATAATAAAAGACAAATCAGAGCACAGCATCTTCCCCATGTTTAACCTACATCAATATAAGAATTAAGAGGAGTGGGCCGCAGTAATAGTAATGTGTTTTCTGTGTTTCTAAAGGATGAGTGAGTCAGAGAACATTGAGATTACGACTGATAGTGAATGCACAAGAGCAACTGACATGTAAATTTGACATTCAAATGTACTTACTATTTTTGTATTTATTTTTGTGTCACATCAAAATATTAAGAGATGTAAAGTTTGTATAAATGGAACCTTATATCCTGCAATTTACACTATAGTGCCTACAAATACATATACTGCAACATTAAGATGGTCTTGAAGACATCAAAAACCACTCTAGCTGTCATTGCACTTGATAGAAAAGTCTGAAGGTCTTCCCTTATACAGAGGTACTTTATGAACATTCATCTCTCAGCAAGATCATTTGGTTTGATAAATATTTTTGGTCTTACCACCATCTTCAGAACCCAGAGTATAATAAGCAGGGGCACAGGCGAGTAGCGTTAACATAATAAACATTGATACTCACCTTCCCTCACCTCACCTGGACTCACTCACGATTGTCTTGTGTTGTTTTCTTGGTTCATGTAGAAGAAAAGAACCCCAAGGGTCCGTTCACACAGAATAAAGTGGCGCTGATTCTGCACGATAACACATGTAAGAATCAGCGCTGAATTCGCAGAATTCAAACCCAGGACTCCAGTGCTAACCACTGAGCCACCGTGCTGCCCATGTTCTTCATTATCTGCTATAGCAATATTATTATTTTAATGCATCTAATTAGAGATGAGCGAACAGTAAAATGTTCGAGGTTCGATATTCGTTTCGAGTAGCCCCTTAATATTCGACTACTCAAATCGAATATCGAACCCTATTATAGTCTTTGGGGGGAAAATGCTCGTTTCAGGGGTAGGCAACGTTCAATCAAATTATACTTACCAAGTCCACGAGTGAGGGTCGGGCTGGATCCTCCGAGAAGTCTTCTCCGTGCAGCGTCTCCGCGGCATCTTCCGGCTCTGAATTCACTCTGCCAGGCATCGGGCCTGGGCAGAGCCGACTGTGCATGCCCGCACTACAAGCGGACATGCGCAGTCGGCTCTGCCCAGGCCCGATGCATGGCAGAGTGAATGAAGAGCCGGAAGACGCCGCGGGGAAGCTGCACGGAGAAGACTTCTAAAGGTAGGAGAAGAATCAGCGTTGATTGGCCGACTATAGCATTCGGCCAATCAATACTGGTTCTGCATAGAACTTTTACATTCGAACAGCGAGTGGTACTCGATCGAGTATGAGTATTTCGAATACCGTAGTATTCGATCGAATACCTACTTGATCGAGTACTACTCGCTCATCTCTACATCTAATCTTTCCATTCTATTAATATTTATAGACTTACTGTAATATTCAACTGTCCTGATTTTTTTGCACAGCACTCACCAATATCTAGCATGGCTAATATCTCTGCCAGCACTGGATTGCACTTATCATACTGCAGATTGTGTTGTGATGTGTGACTCTGGCGGCACCTGCTTATTGCAGAGTTATTGTCTGTTATGATGATAAACTTTTTCTCCTGGGAAAAAATCAGCCAGAGGAAAAACTCCAGCAAAACTTGATGATGCGATGAACCCTTGTGATTCAAAATTCAGAGTCTCCAGAGACATTGCAGACTGGAGACATGGAAGGTATTACAACATCGATAATACTAGAGAAATAAGTGAGGTCAAAGAATAACGCTAGAGGGAAAGAAAATGTAAGAGAGGAGTTGAAAGAAATCATAATGTTAATGATTATCCCTCACTCCTCGGCAAGCACTGCTGTAGCCACACAGCCGGTATAGACTTCAAAGAAGGCCAAACGCAGGGTCAGGAATTAAAGGTTTCAAATCCATTTAAGTGATAAAATAATCAAATTGCTTGATCCTGATTATGTTTTAATCCCTTATTAATGTCAATTCTCTTTATATAATATGCCCCAAGGTTACACATATTTAGAATTTCTAGATTGCCTTGCATTATTTTCTTTATAACTTTGCACCGACCTTCAGGCACCTGCTTTATCTGGCCGATATTCACATGCTCTTATTTATATTAATTCGCATTGAGCCTGTGAGGTTGGCCTCGGGAAGCACAATACTGGCATCCATGCACATTACTATACGGTAATCAGCATTTGTTCTCATTGGATCAATTAATATACAACAGTTTTAATTAGAATAATTCACTCATTACATTTGATGCATTTTTTGCATAAAATCATTGTTATTGTTGTAGACAATTGAATTATTCATAGCAAGGTAAAAAATAATTGACTGGAAATGGAATGTAGAGCAAATGGAAATTTTGGTAATTACACCTCAATTTCTGTACAGGCACAAAGTCTAGGTCATGTCTAGGTTTACAGATACTGTACGTGTTATGGCAAAATTCTGCCTTTAGTTATTGTCAAAAGATAAATCTAAGTAGAGAGAATTTCCGATAGTATAATAGTATAGGCGCCAGTCAACTGGCTAAATATGTGCCACTTTTTCATTTTTTGGTGCCCTGCACTTAACTTTTTAAGACAGTGTGTGTGTGTGTGTGTGTGGGGGGGGGGGGGGGGGGGATCAAGGCAGGACATGCTTGTCATACTTATCATGCCCAGTGTGGGTTATAGCTGGAATATACACCAGACCCTTGCTAGTTAAAATTTCTATTCTGTAAGACATAGGAAATGTTATATATGTACATACACAAATGTGAGTCATGTAGCCAAATTACAAAAATTTCAGATGTTGGCAAGTTATCTGTGTTAACTGTAGCAATAAGTCCATTGCTATAGTAAGGGATGCAGCTATAGAGGTATAGTGGTAGCAGTTGCTACTGTGCCCTGGACTATTAGGGAGCCTCAAAGATACCTCTGACAGATAAAATTTACCACTATGCTAAATGGGACTGGCTAGGTCTGTTTATATATATATATATATATATATATATATATATATATATATGTCTTATTATAAATGTTGCACTGGGGTCCAGAAGCTCAAGTTATGCCTCTAGCTATCATCATAGATGAATGGCTACAATCGGGATAGTTTCTATACTCTACAGTTCCATGCAGGGTTAGATTTAGGCACATCGATTCCAACACTTTGTGGAAGATTCATAGAAGAGTCTGACTACAGTCTCCATTGTTTCACTTGAATACTGAGCACTGCAGTAGACTGTTAACAAGACCGTGTATGGCATCATTATTTAGTCACTTATTCATGGAAAGCAGAGGTACGATTAGCAGACCACAAGGTGCTAACATTTGGATCTTATCCATCCTACACTGTTTGTATGTTGTAATCCTATAAGGGTGCAGTGTATCTTGGTCATTAAAGGGATTATACCATTAAAAAACTTTTTTCTAGGTAAAACGTCGGAATAGCCTTTAGAAAGGCTATTCATCTCCTACCTTTGGAAGTGATCTCCGCCGCGCCGTTCGTTTGAAATACCAGTTTGTAACGGTATGCTAATTAGTTTTCTTGCAGCGATGGGGGCGTCCCCCAGCGCAGGAGGTGCGATGGGGGCATCCCCATTGCTGCTCAAAAACCGACTACAGTGCCGCCACTGTCTTCTTCTGCATCCTCCCCTTCCTTCTTCGGCTTGATGTCGGACGCCTGCGCAGTACGCTCTGTTCGGCAAACTGTTCGCTCAGTACATTCCTCGAAGTCTTCACCGAACAGAGTGTACTGCACAGGCATCCGACATCAAGCCAAAGAAGGAAGGGGAGGATACAGAAGAACATAGAGGCGGCGCTGCAGTCGGTTTTCGAGCAGCAATGGGGACGCCCCCATCGCATCTCCTGCGCTGGGGCCCGCCCCCATCGCTGGAAGAGAACTAATTAGCATACTGGTACAAACCGGTATTTCGAACGAACGTCGTGGCGGAGAGCACTTCCAAAGGTAGGAGACGAATAGCCTTTCTAAAGGCTATTCTGACGTGTTACCTAGAAAAAATAGTTTTTTAATGGTAGAATCCCTTTAAAGCTCAGTGACTTCTTTCATATTTCCCATCTATGCCATCTAAAATTCATAATTTCTTTACATTTTTGCTCGATGAATTGTATTTTTAGTTGCCACCATTTTAGCAAGTTTTGAGAAGCTTTTATTAACATTTCTGGAGATTATTGTAAAAAATATTCAATTCTGTCATAATTGTTTTACATTTTATTTTTATGGTATTAATTTTTCAAATTTCAAATTAGAAATTACATTGCAACTTTTTATGGCAGGTCATAACGATTATGGCGATGCCATATTCATAAATTGGTTTTATTATGTTTTATCATATTTACAAAAGAATACATGCAATTTTGTGAAAATAAGAAATTTGCTAGGCACCATTTTCTGACATCCATAACTTTTACTTTCTTGTTGACGGAGCTCAGTGGGGGTTCTTGTGGAAGAAGTTGTAGTTTTCATTGGAACCATTTTCTGGTATGTGCAACTTTATGTTCACTTTTTTTGCTTTCTTTTGTTTTTTTTGGGGGGGGGGCTCATTAATTTGCCCATCACAATATTTATTTATTTATTTAGCAGTCTTCATGGTTCACTTGCTCCTTCAGTCAAGGCCTTTTCCATCCCTTCATTGAACTTGATGGACATGTGTCTTTTTATCTTTTATTAATCAAACTATGTAACATAATTTTTGGCTAGTGAGGCCTTATTGCACTATATTTTTAATTTTTGAAACGGGAAAGGGTTTTTTAATCTTTTTATATATTTATTGTATTTCATAAAAGTTATTTCTTTTATATATATATTTTTTTTTTCATAATTTCCACACTGTGTAAATAAACATGTATATAATAGCTGTATTCATGGTGCATTTTTCTACACGTGCATAATATAGACATTTATCCCACCACAATAAATGAATACATTGGCGTCACAATTTATGCGTTTGCCATAGTGGAAATATTGGATAACTGTCCATTATAAGCTTTGAAGAAAGTAAGAGACTTACCACTAGAGATGAGCGAACAGTAAAATGTTCGAGATTCGATATTCGTTTCGAGTAGCCCCTCAATATTCGACTACTTGAATCGAATATCAAACCCTATTATAGTCTATGGGGGGAAAATGCTCGTTTCAGGGGTAGGCAACGTTCGATCAAATTATACTTACCAAGTCCACGAGTGAGGGTCGGGCTGGATCCTCCATGCAGTATTCTGCTTGCAGGGTCCCCGCGGCGTTCTCCAGTTCTTCATTCACTCTGCAAGGCATTGGGCCTGGGCAGAGCCGACTGCACATGCCCGCACTACAAGCGGACATGCGCAGTCGGCTCTGCCCAGACCCGATGCCTGGCAGAGTGAATGAAGAGCCGGAAGACGCCGCGGGGAAGCTGCACGGAGAAGACTTCTAAAGGTAGGAGAAGAACCAGCGTTGATTGGCCGACTGTATAGCATTCGGCCAATCAATGCTGGTTCTGCATCGAACTTTTACATTCGAACAGCAAGTGGTACTCGATCGAGTACAAGTATTTTGAATACCGTATTATTCGATCGAATACCTACTCGATCGAGTACTACTCGCTCATCTCTAGTTACCACCCTTCTAGGGCCATTGTCTTCGTGCTTTTTAGAGTGGTGAAGCCCAACTTACTAAACCAATTGTCGTTCATGTATCAGTCAGGTGACATATACTGTGGAGATTTTCCTTGGGGTTATTGATTTATTAAAAAACTATTATTAAATACTGTCACCACCAAGATGGTTAGAGAAAGCTTTTAAAACTCTCCAAAATGTGTAGCTATGTATATTTGCAAAAAACTTTACATTTTCTACAAATTTAAATATGCTTATGTTAATGGTAAAACCCCTTTAATTCATCTTTGCCCTAGACCAGTTTTCTTCATTGGTCCTTATGGAGTGATGCTCATAGTTGTGGCCATCTGACACCAGAGAATCACAGATACAGTAAGACCGATGTATAATATGCCGCTCTTATTGAATGTCCTCCTCACTGTTTACTTACTAGTCAAAAAAAAGCTCTTTCTGGTACGTAAGTGAATCAATATATCTTATAGATTTGCATCTATTTTCAGGCCTTTTTTCCCTCTTGACGTTGTGCTTTCCCTTATTGGCGTGTATGAAGAGCAGTATAGACTTCACTTACAGATCACCCTTTCCTGGCATTTGCTTGAGTTTGTATTTGTAATTTATTTTTAACACAGATCACAGGAATATATACATTTTGTTACTGGCAGGCTTTCTTGTTACTTGTATTTAGTTGCAATTTTCTTGACTTGTTTTAGTTTTTGTTCATAATATATTATGCATTTACCCTGCTGTCTATGTTGACAGTTGTTCAGTCTCATAGTCATTATGTGAATACGTGGCATAGAAGATTTATTCTTTAGGTTAAATCAAAATTTGTTATTATGTTGTCAAATACAGGAAGACATTTAACAATGAAGCTACGCGCTTACTTCATGTATTTCCTATATTTAGTGTGCGCATAAAGAAAGCTTCCAGCACAATCCAGAGATGTATCCACACTTAACGGAGCCTGAGTTTGGTTAGGGATTATAAAGCCATTGCAATAAAATATTGTAACATGCTAGCAAAACCACTGACAGGTTGCAATTTGCAACATAACTAAGCGACCATATAAGATATAGACACATATAGACATATTCTTATCAGTTTTTGATGCAACATTGTGGAGTAGTAATTTCTTGATAAGGGGATTACCTTGTGGAAACATATTTGGACATGTACAGCCTAAAGGAGAGGTAAGGAAGAAGACATCTGTACATCCATAGAACACTATTTACCTTGAGCATGCCTGAAAAGTGTCTTATTGGTATGTGCAAAGCAGGCATACATCAGTATAGAGACTATTCCATCCAAAGGCATGCAGTACAAATATATTTTTATTTTAGTATAGGATCCTATTTGCAAAAATATTCCATTAGTACAATCTTAACTTAAAGGGGCTCTATCACTGGAAAAAGTCATTTTTAACTAATCACATCCTTGCAAAGTCTTTAGAAATACTACTTCACACCTACCTTTAGTATGTAGATTGCCTCAGTGGTTTCTGAATAATTCCATTGTTATTCATATACTAATGAGCCTCCAGCCAGCACAGGAAGTTCCCAGCAGCACTCGGCCCTGCTATTATCTCCTATGTGTGTGTGCAAACAGGAAGCTGAGCCATCAGCAGCAGCAGCAGCCCCTGCTGTATACACCATAGGAAACAATAGCAAGGAGGGTGCACAATGCATCGTGCACCAGTCTAATTAGCATATGAATAAAAACGGACTTATTCACAAACCACTGAGGATATTTACATACTAGAGGTGAGTGTGGAATAGACTTTCTAAAGACTATGCAAGGATGTGATTAGTTAAAAATTACTTTTCCCAATGATAGAGCCCCTTTACGTAGATTTGCTTCAATTTGTTTTGTTTTTTTCATTCTCTATGTTGCTACGATAGAGGGGTCCCAGTAACTTGTGTCATATGTGATAGGATCCCTGGATTAATCCTCAGTTGCAGCAGAGAGTCCTAGCCCATTCTGCACACATTTACACAAGTAGATTTTACTATTTTTCTAAATAATTTTCTAACGCCAACATAATTATGAAGAATTCATCTATTCAATACTAGAGATTCTAACTCTGTTCTTAGTCTGCCCGTGCCCCATACTGTGCAACAAACCCTCATTTGGCACACTAAGCATTCATTTGGTGCTTACATTTTCATGTTTACAGACAGCACATTTGAGGACTTGACATGGCTGTGATTTTTTTGCTTATTTCAATTGGGCTTTCAGAAAACCACATACTGTACATGAAACTTCAGCAACAATTGTAAATATACCCTAATGCTTCTAGGAGATTATCCTGGCTATGGCACAGCCATATCTAATAGTAGTGATTCACAAATCCATAAATCATGTCTAGTTTATAATTCTTTGAAGAACTGCTATGGCTAAAGAGGATTGAACAGCAAGTGGCAATGTTGCCTATTTAAAGGGATAATGCAAAATTAGACAAAACAGGAGAGAAAGGTCTTATGAACTGCAGTTTTTTTGTATCATATTAATTACAGTCATCTATCGAATATATAGTCAACAGCTGATACTGCTGAAATTTGTGTAAGGTGTGCAGACCTTCCTGAAATCTGCTATAATAGCATGGTCTTTAAATATGGCACCCACTGAGCTGGTGCCATAACAACCTGGTATCCGTTACATGGCGGAGATCAGTCAGTAATGTCTGCAATCTGTGTCTTCTCTAACCTCGGGCATTAACTCTTTATGGAAGAGAAAGATAATGTTTTAAAAAACATAAATCTGAAATAATAGAAAGAACACGCTTGACACAAGTATTGCTTTTTTACATTTCATGCTTTATCTTCTTTCTTTGCCACGCCTTCAAGATGTTTATGTGACCAACCAGCAGTTTGTTTCACCCCATATTCATCAAGAATATTCACACTACTATGATTCCCAGTTCCACCTTCCTCTGCCTGCTCTACCTTCTATCCTCCTTACCTTTTTTTGTTACAGATTTTGTTGCGGTTTTTTGAGCCAAAGCCTGGAGTGAATTGGTCAGAAGGGAAAAGTATAAGAACCTCCTTTATATTTCCCATTCCTCCTGTACCACTCCTGGCTTTGGCTCAAAAAACTGCAGCAAAATCTGTAATAAAAGAAGCTAGGTTTCCGCAACGTGGGGCCTTAGCCTAAAGTACGAGAAAATTCACTCATTCTTGCATGTTTGTATTATAATAACATAGTCTATATTTTAAGGATTTTTCATTTTTCAGTGCAGCTTCTTATCAGTACATGGAGAACATTGCAGATAAAAACACAATTAAAACCCCAATTGCATTTTTCACATAGAGCATCATGACGGCAGTTTTCCCTAGCAGTAGATCACTGAACATTTCCTTGAACTGTGTACAATATCATGTCACCCTTTATGGCACTCATGAAAGTGCTCATGACACTTACCAGCTTTCCACCCCTAGGCTAATGGTTGTAAATGGTGACGTATGCTTACAATTACCATACGGCACAAATAGCTTGCATACAAAGCAATATTTATGATGATTTTTTTTGGTGCTTGCTCCAGCTGTATCTTTAGAATGACATTAATTCAAGTATAACTCCATGTTTGAGAATGTATCCTTTATCTACATATTGTACATTATACTTTGAGATATACAAATTTCTGTAACTGTGATTAAGTTTTATTTTCATCTCAGTTAGTATGCACAAGTAAGCTAGTTTATGCAAACAGATGATACAGTATATTGAGCATAATAATAGATTGCAAATCTAAATTATTTGTTGTGCAAAAACATTTGCAGATGTAATAAATTCATGCTTAGAATTTACATTCTAATGAAGTTTGTCTGATATACTGTATAAAGAATAAAATCAGGATTTGCTTGAAATGAGAGATCTAACACTCAAGAGTCAAGATCTGAAATAAAAAATATTTCTTTTAATCACACGAATCATTATTCCTGAAGAAAATAATTGTATTTTATTTCAATAGCAGATCTTCAAAGTTTTCTCTCTCAAACATCAGTGATACAAGTACACTGTCTACCAAAAAATATTTGGACACCCATGCAAATGAAGATATCTGCGGTCGCAATGTACGTCACGCCTTCCACCTTTAAATATTGTATAGAAAACAGCATTGGCATTAGTCTCATGCAAGATGCCACGAAGTGCAGAGTTGTTTCGAGAATGTGGTAATTAGGGAGGGATTTATACAAGAGTATTGAATCAGAACAGGGTTCATTTGGGGTGTTTGAAGCCTAGGTAATAGCAACACTCCTACTACACCTTGCTGCACTGACTGCTATTATACTGCTGCTCATTGCAGGTTTGCAATATATCATACCTGTGTAATTCCAATGATTGGCTGACTCACAGTATTGTTTCACTACCACTGCAGACTACCTGTGTGTTACTGCAAGGCACAGTGTTCACCGCTATACAGGCTTTCTGCAGCCAGGAAATAGCTGTTTTTTAACACGATTTGCCACAAACTAATTCTTATCGAATATTTTTGGAAAATTTGGCGAACTGCCCGAATCGAATTTTTGAAAAATGTGTTCATCTTTAGTGACATGCTAAATATCATATCTGTGTCTAGTGGAGAAGGCCATTTATCGATGTGTCCTTCCTTATCTGTAATCTTGGCTTGGTGTGCTACAAGTGCTGCTTTTCTAAACCAAACATGCTTATATATATATATATATATATATATATATATATATATATATATATATATATATAGTAAGTTATTACAAAGTGATATGTTAGCTCTCTTATTTTTCTCCATGGGCTGATGGCCAAGGCTTTAGTTATCATTCCACAATATTGTGTAGAATTGGTTTCAAGATAAATTGGTGTTTTCCACCTATAGGAGGTCAGTTAAATTTGGACACTTCTATGTATAAAACACAATTACAGTAAAGAAATGTTTTTATCCAAAGGGGATGGCCACGTTTAGACCAATATTGAGAGACAAATGTTATTGTTTGCCTAATAAAAGTTATACAATTGTCCACTATACTTTGTACCACTTCATCACAGTTTTCTAGATCTCTCCTTGATGCCATTCATTCTGTTTACCCCTAATGGATGAAATTCTGACTATGGTCATGTGATATACAGTCCATTGTAATGTGATGGACACACAGGTTACATAGTTACAGCTCAGTAATCAGACATCTGCCTGGTAATCAGCTGTGCACCTGTGTGCTCATCACATGACCATGGACCGTAAATCACATGACCATGGTCAGAGTTTTATCTACTAGAAGTAACAAAATGAATGACAGCAAGCCGAAATCTAGAAAACCGTGAGGAATTGATACATAAATTATATTGGAAAATTGTACAACTCAGTGGCGTAACTACCGCCATAGCAGCAGAGGCAGCTGCCACAGGGCCCGGGACATTAGGGGCCCGATGACAGCCGCTACTGCTGCTATCAGACCCCCGAGTATAATGATTGGCGGACTGGGAGAGGTAAGAAACATAAAAAACACTGTTACTTACCTCTACACAATCCGTGCAGACTTCGGCCTAGTCGTCTGACGTCTCATGACCCCGGCCTGCGTCCCGGGTCATGTGACGTCTAACGTCATTGAAGATCAACTACTTCAGAGGCCGACAGCGTAGGAGACAGGAGATAGGTGAGTAACAGAGGTTTTTTTTATGTTTTTCTCCCCATGGGTCTCCGATTATTATACTCTGGGGTCTGAAAAGACCCCAGAGTATAATAATTGTTTATGGGTGTCCACAGTGGGACATAATACTGTGTGCAGGGACCACTATGGGGTATAATACTGTGTGCAGGGGGCACTATTGGGGATAATACTGTGTGGAGGGGCCACTATGGGGGATAATACTGTGTGCAGGTGCCACTATGGGGGATAATACTGTGTGCAGGGGACACTATGGGGGATAATACTGTGTGCAGGGGGCACTATTGGGGATAATACTGTGTGGAGGGGCCACTATGGGGTATAATACTGTGTGCAGGGGCCACTATGGGACATAATACTGTGTGCAGGTGCCACTATGGGGGATAATACTGTGTGCAGGGGCCAGTATGGGGGATAATACTGTGTAAAGGGGCCACTATGGGGCATAATAGAGCACGCAGGAATGCATAAGAGGGGGTCGGTCGAGGTCGTCGGTGTCGGTTGGGGGGGCATGTCAAAAGTTTGCCATGGGGCCCCGCCATTCCTAGTTACACCACTGGTACAACTTTTTTTTGTTCAAACAAAAACATTTGTCTCTCAATATTGGTCTGAAAGTGAACAACCACTTTAAGGCAAAGGATGCTTAGCTTTCTGGCTTCAGGTCAGTATAGAAACAAGCAGGACTCATCATGAGAATTATCATCAATTATAAAAGTTCGCTGTGGACTAGGTTTTTGTCAGCTTTTTGTTCCTACATCTACAAATTAGAATAGTTAATTACACAGCCAAGGCCACGTGGGGGGCTATCAAGTGCTTCTCATATTGAAAATAGTTTATAACATGTATTATTTACTTATTCCTCTTAGCCTGTAGAAATAAGAAGACTTTTCATCATTCTATTTGCATACAGATCTGCTCGGCTTCCCTTTGGTGCCCACTGAACTGAGCAGCGCGGCATGGAAACATTTCAGTGGCACTCGTATCTCTACAGATGTAGCAGAGTTATCCCGCATTTCTGGAGTGGAATGGATTGCCGCTGTGAGACGTCTTATCACAGAAGACAACAAAAGGCAATGAAAAGTCATTGAAAAATGTTTGTGATATTCTTTGATAACATATTACATGGCAGCAATTTATACCAATATAGAAATGTTGGTAAACTCTGCTACATTGTATATGGGCGTCTTCCCTTACTGTTAGCACAATGTCACATATGGATAATGTTTTGCAAATTTTACAAATATGGTATTAAAAAAGCCTTTTATTTTCAAGAAATTGATATTTTTAATGTATATAGTCTTTTTTCTATTACTTTAAGCCCAATCCAAGGACAAACTGGAGTCCCATCACTGTGGTTTAATGTCACACGTCTGCAAGGAAAATGTTTATTTATTGCTGCTTGAAATCCATCGGAAGACACAGCTGAGAGTCTTGCTGCATAGCATCTGTAGCTCAGCAAATAACCAATAATCACCCCCTGTCACATAGAAGAACATAGCAACTGGTGCCCAGTATTGTTTCACTCTCAATCTCTTCATCAAGCTTCCCTCTTTGCAGATGTTAGTAACAGCATTATAATCTTTTCTTCTTAGTCACTAATGTCTCATTAACCCACGCAAGCCCACCAGATTTAACATTGTTAACATTCCTAATTCAATTAATGTTATGGTTGGCTTCTTTGTTACTTATATTTGTCTTTTCACACAAAATCATTTCACTTTCGTCTGAATGAAAGAGGTAATTTAAGAGAAGGAAATAAGAGCAAAAGAATAATTGTTCATGATAAAGCATTAATTTTGCTAAATGGTGGCAAGAGGATTTTGTTTGGAAACAATTTATAGTTTTTACTACCAATTTACTTATACAGGTGTAATATCGGTAGAATGTCAAAAAAATTTTGCTTTCACATTAGCTCTGTAACTACTAAAATATACTTTATGATTTATTAATGTATAGACATTTTTACTTTGTTTGAAGAAATGCTCTTGAAACGGAAATGCGTAATTTTTTGTATCAAATGGTTGAACACAGTTCAAAGGGTTGCCCATAAAAAATAATTCTCAAAATAGCTTAGATTGGAGACAGAACATTTGAAAAAAAAAATCGAAAGATTTTATATTTTGGGCTATTTATTATTTATTCTAAGCATTGTACTCTTGTTGCATTGTCTGTCGGACTCATGTCATTTTGCAAAACCCTTTATAAACAGAGTAAAACCATACCTTAAAGAAACCCTAAAGGTATGTTGACACGGCGGAATTTGCATTCCACGTGTGAACATTCTGCATGGCTCAAAGCAACAGGATGCCAATGCAGTGCACCAATATCCCGTCGCGGCATTCTACTCCTGATTAGGCTCGTATGAATGGGCCTAATCAGGAGGGAGTCTCGCGCTGTGATTGCCGTGGCTGAGTCAGCCGCGGAATCTATGGGAAGAAGGCTACTAGCTAGTGCAAAAAAGAAGCGAGCGGTTCCCATTTAAGTCAATAGGAGTGCTTTTTGGCAGTGGAATTTGTGGCTGTACCCCTATAACCATCTGATGAAAACTGCTGGCTGCTATGCATTCCCCTACACTTGTTAAAATTCCCTACACTTGTTACAATTTAAGTCTTTAATACTTTACAATTAGGATATGCAAACAAGACCTCATTGGGGGAAAAGATTAAAATGTAACAAATAGATAGCAATAACAAAAAACCCTAAAAAAATTATGTGGGAATAATAGCTAAGGGCTCGTTCGCATTTCCCCCCGTACTCCGTTCTGCAGGTTTCCATTTCCTGCACAAAACAGGGGCAGGAGACGGAAACCTGCCGGCATGTTTCAAGCCCATGGTTTGAAAAGTCTCCAGCTGTGTGCGCCGGTGAGCTTTTTATGCGCTCCGTGGCGAAACCGTTTATTTAAAACTGGACACAGAGTCGGACATGCAGTACTCTGTGTCCGGTTTAAAAAAAACGGTATCGCCGCGGAGAGCATAAAACGCTCATCGGCACTCACGGCCGGACTCGGCATGACAGGTTTCCGTCTTCTGCATGAAGGAAGCTGGTCCCATCTGCAGACAGCTGTTATCAAGGATGATGTCTCTTAGATCTGCGGGTCAGTTCACATGGAGTGGAGGAATTTTCCATGGATTTGGGGGCAGCTTTTTTCAATGAGAGGCAGAGATCATAGCAGGGCATGGAAAAAAGAGGTGTCCTGCTGGATTCCACAGCTGATTCAGCCACGGTGTCTGAGACTCAAGACTCCCATCTGAATAAGCCCATTCATTTGGGCCTAATCAGGAGTAGGATGCCATGACGGAACGCTTATGCACTGCACCAACAACCCATCGCGTCTAGACCATAACGAAAATGCTGGCAGTGAAAAATGAAGAGAATTCCTCTTCATTTTCCTCTATGTGAACAGACCCTCAGATGTTGGTCAGGAGAGGTAATGTCTCTCATTAGGGACAGATGGTGCAGGACTTAGATTATGCATGCCCTGCTATGAATTCTGGGTAATAAATATGCTATATGTTGATCTATAGGGAACAATTTATCAAAACTTTGCACTGGGGCACTTTCCTCTTTTCTACCAAGGAAGTTTTATCTGCATATTCCTTACCTAGACTTCTTCACAGGACATGGATGGTCTAATATGTCCCTGTACCGTCCCTCCCTAATGGGACATAGTACCTCCTCTGACCCACAATTGCAGTAAAGACTTGGGCTACACATCCATTTAATGCAGTAATCTATTGCTATTAAGCTAAATTTTTCTGGAATAATGTTTTTCTTAAACTGGGATATGCAGTATTGGCTAGTTGGACTAGTAACTGGTGCTTATAAAGAAGCCATATCTCACATGCATCTGTTCTAGAATAGTATAGCACTGTAGCTAAAAAAGTTATTTAAAATCCTCCCTAACATCAGAAGACTATGTCTGATCCCAGGCACACTCAACATTGTATTAGCATTTGGGTACATGACACCTGAATAGATAGTCACAATGTCTTGGTCAGTCACTTTCTAGTTCAGCTGTCAAGATTGTCTAGCAACAAAAAAGTTCATTAAAATGCAAATGAGATTTTGCTATATTATTCATTTTGTACTCATCAGTGCTCAATCATCTTCAAGACTGAAGCCCTTTATTAGCATATCATGGATTTTAAATACATTCTTTATGTTACAGAATTTGCATGATTTACTCCTGAACTGAAGTGAAACATACTGCATTACAACACAATTCAGAGCAGATGGCCAAATACAGTCCTATGAAAAAGTTTGGGCCCCCCTATTAATCTTAATCATTTTTAGTTCTAAATATTTTGGTATTTGCAACAGCCATTTCAGTTTGATATATCTAATAACTGATGGACACAGTAATATTTCAGGATTGAAATGAGGTTTATTGTACTAACAGAAAATGTGCAATATGCATTAAACCAAAATTTGACCGGTGCAAAAGTATGGGCACCTCAACAGAAAAGTGACATTAATATTTAGTAGATCCTCCTTTTGCAAAGATAACAGCCTCTAGTCGCTTCCTGTAGCTTTTAATCAGTTCCTGGATCCTGGATAAAGGTATTTTGGACAAACAATTCAAGTTCAGTTAAGTTAGATGGTCGCCGAGCATGGACAGCCCGCTTCAAATCATCCCACAGATGTTCAATGATATTCAGGTCTGGGGACTGGGATGGCCATTCCAGAACATTGTAATTGTTCCTCTGCATGAATGCCTGAGTTGATTTGGAGCGGTGTTTTGGATCATTGTCTTGCTGAAATATCCATCCCCGGCGTAACTTCAACTTCGTCACTGATTCTTGAACATTATTCTCAAGAATCTGCTGATACTGAGTGGAATCCATGCGACTCTCAACTTTAACAAGATTCCCGATGCCGGCATTGGCCACACAGCCCCAAAGCATGATGGAACCTCCACCAAATTTTACAGTGGGTAGCATGTGTTTTTCTTGGAATGCTGTTTCTTTTTGGATGCCATGCATAACGCCTTTTTTTTATAACCAAACAACTCAATTTTTGTTTCCAAAATGAAGCTGC
The DNA here is from genome assembly GCF_031893055.1 of Leptodactylus fuscus. Lineage (NCBI taxonomy): Eukaryota > Metazoa > Chordata > Amphibia > Anura > Leptodactylidae > Leptodactylus > Leptodactylus fuscus. Next base: position 168,890,080 of record NC_134268.1, on the reverse strand, counting down.
CTTGTCCAAATGTGCTTTTTCATACCTCAGGCAACTCTATTTGTGGCGTACGTGCAGAAACGGCTTCTTTCTCATCACTCTCCCATACAGCTTCTATTTGTGCAAAGTGCGCTGTATAGTTGACCGATGCACAGTGACACCATCTGCAGCAAGATGATGCTGCAGCTCTTTGGAGGTGGTCTGTGGATTGTCCTTGACTGTTCTCACCATTCTTCTTCTCTGCCTTTCTGATATTTTTCTTGGCCTGCCACTTCTGGGCTTAACAAGAACTGTCCCTGTGGTCTTCCATTTCCTTACTATGTTCCTCACAGTGGAAACTGACAGGTTAAATCTCTGAGACAACGTTTTGTATCCTTCCCCTGAACAACTATGTTGAACAATCTTTGTTTTCAGATCATTTGAGAGCGGGCTGTCCATGCTCGGCGACCATCAAACTTAACTGAACTTGAATTGTTTTGTAGAAAGAAATGGTCCAAAATACCTTCATCCAGGATCCAGGAACTGATTAAAAGCTACAGGAAGCGACTAGAGGCTGTTATCTTTGCAAAAGGAGGATGTACTAAATATTAATGTCACTTTTCTGTTGAGGTGCCCATACTTTTGCACCGGTCAAATTTTGGTTTAATGCATATTGCGCATTTTCTGTTAGTACAATAAACCTCATTTCAATCCTGAAATATTACTGTGTCCATCAGTTATTAGATATATCAAACTGAAATGGCTGTTGCAAACACCAAAATATTTAGAACTAAAAATGATTAAGATTAATAGGGGTGCCCAAACTTTTTCATAGGACTGTAGATTAGTATACAGATATATAGAAATAGGTGGAGAAATGAAAGTATATACAGCTGTGTCCACACATGCCTGATTTGTTTGGGTTAGGACTCCAATAAATCTTGACTCCGAATCAACACAATATCACAACATATTGCCTTATACAACTCTCTCTGCACTGCACATTGTAGGATAATTATCCGGCAACCAAATTACCCAATACACTTGCATCCATTTTTAATATCTGTTAACTTTTGGAGTTATAGTCAGATACAGTCACTTTAGGCTGCAGCTTGTGACTAACTGGCCCTTACAGTGACAGTAGCCATCTCTCCAAATCTGATATGTCTATGCTTATCATATGAGTCAGTGCAACAAGGAAAAGTATTCTACAACATTACACAAACTGAGTCCCAATGCCTTTCTTGGAAAAATATTTTTTTAAAAATAGAAGTTATGGGTTTTAAATTTTTGATGAAGACAAGTTGAACAAGGTTTTATACTGTTTACTGGATTTGGAGACGAGAAGGATTTTTTCCTCCTGACATGAATTAATCGACATCTGCCTTTTTTTGCTTTCCAATAGATCAACCCTGTAGGGATAAAGGTTCGAATTGATGGATTTGTTGTTCTCATCCTATATGTGTTAGAAAGTTTAAAGTAGAAATTTTATGCATGTGAACTACAGCTGTGTCCTCCCCTACATGTCCTCTTAGCTTTTCTAAAACATTTTTCTAGACTATGTCACAAAATGTAAATTCTACATATGTCTACTGATGGCTGCTCATTGATTATATGGGATATCGGAGATTGTGAAGAGTTTTGAAATGGTAGCATGAGACATTGAAGTCTTTAATCAAATTAGAGATACGATATGAACACCCAGATAGGTTGGAAAGGCTATAGAGGGTTTTGGCTTTCTATGTAAGGGCTCGTTCACACGGGGCAAGAGGGGGCAGATTCTGATGCTGAATCCAGTAAAAAAAAAAAAACACCCTCGGGGGCAACATGGTGGCTCAGTAGTTAGCACTGCAGCCTTACAGTGCTGGGGTCCTGGGTTCGAATCCCACCAGTAACAACATCTGCAAGGAGTTTGTATGTTCTCCCTGTGTTTGCGTGGATTTCCTCTCTTTCTACGAAGACATACTGATAAAAAAATTACATTGTGATCCCTATATGGGCTCACAATCTACATTTCAAAAAAAAGAAAAAAAAGAACCTGCCCCCTCACAATGGAGGTCTATGTAGACGGCTTGATTTCTTTTTTCCGTGAGAGGCATGTTCCCGTTCACAGAAAAAAGAAGTGAGTTGCTCTATCTTCATGGTGGACTCTGCGGCTGATTCAGCCCCGGCATCCGCCTCGCGGTAGCATCCTCCGGACTGGGTCCATTCATTTGAGCCTACTCCGGAGGGGGAAACTGCGACAGTTGTGGCGGGCACATTTTGGCCCCAATTGTGACACGGCTTCCCAGGTCATAATCAGGACCAAAATGCACCATACTGCCCCCCATGTGAACTAGCCCTAACTGTTTTGGAAAGAATAACCGTGATCACCATACAAATCAAGCAGCACCACTATTTTATTGCACATACACCATTTTAATATAAAGGGGTGTTGACCTGGCATAGTTCAGCTACTGCACCATATTCTTCAAGAGACATGAACAGTCTTGGAGAAGACACTGCATGCTACACTGTACTTATTGGTGTACCACTTGGTGTAATGTATATTTAGTCATTTTTGTTCTAACTGCATATGGAGAATGTAATAGAGAGTGGAAGCAATACAGAACATTTTCACTTAGTCTGTGATACTACAGGAGCATCTCAGCTGTATATAGAAAAGATTGAAGATTATAGCTTAGTCACAAATATTGCAGACTAGGGAATCTCTGCTTATTGCTTAAGACAATGATTTAGCTTTGCTGAAAAAATAGTCAAAGCAATAGAATGTGTTCAATGTTTCCAAATGTAAAATAATGCACTTGGGAAGAAAGAATGCTCGATCTGAATATTGTACTGACACTTCAGTTTTAGTCAAGACTTCAGAAGAAAGAGATTTAAGGGTAATGTTTTCTAGAAGCTCCAAAATGAGTCAGCGGAGTGGCTAGGCAGTAGGGAAAGCAAGCTGAATACAGTACTTGGCCGCATAGCTAGAGATATGATCATTAAAAGAAAGACACCATGATGATCCTGGTGTATTGGGCTCAAGTAAGACCACATATGACATGTTCGAAAATGCTACAAAAAATGGTCTAGGGTCTTAGCAATATAACTTGTCGAGAGAGTTGTGAATAATATAATGGGGTTATCCTTACTATCTGATCTAATTCACACTTGTACCTGAGCTTGTGGATGAAGAGCAGTTGCTATCATGTTTCCCAAACACTACACACATATAATAGAGGAGAATCTGCTCTCTAACTCCCTCTGAATCACCGAAAAGGATCAGGCATGATAGAGAAGCAATGGCTAGTACTGATGTGAATAAAGCACATGGGCTAAAAAAGAAACTTATTAGTTGTGTTTCTGTTTTTCCTTAACTTGGCTCCTCCTCCTTAAGTTTCTATAAGCAAATGTTATATGTTTTCAGAGATATGTCAGTCTGTCTTGGGAGAACAAAATGGGAGTGATTTCAGCATGAATATGCATTTTAGGAGTAAAGGGCAGGAGGGAAAGACCCTGTTACGTGGAGAAAAAAAGCATTTATCTCTGCTCAGATATAATACAAAGTTTCTATATTTGCCTGTACAATTATGCAAATTTTTCTAAAATGTTAGTGACCATTAAAATAGGGTTCAGGAGAGAGGAGTTTTTACTAAGAAACTAAACACAAGGAAGCACAATATAAGATTAGTTCATGGGGAGATCAGAAGTAATGTCAGAAAATATTATTTTACTAAAAGAGTAGCGTGTTCTTAGAAAAACTTCCCCAATGAGTGAATTTAAATTCTGGGATCAATATTCACTATATCTATTCTCAGTTAAAAACAGAACATGAAAAAAAGTCTAAGGTCAGACTAGATGGACAGCGTGATCTTCCAATATCAATCTTCTATGTTTCTAGGAGACAGCAAAAAAAAATTTGTTATATATGGTTGTTATACGTGGTCTACTATATATACATAATGTAAGGCATCAGAATTAGATTGTCATATGTTCAATGGTATTGCCAAACAGATATGAAGTGCCTGAGCCCCCGAAGTAGGGTAAAAGAAGTAGCAGTGTGATGAAGCTATATGTGGCATATGTCATGTAAGGTCTATGGAAAGCTTGAGGACAATTCCTATAGGTCCTATAATGGCTGCCATTAGTGTTCATTGTTCCACAGCATTGGTTTGGCTTGTAGGAATACCATTTTCAGTTACCTTTAGGATCATTTAGGGACATTCTGCTGCAAAAAACGGTCTTTCATTTAGGGCTTGCTGTTCAGAACATTTTTTTTATTTTAGGTTGTGTTCTTATACTTGTTTCAGGCACAGCGCAAACAAACCTAAAAATAGTGCTCTATTGATCTCTGAAGAATGCTTCATATACCGTATGCTAAGAGTATTATGAACAAAAAGAGAAAAAGAACAAGTTCTATTTAGGTGTTATAGTTCTTGAATTTAGAGAAAAGTATTTATCACAGCATGTATTTGAGATCTGTGTAAACTACATTGATACTTTGCAGAGATGGTGCAGATTGTATGATATTTACCAAAATGATCAAAAAATGGCAGGGATATTCAGAATAATAAATAAAACGTAACCTTTATTAGTCAATAATTAAAAACTCCTAATACATAATTGATATTATGAGCTTAGGTGACAGCCAGATAAGAGGGAATTCCTCTTAATGTGTGTAGTTATTCCCTGGATCCACCATTCACCAATGAAAGCCCATAAAAACAACGCCCAAGATATCAGAGCGGATATGGAGATATTGTTTCTATTATTGATGTCAGTTAATACCTGTCTGCTTACAAACATAGGTGTTAGTATGTAAATAGTGACAATATAAAGCCTCCAGTCGCTACTGTATCAAACTGTGGCGTATCGGAGGACAGAAGCACTGTGTGAGAGGGCTAGCGGCATTGTGGTCACCAGTAGAGACATGCAGATCATCACTCTATGCTCTACTGCCGCTTGCACTCTATGAGCACGGAGTCATCACTGCAGGATATAGAAATATCTCCCTATGATAAAAAAAAGGATGTTGCTGGCCTGTACCCAGGGTCTAATCTATGATAGGAGGGCTTATAAATTCACAAACCTAGGGCGGTATATAACAGCTATCCCCTGGTGTATAATGTGAGTGAGGATCTAGCTACTAGCACCGCCTGTACTTTGCCGAGTGTCTAATACGTTAGCTTGCTAAGACCTCTACAGCCTGCATATATCCTAAGTTAGACCAGGAACCTCTCAACGTGTTTCCCTAAGCCTGTCTAATAGACTTAGTTCATCAGGAGAGTAATGACGATATTAAGGACTCCAAAAGGAAGATGTTGCGGTAAGAACCGCAGTTCCCGACACCCTGATGGTGGGTGCCGTTACTTAGAATTTCTGCCCTGGGTAGAGCCTACAGCACATTCCCGTGGCCACAAGAAAAATGACCGCTTACATAGTAAGTAAGCGGCCATTTTCTTGTGGCCTGTGGGCATGCACAGATGGCTCAGCCTGAGGCCTACAAGTTTCAAAACCTGCACCAGAAGAAGACACAGGAAGATGATGTTCCTGACGAAGATGGAGGCAGCACTAGAGAGTTCTCTGGCGGCATTGGGGACGCCCCCCGTGCTGTGAGAGAACTCATTTGCATACTGGCTAAAACCGGTATGTCAAGCGAATGGCGGCCCGGAGAAGACTTCTAAAGGTAGGAGACAAATAGCCTTTCTTAAGGCTATTCTGACGTGGTAGGGAGAAAAAAATGTGTTTAAATGATAGGATTCCTTTAATGTCACATTCTGTACTGTGGTGAAACATTATCTTACAAGATATAGTAGTGTCAAAAGACTTTTTCTTTTCGCTCACAGTGTAGCAAATTTTCCATTTTCATTATTTTTCTCCTCTTCATAGACCTCTCTCTATATAAGATATATTACAAAGTTTCTTATATTTGAATGTACTACTAATTTATGAGATGTTTTATAATTGAAGGGGTGTTTTAAATAACCAGTTAGCAATAAAGTATCACAAAATTCATATGTGAAGCATAGTTGTAGTATCCCTAACACTTACCGTCAGTAAATAACTTTTCATACATGAAAAGTACAGCTTAATATGTGAAATCTTTTAAATAATTCTTATTAAAGAAATACTGTATGTTCTCTTCTCTACTTTTCAGGCAGTTACTTTCTCTATATTAGTCTCCATATAGAGGGGAGCAGGGACAGAATAGAAACTCAAATAACTGATGCTGTTACACTCTGCTATTCCTTTTTTTAAAAAAACACTTCTAGGTTGTAGGTAAGAGGCTACTAGTACACAGCCTGTGGTAATAAATGAATCACTGTGGTATCCCATTCTCTCCTCCATGCTCCATAGAGGTCTGTGTGTTAGGCTGAATAAGGAAAATGTTTGTTCTCGTACCGTGTTTCTCAACATCATTGACGAGTAAATAAGCTTCATATCTCTAAGGTTAGCATGTCTAGCATTTCAAGTTTTCCTCGGAGCACTTCATAACTGCTATGATTAAGGGACGTGTAGTCCTGAAACGCATCAGCGGGTTTTAATGCACTATTTTTTGTAATGTCCTTTTCTTACTTTTTCACTTCTTTATGTTCTTTTTTGTAATTTTATAACGGTTATGGATTAAAAGTTATATTTTATTGAAGTCTGGATGTGCCACGGTCTTCTATCTGATTTTTCGTCTACACATGTATGTCTTTTCTAAGTCCAAAGGCATAGTATCATGCACCCCAAAGACTCTGGAAGAGGTGAGCTACAGTCAAAAATTTCTCTTTTTTAACTAAATGTTTTTACTAGTTCAAACCTCAAAGGTCATTGTAGAAGGTTTGTCTAATAGTAACACACAAATGTTTTGTAGAAATTATGTGTACAAAAAATAGTTGAAAAACTGCAATAGGCATTCACTAGAGATCCACAAAAGTGCTTCCTAGTAGTTGTCCAAAAATGTAACTTATTTTGTTCACGATAATTTTACAATTTCATCCTAATGCACTGTCAGAAAGACTTTGAAATAGCCAGAGATGCCATCATCCCAAGTTATGCATTATTTCCCATAGCCAGGCATTTTTTGCCAGCTTCCAAATGTTAACAGGCTCTGACACAGCAGTGAGCGTTCTGTGTGTGCTGTTTATAAAGGTCATTGCTCAACTGTCAATGAGAAAGGTCATTCCTAGCCCTGCTTGTTTTTGACATGTACTGCGTTGCTGTGACAAGCTAAATATTTTGCAGTCAGAAAACCGTTTTTATGCCCATGAAGATACTGCAGTATGCATGAATTACATTTTTAATGTATACTCATTGTCATATGCCACCATGAAATGAAAGAGATAATTTATTGAGCATTTTAACAGACATGGGGATAATGTCTAAAAATTGCAAAACTGTTATGTTGAGGGAGCCTAAAGCAAGCAATCACTGGGCGAAATGTTCTATTCATTAGCCAGAATTGTGCCAGACTGAAGCAAACAAGAGTAGTGTTTAACAAATATGTAGCTACAATATGCAATATACATAATTATCTCTTCTCATTTGTGGAATTAATACTTACAGGATATTTATACTAATCTAAAACAAAGTGACAAAATATTGTGATGTCAATGTCATAGTGACTAGCTGCAGGAGATTTGTCCTTTTCACATGCACAGTGTATTGTATTGTGATGTAGTTGCTAGCAGTAGTGTCCTTTTTACTATGGTGTGATGTCATACTGATCAGCTACAGAAGAGTGTAATAGACTCTCTGTATGTGTTATTATACTGGGACGCCATGGTAAATAGCTGCAGTGATTGTGTTATTTCTATACCAGGTATATTCAAGTACTTAATGTAAAGGTCCGTTGACCACGTTCCACCACCAACTAAAGGTCCAAACTAGACTAAGAAAAGATAATCCTTTAATAGTCTCACCATGGGGAAATGCAATGTGTTACAGCAGCAGGGATGCTACAATAATAATACAAAATATAAATACAAAAACTCCATGGTAGAGGCATTACAGTGACAGTAGGTACAGATTAGAGATGAGCGAACACTGTTCGGATCAGCCGATCTGAACAGCACGCACCCATAGAAATGAATGGAAGCACCTGTGACGCCGGCCGGCCACCGGCAAAGTCAGCGTCACAGGTGCTTCCATTCATTTCTATGGGTGCGTGCTGTCCGGATCGGCTGATCCGAACAGTGTTCACTCATCTCTAGTACAGATATAAAGTTAAAGGTAAATAATAGTAGAAGGGATATCACAAAAATAAGGATCTTTCAGTTCTCTGTATAGAGTGATCTACGCTTAGCTTAGTGTTGGTTGTACAGCCTAACCACAGCCAGGAGGAAAGACTTGCGATAGCGCTCCTTCCCACACTTAGGGTGAGCAGTTGGTCACTGACTGTACTGCCCAGTGTTATCACAGTTTTATGCACAGAATGGTATTTATTATATTCTTCGAACAAAATGACACATCTGACTAGAAGACACACCCCAGGTTTAGACAAGAAAAATTTGGAAAAATATTTCCTATTGTGGCGTTATACTTTGTGCAGGAGCACTAACATGGCATAATATTGTGTAGGCAGCAACTAATGTTGCATTATACTGTGCAGGGATCAACTGATGTGGCATAATACTATGTTTGGGGGTGAATAATGTGGCACTGTACTGTGCAGGGATCAACTTATGTGGCATAATACCGTGTTTGGGGGTGACTAATGTGGCATTATACTAAACCGGGGCGACTAATGTTGCATTATACTGTGTTGGGGGTGACTTATGTAGCATTATACTTTACTAGGGAAACTAACGTGGCATTATACTGTGTAGGGGGCAACTAATGTGGCAGTATACACTAGGATCTTTACCAAGAGAAAGAAGACAGCATCAGATAACTGACCATTGACATCTCCAAACTATAGATATAAATATAATTTATAGTTAGAAATTATAATAATAATACTACAAAGAGCAGCAGAAAGAAGACAGCATCAGAAAACTCCAGACGAAAAATAGCTGCTATCACAGAGGGACTGTTCCACCCATCAAAAATACAGTCACAAAAAAGGAACTAGAGTCCTGAATAAGGCTAAAACATCACTTTTAATATCAATAGAATAAAAATGTCAAATAATCCCAAACCATAATAGGTTTATAAATAAAAAAATATACATCCTACTAATATTATAAATGTGAAAGTTTGTATGTTTTTATGTTTGTTCCTCAATCATGCAAAAACGGCTGAAAAGATTTGGATGAAATTTGGCACAGATAGTTTGTAACCTGGATTAACACATAGGCTACTTTTTATCCTGGTAAATGACATGGCTTCACAACTGTTATGAATTTATCTTCACATACTATATTAAACTGCTCTTGCCAGCAGGACAATCAGCTAATTGCAGTTTGCTGATAAAGTCAGGTCTGTGATCTCTCTATGTAAATACACACATAACACTGAATCCATTGTGTTCAATCATCTGCATATTATCTGATCTGCATAAGTGTTCTGTGTCCTCTAGGCTGTATTCTCAAACACGGAGATGGGAAACGCCCTTTAAACCAAATTGGCAGTTTCACAATTTTAAACTTGCCAGGAAAACGAAAATCTAATTTGTCGCAAAAGAGAGCTATGCAGGTAGCCAGAAGTCAACAGAGTTCTCCTCAAGCGCAGCTGAGGAGGATTGAGCAAGCTAGGCTTCAAGTGGCTCTTAGAGCAGCCGAAACGCCGGAGCAGGTGGATCATTGACGCTAACAACATGCTCATTATATGGTGTCCTAGTGAGCTGCTGTGATGCTGGAGCAATCAAGGGGACAGAGCAAGGAATGAGTTTAGTGGCAGGCCAGCTTGACAGCTACTGAAACGCTGTAGCTGACAGATTATCAACGCCAAAAACATTATATGGCATCCCATCGATCTGCAGAGATGCCAAAACAATCAAGGGCATGGCGCGAGGAACAAGTTCAGCAGCAAGACAGCTTAAAAACTGCTGAAATGCTGGAGCAGGCGAACCTTCGACTGCAGCAATTTGGTAAATACAGGCTGATCATCGACCCCAACAACATGCAGACGAAGCCGCGATCAGAGGCTAGTATTATATATTTGATACTGATCCCTTTGTTTATTTTTGGTATTTATATACCAATTAAGGTTTGGGATTATTTGGTATTTTTATTCTATTGATATAAAAAGTTATATTTTAGCCTTATTTAGGACTCTAGTTCCTTCTTTGTGACGTCAGACTATAGAAAAGCGGTATAAATGTACATGTATTACAATCTATAGTTTGTTTGTGTTTTTAAGTTTATAATTGACTTACACTAAACTTTCACTCCACTTAATAAGATACTTTCCAGCCAAACCTATTTTTGATAAGATAAAATAAAATAATTCTTTAATAAACTCACCATGCAAAAATTTCAGTGGGTTACCGCAACATAGTAATACAGATACAGGATAATAAAACAGTAATATATTACAGAATGAGACACACATAAACTCAGAATAGCAGATAGGAGAAAATACTAGGAGTCATAGCAGCTACAGAAAAAAGAAAGAAGAATTCAGGATCATTTAGCTCTCTCCTTTCGCTTGGTCTGATGTAGATTATGTAGCCTGACTGTGGTTGGGAGGAAGGACTTTCAATAGCGCTCCTTCTCACACTTGGGGTGAAGAAGTCAGTCACTGACAGTGCTGCCAAGTGGCGTCAAAGTCTCATACATGGGGTGGGATTTATTCTCCAGCATGCAGCTCACCATGTATCTTTGTGATAAAATAAGAAGCTTCACGTCAATCAATTTTAAAGTAGATGAAGGTACCGTATTTTTCGGACTATAAGACGCACTTTTTTTCCCCAAAATTTTTGGGGAAAAGAAGGGTGCGTCTTATAGTCTGAAGGTGGCACCTGGCATCCGCTGTAATAGAGAGGCGGAAGCCGGCAAGTGATAGACGCCATTACAGGTGCCGGGGCCTGAGACATCGCTGCGCTCCTCTGCCCTGCATGAAGCCAGCAGCGGCAGGGGCTCCTCCGTGCCCCCGCCGCTGGCTTCATGCATGGCAGAGGATCGTAGCGATGTCTCAGGCCCCGGCGTCTATCCCTCCCCGGCATCCGCCTCTCTAGTACAGCGGATGCCGGGTCAGTATCAGCGGCCCCTTCTCCCCCGGGGCCGGTCCTCACCGGCCCCGTACCTGTAAAGTTGCAGGCCGGCTCCTGCGCGGCGATATCGCAGCAGCCGACCTGTTCGGGTGACAGCCGGGAGCTTAATGAGGCTCCCCGGCCTGTCACTGCTGTATTAGTATTGCGGCTGGTCTCTATGACCAGCCGTAATACTAATAGACAGAATGTCCCATAGACGGCAATACAGTTGTATTGCCGTCTATGGGACTTGCGATCAAGTGACCGCAGGTTCAAGCCCCGAGGGGGAATAAAATAGTAAAAAAAAAAAAAAGCTTTAAAAATATGAAATAAATAAAAGTTCTAAATCACCTCCTGTTTTTTTTTTTCAATACAAGGTGATCTAAGCAATAGATATCCCCCAAAATGGTATAACTAAAAATTACAGCTGGCCCCGCAAAAAAAACGCTCTATGCATCCCCGTACAGCTGCAGGGTCACCTGTCAATGTGGCCTTGCAGCTGTTGCAAAACTACAACTCCCATATATTAAATATTTTACCAGTTTTTGCTTCAAAATTTTTTTTCCCTATTTTCCTCCTCTAAAACCTAGATGCGTCTTATAGTCCAGTGCGTCTTATAGTCCGAAAAATACGGTAATCTAAGATGAAAAGATAGGTGGCAGTGGGGTGGGAAGTCAGCCAAGAGAAGGAGTATCTAGTACAGGTTTTGCCATGAATTCAATTGGTTTCATGAATCCTTGACCAATTTCTAACTAAGTTACCGATGGACACATCTATAGAAAAGACAAGATAAATGATTCAAGTTGGCAATCTACACTTGACTTTATTAGATGTTATATGTCTTCAAAAACTATGACTACATTATACATACAACACTACCGAGCAGTTCCTTGAGGCCTAATATCTGCACTACCGCAATTAATGTGTACATTATTAATAGAGAAATTTACCCATCTTCCCACTTTACATAACCACTGGAGCTGCTGAGGATTACAGGTAATAGTAATATACCTCAAGGGCTGGCTGTAGATGTGAAATGCATTAGACTCCATTAAAATGCCCATACAATTACAGCAGTTCATTATATATACATTACTCTGTGACCTCACCATTACGATCAATCTCTCCTGTTCCCTGACAGCTTTTATGAGGAAATTAAATCATATTAATGTTTTATACTGAATTCTAACAAGTTTTATAGGTGTTTGCTCCTGAAGTCAACTAATCTATGCACAGGATAGCTGCAGTGGTGTCACCTGACTACAAGAACTGGGGTGTTTGGCACCCAACTCTGAATAGAGAAGTGGTCAGGCCTCATACATCTCTGCTCTATTAATTTCAATGGAACCTTCAGAGATAGCTGATATACAGCGCTTGGCTATCTTTGGGGTCCTATTGAAATGAATAGCGTGGAATTGTATTTTTCCAAATCACTACTCTATTTAGACTGGGGTACAAGTCACCTCACTTCTTGTTAGTTGGAAAAAGGGATAAATTCATTACATGTGCAAAGACCTTGAAATAGTGTTGGTTAAACCAAAATTTTCAGAGTTGTTCACACTAAGAAGTCACTTCTTCCAGTAGATACATATTGTGAGAGCCTGTCTCATCATTAAAGAGGACCTTTCACCACCTTCACTGTTAAATATTATATATTTACAATATTCTCTAGCAGACATGGGGTTAACACTCTACTGACATCATAGTCTTATATTCTGGGGACATGGGTGCGGTTAGAGTAGACCATTTTAGAAATCTCCTTACATAGCTACAAGATGGAAGGTAACACCCACTTTCATGAATATAAATGAGTAAGAAATACACATGTCTGGGTCTGTCTTTGGGAAGACCAGGGGAAGACCAGGAGGTCTGTCTTTGGGAACACCAGGGTGGGTGGTCCAGGCAGATGGACATCCATGGACGTCGTAACCAGCCCAAGTCCACCAACCAGATGACAAGCATGAACCAAGCTGTAACTACAAGATATCCAGATGATTTAACTTCTTTGAAGATGTAAACTATTGACAATTGACTGATATTTGTGTTATTTGGACATTTTCCCTGTTCCTGTGTTTTCCTTCAAGATAGTAATAAACCTCTACACTGTTTTATAACAAGCTGACTTCTTCCTATCGTGGATAAGGCCTACAACACGTGACATAAGTCTATCCCACAATTTCAAGGCCAGGTACGGATATTTAACAGTGGATACAAGTCTCACCGGCAAATACAAGATATTTAACATTCACCACTTCTAGTTCTTAGCATCTGTTAATAGACTTTGCTCCGCTGATTCCAGCAGAGTTGAAATTTTGGTGCCTGATGTGCTGTAATATCAAGAGGGCAGTGTCTGACGGGGGGGGGGGGTGATTCAGAGCTTCAGTCACTGGCCACCAGTGTCAGACATCAGAATCACACCCCTTTCCTGCTCCTGCCTGACACTGCCCACCTAACAGTACAGACCCTAAATAGCATGGCAGGCACCAAAACTCACAGCATTGATAGCTCAGGAATGGTGGGGTCTAGAGAAAAAAAATCTGTGCCAGAATCAGTGGAGCAGCAACTATTAATTGATGTAAAGAGCTGGACATGTTGGAGCTGATGAAAGGTCCTCTTTAAGCTAACAGACAGGAGCAGACAAGGGGTGTGAGCTCTGACACTGGCTGCCAAGCACCAAAACTAACTTGCACTTATTGCTCAGGAATAAATAGGGTTATAGAGAAAATTCTAACCTAACTATGCCTATATAAAGAACTAGAATTGGTGGAGGTGATGAAAGGTCCTCTTTGAGGACGTAGTCAGTTTTGGCCTCAAGGTTCACACCTCATTTTTCTATTATGACTTCTTTCATTTTATATTAAAATAACTTTATAATGCATTTACCTATTTAAATGATTCTGACATTGTACTTTGTGTGACTCTTACATTTTGTTAATGTTGTAAAAGTTTTGCATTTACTTATCAAAAAATAGGAAATTTGTGAAAATTTGGCAAAATTTTAATTTTCAAACTTTGAAACTTTCTGCTTTTTATACAAAAAGAAAAAGTTAAAGGCGAAATGAAAAATGCAACCCAAAGGAAAGGAAAGAAAAGAAATGGCAGTGCCATACATGCTTGCGGCACCAGACATACATGACAAACAGTAGGAAGAGGTTAGGAAAAGTGCTAATGTTAATGAATTACTGCATTGCCTGCAGCAGAATCCCAAACATGATCAATTCCTTGCAATAGCTGTATTAATGTGAGCTGGCCATAGATATACTGTGTATATGATACAGTATATATATATATATATATATATATATATATATATATATATATATATATATATACACGATTATACCAGGTCAAAATAAGTTATTTACAATACTCCACAACAGTTTCTACAGAAGCCTTGGATCCTTTCGTGTTCTATGTTGAGACTGAATGAGAAACATTCTACATTTTCTAATATAATTTACATGATTCTAATGCTAATTCTTTTCTTGGAAGAAACCTTCCCAGTTATAATCCTATCATTCCAAGTAAATTAATTTTAGCAAGTGAGATTTAATGCTTTATCTTTCATTTAATTGTCACATTTTACACGTGTTCCTCAGAATCTCAGAAACAATATTGGTAGAGCTTAAAATAGTTTCAGCGATAACCACCCCTGGAATCACACATGGATTTCTTTCTAACACGGGGTTGTCCTGTTATTTCTCATTGCATTAAATAAGAAGGAAGTGTTATCGTGACAATGAAAGGTGTTGATGGCTTTTAGAAATATATGCAGAAAAGTAACGTAAGATCGATTGAGAATTTACAGCTATGTTGACACTTTGCCCCGGTGTAGTAATAAGTATCTGGTCCTGATGATCGCACCTTCAAGGCAACACCACCATTTTTCTACTCAAATAAATCAAATAAAATAAATACACATAAAATAAAAATAGGAATTGGTTCCACTTTTCCAATAGCTAAAAATCTGCAGTATTGAAGAAATAAGTAACTCGGCTATAAATGTAATATATAATACAATACGAATAAGGAAAATTCTGTACCAATAATATACTGTCTGCATGTCTGCTTATACGCAAAGCAAGTGGATTATTTGCAATCAGTTTCAGCTGGTATGACACTGAATACATTTCATGGCATCAATAAGAATACATAATGTAATGCTCAAAGAAAAGAAATGTCAAAAAACAGACTTATTGTTTCAAAGAATTTTCCACGTTCAGTCCATATTATAACATTGCGCTGCACCTTTCTGGAAGTTGTCAAACCTTCCAGAATACGCATATCAGTGACTCCTTTTCCCTTTAGATACCTATATAATGGCACATTTTATAGTCAGTTTATACAGGATTTTGGCAGAAATTACACCGGTTAAAAAGACTCATCTAAAATTGCACTGAAATTTGCAATATTTGTCGTCATTGCAAATAAGTGAGTGTATAAGGTCTTGTGTACCCATTCATTTCGATATGTTTATTCAGACATCAGTGGGGCAGGGGGTTGAGGACTGTATTTTTATTAAATTAGGCAAAATTCTAGATAAGTGTTATACAGTGTTAGGGAACCCTGGGACGGGACACAAGAGACAGTGAGCCCTAAGCTGAAGCCCCCAACTGACCCTTCCTATTGCCAGACCCTATCCTAGGTAATAGGTGGCAACCACAAAGACAGTCCCTTCCTGGATATGTGAGACACAAAACGCAGACAAGACGGACAACAACAAAGGGAGGTCAGCTAGCCAAGGGTCAGTAACAGTCACGCGATGCAGTGCCAAATCGGAATCCAAAGAATAGTCAGTGAGGAAAGCCAAAGGTCAAGAATAAGAATGCAAGCAAAATAGTGATAGCAAGGAGCAAGTAAGCACAAGGCAATAGCAAGCATTGGTGTGAATGGAAGCCAAGATAAAATAGGGGAGGAAGAACCCGCCCCTGGAGTTGACAGGAAGGCAGGCTGTCAATCACAGGCAAGACAAAATTAACCACTTAATGGACAGAGGCAACAAGAGCAGAGGACGGATGTGGTGCAAATACAATCACAGAGCTAGAGCCGAGTTCACACAGTGCGACCAAAAACTTTAAGCCAAGAACCAAACTGCACCCGCCTCCTGCACCACAGCACACGAGCAGAGGGCGGTGCAGAGATCCGAACAGGCAGAGACGTTACAATAAGTCCACACTTCTATTTCAAAACAGGGGAGGGTGCAGGGCAGCACTCGACTAGCACAACAACATTGGGTGCATATTCACTGCGGGAATTGACCAAACCCCCAAAGACATGTTATAGGAAAGATATGTGATGGTACTCCAAACAATAATCTGCAGATCATTTATTGGAAGTAGTCACATCAAAGGAGACAGTGTATAGCTCAGTTATCCATTAAAGCTGCAACGTTTCGGGAATAAGTCCCTTCATCAGGCATAGGACTCGAAGCCAGAGGTAATGACATGATGTCATAGATAACCATTGGTGGGTGATGAGTAAGGATTGCTTGGCACCACTTATTTCATTCACATAAAATAAGCCATCATTAATTCATGAGGGGCATTAAGACAATGGCCCTCATGAATTAAGACAAGCACGACATATTATATAGGTTTCAGAATGTCAAAAATGTCACTGCATTTTCACAATGACACATGGCAGACTCAGGGGAAGATATATGTGGCAAAGTAGATGGTCCATGTTGGTTTCTTTGGTCATTTTTAGGTATAGTTTAAAGTTGAAATAGTGTCAGACCAAGCAGATGTGCCCTTGCAGCGCTGTACTTACCAACCATGTTGTATCAATGTACATGCACCGCTAAATGGAGTTGTGCAGGGAAAGACTATGAAGGGGAAGCCGTTCTGAAACAGAGCTGGAACCAGTTTATTCTCACAACCCAGAGCAGCCTCGGACCAGCACTGCTCTGACAGCTGAACATTGAGATCAGACACATAGATGGACAATTACCAAACCTCAACTACAAGAATGGCACAGAGTAGATGATTCTAACAACTGCAGCAATGTCATTTTAGATCTCATTTGTCAAGGACCCCTTTATAAATTATCAACATTATTGGGTGCCATGGACAGATGTTTCACTTTCCACAACAATAATTCTAATATACAGTATCTTCCCCACTAGATAGAACAGAAAGAAAAGAAGAACTAGAAAACAAGGACATTGATGGCGTTAACCTTTACTGTAAGTGACCTATGGAGTCCAATCTGTTATCAGGAGCTGAACTCTATATTGTATAGAGCTGGAGGTGCTGAATAATGAAACCATCGGTAATACTGTGACATTTGGACTAATTTATGTCCAGTCATCTGATAATCCTGCACACTGGTATACGGGGAACACTTCAATAGTGAGCTGTACTCTGTAAATTGTTTTCCCTGTATGCCTGTGTACAGAGCCGACTGAAGAATCTGGTGATGATGGGATTGGATGTGTCATAGTTGTGTGTAGCTTACAAAATAAGAAACAGATGGATCAATGTCATCTAATTTTGCAGACAGACATTACAAGCTGTACTAAATATCATATAGCGGTTGCGTGCTTCATGGATGCATACAATAAAAGTAGTCAGATTTTCTTGTCTCGATCAAGATATATAAAGAAAAGGTCAAATGCAAAATACATTAAGAGTCACAAGTAAAAGAAAAATCTGTAAGGTCTTGAGCTGAGTAAATGATTAAGGGAACACAAATAAGCTTTTTTTTTTTACCTGCTTAGGTCTTTTGCACATGCTATGTGAATTTCAGCCCATAATAGTGTGCACATTGTTAACCATTGTTGTGCATTAAAAAATTTGGTATGAGGCTGTATGATCCAAAATCTTATACATATCCCTGGTTACTAGATATTGTTAATAGAGATGAGCGAATACTATTCGAAACGGCAGTTTCTAATAGCACGCTCCCATAGGAAAGAATGGGAGCAGCCGGTGTGCAGGGGGTTAAGCGGCAGGACACGGGCGCCGGCTGTGTCCATTCATTCCTATGGGAGCGTGCTATTAGAAACTGCTGTTCCGAATAGTATTTGCTCATCTCTAATTGTTAACCTAGCATCCTAGTATCAGAGGCGTAACTATGGGGGTAACAGTGGTAGTGGCTGCCAGAGGGTCCGGGACATTAGGGGTCCAGTGGCAGCCGCTACTGCTGTGTTTTTGTTGTTGTTTTTTTAATAGTCTGTTACCTGCTGGAGTAACTTCAGCAGGTAACAGGCCCTATTTACTTACCGATCCTGGTTCCTGCTAACGTCCGCTGGCGCTTCTTCTTGTGTGCAGGATCCAAGATCGGTAAGTGAGGCTATGGGCCCGCGAACCCCACAAACATTATCATTATACTCAGGGGTCTTTTTAAACCCCTAAGTATAATGATCAGAGGGATAGGAGAGGTGAGGGAACATACCTTTACTTCTATGCTCCAGCAGGCTTTGGGCCTACTTGGTGGCATCATTATGCATCGTGACGCTAGCCTGAGTCAGGTGATGTCTGGTCCAACATTGAAGAAAGCAGAGAGCGCGCCAGAGCCCAGGTAGAGGTAAGTAACAGTGTTTTTTATGTTTGTATCCTCCCCAGGGTCTCCTGGGGAGGATACACACAAAATAGTGTGTTCAGGGGGCACTATGGGGCATAATACTGTGTTCAGGGGGCACTATGGGGCATCATACTGTGTGCAGGAGCCACTATGGGGTATAATACTGTGTGTATGTGTGGGGTGGAAGGTCAGGGGAAGTGGGGAGGAGTGTTAGTCAGGCTCTTCAGGGAGCAGGGGGCCCATGTCAAAAGTTCACCACAGGCTCCCGCCATTCCTAGTTATGCCACTGCCTAGTATGAATATATCATACAGAGGGATTCCTGGCACTGATGTTATGATTATGGTAGAGTATACTGTATGTAGGGGGATGATCGTCTGACTGCCTTTGTAGAATAGTGAAGGCAGTGATAGACATGATGTCACATTTCTGTTGTAATTCATTATGTAAACTTACAACTGCTCAAGAATATCTTTGTAAACATTTATAACCACAAAATGTGATTTTAGCTCTGTGACCATTCCAGATTGTCCTATCAAATAAGGGGGTGTACTGCATCATAGGCTGCTGTCTTTCCATATATTTTCGCACTAGATATGGTTGTAACATCTCTGCCTGTTCTGGTCTCTGCACCAACCTCTGCTCGAATGCTGCGGCGCAGGGCTCAGGGAACATAGGAACCTATCTATCCAATTACTAGCTGTCTAGGACAAAGACATCCAAAGTTATGTCAAAGCAAAAGTGATGTTATTATACTCTGGGGTCAGTATAATAGGTGGAGAGCCAGGGGAGGAATAAAGAAAGGAAAAAGCATTCATACTAACTCTCCAACTTTCCGTTACCTCTTTCGCACCTCCTTGTGTCTCCCTGACATTACCTCTTCCTTGCCTCCTCAGTGATGTTTGGCACTGTACTGTGATGTCACGTGTCTGGGGTCACTTCTACAGCCTGTGATTGGGCCTCAGTAGTGATATGGGCACACCCAACATCACGCACTCTTCAGACCCCAGAGTATAGGGCGATGGACATTTTATTTCCCCCCCAAATTAATCTCCTTATGACTCAATTTGGAATATTTGGGTCAAGTCATTCACCCATCTCTAATGATCACCCATATGACATACTGTTACTCCATTACTCGTTACTGCATACACCAAATATTTATGTAAATGACCCCAGCCATGACATACTCCAGCATTACTGACTTCCATATATAACAAGGTGCCCCAAAGCTATCAACTAAAAATCAGTATTCTGATGAATTTATTGTCCAATGTATTCTCTTATAAAATTATACATTTTACAACAATATTGATAAATCTCCCATATATCTTTTGAAAATGTGTTAATACAGACTATGGCAGATTTACTAATGAAAATACATCAAAAACCTGGCATACATGCCTTACACCATGATATCAGCCTTTAGCTGTACAAGTGAATCCATACGTTTATTATGTTATAATATCGTTATATTGTCTACTAATGATTCTTCTATAACCTGCCGTCATGCCCTGTTTACAAAAAATCATATTATTCCAACCTAGATATTGTAGCAGAGAAGTGTTGTAATGCTTGGTGGAATTTTTGATACATAGTCCCGATGGATGTCTTCAGACAAAAACTGAGTAGTGTAAGTAGCATCTGCTAGACTACTATTTATTGATGAAATCATGGGTAAGCGGGCACATGGTTAGCGGTTCATTCTTTCTTTTCCATATATTTTTGTTGCTCTTCCTTTTGTTTCCCTTCTGGTACAGTGTGTTTCATTATTTACATTCACAGGCTGGTTTAGGGATGTCTGGCATTATTATTCACAAACATGACAGATGGGGCGATAAGGAGGAGGATGGACAGACTCTTGGCTAATGAAGTAAGAAATTCGTACTGAAGATACTGCGGCCAATAACAAGCACTGGAGGCAACAAAATCCCAACACTGAAAATATTCTATTCTTAATCATTTCTACTATGGCTAGGAACTGGAGTTACCAGGCCATAAAGGAGTTCCACATGCACTATAATTGTATCTATTCTGTCCACAGACACACACACACACACACACACACATATATATATATATATATATATATATATATATATATAGTGTGGTGTTTGTAAAGTATATCATTATTAGTAATTGCACTCACACAAAGAGGATCTTCTGCCACTGAGGAAACAAACACACTACAGTTTGGGCCATAAGTATGGATACACCCAGATATGTATACACCCAAGGCCTCCGGATCTCACTCTCTTGAACTTCTATCTCTGGGGCCATTTCAAAGCTATGGCATACTCCGTGAAGATCCAGGATGTGGGGCACCTGAATCAATGGGTACAGGATACAAAAATAATGAATAAAGCTACATTAAATATGAGCATACCATTGTTTTTCTTGTGCAATTCTCCATGTGTTTGAAATGTCACATGACCCCCCTTCCCATTGAAAAAAGTAAAGTTGAATCCAAAATGGCAGCTTTGCAGATGGCCGCCATGGGCATCACCCAGCCTCAAATGTTCCCCCCTTCCATGTACTAATATTCCACAAATGGTAAGGTGATAGCAATAGGGAAAAAAGCCTCCCATTGATTTCAATGGGTAGCGCTCATATGCCGGCACCCATTCAAGTCAATGGGAGCTGGTTTTTACACGCTTATTCTGAACGAGTTTTACGTTCAGAATAAGCGGAGCGTATAGTCCGTGTGAAGGCTCCCTGAAAAATAACAATGAAAAATGTCCTTTGAAGTGAATGGGAAGCGATCGCGTGTACGGCTCAGAATGAGCCGAGTGCTGGGCCCCTTCACACAGCGAGCCGTACACGCGAGCGCTTCCCATTCACTTCAATGGGAGCACTCGTAGTGAAAAAAGCAGCCCATTCATTTCAATGGGGAGCGCTCGTATGCTGGCTCCCATTGAAATGAATGGATCTGCTTTATACGCACTGATTCTGAACGTGTTTTAACATTCAGAATCAGTCAGCGTATCAGTAGTGTGAATGCACCCTAAGGAAAGAGTCAGTAATTAGATTAGATCCAAAAAAACATTAGATTACATTAGATCCAAAAACTGTATAAGCCTATTGATATATTTGTTATTTTACTACAGCATACTTTTTTATTGTCCACTATTTTATATTTTGGCTTGAATTTATAATTTTAGAATCATTTCTCATTTTGTTGCAGCAGGTTTTCACTGACAGTACCTTTTTATTTTGTAAATATTCAGATTACTTTCATTAGATTTTGTAGACCTATAAGGATATATGTATAGGCAGCTATTCTATTGATACAGTTCTAATAAATAATAATAATAATAATAATAATAATAATAATAATCCAATACATAGGCAAATGATTGTAGGGTTTACAGACTTTACAGCCCTATACTTCCATTTACATTTTTGCTATTTCAGTCATTGCTGAAAGATTCCACTTACAATCTGATAGAGCAGATTCGGTACACTTCCATAAAACACGTTCTTTCGCTCTTTGGGACCACTTATCTTCTTTCAACATGAACTTAAAAAACCATATAATAACCAGCCGTAAACACCGGCTCTTTCCACTAACATTTTGGCTCTTGTGGTATCGGCTTATTCCCAACTGTGATGGCAAAAAGACTCCATTAACGACCCGAGGACTGAAGACGAGGAACATTTAACACTAGGCTAAAAATTGCTGACTGAGCGTTGCGTCGTTCCCACGAGAGTAGGACAGAGGAGGTTTCTGATCTTGTAGTTTAGCAGACTGTCAAAATGTAATTAAACATCTTCATTCTATAAAAGCATCTTGTGCTCATCTTGGCAGCTTTCATAGAAAACTATATATTATAGTTAAGTATCCATTCCCATTCATTTGATATGTTGGGCTCAGGGAGTTAGTACCTTTTCAGGATAATGTATCCTCTATTATAAAAATCATATAACCTGGATCTCAGCAGTCCCATGTAAGAGTAGGGTCTGTGGTGATAGTTTTATTTAACTGTTCTGTTATAGGAACAGAAAAATGACAAAAGAGCAGAATCTTAGATTCTGCTAGCAGAAAAAGGAACCCATTGAACTCAATGGGAGGCTTTTTTTTCAGCACCAAATTCCTCACCATTTTCCTACGTGGGAATGGACCCTAAGGCCAAGGCCCCATGTTGTGAGCCATAGCCAAAAAGCGCTGTGGAAAAACCACAGCAGAAATGCAACACAGTTTTTCCTGCTGTACTTTTCACAGAAAGCCCACAGAATTTTCCTCTGCGGACTTTCTGCTTCCATTATACCTATACAGAAAATGCCAGCGTCTCCGTAGATATAAATGACATGCCGCGATTTACAAACATGCTACGATTTTTCAGATCGCAACGTTTCCTCTGCAGATTTTTTTATGCAAGTGTGGATGTGTCTACCCAGAATCCCATCCACTTTGCAGGTACTGTACTACCACCTAAGTGATATATGTCAGATTCAAAAAATGGAGCTCTGCCAGGAGGTTGAAGGGGTTAATACAAAAGATGGTTCAAGGTGGATAATAAGTGTAATAAGATAAGAATGATTCAGAGATTTGGACTCACAATAAGGGGGCGTTCACACTACCGTCATTGTCTGACAGGTAGTGTCCGCTCCTAGTGTCCGCTCAAAATCTGGCACGGACATTAGGAGCGGACACTAGCTGTGTCCGTGACACCTGTCATTCATTTAAATGGCGATCGGGTGCGTTCTTTTGCACTCTGTGCTTGTCCTTCACTGTCCGCTTGTAAAGATGTCCGACTTTTCAAGCGGACAGAAAAAATCTACATGTCGGGTTTTGCTGTCTGCTTGAAAAGTCGGACATCTTTACAAGTGGACAGTGAAGGAAGGGCACGGAGTGCAAAAGAACGCACCCGATCGCCATATAAATGAACAGGGGTGAACCTACCCCTTTTGCCGCCCTTGGCAAACTACAGAAAGCCGCGCCCCCCCCCCGGGAGGAGGGGGCGGAGTGTAGGGGCGTGGTGGAGCAAAGGGGTGGGGCTTAGCACCGTTTGCAGGCAGAGAGCAGGCACGGAGAGGACCTGCTCTCTGCCTGAGCGTGAGGGGAGGCTGCTGGAGCAGCGCTGCTTCAGTGGCCTCCCCAAACCACCGCTCGGTGCTAAGCCAATCCAGGACAGCTTGTCCTGGACTGGCTTAGGTAATCAAAAATGCCGCCCTCCCTGGGGTCCTGACATAGCGCCGCCTGAAGCGCTCGCTTCAGGTCGCCTCATGGGAAGTGCGGCGCTGTAAATGAATGACAAGTGTCACGGACACAGCTAGTGTCCCTGCTAATGTCTGTGCGAGATTTTGAATGGACACTAGCAGCGGACACTACTTGTCAGACACAGACGGTATGTGAACGCTCCCTAACAAATTAGGGATATGCAGGAATTACTCTTAAAAAGATCAAAAACGTGAATCCTATTATTCAATCAAAAATTGGCTCAAAAGACTCGGAAGTAAAATGATTGTGATGTTATTACGTTTTAGTTCCTGGAGTTTTCTATTTTTCTTATTTCTTATTCCTTGTATCTTCAGTTGTATATTGAGGTTTTATATTGTCTTACAGAATATCATTCTATGTGGGATTTTCTGCTCTCTTAGCACAAGTGGTTGTGAAACAGTCATATCCGTAATGTAAATGGGAAAATCAATGTATAGAGAATGGAAGATTATGAATGATAATCTGTTTTCCCTTAGCCCAAACAGCAGCACAACTGGGGTATTTCTGCCCCTGTGAGCTGTTAGGACAGGTGGAACTTTTAATTAACTAACAGCTTTACCCCCTATAAAGAGGCTGCAAGACCTCCTCCCCCCCGTGTTAGTATCAAGTATACAAATACAAATAGAAATATTAATACAATATATACTATGACAAGGATCTGGGAGGGAGCCTTGTGCTGCTGTTTGGGCTAAGGGAAAACAGATTATCATTCATAATCTTCCATTCCCCCTACGCCCAACCAGCAGCACAACTGGGGATTTAGCAAGTATCGCTATTACCCTAGGGTGGGAGATCCTGGCAGGCTGATGCCAAGACAGACTGTCCAAATGCTGTGGAATCCGCCGCACGCCAATCCAGTCTGTAGTGCCTGGCGAAGGTCAGCTGTGAACTCCAGGAAGCAGCGGCACATATCTGTTCCAAGGAAAGGGAACGGCTTTCCGCCCAGGACGTCGCCACCGCCCTGGTGGCATGGGCACGGACAAACTCAGGTACCGGAAGGTCTTGAGCACGCAGGGAGCAGGTGATGGCCTCCTTGATCCATCTGGACAAAGTCACCTTGCTTTGACACCTCTATTGTGGCCAAACACATTGATCAGCAGATTTTCTGATCTCCGGAAGGAGGCTGTACGGTCCAGGTAGATCCGCAGTGCCCTGACCAAGTCCAGCTTGTGCATCTTCTCCTCCCACTCAGAAGTGGGGGAGGGAAAGAAGGCCGGTAAGGAAATTACCTGGTTGATATTCTGGAATGAAGGTACTTTTGGCAAAAATCCTGGAACAAACCTCAGCTGTACCCTGTCTGAAAAAAAGGTTATAAAGGGTTCAGAGGCCGCTAAGGCCTGAAGTTCTCCAACTCTTTTGGCGGAGGTTATTGCCAACAGAAAGGTGACCTTGTAAGACAGGTACTTCCAATCCACATCAGTTAAAGGTTCGAAGGGGGGAGCACATAGCCCCTGTAGAACTGCAGCCAGATCCCACCGAGGGACTGGAGGTTGTACCTGGGGTCGGAGTCTGGCGGCCCCCTTCAGGAACTGCTTAATTAGAGGATCCTGTGATAGTCGAGTCTCCAGGAGAGCGGACAGCGCTGAAACTTGAACCTTCAGAGTGGCTGGTGAAAGCCCCCTCTCTAGGCCGTCTTGTAGGAACTCCACAATTGAATTCCTGTCGGAATTGCACTGGTTCACTTCGCACCAGCCTCGGAAAATTCGGGCGATCCTCTGATAGCTCCGGTTAGTAGATTCCGCTCTTGAATGGGCTAGTGTTCTTAGCGCTCCCTGGGACAATCCTCTATCTCCACATACAGCGCGGTTAACCTCCAGGCAGTGAGGTTGAACCTGTCCAGGTCCTGGCAGGGCTGTCTGTTTAGAGTTACCAGGTTGTGGACTGATGGAAGCCTCCAGTAGATCCCTCGACTCATCAGAATGAGGTGGGTAAACCATGCCCTTTTTGGCCAGAACGGCATGATCGCTATTGCCGAGGTCTGGTCCTGCCTGAGTTTCGCCAATACCTTCGGAATCATCGGAATGGGAGGAAAAACGTATGCCAGTTTGAACCTCCAAGGTATTGACAGGGCATCCACCGCCAAAGGGTTGTCCTCCTGGTACAGGGAGCAAAACCTTTCTACTTTGGCGTTGTACTGGGTGGCCATCAGATCCACCTCGGGGAGACCCAACATCTCGGTAAGATGATGAAAGATTTTTGGATCCAGGGACCATTCGCCTGACGTCACCAGGCCTCTGCTGAGCTGATCCGCAAGGATGTTCAAGCGACCTCGAATGTGAACAGCCGACAACTGGGACAGATTCCTTTCTGCCTAGGAAAATATTAGGTTGGTCACCTGCAGGAGAGAGGGGGATCTGGTTCCCCCTTGTTTGTTGATGTAGTGAACTGCTGTTAAGTTGTCCGTCCTTATCTTCACCGCTTGTCCCTGCAGGTGATGTGCAAATGCCAGAAGAGCTCGGTGAACTGCCGTAAGCTCGCGCCAATTGGACGAGCGCGTTTTCTCCAGACGATTCCATGTACCTTGTACTGGGGTCTCCCCTAGATGCGCTCCCCATCCTGTGAGGGAGGCATCTGTAGTCAACAGGGTCCAGGAGGTCTGGACCGTGGACTTCCCATCTCGGAGATGAGACCACCAAGTCAGTGATCGATGGGTACTGATGGACAACTGGATAGGCTTCTGAAGTCCTGAAGGACTGTGGTTCCAGACTCTCAAGATCTCGCTTTGTAAGGGGCGCATCTGTCACAAGGCCCAGGGGACTGCCTCGATGGTGGCGGACATGAGACCTAGGACCTTCATGGCCATCCTGATAGTAACCTTCCGGGTAATGAATAGGTGATGAGCCGCTCGACCAATCTTCTCCTTGCGAGGAGAGGGCAGGGAGATCGTCATACTGAGAGAGTCCAAGATGAATCCCAGGAACTGGATCCGGGTTGATTGAACCACTACCGACTTCTGCCAGTTTACTAGCCAGCCCAGCTCATTTAGTAAAGCCACTGTGGTCTCTAGTTGTGTGGCGAGAACCTCCTTTGACCGGGCTTTTAGGAGCCAGTCGTCTAGATACGGAACTAAAAAGATCCCTTGGAGGCGCAGGGCGGCTGCGACCGGAGCCACTACCTTTGTGAAGGTGTGGGGGGCCGAGGATATGCCGAATGGGAGAGCCGTAAACTGGAAATGAGACAACCTTCCGTTTAAGTACACAGCAATCCTTAGGAATTTCCTGTGGGCTGGAAATACAGGTACGTGGAGGTATGCGTCCCTTAGGTCCAAGGTGACGAAATGATCCCCGGGCTGCAGGAAGGGGAGTACCAATCTGATGGTTTCCATCCGGAACCGTACCTTGTGGATGAACTGATTCAGGTACCTGAGATCGATGATCATCCGCCATCCGCCTGACGACTTGGGAACTAAGAAGACTGGAGAGTAGACGCCTTGGCCGCGTTCTGTGAGAGGAACGGGTTCCAGCGCGGCCTTGTCCACGTACTCCTGAACGGACCTTTCTAGATGAAGTTGTTTGGTGCCCTGAAAAGGGCGAGTTGTTATAAATTTCTCTGCAGGGAGAGAGATGAAACTTATTCTGTAGCCTTCCTGGATCAGTTGCAAGACCCAAGGGTCCTGAATATGAAGACTCCAAGCGGCCAAATGATGGGAAAGCCGGCCGCCTACAGCTGCGGGGGCGCGGGGAAGGGAGGTCGGATAGTCAGAAGGATGAGCGCTTCTGTTGGTCACGGGAGGCCCCACGACCTCTCCCTCTGGTCTGAGGGCCGGAGCGTCTCTGGCCTCGAGAACCCCTTCTGGAAAATCTGCGGCCCCGAAAGGAAGGTCTTCCATTGTTGGAGGGTTGAGGGAGGTTCTTCCCCTTGGAAGGGGCCTTCCATAATTCGGTCTAATTCCCTACCGAATAGCCTCCCAGGCTCGAAGGGGAGGGCGCACAAATTAAATTTGGAGGCATTATCGACTCTCCATGGTTTGAGCCATAATGGGCGTCTGGCTGCGGTGGAAAGCGCCATTGCCCTAGAAGCCAGCTTCGTCTGGTAAAAGGTAGCCTCAGATAGGTGGTCTACCATCAGATTAATATCTGACATGGCTGATAGCAGGTCGTCACGATGAACTCCGGTGTCGATGTCCCTAGCCAGGGAAGACAACTCAGCCCGCAGGCCTGACACCACTTCGCTGGCGGAGATGCCCACCGAAGCCTGGGCGGAGGAGGCTGCATATATCCGCCTCAGGGAGCCCTCGACGCGGCGGTCCATAGGATCCTGCAGATTCGATCCGTCTTCAGACGGGACCACCGTGCGCTTAGATAGCTTGGCCACGGCCATATCCACTTTGGGGGGAAACCCCCATGTTCCCTGCTGGGATTCGGCAATGGGGAACAAGGATCTAAAGCGTTTAGTGGCGTTAAACGCTTTTTCCGGCCGTCTCCATTCTGCCTCCATCTTTGGGACTAAATCCGAATTTGCCCTGAAGGATCTGGATCTCCTGCTGGATCCTTCCCCGCTCTCACGATCCTTTGCCCGGATGGTCTTGAGCAGTCTGGGCATCTTTTCCAATGGAAATATAGATTTCTCCACTTCCTCGGATTCCTCCTCTGAATCCAGCTCCCCAATATGGAGATCCTCCAATGGTGGGAGAGAGAGCTCACTGGGCTCCACTCGAGGTCTTTTTGCCATGTGGGAGATGGTATCTTTAACTTCTCTCATAGACTGATGAACGAAGTCTTTTACCCAGCCGACCACATCACGCAGGGGGGTATCCTCTGATGGGGGGCCTCTGCATCCATGGCAATCTCTATATTCATACCCGTCGGGTAAGGGAATCCTGCATTTACCGCAGGATAAATGCTTCCTCTTGGAGGTCGACTTACCCCGGGAGGGGAGCACAGAAGAAGAAGAGGACATACTAAGGAGAAAAGCAAAATCAAGTTATTCAGGCTCCATATAAGTGACCAGGTCTGCCCGCCCTTGCCCCCCCCCTGCCAAACCTGAAGCCAATACGGTCAACCACCCCAATGTGCTTGAGGGACAAACCGACAGCTTGAGCACCCAGAGAGTGAGCAAGCAAGGCAGTACTGACAGGGGGAAGTTTAAATAGCCGGGCAAACCAAAAAGGGGGCGGAGTTACAATGAGGCCCCCTCACAACAGAGCCCCGAAATATTGAAAAAACCGGGGGCCCAGGAAGCTGGAGATATCCAGGAGGAGACCTGAATACTTCCCCCCTCACCATCCGACCGGAGGGGGGAAGAAAGCACAAAAAAAACGCAGTTCGCGGCGACCGACGGCCGGAGAACCGCGCATGCGCGGCAAACCCGGAAGCGGAAGTTCCACCGCCCGGGAACACGGCCGCGCAATACAGTTCCCCTATGCCGCCGGGGAAGAGAAGTTCCTCCCCACCTCCTGACCCGCCGAAGTGCCGGCAGACACGCGCCGGCACAGGGGGAAGATGAGAGCACCCCAGACGGGAGGAGGCAAGGAGCGGAGGTAAGCTAAGTCGGAGGGAGAGGTGCCCCCTAGTAAGAGGTTGCAACACCTCTCCCCCACCACCACCTGTCCTGTCCGCACAGGACAGAAAAAAACACGGAGGAAAGGAGGTCTTGCAGCCTCTTTATAGGGGGTAAAGCTGTTAGTTAATTAAAAGTTCCACCTGTCCTAACAGCTCACAGGGGCAGAAATACCCCAGTTGTGCTGCTGGTTGGGCGTAGGGGGAAAATATTTTGTTGGTTGTCATGTGCAATACAAAATGTGGGGAGCAAATGTTATAAGTAATTCTGAATATACTCCAAATACAGACCTGGAGATGGGGGTGATCTGCAGGTATACAAGTAAATGTTGCTCCACATAACATGCATCAGATTTTGGATTAATACTTTGCACTCTATTACATTATAAACCCGTGTCCTTAGACTCCACTTGGTAGCAGATGTTGGTGTTTTAAAATAGACCAAAGTATGTTATACTTGGCATCATATATGGGTCAGCATGATTCACTTGGCAATAGATATAAACTACGGTACTGTAACCTTGTGTACATGGAACTATAAAGGTCCCATCACATTACAATATGAGAGATTTCGTTGCTGTATTTCAGGTTTGGCTGGGTAAAATGTAGCAGAATTGAATCATTTAAGTCTATGACAAGGAATATATTGCTTTGAGCATAGAAACTTCTGTTTAAAGAAGTTATGACATAGTGTCATTATCCATCTCATGACTGACCAAACAGTGGCCAACCAATCCTATTGACTTATAATGGGTTTTATTGTGGTTTCTGTAGTATTAATACTGCTTTCCTTCCCCTCACTAAATCCTTTAACAAAATATGAAAAAAAACACAGGGTTCTGAACGCTACAAGTAAATATACTTGCACCCAGGGATGTAACTACCATGGTAACAGCGGTAGTGGCTGCCACAGGGCCCGGAACATTACGGGGCCCAGCAGCATTCCAGCAGGTAATGGACCCTAGTTACTTACCGATCCTAGTTCCTGCTCACGGCCGCCGGTGCTTCCCCTTCTGTGGAGGCCGCTGTGAGCAGACCACGCAACACTATCATTATACTAGGTGGTTCTTTTCAGACCCCGAGTATAGTGATCAGAGGGCTAGGAGAGATGAGGGAACATACAAAAAAATGCTGTTACTTACCTCTCCTGGCTCCAGAAGGCCTCAGGCCTACTTGATGACATCACAGACGTCACATGGGCCAGGGTTTGCATCCTTATGCATCGCAACACAAGCCCCAGTTCAAGTGACGTCTCTTCTCGCCAACATAAGCAGGGAGTGCGCCGGAGCCCAGGAGAGGTAAGTACATTATTTTTTATGTTTGAATATTCCCTTGGGCCTTCGATTATTATACTCTGGGGTCTGAAAAGTTCACCACTGGGTCCTACCATTCCTAGTTATGCCACTGCTTGTAGCAGTTGATGGGTTAAGGTCTGCACCACCCCCTTTCCCTAATGCTGTGGACCCTTGGCAGTGTTGGATTACTCTAATAGCAAGTCATCCCAGGAAAAAAGTATACACATAAGGATAGGTCTGTGCAACTGGCAAAATAACACCATGTATGGAAACAGTGTGGGAACGTTCAGAATATGTTACTAGTCCGAAGTCCACTTTTCCCATGTTCTAATTTCTTCAGCATATAAATTAGTTTCAAACTATAGGAAAGAATTTCTCATATCTTAATTTTTTTTATTCTTCTTTTCAATATAATAATATAATTTGGGGTATTGTTCAATGCAGTGTTCCTTATTCTGGAGAGCGCCTAGTGAGTTTTATTCCTCTTACACTGTATGACAATCCATAATGACATATAATTTTCATTATCTTGCGTCTATGTGTGCGGCTTTATTAAATCTACGCCTAATATTTAAACATTTTGACTTCTTTGTTTTATTTACCCTTTTCTCAGTATTGCTATCTGTCATCCTGCACTGTTCCACATCATTACTTAGCGTACTAAATCTTTTGCACCGTTTGCAGCATGAGCTGAATTACATATTCCTGACTGCACAAATAAAACACAATTTATATAGTCATATCAGAGATTAAAGAGCCCAGAGTGGCATGCTATAGTAGTCTATGACTCAGCATCTGTCAGCAGTGTCCTGAATCACTAACAGGAGTGATTGTACCATTCAGACACACGGCATACTAAAATGGAGAAGTTGTACTCTCATATAATACAGTCAGTGGAAATGAGCAAGGCCAACGTGGATGGACTATTTACATGGCATGTGCATTTAGTTATACAGAGATATAGAGAGATTAGGAAAATAGATAGATAGATAGATAGATAGATAGATAGATAGATAGATAGATAGATAGATATTTACATATATACACATGGACAAAAGTATTGTGGCATCTACACATTACACGTACATTTTCTTTTAGAACATCCCTTTCCAAATCTATTGGCATTCATATTGGGCTAGTCATCACTTTGCAGCTAGAACAGCTTCCACTCTTATGGGAAGGCTTTCTGCAAGATTTTGGAGTGTCTGTAGGAATTTTTGTATGAAGACTCTTTGTGTGGTCAGACACTGATGTTAGACAAAAAGACCTGGCCCACAAACTCTGTGGTAGTTCATCCTAAAAAATGTGATGGGGTTGAGATCAAGGTTTAGTCAAGTTCTTACCTCGAAAACTCATCTAACTATGCCTTTACGGACCTTGCTTTGTGCACTGGAACAAAAAAGCACCTTCCCCAAAATATTTCTATAAAGTTGGAAGCATACAGTTGTCAAAAAATTCTTACTATGCTAAGAATTAAGAATTTCCTTCATTGGAATTAAAGGGAATAAGGCCAACCACTGAAAAATAACCCCATAATATTCTCCTGGCGTCCGTCAAACCCCATACATCAACAATGGA
Source organism: Leptodactylus fuscus (assembly GCF_031893055.1). Classification (NCBI taxonomy): domain Eukaryota; kingdom Metazoa; phylum Chordata; class Amphibia; order Anura; family Leptodactylidae; genus Leptodactylus; species Leptodactylus fuscus. The sequence goes on along the minus strand of NC_134268.1, from coordinate 168,857,904 downwards.
GGGCACAGTGGTGGGGTGCTTTACACCACTCCATCTGACTCCTGGCATTGTGCTTTGTGATGTAAGGCAGCTAAGTTATGGAAACTCATGCCATGAAACTACAGGCTCACAGTTTTTGTGCTAATCTAAATGATCCGGAATTTGCGGTTAGATTAGTATACACTATGTGCCTCAGTACTGACCCATAACTTTCGTGGTCTGAACTTCATCGCTCATTTGATCTACTTCCTAAACGCTTCCATTTTTCAATACTACTACTCCCAGTTACTCATTAAATATTTAGGAAGGAATCCCCATCCCTATCTCCATCTCCATCTCCTCTACTGGATCTGCACTTTGAGTCCTTTGTGTGAGAAAAGCATGTTACAGATATTTGCCATTATTATTACTCTAAAATGCAATTTATAACTAACTCTCACCTAAAGGATTTCATTTTAAAACTGTTATCACATCTATGAAGGTGTTCATACAGTCATTTAATTTGTTGCAACTAATCTATCCTTCTCTTTATAAAATAATAAATTCTATCATATGTGGTATACTGTGGTATATACTCGAGTATAAGTCGAATTTTTCTGCCCAGTTTTTGTGCTGAAAAAGCCCCCCCTCGGCTTATACTCGAGTCAGCAAAAAAAAAAAAATTTAATAAGAGCACTGCAGATATCCTATATTCAGCCAGGCTGAATTCCACGTGGGGGAAAAAAAACTGTCCTCAAGCTCAGGAAAGGGACAGACAGACAACCAAAACACCCCCTCCCCTTCCCCAACACCCAGCAACTACTGCACCCAAAAACTCCGACCATTTTAATTTTTGCATTTCCCCCCTAGGCTTATACTCGAGTCAATAAGTTTTCCCAGTTTTTTGTGGTAAAATTAGGGGCCTCGGCTTATATTCAGGTCGGCTTATACTCGAGTATATACAGTACTCTATATACAAGTGCATCTCAATAAATTAGAATATCACCAAAAAGTTATTTTTTTTTAGTAATCCAATTGAAAAAATGAACCCCATATATTATATTGATTCATTACAAACAGAGAGAACTTTTCCAAGTGTTTCTTTCTGTTAGTGTTGATGAGTATGGCTTACAGCCAAGGAAAGTCCAAAAGTCATTATCTCAGAAAATTAGAATATTATATAAGACAGACTGTAAAAAAATTACTTAACACAGAAATGTTGGCCAAATGAAAAGTTAGTCCAGTAAATGCTCTAAATACTTGGTGGAGGCTCCTTTTGCATGAATGACGGCATCAATGTGGCAATGTGACATGGAGGGATCAGCCTGTGGCACTGCAGAGGTGTTATGGAAACCCAGGTTGTATGATAGCAGCCTTCAGCTTGTCTGCATTGTTGGGTCTGGGGTCTCTCATCTCCCTCTTGACAATACCCCATAGATTCTATATGGGGTTAAGGTCAGGCGAGTTTGCTGGCCAATGAAGCACAGTGATACTATGGTTATTAAACCAGGTCTTGGTACTTTTGGCAGTGTGGACAGGGGTCAAGTCCTGTTGGAAAATGAAAATTCATCTCCAAAAAGCTTGTGGGCAGAGGGAAGCATGAAGTGCTCTAGAAGTTCCTGGTAGACGGCTGCGCTGACTTTGGCCTTGATAAAACCCAGTAGACCTACACCAGCAGATGACATGGCTCCCCAAACCATCACTGATTGTGGAAACTTCACACTAGACCTCAAGCAGCTTGGATTGTGTACAGCAGCCTCTCCACTCTTCCTCCAGACTCTGGGACCTTCCAAATGAAATGCAAAATTTACTTTCATCTGAAAACACCTTTAACAACTGAGTAACAATCTACAACTCTTTGATGATATTCTAATTTATTGAGATGTGCTAGTACTTCATGAGAATTATCTGATGGGAAGAATTGGTAAAGTTCCTTTCACACTGTTATCTCCAGCAGTCAATCCTGTTTGCATCTATTATGATATAGAAATAAAATAATAACAAGAAGGCCAAAAAAAAAGACAAGAAAAAATGGCCATGGTATATCTGCTTTCCTCTCTCTACAACATTAGTTTTGACACGTCTATGGCACTATAGTGCGGATGCCGGGAACACTTCTAATTAATAATTCTCTCTTCTTTATTCTATAGGGAAATGTTCCTTTCAAACAAAATCAGGGCTGAATGAACTTGAAAAATTGCTCAGGAGAATATTCTGCTCATCAAAGACACAGAGAGCCATGGGAGGAAAAGAATGACTTTGGAAAAAAAATGTATATAAAAGGTTACTGGAAAATAGATGCTGCTCGTAAAGTAGTGTCAGAAAAATAATAACAAGCTTAATGTGTTCTAGAACCTCTGTTTCTAGTTTATTGTCTCCGAGACATAAATTCACACTTTTTTACTCCTCCTTGAAGAAATGATAGATAATGTGTACAAGGAGCCAGGAAAATACTGTTACGTACAAATTCTTTAAACAGTGTTTTGATTTAGTCTTGTGCAAGAGTCAGCCGGAAAGGACAGACATCATCAGGAAGATTTATCGTCTGTCATGGACACAAAGTATCAGCTATAATTGTTTTAAGTTCTTTTGATAAACAAAGACTATTCTTTAGCCGTATTGCTTGGAACAAGGATTTCTACCGGCCGGCATTTACATTCTGTAGTTATCTGGGATGTTACACACACGTCTACTTACTCTTATACATTCTGCACCTTTACCGGTATAATCTCGGAATATTTTTTATCGTCCTCCCCAGTGAAAAAATCAATGATAAGCTAAATACTGTTGGACAATTTTTACAGCAATATATCCCTATTGATTTCCGAAAATACTCTTTATGGGTATCCGTTATATAAAATAGTCATCTCTTATATATTTATTGATTATAAATAGAGATGAGCGAAGAGTGTTCTATCGAACTCATGTTCGATCGGATATTAGGCTGTTCGGCATGTTCGAATCGAATCGAACACCGCGTGGTAAAGTGCGCCATTACTCGATTCCCCTCCCACCTTCCCTGGCGCCTTTTTTGCTCCAATAACAGCGCAGGGTAGGTGGGACAGGAACTACGACACCGGTGACGTTGAAAAAAGTAGGCGAAACCCATTGGCTGCTGAAAACATGTGACCTCTAATTTAAAAGAACAGCGACGCCCAGCTTCGCGTCATTCTGAGCTTGCAATTCACCGGGGACGGAGGTTTCCGTCCAGTTAGCTAGGGCTTAGATTCTGGGTAGGCAGGGACAGGCTAGGATAGGAAGGAGAAGACAACCAACAGTTCTTATAAGAGCTAAATTCCAGGGAGAAGCTTGTCAGTGTAACGTGGCACTGACGGGCTCAATCGCCGCAACCCAGCTTTCCCAGGATCCTGAATGGAATACACTGTCAGTGTATTCCCGTATACCCGATATATACCCCCGATACCCGTTCCAACGGTGTGCCCCCCCACCTTCACCCCAGAAATACACTGCAAGTCCCCTAGCAATAGAATTGGGGCTATATACACCCACTATTTTTGCTACTGCCATATAGTGCCATTGTCTCACTGGGAATTCAAAGAATATATTGGGCTTACATATAACTTCAATTCCAGGGAGAAGCTTGTCAGTGTAACGTGGCACTGACGGGCTCAATCGCCGCAACCCAGCTTTCCCAGGATCCTGAATGGAATACACTGACAGTGTATTCCCGTATACCCGATATATACCCCCGATACCCGTTCCAACGGTGTGCCCCCCCACCTTCACCCCAGAAATACACTGCAAGTCCCCTAGCAATAGAATTGGGGCTATATACACCCACTATTTTTGCTACTGCCATATAGTGCCAGTGTCTGACTGGGAATTCAAAGAATATATTGGGGCTACGTGCACCCACAATTTTTGCTACTGGTATATAGTGCCATTGTCTGACTGGGAATTCAAAGAATATATTGGGGTTATAAATACCCTCATTTCTTGCTACTGGTATATAGTGCCATTGTCTGACTGGGAATTCAAAGAATATATTGGGGTTACAAATACCCTCATTTCTTGCTACTGCCATATAGTGCCAGTTTCTGACTGGTAATTCAAAGAATATATTGGGGTTATAAATACCCTCATTTCTTGCTACTGGTATATAGTGCCATTGTCTGACTGGGAATTCAAAGAATATATTGGGGTTACAAATACCCTCATTTCTTGCTACTGCCATATAGTGCCAGTTTCTGACTGGTAATTCAAAGAATATATTGGGGTTACGTGCACCCACAATTTTTGCTACTGGTATATAGTGCCAGTTTCTGACTGGTAATTCAAAGAATATATTGGGGTTACGTGGACCCACAATTTTTGCTACTGGTATAGAGTGCCATTGTCTGACTGGGAATTCAAAGAATATATTGGGGTTACAAATACCCTCATTTCTTGCTACTGGTATATAGTGCCATTGTCTGACTGGGAATTCAAAGAATATATTGGGGTTACAAATACCCTCATTTCTTGCTACTGGTATATAGTGCCATTGTCTGACTGGGAATTCAAAGAATATATTGGGGTTACAAATACCCTCATTTCTTGCTACTGCCATATAGTGCCAGTTTCTGACTGGTAATTCAAAGAATATATTGGGGTTACGTGCACCCACAATTTTTGCTACTGGTATATAGTGCCAGTTTCTGACTGGTAATTCAAAGAATATATTGGGGTTACGTGGACCCACAATTTTTGCTACTGGTATATAGTGCCATTGTCTGACTGGGAATTCAAAGAATATATTGGGGTTACAAATACCCTCATTTCTTGCTACTGGTATATAGTGCCATTGTCTGACTGGGAATTCAAAGAATATATTGGGGTTACAAATACCCTCATTTCTTGCTACTGCCATATAGTGCCAGTTTCTGACTGGTAATTCAAAGAATATATTGGGGTTACGTGGACCCACAATTTTTGCTACTGGTATATAGTGCCATTGTCTGACTGGGAATTCAAAGAATATATTGGGGTTACAAATACCCTCATTTCTTGCTACTGGTATATAGTGCCATTGTCTGACTGGGAATTCAAAGAATATATTGGGGTTACAAATACCCTCATTTCTTGCTACTGCCATATAGTGCCAGTTTCTGACTGGTAATTCAAAGAATATATTGGGGTTATAAATACCCTCATTTCTTGCTACTGGTATATAGTGCCATTGTCTGACTGGGAATTCAAAGAATATATTGGGGTTATAAATACCCTCATTTCTTGCTACTGGTATATAGTGCCATTGTCTGACTGGGAATTCAAAGAATATATTGGGGTTACAAATACCCTCATTTCTTGCTACTGCCATATAGTGCCAGTTTCTGACTGGTAATTCAAAGAATATATTGGGGTTACGTGCACCCACAATTTTTGCTACTGGTATATAGTGCCATTGTCTGACTGGGAATTCAAAGAATATATTGGGGTTACAAATACCCTCATTTCTTGCTACTGGTATATAGTGCCATTGTCTGACTGGGAATTCAAAGAATATATTGGGGTTACAAATACCCTCATTTCTTGCTACTGCCATATAGTGCCAGTTTCTGACTGGTAATTCAAAGAATATATTGGGGTTATAAATACCCTCATTTCTTGCTACTGGTATATAGTGCCATTGTCTGACTGGGAATTCAAAGAATATATTGGGGTTATAAATACCCTCATTTCTTGCTACTGGTATATAGTGCCATTGTCTGACTGGGAATTCAAAGAATATATTGGGGTTACAAATACCCTCATTTCTTGCTACTGGTATATAGTGCCATTGTCTGACTGGGAATTCAAAGAATATATTGGGGTTACAAATACCCTCATTTCTTGCTACTGGTATATAGTGCCATTGTCTGACTGGGAATTCAAAGAATATATTGGGGTTACAAATACCCTCATTTCTTGCTACTGGTATATAGTGCCATTGTCTGACTGGGAATTCAAAGAATATATTGGGGTTACAAATACCCTCATTTCTTGCTACTGGTATATAGTGCCATTGTCTGACTGGGAATTCAAAGAATATATTGGGGTTACAAATACCCTCATTTCTTGCTACTGCCATATAGTGCCAGTTTCTGACTGGTAATTCAAAGAATATATTGGGGTTATAAATACCCTCATTTCTTGCTACTGGTATATAGTGCCATTGAATGACTGGGAATTCAAAGAATAAATTGGGGTTATAAATACCCTCATTTCTTGCTACTGCCATATAGTGCCAGTTTCTGACTGGTAATTCAAAGAATATATTGGGGTTATAAATACCCTCATTTCTTGCTACTGGTATATAGTGCCATTGTCTGACTGGGAATTCAAAGAATATATTGGGGTTACGTGCACCCACAATTTTTGCTACTGGTATATAGTGCCAATTTCTAACTGGGAATTCAAAATGCGCAAGGCTCCCGGAAAGGGACGTGGACGAGGCCGTGGGCGAGGTCGGGGGAATGGTTCTGGGGAGCAAGGTAGCAGTGAAGCCACAGGGCGTCCCGTGCCTACTCCTGTGGGGCAGCAAGCATTGCGCCACTCCACATTGCCAGGGTTGCTTGCCACATTAACTAAACTGCAGGGTACAAACCTTAGTAGGCCCGAGAACCAGGAACAGGTCTTGCAATGGCTGTCAGAGAACGCTTACAGCACATTGTCCAGCAGCCAGTCAGACTCTGCCTCCTCTCCTCCTATTACCCAACAGTCTTGTCCTCCTTCCTCCCAAAATTCCCAAGCTTCACAGAACAATAACCCCAACTGTCCCTGCTCCCCAGAGCTGTTCTCCGCTCCTTTCATTGTCCCTCAACCTGCCTCTCCACGTCACGATTCCACGAACCTAACAGAGGAGCATCTGTGTCCAGATGCTCAAACACTAGAGTCTCCTCCATCTCTGTTCGATTTGGTGGTGGATGACCAGCAACCCACCCTCATCGACGATGATGTGACGCAGTTGCCGTCAGGGCATCCAGTTGACCGGCGCATTGTGCGGGAGGAGGAGATGAGACAGGAGTTGGAAGAGGAAGTGGTGGATGATGAGGACACTGACCCGACCTGGACAGGGGGGATGTCAAGCGGGGAAAGTAGTGTGGATGTTGAGGCAGGTGCAGCACCAAAAAGGGTAGCTAGAGGCAGAGGCAGAGGTCAGCAGCTTAGGCGAAGCCAGGCCACACCCGGAATCTCCCAAGATGTTCCAGTTCGTACCCAGCCCCGAAAAACTCCCACCTAGAGGGCACGTTTCTCGAAGGTGTGGAGTTTTTTTCAAGGAATGCGCCGAGGACAGATATAGTGTTGTCTGCACAATTTGCCTCTCGAAATTGATTAGGGGCTCTGAGAAGAGCAACCTGTCCACCACTTCAATGCGCCGTCATTTGGAATCCAAGCACTGGAATCAGTGGCAGGCAGCAACGGCAGGACAAAGGCCGCCTGCCGTTCACGCCACTGCCACTGCCTCTGCCACTGCCTCTGCCTCTGCCACTGCTGACTGTGCTGGCGATGCACTCCAGAGGACGAGCCAGGACACCACTTCATCTGCCTCCGCCACTTTGTTGACTTCTCCCTCATCCTCCCCTGTTCCTGTCTTATCTCCTTCTCCTGCACCATCAAAGGCACCATCAGGCGCTTCTTTACAACAACCCACCATCTCTCAGACATTGGAGCGGCGGCAGAAATACACTGCTAACCACCCACACGCGCAAGCCTTGAACGCCAACATCGCTAAACTGCTGGCCCAGGAGATGTTGGCGTTCCGGCTTGTTGAAACTCCCGCCTTCCTGGACCTGATGGCAACTGCGGCACCTCGCTATGCCGTCCCTAGCCGTCACTACTTCTCCCGGTGTGCCGTCCCCGCCTTGCACCAGCACGTGTCACTCAACATCAGGCGGGCCCTTAGTTCCGCGCTTTGCACAAAGGTCCACTTGACCACCGACGCGTGGACAAGTGCATGCGGACAGGGACGCTACATTTCACTGACGGCACACTGGGTGAATGTAGTTGAGGCTGGGACTGCTTCCCAAACTGGCCCGGTGTACCTCGTCTCCCCGCCTAACATTCCTGGCAGGGACACGAGAAGAACACCCCCCTCCTCCTCCTCCTCTACCGCCTCCTCCTCCGCCACCGCCTCCTCCTCCGCCACCGCCTCCTCCTCCGCTGTTAGATTGACCCCAGCTACGAGTTGGAAACGTTGCAGCACTGGCGTTGGTAGACGTCAGCAGGCTGTGCTGAAGCTGATCAGCTTGGGGGACAGACAGCACACTGCCTCCGAGGTGAGGGATGCCCTCCTCGATGAGACGGCAATATGGTTTGAGCCGCTGCACCTGGGCCCAGGCATGGTCGTTTGTGATAACGGCCGGAACCTGGTAGCAGCTCTGGAGCTTGCCGGACTCCAACATGTTCCATGCCTGGCCCACGTCTTCAACCTAGTGGTGCAACGTTTCCTAAAGAGCTACCCCAATGTTCCAGAGCTACTGGTGAAAGTGCGGCGCATGTGCGCCCACTTTCGCAAGTCGACAGTAGCCGCTGCTAGCTTAAAATCTCTCCAGCAACGCCTGCATGTGCCACAACACCGGCTTTTGTGCGACGTCCCCACACGCTGGAACTCAACGTTTCAGATGTTGAATAGAGTGATTGAGCAGCAGAGACCTTTGATGGAATACCAGCTACAAAACCCTAGGGTGCCACAAAGTCAGCTGCCTCAGTTTCACATCCATGAGTGGCCATGGATGAGAGACCTTTGTGACATCCTACGGGTCTTTGAGGAGTCCACAAGGAGGGTGAGCTCTGAGGATGCGATGGTGAGCCTTACAATCCCGCTCTTGTGTGTTCTGAGAGAATCCCTGATTGACATCAGGGATAACTCAGATCACACAGAGGAGTTAGGGATAGCATCCGATCCGTCACAGCTGGAGAGTAGGTCCACACATCTGTCCGCTTCACTGCGTTTAATGGAGGAGGAGGAGGAGGAGGAGGAAGAAGAGTTGTCCAATGATGTGATGGTGATACAGGAGGCTTCCGGGCAACTTCGAATCGTCCCATTGTTGCAGCGCGGATGGGTAGACATGGAGGATGAGGAGGAAATGGAGATTGAACTTTCCGGTGGGGCCAGAGGAGTCATGCCAACTAACACTGTGGCAGACATGGCTGAGTTCATGTTGGGGTGCTTTACAACCGACAAGCGTATTGTCAAAATCATGGAGGACAACCAGTACTGGATCTTTTCTATCCTTGACCCCCGGTATAAAAACAACATCTCGTCTTTTATTCCGGTAGAGGGGAGGGCCAATCGCATCAATGCTTGCCACAGGCAATTGGTGCAGAATATGATGGAGATGTTTCCAGCATGTGACGTTGGCGGCAGGGAGGGCAGTTCCTCCAGTAGGCAACCAAGTTCTCACCGGTCCACACAAACGAGGGGCACACTGTCTAAGGTCTGGGACACCTTGATGGCACCCCCTCGCCAAAGTGCCGCCACGGAGGGTCCTAGTGTCACCAGGCGTGAGAAGTATAGGCGCATGTTGCGGGAATACCTTTCCGACCACAGCCCTGTCCTCTCCGACCCCTCTGCGCCCTACACGTATTGGGTGTCGAAGTTGGACCTGTGGCTTGAACTTGCCCTATATGCCTTGGAGGTGCTGTCCTGTCCTGCAGCCAGCGTCCTATCTGAGAGGGTGTTCAGTGCAGCCGGTGGCATCATCACTGACAAGCACACCCGTCTGTCAGCTGAGAGTGCCGACCGGCTCACTTTGATAAAAATGAACCACCACTGGATAGAGCCTTCATTTTTGTGCCCACCTGTGTAAAGCACCCCAACATGAAACTCCATGTCTGTACTCAACCTCTCCAATTCCTCCGCATCCTCATACTCATCCACCATAAGTGTTGCACAATTCTGCTAATACTAGGCTCCCTCCACCCTGATTTCCCCCAACTCTGCTGGTTAGAGGCTCCCTCCACCCTGATTTCCACCAACTCTGCTGGTTAGAGGCTCCCTCCACCCTGCTTTCCCACAACTCTGCTGGTTAGAGGCTCCCTCCACCCTGCTTTCCCACAACTCTGCTGGTTAGAGGCTCCCTCCACCCTGCTTTCCCACTACTCTGCTGGTTAGAGGCTCCCTCCACCCTGATTTCCACCAACTCTGCTGGTTAGAGGCTCCCTCCACCCTGCTTTCCCACAACTCTGCTGGTTAGAGGCTCCCTTCACCCTGATTTCCACCAACTCTGCTGGTTAGAGGCTCCCTCCACCATGAATTGGTCCAAACTGGGCTGTTTAGAGGCTCCCTCCACCATGAATTGGTCCAAACTGGGGTTTTTAGAGGCTCCCTCCACCATGAATTGGTCCAAACTGGGCTGGTTAGAGGCTCCCTCCACCATGAATTTGCCCAAACTGGGCTGTTTAGAGGCTCCCTCCACCATGAATTTGCCCAAACTGGCCTGTTTAGAGGCTCCCTCCACCATGAATTGGTCCAAACTGGGGTTTTTAGAGGCTCTCTCCACCATGAATTGGTCCAAACTGGGCTGTTTAGAGGCTCCCTCCATCATGAATTGGTCCAAACTGGGGTTTTTAGAGGCTCCCTCCACCATGAATTGGTCCAAACTGGGGTTTTTAGAGGCTCCCTCCACCATGAATTGGTCCAAACTGGGGTTTTTAGAGGCTCCCTCCACCATGAATTGGTCCAAACTGGGGGTTTTTAGAGGCTCCCTCCACCATGAATTTGCCCAAACTGGGCTGTTTAGAGGCTCCCTCCATCATGAATTGGTCCAAACTGGGGTTTTTAGAGGCTCCCTCCACCATGAATTGGTCCAAACTGGGGTTTTTAGAGGCTCCCTCCACTATGAATTGGTCCAAACTGGGGTTTTTAGAGGCTCCCTCCACCATGAATTGGTCCAAACTGGGGTTTTTAGAGGCTCCCTCCACCATGAATTGGTCCAAACTGGGGTTTTTAGAGGCTCCCTCCACCATGAATTGGTCCAAACTGGGGTTTTTAGAGGCTCCCTCCACCATGAATTTGCCCAAACTGGGCTGTTTAGAGGCTCCCTCCACCATGAATTTGCCCAAACTGGGCTGTTTAGAGGCTCCCTCCATCATGAATTGGTCCAAACTGGGGTTTTTAGAGGCTCCCTCCACCATGAATTGGTCCAAACTGGGGTTTTTAGAGGCTCCCTCCACCATGAATTGGTCCAAACTGGGGTTTTTAGAGGCTCCCTCCACCATGAATTGGTCCAAACTGGGGGTTTTTAGAGGCTCCCTCCACCATGAATTTGCCCAAACTGGGCTGTTTAGAGGCTCCCTCCATCATGAATTGGTCCAAACTGGGGTTTTTAGAGGCTCCCTCCACCATGAATTGGTCCAAACTGGGGTTTTTAGAGGCTCCCTCCACCATGAATTGGTCCAAACTGGGGTTTTTAGAGGCTCCCTCCACCATGAATGTGCCCAAACTGGGCTGTTTAGAGGCTCCCTCCACCATGAATTTGCCCAAACTGAGCTGTTTAGAGGCTCCCTCCACCATGAATTGGTCCAAACTGGGGTTTTTAGAGGCTCCCTCCACCATGAATTGGTCCAAACTGGGGGTTTTTAGAGGCTCCCTCCACCATGAATTTGCCCAAACTGGGCTGTTTAGAGGCTCCCTCCATCATGAATTGGTCCAAACTGGGGTTTTTAGAGGCTCCCTCCACCATGAATTGGTCCAAACTGGCGTTTTTAGAGGCTCCCTCCACCATGAATTGGTCCAAACTGGGGTTTTTAGAGGCTCCCTCCACCATGAATTTGCCCAAACTGGGCTGTTTAGAGGCTCCCTCCACCATGAATTTGCCCAAACTGGGCTGTTTAGAGGCTCCCTCCACCATGAATTGGTCCAAACCGGGGTTTTTAGAGGCTCCCTCCACCATGAATTGGTCCAAACTGGGGATTTTTAGAGGCTCCCTCCACCATGAATTTGCCCAAACTGGGCTGTTTAGAGGCTCCCTCCATCATGAATTGGTCCAAACTGGGGTTTTTAGAGGCTCCCTCCACCATGAATTGGTCCAAACTGGCGTTTTTAGAGGCTCCCTCCACCATGAATTGGTCCAAACTGGGGTTTTTAGAGGCTCCCTCCACCATGAATTTGCCCAAACTCTGCTGGTTAGAGGCTCAATCCACCCTGATTTTCAAAACAAATGTTGGTGCCAACCTGAACTTACTACAAGGGCCAAATTCACTGCTGGTGACAAGCTCTCCTCACTGCAAGTGCCAAATACACATGTTTCAAGGTGTTTTCCTACTGTCAGAGAGGTGGTATTGAGTGTGTAAAGTGTGTAGTTGTTAGGCTGTGATGTTGGGGTAATAGAGGGTCTTTGGTGTGTTAGATGCCCCCAGACATGCTTCCCCTGCTGTCCCAGTGTCATTCCAGAGGTGTTGGCATCATTTCCTGGGTTGTCATAGTGGACTTGGTGACCCTCCAGACACGGATTTGGGTTTCCCCCTTAACGAGTATCTGTTCCCCATAGACTATAATGGGGTTCGAAACCTGTTCGAACACACAAACATTGAGCGGCTGTTCGAATCGAATTTCGAACCTCGAACATTTTAGTGTTCGCTCATCTCTAATTATAAACAAGCAACGTTAGCAATGGATCACATATTTCAGTGGTATCTGCATCTAAACAGAACACTTCATCTAGTAATATGTAGAGATGAGCGAGTAGTATTCGATCGAGTAGGTATTCAATCGAATACTACGGTATTCGAAATACTCGTACTCGATCGAGTACCACTCGTTATTCGAATGTAAAAGTTTGATGCAGAACCAGCATTGATTGGCCGAATGCTATACAGTCGGCCAATCAATGCTGATTCTTCTCCTACCTTTAGAAGTCTTCTCCGTGCAGCTTCCCCGTGGCGTCTTCCGGCTCTGAATTCACTCTGCCAGGCATCGGCATGCCTGGCAGAGTGAAGTCAGAGCCGGAAGATGCCGCAGGGACGCTGCAAGGAGAAGACTGCACAGAGGATCCAGCCCGACCCTCACTCGTGGACTTGGTAAGTATAATTTGATCGGACGTTGCCTACCCCTGAAACGAGCATTGTCCCCCCCATAGACTATAATAGGGTTCGATATTCGATTTGAGTAGTCGAATATTGAGGGGCTACTCGAAACGAATATCGAACATTTTACTGTTCGCTCATCTCTAGTAATATGTATATATCCACAAAAGTATAGAAAAAATCAGGGCACTCACCCAAGCAGGCATATATAAAATCAGAACTCCTTTATTAAATATCTTCTAAAAGATCGGTATAGCGGGAAGAGGATGGTAACATTTACAACAGCGACGATCTTTTCATGCTTGTCAGAAGCTTCATGCCCGCTCTTAATGTATACAGGTGTGCCGGTCAGAACGGATTTACTGGCAGGTCTCTTTTTTGCCCATAATAATTACGATATCCGTACATACTTCTCATTTTAAGTAAAAATATTTAACACATATAATTTCATTAAAAACAAGTGAATAGAAAAAAACAAATCTCAGTATTTTCTACAGTTACAATAGTTTTATGACTCTCAACCTTTTATACATATCGTCCGTAAGAACATGATTCTATAATAACCACTATCAACATACTTATCCCTATCGTATATAAAGTATAAACATATTATTAGCCCTCTATTTTAAATTAATTTTTCGTAAATAGGCTCAATTGTAAATAAGTTAAACTCCTAAACTATAGTTTAGGTAAATTGAGACAAACATCGGGCTATTCTAGTATCTAATAGAGATGAGCGAACACTAAAATGTCCGAGATTCGAAATCCGATTCGAACAGCCGCACACTGTTCGACTGTTCCAACGGATTTCAAACCCCATTATAGTCTATGGGGGAAATGCTCGTTTCAGGGGTACGCAAAATTCGATAAAATTATACTTACCAAGTCCACGAGTGATGGGCGGGCTGGATTCTCCTTGAAGTCTTCTCCCGGCGCAGCGTAACCGCGTCTTCTTCCGGCTGGAATTCACTCTGCCTAGGCATCGGGGCCTAGGCAGAGCCGACTGCGCATGCGCGGTCAGCTCTGCCCGGTCCGACGCCTGAGCAGAGCCGACTGAACCCAGCCTAAGGGCTCTGGAAAAGCTAAGGTATTGTAAAATTGCAAAGAAATTGTTTGGGATGAATGTACCATGGCGCACAAGAAAGTGGTCAAGGCCCTTGATCGCACCTTGAAAGATCTGCAGGGAACCAAATGTTTAATGGGGGAATTGTTGTAATTTTTGCAGGTGACTTCTGCCTGACGTTACCTGTTCTCACCTAGCGGATAAGCTGAATACCTGTCTAAAATCTTCTTATCTGTGTATACATGTTCAGAAGCAAACTCTTACTACTAATATACAGGTTCATATGATGGGAAATACAACTGCGGACAAATTTACACACCAGCTACTATGTCTTGGAAATGACAGGTTCCTACCGACTCCACAACTGGTCTCATTTCCTGTACGGAAGATTTTTGTGAAATGACAACTTCAGTAATGGAGCTTATTAACCAAGTTTTCCCTGATATTTTAACAACCATCAGTGGCTTTGTGAACGTTCAATCCTAGTACCTAAAAATGATAGTGTCAGCTCCATAAATCTACTAATTCAGGGAAGGCTGCCTGGTCTAGCAACCAGATACATGTCCAATGATTCAGTCATGGAGAGTGAACAAGCTGTAACGTATCCATTGGAGTTCCTGAATTATTTGGAGCCTCCTGTGATGCCACCGCATAAACTCACTTTAAAAATAGGAGCCACAATAATTTTGCTTCGGAACCTTGACCCACCAAAAATGTGTAACAGCACAAAATTGTGCATTAAGAGTCTCATGCCGAATATTATTGAAGCCACTATTCTTATGGGGAAAAAAAGGAAACAAATGTTTTAATTCCTTTGCTACCAAGCGACATGCCCTTCAATTTTAAGCATCTGCAGTTCCCAATCTGACTTACATTTGCTATGACTATGAACAAAGCACAAGGTCAATCACTTAAAGGGATTCTACCATTAAACTACCTTTTTTTCTAATGAACACGTTGGAATAGCCTTAAGAAAGGCTATTCGTCTCCTACCTTTAGACGTGGTCTCCGCCGCGCCGTTCCATAGAAATACCGGTTTTAACCAGTATGCAAATGAGCTCTCCGCAGCAATGAGGGCGGGCCCCAGCGCTGAAAGGCCGATGAGCGCATCCCCATTGCTGCCCGAGAGCTCTTTCCTGCGCCGCCTCCTTCTTCTGCAGCAACTCCGCCTCTTCTGGCTTCTCTTGCTCTTGTAGTTCTATACAGGAGCATAGAGAGGTCACCCCAAAATGGCCGCTGGCCAGCTCCTGTATTAAACTGCAAGAGCGGCTACCCAAAAATGGCCGCCGGCCGGCTCCTGTATTGAACTGCAAGAGTGGCTACCCAAAAATGGTCGCCGGCCGGCGGTCATTTTTGGTTAGCCGCTCTTGCAGTTCAATACAGGAGCCGGCGGCCATTTTGGGGTGGCCTCTCTATGCTCCTGTATAGAACTACAAGAGCAAGAGAAGCCAGAAGAGGTGCAGTTGCTGCAGAAGAAGGAGGCGGTGCAGGAAAGAGCTCTCGGGCAGCAATGGGGATGCGCTCATCGGTCTTTCAGCGCTGGGGCCCGCCCTGGAGACCACGTCTAAAGGTAGGGGACGAATAGCCTTTCTTAAGGCTATTCCGACGTGGTAATTAGAAAAAAAAAGTAGTTTAATGGTAGAATCCCTTTAAAGTAGCCGGCAGTAATTTGGAGAGCCCATGTTTCTCACATGGATAGTTGTATGTTGCTTGCTCTAGAGTGGGTAACCCCGAAAATCTTTTCATATTCAGGTATGCACCTGAAGGTAAAACCGGAAACATTGTTTAACAAAAAGCCGTACAATAGATAGTTGTGTAACTGTAAACCAATGTTACTCTTTGGTCCGTGAGCTACTTATAGATTACAGTGGAGGGGGGAGGAAGGGTTGCACTATGTTGTTAATTGGGTGTAAAGGTTTTATATGTTTGTGTAAAAGGCAGAAATTTTAATTGTAATTTTTTAAAAAAAACTTAAAAAAATAGTTGTAATAGTTTATACTACACAATATGTATTGAATATATAAAATCAATAAAAATGTTGAAATTAAAAAATAAAGTTGTTCACATCAATGTTACGACAAATTAGTAAAATGACAAAATAGTAAAAATTTAAAGTGGAAAAAAGACTGACTGTAGCTCTGAGAATGTCAGTTTTAGTGTGACACTGAAAATTTGACTTTAGCATAACCAACAATTTAACATATTTTCCGCGAGCAAGGCCGCCGGTATTCTACTAGCTAGTATACTTATAAAAATAACAGAGATAAAAATGAGATATGAATTGGAAATGTTGCATCCATCTATAATCAGGAATAGATCTTTTTCCGCTGTATTTCATCGCCCCGTCATTGCTTTAACTACAGCTTGTTGAATTTTCATTTGCAAATCCCTGTTGTTTTCTGTAGCTAAAACATTGTGCACCTGCCGCAACCCACTGGTGACCAAAGGCCAGAAATGATTCTCTTCATTGAACAATAACTGCAATACCCGTTCCACTTGACAGGCACCAGCTGAGGCATGCACACTAGGGGGACAACATGGATGCCAGTACTGGCGGTAACACAAGTACGTGTCAGGCTGCCACAATCATATTAGAAGTGCTTGTTCTAAATATTTAGCTCAGACTCTTTGTTAGGAGCAGATTATTCAGGATACTGTCCAGGCAAGAAACAGATGAATGATTCTAAGAAGTTACTTAATGAGGAGCGATTAATGCCAACCACACATTTGTCTATGTATCCCCTCTTATGTTATAGGACAAGAAGACATATGGAGGGCCCTCTTACTAGATATGTCTGAACTAGATGTTGTTATTGTGTTCTGGAATAAAACTGCTCCAGTGAGTCCAAATGGGATTGGTCATGTAAAGTCATGTTACATAGCCTGCCATTGTGTGTGTTATAACCACTTTTCTTTCGAGGTACTGTTCCCCTTTAATAGTTTACTTCTGGTTTAGTACTTTTAAGGTTATACACACAGGTCACACTATTGTCTGGTCATGGGTGCAGACACAAGAGTGGGGGATATGTCAGAGACTTCAGCATACAGATGTAGCAAAGTTAATCTTGACTTTTCAATAGCATAGGGCATGAGTATCTGATGTGTGGGTTCTGAATCCTGGACCCAAAACAGATCAGCTGTCCTGACAACCTTTGAGTGCTAAAAGATACTGCAATGGATGGGGAATGGATAATAAGAGTGGGGCGTCTGCCCAGACCATTGTACAGTGGTGGTGCCAGGGAATTACAGCTCTGTGCCTATTACTTGAATAGAATTCACTCCCCATCCACTGCAGCAGCTTTTGGCACCCAGTGCCTGCTGGATTGGATTAGCTGATCTGTTCAGGGTCCAGGTGTCAGACCCCCTTAGATCAGATACTGATAAAATGGGAAGAGAGAGAGTTGAATTACAATGATTCCTGATGGTTTGGCTAACATTTTAATAGTCATGTTACGTTTGTTAAAGTTAACTACATTGGTATACTGTATATCTCCTGTCACATCATGTGTCTGCTGAGGTTTCTGTACACAGTGGCGTAACTACCGGGGTAGCAGTGGTAGTGGCTGCCACAGGGCCCGGGACATTAAGGGGCCTGGCGACAGCCGCTACTGCTGCATTTTTTTTTTTAATAGGCCATTATCGTCTGGAGTAACTCGAGCCGGTAATGGGCCCCATTTACTTACCACTCCGGGCAGTCATCGGACCTACTAGTGTGACGTCCCTGACATCACATGATTGGGGCCTTAATCCATATGCGTCGCGACGCAGGCCCGGGTCATGTGATGTCCCGTACATCATTGAAGATGGCTGATATCACCAGGGAGTGCAGTGGAGCTGGGGATAGGTAAGTAATAGTGTTTTTTATGTTTGTATCCCCCTTGCAGCCTACTGTGCTTTCGACAGGCAATACAGGAAGCAAATGTGTGTTCCCAATATGGCCGCCCCAGGAAAGCTTTACAAACAATAAATAAATATAATACAGCTATAACATATACAAAGAGCAAACATTATGTCTCTTGTACAGATCACTGGAACTGAAATCAAACATGAGACAATCCCTTTAAGGGGAATAAAGTTATGTGATGCTTTAAGCATAGCTCTCTTCTTCCAGTAATAACCCTTATTAACATCATTGTCATTTCCATCTCCAGAGTTCGCAGTCCTGGTCCATTTTGAGTGTGAACAGAGCTGACGCAATCCTTACTTTTTGAATTCAGCTATGGCTTTGGGCCCAGAATCTGTTAGCCGTGGATTCCTGCTTAGCTACTACTTATATAACATTCAATGACCGGTTATTTTAAAGCCTTTGAGCTTGTTGGATCATGTCGTCATTGTACCATCAAGGAGACGTGCCCATCTGAACAAGCACATAGTCAGCAATTAGCGGCTGACATGATGGCAGATTTCAGATTTTTTTATAGTCTGCTCTAAAATATATGAAGTGTCATCTCCAATAGGGTAAAAGCAGTTCATCCGCATGTTTTACCAATCTACAACATTGTTGACGTGTGCAATGATAAATGTGAACTTTGCTTAATCATGCCGTGTCTACTTGTCAGAAAAATGCTGCTATGATATATGGATTGAAATCATATCCCGCTTGTAAGATGACCCAGAAAGTTTGGAGTGGTTTGGCTAGCTGCCGAGTTTATCAGATAAGCTTAAGTGAAAAAGCCATCGGAGATAGTCACAAACATGTCATAGACTCACAACCTATGATTTTATCACAATGGATGTTTCTTTTAGTTGCATTTGCAGCCAAATTCAAGGCTTGTAAAATGCTGCAATACTGAGACATTTATTGGTGATAATGAGTCAACGTTCACAATGTACACGTAGACGTCATGACAGTAGTGTGTGAGATGACAAAAATTAGAACTGACCCTAGGGGAAAGAAGAGAGATAATATCCTAACACTTTTGTATTCACAGTATTTTCTGTGGTCTACACTATATCCTGCTATCTGTCCCTGTTATATAGTTATATCAATAGGGAGACATTGAAAATAGAGCTCTCCAACCCGAAAGTAAATGCACAATAATTCACACATGAAACGCACCTAGGTACTTGTAACAGTAATATCAGAAAGTTCAAAGAGTCCGTAATCTTTACTAATCCATAAACACAATCATTTTATATTTTGTTCATTTACATACTGTAAGGGCTGGTTCACACGGGCACAGAGGGGGCGGATTATGGCGCGGAATTTATGTCATAATCTGCCCCCACACAATGGTGATCTATGGAGACCACTAGCGATCTTTTTTTTTTTTTTCCATGAGCAGCAACATGCGGCAAAAAAGAAGCGAGCTGCCCTTTCTTCAGGTGGATTCTGTGGCTCATTGAGCTGCGGCATCCGTCTCGCGGGAGCAGCCTCCGGACTAGGCCCATTCATTTTGGGCCTACTCCGGAGCAGGAAGCTACTGACAGTCGTGGCAAGCATATTTTGGTCCCGATTACCAGTGATACCAAATTTACATCCTATTTTTTCTGTTTTAACCTCCTAAACAAAATCTCAAACTGTGGGGGAAAAAAAAAGAAAATCTTGGGGGTTGCCATATTCTGATGCCCATCACTTTTTTTTATATTTCCGTGCAGGGAGATGCATCTTGTTTTGATGTTGTTTTGAACTGTCCATTTTATTATTTATGCTTTAAAAAAATCTTTGAAATTGCAATTCCAAATCCTGCCACTAAGCCTAAAATAGTTTGTGGCTTCCTGTCTCCTGTAGACAGACCATTGACCCTATTGACTTGTATGAGAGAGTTTTCCAGGCATGCTCTGTGACCTCTCCAGAAGTCATTGCAGAGAGAATGGAGTAGATAAGTTGTGAAATCATCTATTGTGACTGGTGGATTCTGTGTCCTATCTACATATACATAATAGCTGTGATCATCAGTGTACTGATATGTGACAGGGATGCAGTAAAGAAATCTTCTACAGAAAACAGGAAGTATCAAGCTATTAATTGGCCTTGTGGCCATTATCAGAACTGCAGGGTTTTTAGGATTTTTTTTTTTTTTTTAAATATAGATAACAACATGGAAAAACCTTACCACAAATTCTTTAAAAATATGTTTAACTTCAAAAATAGGTAATTTTCTGGTGACACATTTGTGAATGATCTTGCCTGACCAAGCCGCTTGGCTCACCAGCGATCACCCTTCTTACCTTCCACTCATGCCCTGAGTTCATAGAATAATATGAAACAAGCTTTATAAATATTATATATTTATTAACCCAAGTGGGTCGGTACTAGCCACAAATATATACAGGGATACATATCAGTGGATTACAAGCAAATCCAGGTAAAAGTACAATATAATACAGAAAATAGCATTAGAATAAAAGAGTACAAAAGGATAATACCAAAAGAAGATGTGGTCTGGTTCACTGGGGCCTCACTCCTAGGCCTCAGGGCACTTTCTTCAGATAGTAACCAAGCATGTGCTTACATGCTTTCCTGAAACAGAACTCTCCTTGCTTCCTCTTTGCTGAGTGACAAAGAATCTAGGTCTACTATTCAGCATATGGCTGATGCCCCATCCACACCTCCCTTCCAGGTACCCCCCTCCTCCTTCCCACACTGCAGAATTCTGGGAAAGAGGGATGTCTTCCTAGGTGGTGGGAAAGATGTGTGTCTGGGAGTGAACTTAGGGTCATTAGCCCCCTCTCCCTCTCTAGACATTTGTTGCCCAGGGGTAATAAACTGGCTGGCCAGAAATCTCCAATCTGCTGTGATGTAAACATAAAACCACTGAAGTGAATTGACCACCAATGTAAACACAGCTTAAACAAAACTTTCCTAAAGGCATGTGTAGGACTGGTATGAACACGTAAAAATACATTTCCAAGAAAGATACATAACTGAGACTCTCATCATCACAACAATCCCTTTAAGGTTGTTTTTAGCAAAAAGAAAACCTCATTGGTAAAGACTAATATTAGAGATGAGCGAACAGTGTTCTATCGAACTCATGTTCGATCGGATATTAGGCTGTTCGGCATGTTCGAATCGAACACCGCGTGGTAAAGTGCGCCATTACTCGATTCCCCTCCCACCTTTCCTGGCGCCTTTTTTGCTCCAATAACAGCGCAGGGTAGGTGGGACAGGAACTACGACACCGTTGACGTTGAAAAAAGTAGGAAAAACCCATTGGCTGCCGAAAACATGTGAACTCTAATTTAAAAGAACAGCGCCGCCCAGGTTTGCGTCATTCTGAGCTTGCAATTCACCGGGGAAGGAGGTTTCCGTCCAGTTAGCTAGGGCTTAAATTCTGGGTAGGCAGGGACAGGCTAGGATAGGAAGGAGAAGACAACCAACAGCTCTTGTAAGAGCTAAATTCCAGGGAGAAGCTTGTCAGTGTAACGTGGCACTGACGGGCTCAATCGCCGCAACCCAGCTTTCCCAGGATCCTGAATGGAATACACTGACAGTGTATTCCCGTATACCCCATATATACACCCCAAATTCCCGTTCCAACGGTGTGCCCCCCCACCTTCACCTCAGAAATACCCTGCAAGTCCCCTAGCAATAGAATTGGGGCTATATACACCCACTATTTTTGCTACTGCCATATAGTGCCATTGTCTGACTGGGAATTCAAAGAATATATTGGGGTTACATATAACTTCAATTCCAGGGAGAAGCTTGTCAGTGTAACGTGGCACTGACGGGCTCAATCGCCGCAACCCAGCTTTCCCAGGATCCTGAATGGAATACACTGACAGTGTATTCCCGTATACCCCATATATACACCCCAAATCCCCGTTCCAACGGTGTGCCCCCCCCCCACCTTCACCTCAGAAAAACCCTGCAAGTCCCCTAGCAATAGAATTGGGGCTATATACACCCACTATTTTTGCTACTGCCATATAGTGCCATTGTCTGACTGGGAATTCAAAGAATATATTGGGGTTACAAATACCCTCATTTCTTGCTACTGCCATATAGTGCCATTGTCTGACTGGGAATTCCAAGAATATATTGGGTTTACAAATACCCTCATTTCTTGCTACTGCCATATAGTGCCATTGTCTGACTGGGAATTCCAAGAATATATTGGGTTTACAAATACCCTCATTTCTTGCTACTGCTATATAGTGCCATTGTCTGACTGGGAATTCAAAGAATATATTGGGTTTACAAATACCCTCATTTTTTGCTACTGCCATATAGTGCCATTGTCTGACTGGGAATTCCAAGTATATATTGGGTTTACAAATACCCTCATTTTTTGCTACTGCCATATAGTGCCATTGTCTGACTGGGAATTCCAAGAATATATTGGGGTTACAAATACCCTCATTTCTTGCTACTGCTATATAGTGCCATTGTTTGACTGGGAATTCCAAGAATATATTGGGTTTACAAATACCCTCATTTCTTGCTACTGCCATATAGTGCCATTGTCTGACTGGGAATTCAAAGAATATATTGGGGTTACAAATACCCTCATTTCTTGCTACTGCCATATAGTGCCATTGTCTGACTGGGAATTCAAAGAATATATTGGGTTTACAAATACCCTCATTTCTTGCTACTGCCATATAGTGCCAGTTTCTGACTGGGAATTCAAAGAATATATTGGGGTTACAAATACCCTCATTTCTTGCTACTGCCATATAGTGCCATTGTCTGACTAAATCTAATGTCTGCACCTTCTCCAGAATTAAAATAAAGGCAGCGTTTAACTTTCAAATAACACTGCACAAAGGAAGATCTTATCAGCTTGTCTCATGACATGCTACTAAAAAGTGTCATTTGTGTATCTTAATGTAAATATAGTTGTATAAGCTTTTTGGGTTTTAGGCAGTGCCAAGTTATTTATTACCACCCGCTCCCTTATAATGATGATGACGCCAAAGTCACTGTGGGTGTTCAGAGCTCACAGCTTTGGTTGACATTTGTCTTGCTCTCTGTCGGTACCAGCTGTCTTTTTGGATACCGTAAAGTTATGTTGACTTTATTAACAGCTATAGAAGCTTTAGCCAGGTTGTGACGGTGTGTAACCCTAACAACACTAAGTGGGATACACATTAATAGTCAGTCTATGTACGCTAAGCGTATCACTGAAGTAATTTTTTTTCCCTCTCCCCTAATATAAGAAAGGAACAGACATTAGACCTAGACCGGGGTTCGAGGCTTGTAAAAATCCAGTATTATTTGTTCTTCATGATGTGAAATATGTGTTGAAAAGCAACCCAAGATGAAGTCAGCCATGTGTGCCAGTGTGTTACTTGGCATGCCTTTGCTGGCCCCAACTGTAAGGGTCACTCTCCATTTCCTCCATTTTCCACTCCCCTTCACACCATTTGTGGTGAAGCAATGGGATGCACTGAAGTGCACCCTCTAGCCTCGTGTGGGACAGGGACATCAGATGCCACTCCAACCCCCTCGTTTTCCTCCGCCAGCCAACGGTGCGAAGATGAGAGGAGTGTGCTCTGAATGTTTTCTGCCTAGCAGAGGCTAGTTCTCACTTACGAAAATGGCCCCACTTTGACCTGTATATCATGCACAATGGTGTAGGTTTCAAAGAAACATGGCACCAACAAGTTGAAAAACGTGGGCCATGCGTGGACCATGTTTGAGTCTGGCAAGCTCCAGATCTGCTACCAGGTTCCAGCCATTATCACAGGCGCAAAAATGCCAGGCCCCAGGTGTAGCAGGGAAAAAAAAATGCCATCTCAGCCAGGGTGGCATCCCTGACCTTTGAGGCACTGTGCTGTCTGTCCCCCAAGCTGATCAGTTTCAGCACGGCCTGCTGACATCTCCCCACACCAGTGTTACAGCGTTTGCCGCTAGTAGCTGGGGTGGAGGTTGCAGCATCGTAGGGTTTCAGTCTACTCCTGCCATGAATTTTGGCCTGGGAGAGGAGATAGGCCACCCCAGTTTGCACCCGGGGACCAGACTCCACCACATTCACCCTGCCTGTCATTAAAGATAAGCACTGCAGCATCCCTGACCACAGGCGCTTGTCCATGTGTCGGTGGTCAAGTGGACCTTGCAGCAAAGCGCAGAGCTCTGGGCCCGACTGATGTTATGGGACACATGCAGGCGCAAGGCAGGGACAGCACACCAAGAGAAGTAGTAACGGCTAGGCCCAGCATAGGGAGGTGCCCCAGCTGCCATCTGCTGACGGAAGGCCTGGGTATCCAGAAGCATAAACAAACACCAACATCTCCAGGGCCAGCAGTTTATCGATGAGGCTGTTAAAGGCTTGGGCATGGGGGTGGGTTGTGTTGTACTTCTGCCTGCAATGAAAAGCTTGGGAGATGTGGAGTGGCTGGGAAGAGGCGCATGATGGTGCAGGCCAAAAGGGCGCATGAGGGTGAACTCCCCAATGTGTCAGAGATAGGTGTGTAGGTGTCCTTGCATCATATACTTGCACCATACTTGGCTTTGGAAGTTAATTTTGTGCCAAAAAGTGGTTAAGACAGTGTAACCTCAGCTACTCCCGTTACACTGTCTATTGACAACTCCAGCACTGAAATTACCACCTTTGGAAGTGGACCACCACTTCTAAGATCCCAAAGGAAGTAGGCAAGAGATGTGCAGTGCAGAAAAAAAGATGAGAAAATAAGTGTAGGCAGTAGAGCACAGAGGGATTGGAGAGGACAGAGCTGGTGTCGGCCAGGTATTCCCACAACATGCGCCTATACTTGTCCCTCCTGGTGACACTAGGCCCCTGAGTGGCAGTAATTTGTCCAGGGGGGGCCATTAACGTGTTCCAGACCTAGGAATAAGTCTTCCAACAGGGTAGAGTTTTGCATGCCTTTGCTTCTACCCACTGTTTTTGTTGAATTAGCTTCCCTCCACATCTACACTGCTTTAGCCCCTAAACTTCACCCCAGTTTATGCCTTTGCTTCTACCCTGTTTTTTTGTTGAATTAGCTTCCCTCCACATCTACACTGCTTTAGCCCCTAAACATCACCCCAGTTTATGCCTTTGCTTCTACCCTGTTTTTTTGTTGAATTAGCTTCCCTCCACATCTACACTGCTTTAGCCCCTAAACATCACCCCAGTTTATGCCTCTGCTTTTACCCCCGGTTTTTTATGCTTAGCTTGCCTCCACATCCACACTGCTTTTGCCCCTACACATTACCCCTATCCATGCCTGTGCCTCTAGCCATAACTCTGCCACCCATGTCAACTCATGGTGCAGAAAGTGAGGGAGCTGACTCTGAGGAACCCTTGGGTTTTGTAGCTGGTACTCCATCAAAGGTCTCTGCTGCTAACACACCCTGCTCAACATACGGTATCTAGGGTTTGAGCGTGTGGTGACCTCGCACAACAGTAGGTGCTTCAGGCAGATGTAGGCCTTGCTGGAGTATATTGCGGCTAGCTCCAGGTACTGTAGAATTGGGAAAGTGGGTGTCCAAGTGCCCCACTTTCACCCTTATCTCTGCTAATTTTGGGTATGTTTTTAAAAATCGTTGCACCACTAGATTGAACACGTGGGCCAGGCATGGAACGTGTTGGAGGCTGGCAAGCTCCAGAGCCCTCCAACAAGACAAAAAAGCCTGGCCCCAGGGGCAGCGGGGATAAACAAATTACCATCTCATCCAGGATGGCATCCCTGACCTCAGAGGCAGTGTGCTGTCCGTCCCCCAAGCTGATGAGCTTCAGCCCGGCCTGCTGACGTCTCCCCACACCAGTGTTGCAGCGTTTCCAGCTCGTAGCTGGGGTCAATCTAACAGCGGAGGAGGAGGGTGGTGTTTCAGCCCTCCTCCCAGGAATGTTGTGTGGGGAGACAAGTCAGTCTACCACATTTTGCGACCCGGTCCATGCCTCAAGTACATTCAACCACTGTGCCAAGATTAAAAGTTAGCGTCCCTGTCCGCATGCACTTGTCCATTCATAGCTGGTCACGTGGAACTTTTGGGCAAAGCGCTGAACTTAGGGACCGCCTCATGTTTGGGGAAAAGTGCTGGTGTGGACGGCACAGTGAGGTGGCGCAGTAGCCAGCAGGCCCAAAAAGGGCAGAGTGTCCACAAGCCGGGACCCCAACATCTCCTGGGCCAGAATTTTTGAGATGAGGCCGTTGAAGCCTTGGGCATGTAGGTGGGTTGTGCTGTACTTTAGCCTGGAATGAAAGGCCTGGGAGATGGGGAGTCGCATTGCAAAGTGTGTAAACCACACTCAGTTTGTCCTCGACCTATACATTTAGAAATTATCTCCCCCAGCGAGGAACGTGGCCTCGATGGGGGAATTTTTCTAAGGAAGCTAGAAAAGAGGGCATCTTGGGCCTTGCTGGCTCAGGTCTAGCTTCTGTCATGCAGCTGTCTTCTGCCTCTGGACATCCCTTTGCCTCTAGCCACCTTTTTCCCTGCTTAGCTTGCCTCCACATCCACACTGCTTTTGCCCCTAGACATCACCCCAGTCCATGCCTTAGCTTGTACCCCCAGTTTTTGCTGCTTAGCTTGCCTCCACATCCACACTGCTTTTGCCCCTAGACATCATCCCTATCCATGCCTCTGCCCCTAGCCATAACTCTGCCACCCCTGGAAACTCATGGTGCAGAAACTTTGGGAGCTGACTTTGAGGAACCCTTGGGTTTTGTAGATGGAACTCCATCAAAGGTCTGTGCAGCTCACACACCCTGCTCAAGATATGGTATTGTAGGGTTTCAGCGTGTGTGAATGACGGACAACAGCCTGTGTTTGGACAGATGTAGGCCTTGCTAGAGTGTTTTTAGGCTAGCAGCGACTCCTGTACACTTGCAAAAGTGGGCGCACAAGCGCCGCATTTTCAACAGTAGCTTCGGTACATTTGGGTATGTTTTCAAAAAACGTTGCACCACTAGGTTAGACGTGGGCCAAACATGGAACGTGTTGGAGGCTGGCAAGCTCCAGAGCCGCTACCAGGTTCCAGCCATTATCACAGGCGTAAAAATGCCAGGCCCCATGTGTAGCAGGGAAAAAAAAAAGCCATCTCAGCCAGGATGGCATCCCTGACCTCGGAGGCACTGTGTTGTCTGTCCCCCAAGCTGATGAGCTTCAGCACGGCCTGCTGACGTCTCGCCACACCAGTGTTTTAGCGTTTGCCGCTAGTAGCTGGGGTGGAGGTTGCAGCGTCATAGGGTTTCAGTCTACTCCTGCCATGAATTTTGGCCTGGGAGAGGAGATAGGGTACCTCAGTTTGCACCCCGGGACCAGACTCCACCACATTCACCCTGCCTGTCCTTAAAGATAAGCAGCATCCCTGACCACATGCGCTTGTCCAAGTGTCGGTGGTCAAGTGGACCTTGCAGCAAAGCGCGGAACTAAGGGCCCACCTGATGTTGAGTGACACGTGCTGGTGCAAGGCGGGGACGCCACACCGGGAGAAGTTGTGACGGCTAGGGACGGCATAGTGAGGTGCCACAGTTGCCATCAGGTCCGGGAAGGCGGGAGTTTCAACAAGCCAGAACGCCAACATCTCCTGGGCCAGCAGTTTAGCGATGTTGGCGTTCTAGGCTTGCGTGGGTGGTTAGCGGTGTATTTCTGCCGGCGCTCCAATGTCTGAGAGATGGTGGGTTGTTGTAAAGAAGCGCCTGATGGTGCCTTTGATGGTGCAGGAGAAGGAGATAAGACAGAAACAGGGGAGGATGAGGGAGAAGTCAACAAAGTGGCGGAGGCAGATGAAGTGATGTCCTGGCTCGTCCTCTGGAGTGCATTGCCAGCACTGTGAGCAGAGGCAGTGGCATGAACGGCGGGCGACGTTTGTCCTGCCGTTGCTGCCTGCCACTGATTCCAGTGCTTGGATTCCAAATGATGGTGCATTGAAGTGGTGGACAGGTTGCTCTTCTCAGGGCCCCTACTCGATTTAGAGAGGCAAATTGTGTAGACGACACTATATCTGTCCTCGGCGCATTCCTTGAAAAAACTCTACACCTTCGAGAAACGTGCCCTCGATGGGGGAGTTTTTCTGGGCTGGGTACAAAAGGGAACATCTTCGGACATTCCGGGTCTGGCCTGGCTTCGGCAAAGCTGTTGACCTCTGCCTCTAGCTACCCTTTTTGGTGCTGCACCTGCCTCAACATCCACACTACTTTCCCAGCTTGACATCCGCCTTGTCCAGGTGGGGTCGGTGCCCTCGTCGTCCACCACCTCCTCTTCCAACTCCTGTCTCGCCTCCTCCTCCTGCACAATGCGCATGTCAACTGGCTGCCCTGACAGCAACTGCATCTCATCGTCGTCGATGAGGGTGGGTTGCTGGTCATCCGCCACCAAATCGACCGGAGATGGAGGAGACTCTAGTGTTTGAGCATCTGGACACAGATACTCGTCTGTTAGGTCCGTGGAATCGCGAAATGGAGGGGCAGGTTGCGGTACAGTCAAAGGAAGGGAGAACAGCTCTGGGGAGCAGGGACAGTTGGGGTTATTGTTCTGGGAAGATTGGGAATTTTGGGTGGAAGGAGGACAAGACTGTTGGGTAAGAGGAGGTAGAGGCTGACTGGCTGGTGGACAATATGCTTTAAGCGTTATCCGACAGCCATTGCAAGACCTGTTCCTGGTTCTCGGGCCTACTAAGGCTACTAAGGCTAATGAACTTAGGGCTCGCCTGATGTTAAGGGACACACGCTGGTACAAGGCTCAACTCACCCTAAGTGCCAAAAACACTACTGGTGCAAGGCTCTACTCATGCCAAGGGCCTCAATCTCTGCTGGTAGCTCAGCTTAAGGTCCTGTAACTTTGTTTGGAAGGGCTCATGTTAAGGGCTAGAAAAGTGAATTTTGGAAGGTCTTACCACATCACACACACACACACACACACTCAAAATGACAGTTAAGGGTGAGGGCTATTGGATTTCCCATTGTCTATTCCATCCGTGGTTGTCATGGGGAACGTGATTTAAAGGGGTGGCTGTTACTGTTTGTTGAGCTTAAATTGGGGTTTGTGTTCATCCATTTGGGGAGTAAAGAAGGTTTCCAGGTATTTTCCCACTTTGATAGAGGTTTTTTGGAATGTGGAAAGTGTGTAGTTGTTAGGCTGTGATGTTGGGGTAATAGAGGGTCTTTGGTGTGTTAGATGCCCCCAGACATGCTTCCCCTGCTGTCCCAGTGTCATTCCAGAGGTGTTGGCATCATTTCCTGGGGTGTCATAGTGGACTTGGTGACCCTCCAGACACGGATTTGGGTTTCCCCCTTAACGAGTATATGTTCCCCATAGACTATAATGGGGTTCGAAACCCGTTCGAACACACGAACAGTGAGCGGCTGTTCGAATCGAATTTCGAACCTCGAACATTTTAGTGTTTGCTCATCTCTAACTAATATATATAAAAAAATTTTTTTTTTTGAGGAGTCTTTATTAATGGCTAACTAAAAATGATGACATGTTGCGAGCTTTCGGGATACCAACCTGATGAAGGGGTCATTTTAGTTATCCCAAAAGCTCGCAATATGTCATCATTTTTAGTTAGCCATTTATAAAGGTATCAACTACTGAAGACTCCTCAAAATTTTTAATTTTTTTTATATTTCATATCCACTGGCTAACATGGTACAAAGATATTTTTCCTTGGTAAAGACTAAGTGTGTGCACCACTGGAATGACGTGACAGACTCGGGAGATGGGTCCTCTGGGCAGGTTTCCTCTGCTTGCCTCAGTATGATTGGCATCTTGATCTTGCTGACAGGTTCCTTTTAATAAAAACTTTAAATGAATATGATCCCTGTACCAGCAGTGTTCTTCCCATCATTTTGTTGTACTCCACTAGTACTTCAGTCTATTTTACAGAATTTTCTGCACAGTTTACAATATGTTAGAAGATCGGGATTTATTTCATGATGCTCATTGGGGTTTACATGTGTCTGAATGTGTTAGCACAACTTATTTTCAACATGTACTGAACTCTACATAGAAGCTTTTAGGGGAAAAATTGCATTTTTCTGCTTCAGAAAAGCATTCATGTTGTATAAGATTTACAGAAAGTAACAGTGGAGGGTTATGGAAAGGTTTCTTCTTTTCATGTGGCATCACTAATGTGAGTCTGCACAGATTACAGAAGCATGCAGCCGTAGTGTACCATATCTATTATTACCATCAGAGGCAGTAAGTAGACGTATACGTGTACTATATGGGAAGAACAACCTGTGAAGTAATTAAATATTATAAATAATGGAGAAGAAACCATAGAGAACCCTGCTGTACATTATATGTCACATGTTAACAAGTATTGATCAAATAAAATATTCATATTTAAGGGTTTTTGTTTAGCAATAGTACTCAAGTCAGTAAAAAGATGGCGCCGCATGAATGGCAGCCTCAATACAGAACTCTAAGCTGAGAGCGACCTTTATTCTTCCTTTTTCACTCTTATTGTCTATATCTTGAAGAATCTTCTACTCAAGCAAACTAGCATGATGAATTAGTTAACTATATTCGAATGGAAGAACCTGCAGACTATTTTCTGTGTCTATTGTTTAAGCTTGAAGATACCTGCTCGGCTGGAATATCCTGTGTACATGTTCTTTACCATCACCCTACGAGCTAAGGAAAGCAGGGTGAACATGAGGCAGACAAAGCATGGAACATAAACCTACATGGAATTGCAGATTTCTCCATTCAAGTATATATTTTTGGTGTCTATTGCTGATGTGTGGAAGATGCCTATGGTAGGCTGACTGGTATTTCTTTCTTTTACTGTGGACATGTGGGACTCTGTTACAGCCTGGGAACCTACCACCAACCACCCCATGAGTTAAGCAAGCATGGCAAGAGACCAACACCCTGTCGACCTGAATGGCTTCAGACTTCTTCAGGTGGTAGAACACGTGACAGTGGTATGAAGATAAGAGAAGGGCTTGCGATAACAGATGGGGTACTTTTTTGGACATTTTTGTGGTTAAGGAACAATAGTGCTGATGCAAGATATCAAACTATCAGCTGTGAGCAGGAGATCTCACTACCTACCAAAAAACTACCACATGTTATTGTGATAGCTGCATATGTCCCCCTACGTCTGCAAAAAGCTGTTTCTGCCTGTTATGTCTATATTTTGTGACCCCCCCTCCTCGTGTCCTCCAACCGCAGTCGTGCTCTATTATCAACATCACTTCACACAGAGAACTAAATGATCCTTGCTATGACTCCTGGTATCTCTCTATCTGCCATGATTTGGAGTCACCCCCAAAGTTAAAGTGGAAAAACACACTACAGGCTGATCCTACTTTGATGTAATGTCCTTAAAACATGTCAAAATGAGGCTCAGTAGTCTGTGTGGCCTCCATGTGCCTACATTACCTCCCTTCAACGCCTGGGTAAGCGCCTGATGAGGTTGCGGATGGTCTCCTGAGGGATCTCCTCCCAGACCTGGACTAAAGCATCCTGGGCAGTCTGTGGTGCAACGTGACATGCTGGAGGTGCTACCAGGAGACAGGCCAGTGCATCAGGAGACGTGGAGGGGGCCGTAGGAGGGCAATAACTCAGCAGCAGGGATGCTACCTTCACCTTTGTGCAAGGAGGAACAGGAGGAGCACTGTCAGAGCCCTGCAAAATGACCTCCAGCAGACCACAAATGTATATATGTCTGCATAAATGGTTAGAAAACGACTCCATGAAGATGGTATGAGGGTCCAATATCCACAGATGGGGGTTGTGCTCACAGTCCAACACCGTGCAGGACACTTGGCATTTGCCACAGAACACCAGGATTGGTAACTTCGCCACTGGCGCCCTGTGCTCTTCACAGATGAAAGCAGGTTCACACTGAGCACATGTGACAGACATGACAGAGCCTGGAGACATCTGGGACATCATGTCTCGCTCCATCCACCAATGTCACGTTGCACCACAGACTGTCCAGGAGTTGGCAGATGCTTTAGTCCAGGTCTGGGAGGAGATCCCTCAGGAGACCATCTGCAACCTCATCAGGAGCATGCCCAGGTGTTGTAGGGAGGTCATACAGGCACGTGGAGGCCACACACACTACTGAGCCTCATTTTGACATGTTTTAAGGACATTACATAAAAGTAAGATCCGCCTGTAGTATGTTTTTCCATTTTAATTTGGGGGGTGACTCTGAATCCAGGAGTCACCACCAAAAAATCCAATAAATTTGATTCCCATTGATGATTTTTGTGTGATTTTTGTTGTTATCACATTCAAATTTGTACAGAACAAAGTCTTCAATGAGAATATTTCATTCATTCAGATCTAGGATGTGTTATTTGAGTGCTACCTTTATTTTTTTGAGCAGTGTATTTTTAGGGTACTACATCCTGCAATTTTAACTAGCCACTAAGTCAAATAATACCGTCACTTGCCCTTTTTATTTTGCAGCAGTCACCTAATTTACATCACAGGAATGACAGACAGGATTACAATAGAAGATACCACCTCTATAGATAGATGGGTGCTCTAGCAAACATAACATTACCCTGCTTGCACCAAATAACTAACTTATATACTATCTAAAAGTTGATGTTTTTCCTAGCAAGATTGCTCTTTGATACACAATAGAAATTTTCACTACTTTACTAATGACCCCTGCAACAGCACATAAGTGGTTTAGGAGTGATTTGGTGGTGGTAGATAGAGATGAGCGAACACTGTTCGGATCAGCCGATCCGAACAGCACGCTCCCATAGAAATGAATGGAAGCACCTGGCACGCAGACTTTGCCAGCGGCCGGCGGCTTAACCCCCCCCGCTTCCATTCATTTCTATGGGAGCGTGCTGTGAGCGTGCTGTTCGGAACGGCTGTTCCGGACAGTGTTCGCTCATCTCTAGTGGTAGACTCTCTTTAATGGGATTCTATCATTAGATTCCATTTTTCTACAAAGACCACGACGGAATAGCCTTTATAAAGAATATTCCTCTCTTCTTTTTCGGCAAAGGGGAATGCCCCCAGTGCTTTCTGAAGACTCATTTGCATAAGCAATAAAGAAGAAAATTCACAAAAATGGCAGCGCAGATCAGAATAATAAAGGTAGAGGAATAGGCATTATAAAGACTATTCCGACGTGGTCTTACGTTTCTACTATGGGGGATTTGGATAATTTATTACCATGGGTAAAGCAACCCTGGTTCATGGCTTATATAGCACAACCTTACTTAATGGTAAAAAGTCATGTACGGTATGAAAATGAAACACTCACATTAAACTAAATAGGTTAAATCTGTTAGAAAGTGCTAAAAAGGATAGATATTTCAGCTCCGTCCCCTAAACAACTGTGCGATCATATAGTAATTTCTGTGAGATTATAAATGCACTTGAATAACTATTTTCTCCAACAACACATAGAATCTCAGGAGATTTTACAGAAAGAAATCTGAATGCAATTTTATATCCCAATATGCACGAACAACTATAATGTTCTTTTCTTATGCCTGTAAAAATACATTTTCCAGTTTACTGCTGCCGCAGATGGATAATATACTATGTGATAAATATACCCCATTGCTTTAAAATGAGCTGGTTCTGACTTAACCTCTTCATGGCTGGGGTATTCCCCCCCCCCCCTCCCCCTTAATGATCAGGCATTGGTTTTATGCTATCAATCCGTTTACTACATTACAAGCTAATTTTTCCTAATTTTGGGGGGAAAGTTGAATGAAACACATTTAGCTTTGAACTGTTTTATACAAATGTATTAGATAAAAAAATTGTACCGCAGATTATTAAGGATTATGTGAAGGTACTGAGAAAGCAGCCGCCCAATGAGGTTTGTCATGTTAAGAATGAACAATTTTCATGACTTGAAATATGTGTAGCATGGCCAGTTCCCATTCAAAGTAATTGGCGGACACAATAAACATATTGAATATTTGTTGGTACAGTGCAAACATTGGTTTGTTAGCTGCTCTGTCTGTATTATTTATTTTCATATTTAACAAGTGGGGTCTATACTCAGATTATTTTGCTATTTATTTAGTTAATAGACATATTATTACATTAATGTAAGTACAGACTCCAGCTACATCTGTGTTCAGGTTTCCATTTGGGGAATCCACTTGAGGACTCCCCAAACGGAAATACCGAAGGCATTGACAAGTGGTGATTACTGAAAGCACATGGACCGCATAGACTATAATGGGGTCCGTGTGTTTTCTGTGCAGTCTCTGCATGAGACATGCAGAGAGAAAAGTACTTTTCTCTCCACATGACTCGTGCGGACAGCGTGTGGAAAACACACAGATCCCATCTTAGTCTATGGGATAAATGTGCTTTCATTGCTCACCGCTTGTCAATGTGTTTTATTTATCCTGGACAACTCCTTTAAGGCTAGATTCACATGACCAAGTTTCACTTATGAACATCATGTTGGCAGAGGGACTCCAAGCAGTATTGTTATCTATGATAGCCCCTGCCCCCCCAGCAACATAATGTTCCATAGTGATTATAGTATGGGACAGTATGTCACTGGGAGGCAGGGACTCCAGGCAGCACAGATAACAGATAGGAATCCTTGTTCAGGCCAGTAAATCCTGTGCACATACGGAATCTAGCCTAACTTTACAAGGCGCTTGTATATTCAAGTTAAATACACACAGCTAGTACTATTGGTGGCCACTGGTTCTACCTGAGGAGGATACATCACTTTCCCTTAATGCTCTCCTAAATAAGATCCAAGGATGCTGGATCTGTGATCGTATTAATCCTAGCTGTGTAATAGGAATGTATCTCCTCATGGCCCCTTCCCTCTGCTCATAGGCAGCTCAACACAATTTTCAGCACTTCTCTCTGTACATGCCTAATGCCAGCACTCAAGTCCAATTCAGAAGAATACTGTGCATAGAAGCAGAACCAGATTGGTGTCTACATGACAAATTTTTAATGGTTATACAGTTTTCTAAAGATATGTGAATAGTCAAAATAGAGGATCCCCATCTAGTTAGAGGATCTGTCACCAAGTACAAAACACCAAAACCCATACATCATTGGTTCTCACAGAGCCGCAATCAACTTGGCATTTCTATTTTGAAACTACATTCACCTTTTCCAGAGATACAACCGGTGAAAGAAATATGTAAATCAGCTCTTATTCACCAAGTGGGCGGTATCCCCTATTTTCTATGAAGAGATCATTTACATATTAACAGAAGCCATATAGAGGCTACATTAAAAAAAAAAAAAAAAAAAAGATCAAGGGCACAGTGACAAACAACTGATGTATGGCATTTAATATGGTGACAGATGCTCTTGGGTCAGAGCACTGTTTACGACAGATAAATAATTCTATAATTGATTTTCTATTTTCCATGTTACTATTTATATTTAGAAAACATCCTGAAATCAGGGGCGTAAGTACCGAGAGAGCAGCGGTAGCGACTGCCACAGGGCCCAGGCAATTAGGGAGCCTGGCGGCAGCAGCTACTGCTGCAGATATTTTTTTTTTAATAGTCCATTACCTGCTGGAATAACTTCAGCAGGTAACAGCCCTATTTACTTACCAATCCTGCCTCTTGCTCACGGCCGCCGGCACTTCTTCTTTGCTGAGGCTGTGAGCAGGAGCTGGGTTTGGTAAGTGAGGCAGCGGGTCCATGAACCACATTATCAGTATAATGATCAGAGGGTTACAAGGACATGAGGGAACATAAAAAACACTGTTACTTACCTCTCACTGACTCCGGCACACTGCCCACTGATGTTGGTCATTTTCCATGATGGAAGAGACATCACTTGAGCCGGGGCTTTCATTGCGATGCATAAGGACATAGGCCTTGGCCCATGTGACGTCTGTGACATCACCAAGTAGGCCTGAAAGTCTGCCGGAGCCAGGAGGGGTAAGTAATACTGTTTTTTATGTTTGTATCCTCCCCTTGGTCTCCAATTATTATACTCTGGTGTCTAAAAAGACCCCAGAGTATAATAATTGCTCATGGATGGTCCACAATGGGGCACAATACTGTATGCAAGGGCCACTATGAGGCACAATACTGTATGCAAGGGCCACTATGAGGCACAATACTGTATGCAAGGGCCACTATGAGGCACAATACTGTATGCAACTGCCACTATGAGGCACAATACTGTATGCAAGGGCCACTATGAGGCACAATACTGTATGCAAGGGCCACTATGAGGCATAAGGGTGCATGCACACTGAATAACGCCGGGCGTGTATGAGAGCCGTACACGCTGGCATTACAGCAGACTGCCGAACACTTCCCATTCACTTCAATGGGAGCGCTCGTAACAGCGGCGTTTACGAGCGCTCCCATTGAAGTGAATGGGAAGTGTTCGGCAGCCCTGCTGTAACGCCGGCGTGTACGGCTCTCATACACGCCCGGCGTTACGTAGTGTGCATGCACCCTAATACTGTATGCATGGGCCACTATGGGGAATAATACTTGTGTAGGAATATGAATGGGGGGTTCGGGGTCTTCGGGGGTAGGGGGTCCCATGTCAAAAGTTTGCCACAGGGCCCAGCCATGCCTAGTTACGCCACTGCCTAAAATTGTGCAGTTATCCCACTGGCGACTAAGCCCTCAAAAGGCTAACACTGCCTGTTCTAAAGAGATTGCTTTTTGGTAGACATCTTATTATTATCACAGGCAGGATTGCAATAAAGGGTAACACCTATATTTGGATAAAATAGGATCACACAATTCATAATAGGTGAGGGTCTCATGTCCCCTCTCCAGCTCCCCGCACAATGACCTCTCCATACAGTATGTCACTAAGCAGGTGTAGAAAACTCTCTCATAGAAGTCAATGAACGTTTCCAATCCACAGGTTCCAGTGACTGTGACTGAATCTTAGCTCAGACAAAAATATTATCACATAAAAAAATAATTAGTAAAAAAAATTAAAAGTAGGACTTTGCTTTTCCAAGTTGAAAAAATTAGAATGTTCCAAATTACAATAGTTCAGTAAGGCTGGGTTCACACTGGCGCCTGCTCTACGTCCAAGCCCCCAAATCTGCTTAAATAATGCAGAGAGACAAGTCATACATGTAGTTCTTTCTCTCTGCATTTTTTTCACATTTTTCGCACAAAAAACAGGCAGAAGCGAGGCAGAGCCCATTATAGTCTATGGGGTCCACATGTTTCCATGGGTAACCACTTTTTTAAGAGGATTAGATTTCTATTCTTTGGGTCACTATGTGGACCAAAGAAGGGAAACCCAGGCGCAGGTGAGGTGTGAAACTAGGGTAAAACAGTTATCCAGGATGCTGAGGAAATTACCAGAGCAAGCAATAGTATAAGAAGAAGAACTATTACTTCCAGTACCTGCAGAATCCCTGCAACCCCCCCCCCCCCCCCCCCATACCGGTGATCCCTGCTGACCCCGCAGTACTGACACCACGCACATCCCTCATAGGATTGTTACAGCCAGTCACTGGCCTAAGCAGGCACATGCTATATACGCAAGCACAAACACTGACAACAGTAAGTGACTGCAGCATTTATATGTGTAATGTCTATGATGTCATTGCAGCACCAGCACCAAAATCACAAGGTTGGAGTGTTGGAGGGATGGGTGGGTGGACATCTGGGTTGGGGGTAAGTAATAAATAGCATTAAAATATTATATCACATACATTTTTCTAAAATCCCAGTAAATGCTTCAATCATATTTATAAACAATATTCTATATGAAGTATATTAAACTGTAAATTAAAATATTGAGAATATAATTTAAAAAAAAAAAGGATTTTTACTAAGAAAAAGTTGGTGTAGTGTTCGACATGACTGTCTGCATGGGAAGCCAGCTCTGGTTTATTTCTGGGTTACTATCACAATAATGGCAAATACGCCTGACTATGCTCTAATGGCTAATATGACTATTGTGCAATAGAAACTAATATGCCATAAATAATCTGAATCCATTATGAATCCACTCTGCTGAATGAAGTACCAAGGGACAGGCTTTCCCTCATCTTCCCCCTGGCTTTTGGCTAATAGCTGTTGACAGTTTGAGTTCTTACACTTAAGAGTAGATATTTTTATCTTCCAGCATGTGGATTGTACATCAGGCTTCAGCTAAATGTTTAGTTTCTATTTTTTAGCATTAGGCTTTATATTTCTTGTATAGACATATGCAGAACCCATAACTCCGAGAGATGGCACCCATTGACCCAAGCACTCAGTTTGATTTGAACTAGGACTAGATATTCTTTGCTCCTGTCTTGGTACACTAACATCTTATATTGTGCTCTAAACTAAGTATGTTTGCAATAGGTTTTTGTTGAAATAAAAAAAAAAGACATTCTATTGTATTCATGTTAAAGAAAATTTCAGACAGGTACAAATACCCCAAAATAATAGGAATTTATGAAACATTATGATATCAAGAAGATGCAAATATATATGCACAAATGCAAATGCACATACCAATTTTGTACCAAAAATTACACTTATTCCACTATTCATGCCACTTTGTAAAAAAAAATGGGTGGGATGTTGGGGCTAGAAGAGGCCGTGGCTTTCATGGTCCTGCATATTTAACATGGACAGCATGGTGGCTCAGCCCTGGAGTCCTGGATTCAAATCCTGCCAAGGACAACATTTGAAAGGTGTTTGTATGTGCTCCCTGTGTTTGCGTTGGTTTCCTCCACACTCCAAAGAGATACTGATAGTGTATGTAGATTGTGAGCCTTATGTAGGACAGTGACTGTCAATGTCTATAAAGTGCTACGGAATATGATGGCTCTATATAAGTAAGCAAAATAAATAAATTACTTACACCAGAAAGCTGGGGTAAATAACACCTGAAACCAGTGCCGTAACTAGGAATGGTGGGGCCCCGTGGTGAACTTTTGGTATGGGGCCCCCCCAGACAGACGACGAAGACCCCAACCAACCAACATTCCCCCGCATGCGCTATTATGCCCCATAGAGGCCCCTGCACACAGTATTATGTACTGTAATACATAATACTGTAATAAGCTTGCTGCCTGGGGAAGAAGGAGTTACGAGTGCCACATTCAGTGTAGTGCAGTGTTCTCACAGTTCTCACTTAAAACACACTTCACAGACACTGAATGTGGCACTTGTAACCCCTTCTTCCCCAGGAAACACACTTATTATAACTTGGAAAGGAGAAAGAGCAGCAGACAGCCTGCCCTGCATGCATGGGTTAACCTCACCAGTCTCCACTCATTCTCTAGAAGTCCTCAGCGCTGCTGCTTTGCTCACTCCATAAAATGAATTCCCTGCACAGTTTCATCTTCTTCCTGCACCATGTCTCCGCCCCTCCCCATTGTCAGGACGCAAGCTGAGACCTCCCTCCACCTTGAACCCGACACCTTAGGTATCCTCGGGCCTCAAAAAGTAATGTTGCTTTTTTATTTATTTTTTTTGGCAAATTAACTAGTGAGGGGGCCCGGACCCCCTAAGGTGTCGGGCCCTGTGGCACCCGCTACCACTTCTACCGTGGTAGTTACGCCATTGCCTGAAACCAATCCCTTGCTGAAGCAGATTTCAGTTTTTGCTGTAAAACTACCTTGCCTGTAATAACCTATTGTATATTCGGTCATAATCTCAAATACGTTTAAGTCACATTGGTAAAACAAATCTAAATGTCTGATTTACTGTACATGCACAATATATGCTGAAGTTATGTCCAACCTACTTAGAGTAGATGCTATGAAATAGGAAAGATGAAGCAGATATAAAATACAAAGTGATATTTGAGGATGTCAATACATAAGCGTGCCAGAAAACGAGAGAATAATATGGCTTAAAATGATTGTGCAAGACTAAAGACAAGCTGCGAAGATTTAGAAAGAGCTCTCCTGTAATGGGAACATCCAAATCAATGCAGACAATAGGCGCTTGAGCAAGTACTGTGCAGCATTGCTTCCGCACTAAATAGATGTCCTTAAATATGACCTTTTTATAGTAAATGAAAAGCTTCAGTCATGAGGTGCACCAAGTACTGTTCACATTGTGCATTCTACTTTATATGCATACAATTAATATTAGTGCTTAAAGGCGTGTTCCAGAATTTAAATATTGATGGTCTATTCTTAGTATTCATTTTGACTAAAGCATACAGTACGAAACATGTTAAAAGGAAAGCCTGCTGTAACTAAAGTTTATCATGTATTCTTTTAAAGGAAGTGTCAGTCTCAAACATGCTCCTTTTTCTGCTACAAAATAACAGAGGTCATTGCATAGCAACAGTCTGAATTAGGTTCTGGTGACACACTTTCTCTCCATACAGGCTCAGACTGGTTTACATGCACCGATGAACCCCACAGTGGGCCCCGTGCCTTTAGACGTTGGGGATTGGGGGCATATATATAAGAATATTGCATTATATTTATTTATTAAAGGGGCTCTATCATTGGCAGAAATCATTTTTAACTAATCACATCCTTGCATAGTCTTCAGAAAGGCTAATCCATACATACCTTCTGTATGTAAGTTGCCTCAGTAATGTTTGAATAAGTCCATTTTTATTCATATGCTGATTAGCTTCTCAGTGCACAGGAAGTTGTCAGCCAGCACTCGACTCCCTGCTGTGTGCTGTGTATGAGAGCAGGGAGGAGTCAGCAGCCTGTGCTATATATACAGGAGAGAGTGCACAAAGAGACAAAGAAGGCTCATTAGCATATGAATAAAAATGGATTCATTCAATATTTACTGAGGCAATTTACATACAAAAGGTACGTGTGGAATAGCCTTTCTAAAAAACCTAGACGCTGTCAGCGATGAACATAGCGAGCGCTTCCACCAGCAGGACATTTTGGTAA
Source organism: Leptodactylus fuscus (assembly GCF_031893055.1). Lineage (NCBI taxonomy): Eukaryota > Metazoa > Chordata > Amphibia > Anura > Leptodactylidae > Leptodactylus > Leptodactylus fuscus. Next base: position 168,817,242 of record NC_134268.1, on the reverse strand, counting down.
TGAAGTCACGCTATCAGGGTCGGTGGAGTACAGCGATGTTGGCAGACTACTGTTGGACGCTTCAGTGTGATTTGTCAACTCATCAGTATAAGCGGAAGTCCACAGCCAAGAAATTTAAACCATGAACATGTTTAACGAATTTTTTGCACATATTTTACAGATATTAGACTTCAAACGGAATTTTTGTTTATCATATAATTATGTATGTTCTATATAATTTCAGTAGCTATAGCCACGTTCATGTTTACGTTTAAAATTCATGTAGCAATAACTATTAAAATACAAGTTTTAGTGCAAAAATTGCATTTCTTATGTTTTGAAGTAATTAATTGAAATATAAAGCTTAAGATCGTGTATATTACAAGAATGGAGGGTGATACAGAAAAAACGGTTTGGATATTCGAAATCAGCATGTTCAAATTGACTAAGATTGATTATTGTATACCAAGATATCCGTGGAAAATTTTTGGTGTTGTTTAGTGTTACAGGCCTCAGCAGTGACGTCAGCTGCAGACCTGAAGAAGATGCCAGCAGAGACAGCGGAGCAACACGAGGCAGGTGAGTACAACTATTTGTTATTTTCCAAGCTTACATGTACAGTGAAAGAAGTGCGGACTGTAACTGTTTAGTTTATTGCATTGTCCACATTATTATTTATGTGTAATGCGGTGCAACCACTACAATGCCACATGTTCTAGTGTAACACCAGATTTTTTGTTAAAACACAGAAGTGTACTGTATGACCTAGAAGCAGGCAGACAAAAGTGAGGCAAAAAGATATGCCGTGAGTTGTGTAAAAAAAACACATTTAATATGTATTATGTACTCTGTACCTGTAAGGGCACTGTCTGCAGAGCTGGATTGCCTGGGTTACATCAAGTACAAGTAGTTAGATAGAATTGGGGTCAGTGGCCCTCGCCGAAACCAAAGAAACTGACAGCAACCCCTATTTGAAATACACTGATATTGAGATTGCTGCACTGTACATTGATCAAGAGCATGTAGAGGTCCTGACTATGAGGTGACTACTGCTCTGGTCTGTGAGAGACAAAGTGACCTGCCCCTCCTGCCTCAGTGCTTAGAAAAACTGCTTGGAACAGTAAGGCTGGATTCATACCAGCGCTTGCACTCCGTTTGGGGATTCTGTCCCCAAATCCACTTGAAAAAGTACTTGAATTTTTTGGGCGGAAACGCACAAGCTGTCCTGGACTGGCTTAGCGTCACCGTCTCAGCAGCCCGGCACAGGAAGCGAGCGGTGGATTGGGGAGGCCCTGTGGACGCAGCACTGCTCCAGCGGCCTCCCCTCACACTCAGGCAGAGAGCAGGTCCTCTCCCTGCCTGCTAACGCAGCTCCACCACGCCCCCTTCATTCCGCCCCTCCCCCTTTGCTCCGCCCACTCCACTCCTCCCCCTCCTCTCGGGGGGGGGGGCTTTCTGTCATCCGCAGATAACTAGTCACCTCCTTTCCCCAATTCTTATGCTTTGCATCCTTCAGTGCATCATCCCAACTGTGCCCGAATCAGTGGAGAGGCTTTCTCTAACCTGATCTAGAGCAATCATTTCTCTTACCTTCAGCACACAATATATTAACTAGGCTCTCTACTGTCAAATTGGCATTCCCCGTCTCTCTACCTAATTTGCATATTGAGCACATTTTTTTTCCTATCAGTATGTCTTTCTAGAAGGAGAGAAAACCATGCAAACACGGGGGAACATACAAACTCCTTGCACATGTTGTTCCTGGCAGGATTCAAGCCCAGGACTCCAGCGCTGCCAGGTTACAGTGCTAACCACTGAGCCACTGTTTTGCCCCACAGCACAGTTGTTTTTATGCTCCTAGAACTTGTGGATTACCAATGTAAAGGACAGCAGTTCCCTTTTCCTTCCTTGCAGACATTGCCTGTAGTTACAGCTGTGTTCTTGCTCCTCTATTACAAGGTGTAAGATAGTGCTGTAATTACAATCTTCATGGATGACATAACAAACACCTTTCTGGTATTTTGACAGTTTGCTGCCACCTTCCAAAGGGACAAATGGGATTGAGAAGAGCCAGGGAAGAGTCAAGATGAAGTAAATGTGACCTCCAATACTTCAAGAATGAGGAGGAAGGAAATAATAGCAACACCTGTTTAATTGTAGAGAAAATGACCAATGTTTCAAGAGCTTTTTTTGGTATAGATATAGTTACTGCTCCACTCACCTACTGTGTTAGCATTATAGTCTTAGTCTTATATAGTATTAGATAGTATTATATCCATCTGTGCTGATGCTAGAATAATCGTCAGGACGCGGAGGAATCTTCTCCGCACCCATTAACTCCCCCACATTGCTTTGGTTTCCTAGGCACATGATAAGAGCTTTAGAATGAAGTATATTTTTTGTATATTATAGTAACTGTAAGTCCCAATCTTGCATGTGATACCACTGATCTCAAAGTTTCTTGGATTTTCTCCTTTAGGATCGGGTATTTTGCTTGGTGTCATACCATTGACTAGATTGATGTTTGCTGCTCTTTTTTCCTGCTCTTGCATGTTTACGTACAGATGCTGTATCATTTTTCTATTTTTCACATCAAACAATGTCTCTCTGTTTACTGCCAATGTAATAGCCTGCCAAACTGCTATAAAAAGCATGGTTCATGAATTCACTTTGTGCTTCCACAGATTTCTCAAGGGAAAGGAGAGACAAAGCTGTAAGTACTATACGAGGAAAGGGTGAGTGCGATACAATACATCTCTTTGTTTCATCTAAGCATACTCAATAAGATATGACATATTGGCTATTATAAGGTATAAGTAATTACATAAAGAATATATCATCAGAACAAATCACAGAATTACACAGATGAAGCAGCATTTATTGCAACACCAAGCAATAGCCATAGGATCATAACAAAATGAAGCCTTCCTCCTAGAGTTCCTTCTGCTCAAACTCTTTTTCCTTTGATAGAAGATTCTTAAAGGGGCTCTATCACTGGGAAAAGTCATTTTTATCTAAACACATGCTTGCATAGGCTTTAGAAAGGCTATTCCACACCTACCTTTTGTATGTAGATTGCTTCAGTGGTCTCTGAATAAGTCCGTTTTTATTCATATGTTAATGAGCCTCCAGCCAGTACAGGAAGTTCCCAGCAGCCTCCTCTCTCCTATTATCTCCTATGTGTGTGATAAAATATAAAAAACAAAAAAAACTTTGCAAGTCTTCAGTAGGTGATACCTTTTTTAATGGCTAACTCATAATGATGACAGAATATGACGTTTCCTCTGAGCTTCTTCTTCAGATATAACTAAAAAACACTCTGTAGAGGCTGCATATTTATGACTAGACACAGGGCTAGAATTACAGGAGGGAGGGGGGAAGAGGCTTATTACTATATACTTATAACAACAAACAATCAATTGCCAGATCCCCCAGTTCTTATCTTAATGGCTGTCTTAATGATGTGTATAAAAAGACATAAACCCACGTGAGATGTTCATCCCATTGTCCAACGTCTGGAATAGGGTCATGGCCTTGTACTCATAAATCAGTCGCTGTTTCCTTGATTTAAAGTTCCCTTTTAAGATCAAGATTTTCATGTCATTGATGATGCTGTGGTGTTCCTGGCAAAAATGATTTGGCACGGGAAGATCAGTTCTCTGTTGTTTGATTGTATGGCGATGTGAATTAATTCTCATTCTGAGTTTCTGACCAGTCTCTCCAACATACAGATTTTCAGTGGAACATTTGGTGCAAATGATCAAATACACCACATTAGGTGTGTTACAGGTGAACGTACCTGGGATTTTATATTCCCTGTTAGAGTTTGGTATCTCTATCTTGTCAGTGGTCAGTATGTGGGGGCAGGTTTTGCACCTCTTCTGTCCACATGGGAATGTTCCTTTGTTAGTTGGAGGTGACAGAGAGCTGCTAATAATCATATTCCTGAGGTTTGGTGGCTGTCTGTAGCATAGGAGAGGGGGGTCAGAAAATATGGATTTTAGACGGTTGTCTTTTTGCAGTAGTGGATGTAATTTGCGTGTGATTCCTCTCAGCGTCTCCAGGTGGGGGTTGTATGTGACAACCAGGGGTACCCGAGTGTTCTCCTGTTTGGTATTGTATTTTAATAACTCCGATCTTGGTATCCTGGTGGCTCTGGTGATTTGGTTATCAACTGTTCTTGGATGGTAACCCTGCCTCAAGAATGTGTTTTTGAGGCCCCCAAGGTGTTCGTCCCTATCTGCAGGGTTTGAACATATGCGATGGTATCTGATGGCCTGGCTGTATACAATGGAGTTCTTTATGTGTTTAGGATGAAAACTATCCCATCTTAGGTACGTAGGGCGGTCAATTGGTTTCCGATACAGCGATGTCTCAATTTTGTTGTCCTGTATCTTGATGACTGCATCCAGGAAGTTTATTTCGGAGAAGGAGTGATTGAGCGTCAGGTTGATGGTGGGATGGAACTGGTTGAACTGTTCATGGAAGGTTTTCAGCTGTTCCTCAGACCCGGTCCAAATGATTAGGATATCATCAATGAAGCGATAGTAGACTATGGACTATGGATACTATGGACTTTTTAAATCGGTATGGAAAAACTCTCTTTATTGCTATATGCTATGTGGGGGGGGGTGCTGCGGTGCCCCCACCAGAGACTTTAATGGACTGTATCTCCTGCCTTGTGGGTACCATGCGTTGGCTGCGGAATCGCCAGGTGCCTAAGGACTGTTTCTGTTTCTAATCTTTTATTCTCTTTAATCTGTTTTATCTCACTGCACTGTAACATACCTTCTCTGTAACCGTATAAGCTTGTGACCGCCAGGGTATATCTTTATATGTATTTCTGGCTGACCTAGTATCGACCATCTTGGGTTAATAAAACTTTAAAACTTTAGAAGGCTCTTCTTGTATTATCCTATAAGGCCCGGTCCTCTCTCTGGGTTTGTGGGAGAGGACGGTATAGTTAAAAAGACGATCGCGGGTTCCGCCTGCGGCGAAAGGCCGGTGGGCCAGCGGCTGCGGTCGGGTGGCTGAGGTGCGGGCCGTGTCCTCGCGCCTTGTGGGGCCGGACGCCGGGGCGGAGAGGGGCGATACGTCACATGGATAAAATTGAACTGTGCAGCGACATGGAGGATTTTTTCAGGAGACTGCGCCTGAGAGAATATTTTCATGACACAGATGACACAGAGGAGACTCAACCTACCCCTTCAGAGATTCCAATCTTAGCAAAAAAGGAGACATCTGATTGGACACTTCCAACTGGACGAAATTTTGATTTGGATAATTACATAGACTGTTTCAGACACATGGTCAAATCCACTATACTGGATACAAATAAAGCACTGCCATCTAACATCAGCACCCAGGAAAGAAGGGCCATAAAATCTCTGAGAAATAATAACGACATCACCATTAAACCAGCGGACAAGGGGGGTGCTATAGTCATGATGAACACATCAGACTACATACAGGAGGCACACAGACAGCTGAATGACACACACTACTACTCCAAGTTGGATTCAGACCCCACAGTGGAGTACTCCAAAAAACTAAAAAAGGTTATCTCCGGCCTATCTGATGGAGCAATAAGCCTAAGCAGCCTCATACCAGCAAGCCCTAGGACAGGGACTTTTTATATGCTTCCAAAACTGCACAAACCTGGGAACCCAGGGAGACCGATCATCTCATGTGTTGGGACTCTCACTGAACAAATCTCTGGATGGGTGGAGGGCACTCTGAAACTCCTAGTGAAGGATACAGCCAGCTACCTACAGGATACTACAGACCTATTAAACAAACTATCCACTATAGGTCCCCTTCCAGATGGAACCATCCTGGCCACCATGGATGTAGAATCCCTGTACTCCAACATCCCACACCAGGACGGTATAAATGCCTGCCAGTTTTTCCTGGAAAAGCGAGGTATGAACGCTGAATCGGTGGTGAAACTGACAAAATTCATCCTCACTCACAATTACTTCTCCTTTGGTGACTGCATCTATTTACAACGGACCGGCACCGCAATGGGGAGCAAAATGGTGCCACAGTACGCTAATCTCTTCATGGCCAAGCTGGAGAGTGACTTCCTCTCCACCTGCACCATTAGGCCTCGCGCCTACTATCGCTTCATTGATGATATCCTAATCATTTGGACCGGGTCTGAGGAACAGCTGAAAACCTTCCATGAACAGTTCAACCAGTTCCATCCCACCATCAACCTGACGCTCAATCACTCCTTCTCCGAAATAAACTTCCTGGATGCAGTCATCAAGATACAGGACAACAAAATTGAGACATCGCTGTATCGGAAACCAATTGATCGCCCTACGTACCTAAGATGGGATAGTTTTCATCCTAAACACATAAAGAACTCCATTGTATACAGCCAGGCCATCAGATACCATCGCATATGTTCAAACCCTGCAGATAGGGACGAACACCTTGGGGGCCTCAAAAACACATTCTTGAGGCAGGGTTACCATCCAAGAACAGTTGATAACCAAATCACCAGAGCCACCAGGATACCAAGATCGGAGTTATTAAAATACAATACCAAACAGGAGAACACTCGGTTACCCCTGGTTGTCACATACAACCCCCACCTGGAGACGCTGAGAGGAATCACACGCAAATTACATCCACTACTGCAAAAAGACAACCGTCTAAAATCCATATTTTCTGACCCCCCTCTCCTATGCTACAGACAGCCACCAAACCTCAGGAATATGATTATTAGCAGCTCTCTGTCACCTCCAACTAACAAAGGAACATTCCCATGTGGACAGAAGAGGTGCAAAACCTGCCCCCACATACTGACCACTGACAAGATAGAGATACCAAACTCTAACAGGGAATATAAAATCCCAGGTACGTTCACCTGTAACACACCTAATGTGGTGTATTTGATCATTTGCACCAAATGTTCCACTGAAAATCTGTATGTTGGAGAGACTGGTCAGAAACTCAGAATGAGAATTAATTCACATCGCCATACAATCAAACAACAGAGAACTGATCTTCCCGTGCCAAATCATTTTTGCCAGGAACACCACAGCATCATCAATGACATGAAAATCTTGATCTTAAAAGGGAACTTTAAATCAAGGAAACAGCGACTGATTTATGAGTACAAGGCCATGACCCTATTCCAGACGTTGGACAATGGGATGAACATCTCATGTGGGTTTATGTCTTTTTATACACATCATTAAGACAGCCATTAAGATAAGAACTGGGGGATCTGGCAATTGATTGTTTGTTGTTATAAGTATATAGTAACTAGCCTCTTCCCCCCCTCCCTCCTGTAATTCTAGCCCTGTGTCCAGTTATAAATATGCAGCCTCTACAGAGTGTTTTTTAGTTATATCTGAAGAAGAAGCTCAGAGGAAAGCTTCGAAACGTCATATTCTGTCATCATTATGAGTTAGCCATTAAAAAAGGTATCACCTACTGAAGACTTGCAAAGTTTTTTTTGTTTTTTATATTTTATAACCACTGGCTAACACGGTACCAAAACAAACTATGTGTGTGAAGCAAACAGGAAGCTGAGTCATCAGCAGCAGCAGGAGCCGTCTCCCATAGAAGACAATAGGAGAGGTGTGCACCTTCTATCGTGCACTAGTCTAATTAGCATATGAATATAAACGGACTTATTCAGAAACCAGTGAGGCAATCTACATACAAAAGGTAGGTGTGAAATAGACTTTCTAAGGGCTATGCAAAGGTGTGATTAGTTAAAAATGACTTTTCCTAGTGATAGAGCCTAGAGATGAGCGAACACTAAAATGTTCGAGGTTCGAAATTCGATTCGAACAGCCGCTCAATGTTCGTGTGTTCGAACGGGTTTCGAACCCCATTATAGTCTATGGGGAACAGATACTCGTTAAGGGGGAAACCCAAATCCGTGTCGGGAGGGTCACCAAGTCCACTATGACACCCCAGGAAATGATGCCAACACCTCTGGAATGACACTGGGACAGCAGGGGAAGCATGTCTGGGGGCATCTAACACACCAAAGACCCTCTTTACCCCAACATCACAGCCTAACAACTACACACTTTACACACTCAATACCACCTCTCTGACAGTAGGAAAACACCTTGAAACATGTGTATTTGGCACTTGCAGTGAGGAGAGCTTGTCACCAGCAGTGAATTTGGCCCTTGTAGTAAGTTGAGGTTGGCATCAACATTTGTTTTGAAAATCAGGGTGGATTGAGCCTCTAACCAGCAGAGTTTGGGCAAATTCATGGTGGAGGGAGCCTCTAAAAACCCCAGTTTGGACCAATTCATGGTGGAGGGAGCCTCTAAACAGCCCAGTTTGGACCAATTCATGGTGAAGGGAGCCTCTAAAAACCCCAGTTTGGACCAATTCATGGTGGAGGGAGCCTCTAAACAGCCCAGTTTGGACCAATTCATGGTGGAGGGAGCCTCTAACCAGCAGAGTTGTGGGAAAACAGGGTGGAGGGAGCCTCTAACCAGCAGAGTTGGTGGAAATCAGGGTGGAGGGAGCCTAGTATTAGCAGAATTGTGCAACGCTTATGGTGGATGAGTATGAGGATGCGGAGGAATTGGAGAGGTTGAGTACAGACATGGAGTTTCATGTTGGGGTGCTTTACACAGGTGGGCACAAAAATGAAGGCTCTATCCAGTGGTGGTTCATTTTTATCAAAGTGAGCCGGTCGGCACTCTCAGCTGACAGACGGGTGCGCTTGTCAGTGATGATGCCACCGGCTGCACTGAACAACCTCTCAGATAGGACGCTGGCGGCAGGACAGGACAGCACCTCCAAGGCATATAGGGCAAGTTCAAGCCACAGGTCCAACTTCGACACCCAATACGTGTAGGGCGCAGAGGGGTCAGAGAGGACAGGGCTGTGGTCGGAAAGGTATTCCCGCAACATGCGCCTATACTTCTCACGCCTGGTGACACTAGGACCCTCCGTGGTGGCACTTTGGCGAGGGGGTGCCATCAAGGTGTCCCAGACCTTAGACAGTGTGCCCCTCGTTTGTGTGGACCGGTGAGAACTTGGTTGCCTACTGGAGGAACTGCCCTCCCTGCCGCCAACGTCACATGCTGGAAACATCTCCATCATATTCTGCACCAATTGCCTGTGGCAAGCATTGATGCGATTGGCCCTCCCCTCTACTGGAATAAAAGACAAGATGTTGTTTTTATACCGGGGGTCAAGGATAGCAAAGATCCAGTACTGGTTGTCCTCCATGATTTTGACAATACGCTTGTCGGTTGTAAAGCACCCCAACATGAACTCAGCCATGTCTGCCACAGTGTTAGTTGGCATGACTCCTCTGGCCCCACCGGAAAGTTCAATCTCCATTTCCTCCTCATCCTCCATGTCTACCCATCCGCGCTGCAACAATGGGACGATTCGAAGTTGCCCGGAAGCCTCCTGTATCACCATCACATCATCGGACAACTCTTCTTCCTCCTCCTCCTCCTCCTCCTCCTCCATTAAACGCGATGAAGTGGACAGATGTGTGGACCTACTCTCCAGCTGTGACGGATCGGATGCTATCCCTAACTCCTCTGTGTGATCTGAGTTATCCCTGATGTCAATCAGGGATTCTCTCAGAACACACAAGAGCGGGATTGTAAGGCTCACCAACGCATCCTCAGAGCTCACCCTCCTTGTGGACTCCTCAAAGACCCGTAGGATGTCACAAAGGTCTCTCATCCATGGCCACTCATGGATGTGAAACTGAGGCAGCTGACTTTGTGGCACCCTAGGGTTTTGTAGCTGGTATTCCATCAAAGGTCTCTGCTGCTCAACCACTCTATTCAACATCTGAAACGTTGAGTTCCAGCGTGTGGGGACGTCGCACAAAAGCCGGTGTTGCGGCACATGCAGGCGTTGCTGGAGAGATTTTAAGCTAGCAGCGGCTACTGTCGACTTGCGAAAGTGGGCGCACATGCGCCGCACTTTCACCAGTAGCTCTGGAACATTGGGGTAGCTCTTTAGGAAACGTTGCACCACTAGGTTGAAGACGTGGGCCAGGCATGGAACATGTTGGAGTCCGGCAAGCTCCAGAGCTGCTACCAGGTTCCGGCCGTTATCACAAACGACCATGCCTGGGCCCAGGTGCAGCGGCTCAAACCATATTGCCGTCTCATCGAGGAGGGCATCCCTCACCTCGGAGGCAGTGTGCTGTCTGTCCCCCAAGCTGATCAGCTTCAGCACAGCCTGCTGACGTCTACCAACGCCAGTGCTGCAACGTTTCCAACTCGTAGCTGGGGTCAATCTAACAGCGGAGGAGGAGGCGGTGGCAGAGGAGGAGGCGGTGGCGGAGGAGGAGGCGGTGGAGGAGGAGGAGGAGGGGGGTGTTCTTCTCGTGTCCCTGCCAGGAATGTTAGGCGGGGAGACGAGGTACACCGGGCCAGTTTGGGAAGCAGTCCCAGCCTCAACTACATTCACCCAGTGTGCCGTCAGTGAAATGTAGCGTCCCTGTCCGCATGCACTTGTCCACGCGTCGGTGGTCAAGTGGACCTTTGTGCAAAGCACGGAACTAAGGGCCCGCCTGATGTTGAGTGACACGTGCTGGTGCAAGGCGGGGACGGCACACCGGGAGAAGTAGTGACGGCTAGGGATGGCATAGCGAGGTGCCGCAGTTGCCATCAGGTCCAGGAAGTCGGGAGTTTCAACAAGCCGGAACGCCAACATCTCCTGGGCCAGCAGTTTAGCGATGTTGGCGTTCAAGGCTTGCGCGTGTGGGTGGTTAGCAGTGTATTTCTGCCGCCACTCCAATGTCTGAGAGATGGTGGGTTGTTGTAAAGAAGCGCCTGATGGTGCCTTTGATGGTGCAGGAGAAGGAGATAAGACAGGAACAGGGGAGGATGAGGGAGAAGTCAACAAAGTGGCGGAGGCAGATGAAGTGGTGTCCTGGCTCGTCCTCTGGAGTGCATCGCCAGCACAGTCAGCAGTGGCAGAGGCAGTGGCAGAGGCAGTGGCAGTGGCGTGAACGGCAGGCGGCCTTTGTCCTGCCGTTGCTGCCTGCCACTGATTCCAGTGCTTGGATTCCAAATGACGGCACATTGAAGTGGTGGACAGGTTGCTCTTCTCAGAGCCCCTAATCAATTTCGAGAGGCAAATTGTGCAGACAACACTATATCTGTCCTCGGCGCATTCCTTGAAAAAACTCCACACCTTCGAGAAACGTGCCCTCGAGGTGGGAGTTTTTCGGGGCTGGGTACGAACTGGAACATCTTGGGAGATTCCGGGTGTGGCCTGGTTTCGCCTAAGCTGCTGACCTCTGCCTCTGCCTCTAGCTACCCTTTTTGGTGCTGCACCTGCCTCAACATCCACACTACTTTCCCCGCTTGACATCCCCCCTGTCCAGGTCGGGTCAGTGTCCTCATCATCCACCACTTCCTCTTCCAACTCCTGTCTCATCTTCTCCTCCCGCACAATGCGCCGGTCAACTGGATGCCCTGACGGCAACTGCGTCACATCATCGTCGATGAGGGTGGGTTGCTGGTCATCCACCACCAAATCGAACGGAGATGGAGGAGACTCTAGTGTTTGAGCATCTGGACACAGATGCTCCTCTGTTAGGTTCGTGGAATCGTGACGTGGAGAGGCAGGTTGAGGGACAATGAAAGGAGCGGAGAACAGCTCTGGGGAGCAGGGACAGTTGGGGTTATTGTTCTGTGAAGCTTGGGAATTTTGGGAGGAAGGAGGACAAGACTGTTGGGTAATAGGAGGAGAGGAGGCAGAGTCTGACTGGCTGCTGGACAATGTGCTGTAAGCGTTCTCTGACAGCCATTGCAAGACCTGTTCCTGGTTCTCGGGCCTACTAAGGTTTGTACCCTGCAGTTTAGTTAATGTGGCAAGCAACCCTGGCACTGTGGAGTGGCGCAATGCTTGCTGCCCCACAGGAGTAGGCACGGGACGCCCTGTGGCTTCACTGCTACCTTGCTCCCCAGAACCATTCCCCCGACCTCGCCCACGGCCTCGTCCACGTCCCTTTCCGGGAGCCTTGCGCATTTTGAATTCCCAGTTAGAAACTGGCACTATATACCAGTAGCAAAAATTGTGGGTGCACGTAACCCCAATATATTCTTTGAATTACCAGTCAGAAACTGGCACTATATGGCAGTAGCAAGAAATGAGGGTATTTGTAACCCCAATATATTCTTTGAATTCCCAGTCAGACAATGGCACTATATACCAGTAGCAAGAAATGAGGGTATTTATAACCCCAATATATTCTTTGAATTCCCAGTCAGACAATGGCACTATATACCAGTAGCAAGAAATGAGGGTATTTATAACCCCAATATATTCTTTGAATTCCCAGTCAGAAACTGGCACTATATGGCAGTAGCAAGAAATGAGGGTATTTATAACCCCAATATATTCTTTGAATTACCAGTCAGAAACTGGCACTATATGGCAGTAGCAAGAAATGAGTGTATTTGTAACCCCAATATATTCTTTGAATTCCCAGTCAGACAATGGCACTATATACCAGTAGCAAAAATTGTGGGTGCACGTAACCCCAATATATTCTTTGAATTACCAGTCAGAAACTGGCACTATATGGCAGTAGCAAGAAATGAGGGTATTTGTAACCCCAATATATTCTTTGAATTCCCAGTCAGACAATGGCACTATATACCAGTAGCAAAAAATGAGGGTATTTATAACCCCAATATATTCTTTGAATTCCCAGTCAGACAATGGCACTATATACCAGTAGCAAGAAATGAGGGTATTTATAACCCCAATATATTCTTTGAATTCCCAGTCAGAAACTGGCACTATATGGCAGTAGCAAGAAATGAGGGTATTTATAACCCCAATATATTCTTTGAATTACCAGTCAGAAACTGGCACTATATGGCAGTAGCAAGAAATGAGGGTATTTGTAACCCCAATATATTCTTTGAATTCCCAGTCAGACAATGGCACTATATACCAGTAGCAAGAAATGAGGGTATTTATAACCCCGATATATTCTTTGAATTCCCAGTCAGACAATGGCACTATATACCAGTAGCAAGAAATGAGGGTATTTGTAACCCCAATATATTCTTTGAATTCCCAGTCAGACAATGGCACTATATACCAGTAGCAAGAAATGAGGGTATTTGTAACCCCAATATATTCTTTGAATTCCCAGTCAGACAATGGCACTATATGGCAGTAGCAAGAAATGAGGGTATTTATAACCCCAATATATTCTTTGAATTACCAGTCAGAAACTGTTTGTTTTGGTACCGTGTTAGCCAGTGGTTATAAAATATAAAAAACAAAAAAAAACTTTGCAAGTCTTCAGTAGGTGATACCTTTTTTAATGGCTAACTCATAATGATTAGAGATGAGCGAACAGTGTTCTATCGAACACATGTTCGATCGGATATCAGGGTGTTCGCCATGTTCGAATCGAATCGAACACCACGTGGTAAAGTGCGCCAAAATTCGATTCCCCTCCCTCCTTCCCTGGCGCCTTTTTTGCACCAATAACAGCGCAGGGGAGGTGGGACAGGAACTACGACACCGGGGGCATTGAAAAAAATTGGAAAAAGTCATTGGCTGCCGAAATCAGGTGACCTCCATTTTAGACGAATAGTGGATTTCAAATCCGGGTCATATGAGAATGTGAACTTTGTGACTATGAGACAGGGATAGCTGTACAGGCAGGGATAGCTAGGGATAACCTTTATTTAGGGGGGAATGTTATTAAAAATAACTTTTTGGGGCTCTATCGGGTGTGTAATTGTGATTTTTGTGAGATAAACTTTTTCCCATAGGGATGCATTGGCCAGCGCTGATTGGCCGAATTCCGTACTCTGGCCAATCAGTGCTGGCCAATGCATTCTATTAGCTTGATGAAGCAGAGTGTGCACAAGGGTTCAAGCGCACCCTCGGCTCTGATGTAGCAGAGCCGAGGGTGCACAAGGGTTCAAGTGCACCCTCGGCTCTCCTACATCAGAGCCGAGGGTGCGCTTGAACCCTTGTGCAGCCTCGGCTCTGCTACATCAGAGCCGAGGGTGCGCTTGAACCCTTGTGCACACTCTGCTTCATCAAGCTAATAGAATGCATTGGCCAGCGCTGATTGGCCAATGTATTCTATTAGCCTGATGAAGTAGAGCTGAATGTGTGTGCTAAGCACACACATTCAGCTCTACTTCATCGGGCTAATAGAATGCATTGGCCAGCGCTGATTGGCCAGAGTACGGAACTCGACCAATCAGCGCTGGCTCTGCTGGAGGAGGCGGAGTCTAAGATCGCTCCACACCAGTCTCCATTCAGGTCCGACCTTAGACTCCGCCTCCTCCGGCAGAGCCAGCGCTGATTGGCCGAAGGCTGGCCAATGCATTCCTATGCGAATGCAGAGACTTAGCAGTGCTGAGTCAGTTTTGCTCAACTACACATCTGATGCACACTCGGCACTGCTACATCAGATGTAGCAATCTGATGTAGCAGAGCCGAGGGTGCACTAGAACCCCTGTGCAAACTCAGTTCACGCTAATAGAATGCATTGGCCAGCGCTGATTGGCCAATGCATTCTATTAGCCCGATGAAGTAGAGCTGAATGTGTGTGCTTAGCACACACATTCAGCTCTACTTCATCAGGCTAATAGAATACATTGGCCAATCAGCGCTGGCCAATGCATTCTATTAGCTTGATGAAGCAGAGTGTGCACAAGGGTTCAAGCGCACCCTCGGCTCTGATGTAGCAGAGCTGAGGGTGCACAAGGGTTCAAGTGCACCCTCGGCTCTCCTACATCAGAGCCGAGGGTGCGCTTGAACCCTTGTGCAGCCTCGGCTCTGCTACATCAGAGCCGAGGGTGCGCTTGAACCCTTGTGCACACTCTGCTTCATCAAGCTAATAGAATGCATTGGCCAGCACTGATTGGCCAGAGTACGGAATTCGGCCAATCAGCGCTGGCCAATGCATTCTATTAGCCCGATGAAGTAGAGCTGAATGTGTGTGCTAAGCACACACATTCAGCACTGCTTCATCACGCCAATACAATGCATTAGCCAGTGCTGATTGGCCAGAGTACGGAATTCGGCCAATCAGCGCTGGCCAATGCATTCTATTAGCCCGATGAAGTAGAGCTGAATGTGTGTGCTAAGCACACACATTCAGCACTGCTTCATCACGCCAATACAATGCATTAGCCAGTGCTGATTGGCCAGAGTACGGAATTCGGCCAATCAGCGCTGGCTCTGCTGGAGGAGGCGGAGTCTAAGATCGCTCCACACCAGTCTCCATTCAGGTCCGACCTTAGACTCCGCCTCCTCCAGCAGAGCCAGCGCTGATTGGCCGAATTCCGTACTCTGGCCAATCAGCACTGGCTAATGCATTGTATTGGCGTGATGAAGCAGTGCTGAATGAGTGTGCTTAGCACACACATTCAGCTCTACTTCATCGGGCTAATAGAATGCATTGGCCAATCAGCGCTGGCCAATGCATTCTATTAGCGTGAACTGAGTTTGCACAGGGGTTCTAGTGCACCCTCGGCTCTGCTACATCAGATTGCTACATCTGATGTAGCAGTGCCGAGTGTGCATCAGATGTGTAGTTGAGCAAAACTGACTCAGCACTGCTAAGTCTGCATTCGCATAGGAATGCATTGGCCAGCCTTCGGCCAATCAGCGCTGGCTCTGCCGGAGGAGGCGGAGTCTAAGGTCGGACCTGAATGGAGACTGGTGTGGAGCGATCTTAGACTCCGTCTCCTCCAGCAGAGCCAGCGCTGATTGGTCGAGTTCCGTACTCTGGCCAATCAGCACTGGCCAATGCATTTCTATGGGGAAAAGTTAGCTTGCGAAAATCGCAAACTGACAGGGATTTCCATGAAATAAAGTGACTTTTATGCCCCCAGACATGCTTCCCCTGCTGTCCCAGTGTCATTCCAGGGTGTTGGTATCATTTCCTGGGGTGTCATAGTGGACTTGGTGACCCTCCAGACACGAATTTGGGTTTCCCCCTTAACGAGTTTATGTTCCCCATAGACTATAATGGGGTTCGAAACCCATTCGAACACTCGAACAGTGAGCGGCTGTTCGAATCGAATTTCGAACCTCAAACATTTTAGTGTTCGCTCATCTCTAATAATGATGACAGAATATGACGTTTCGAAGCTTTCCTCTGAGCTTCTTCTTCAGATATAACTAAAAAACACTCTGTAGAGGCTGCATATTTATAACTAGACACAGGGCTAGAATTACAGGAGGGAGGGGGGAAGAGGCTTATTACTATATACTTATAACAACAAACAATCAATTGCCAGATCCCCCAGTTCTTATCTTAATGGCTGTCTTAATGATGTGTATAAAAAGACATAAACCCACGTGAGATGTTCATCCCATTGTCCAACGTCTGGAATAGGGTCATGGCCTTGTACTCATAAATCAGTCGCTGTTTCCTTGATTTAAAGTTCCCTTTTAAGATCAAGATTTTCATGTCATTGATGATGCTGTGGTGTTCCTGGCAAAAATGATTTGGCACGGGAAGATCAGTTCTCTGTTGTTTGATTGTATGGCGATGTGAATTAATTCTCATTCTGAGTTTCTGACCAGTCTCTCCAACATACAGATTTTCAGTGGAACATTTGGTGCAAATGATCAAATACACCACATTAGGTGTGTTACAGGTGAACGTACCTGGGATTTTATATTCCCTGTTAGAGTTTGGTATCTCTATCTTGTCAGTGGTCAGTATGTGGGGGCAGGTTTTGCACCTCTTCTGTCCACATGGGAATGTTCCTTTGTTAGTTGGAGGTGACAGAGAGCTGCTAATAATCATATTCAGAAACTGGCACTATATGGCAGTAGCAAGAAATGAGGGTATTTGTAACCCCAATATATTCTTTGAATTCCCAGTCAGACAATGGCACTATATACCAGTAGCAAAAATTGTGGGTGCACGTAACCCCAATATATTCTTTGAATTACCAGTCAGAAACTGGCACTATATGGCAGTAGCAAGAAATGAGGGTATTTGTAACCCCAATATATTCTTTGAATTCCCAGTCAGACAATGGCACTATATACCAGTAGCAAAAATTGTGGGTGCACGTAACCCCAATATATTTGAATTACCAGTCAGAAACTGGCACTATATGGCAGTAGCAAGAAATGAGGGTATTTGTAACCCCAATATATTCTTTGAATTCCCAGTCAGACAATGGCACTATATACCAGTAGCAAAAATTGTGGGTGCACGTAACCCCAATATATTCTTTGAATTACCAGTCAGAAACTGGCACTATATGGCAGTAGCAAGAAATGAGGGTATTTGTAACCCCAATATATTCTTTTAATTCCCAGTCAGACAATGGCACTATATACCAGTAGCAAGAAATGAGGGTATTTATAACCCCAATATATTCTTTGAATTCCCAGTCAGACAATGGCACTATATGGCAGTAGCAAAAATAGTGGGTGTATATAGCCCCAATTCTATTGCTAGGGGACTTGCAGGGTATTTCTGAGGTGAAGGTGGGGGGGGGGGCACACCGTTGGAACGGGGATTTGGGGTGTATATATGGGGTATACGGGAATACACTGTCAGTGTATTCCATTCAGGATCCTGGGAAAGCTGGGTTGTGGCGATTGAGCCCGTCAGTGCCACGTTACACTGACAAGCTTCTCCCTGGAATTTAGCTCTTACAAGAGCTGTTGGTTGTCTTCTCCTTCCTATCCTAGCCTGTCCCTGCCTACCCAGAATCTAAGCCCTAGCTAACTGGACGGAAACCTCCGTCCTCGGTGAATTGCAAGCTCAGAATGACGCGAAGCTGGGCATCGCTGTTCTTTTAAATTAGAGGTCACATGTTTTCGGCAGCCAATGGGTTTTGCCTACTTTTTTCAACGTCACCGGTGTCGTAGTTCCTGTCCCACAAATCGAGTAATGGCGCACTTTACCACGCGGTGTTCGATTCGATTCGAACATGCCGAACAGCCTAATATCCGATCAAACATGAGTTCGATAGAACACTGTTCGCTCATCTCTAATAGAGCCCCTTTGTTCACATCCTTCATGGCCACTACATTATGTAAATACATCTGCTTGCATCCTAAGGTGGTTGAGCTGTTCGGCCATGTCCATTTCAGCCCATGTTAATAACCAGCATGATTTGATTGACAAGCCTCCAGTATTTGTGTATAGGGCGAGCCTTGTAAATCAAGCTGAGATGGGCTGGGTGAAACCACTGTGAAGTCGCCTAGCAGACACTTTGTCCCATGCCACCCTCTTTTTGATCATTGGCTATCCATCTATAGGGGATGTAAAAAATGAAGATATTGCCAATTACAAAGAATTAACCCCTTAGTAGTGAGTGCAGCATCTAAGAAGTTAATCAGAGGGAGGGGACACTCTCCAACCCCAGTTGCATGGCACTAATTTTCATGGCAGTCAGAAGCTTAGAAAAAGGTCTGTCATGATAAGATTCCTATTAAGAGGGTATTCCAGGCTTAAAATATGGATAGCCTATCCTAAAGATAGGTCACTTATATCAGATCTGTGGAACTGTGACACACAACACCCACATAGATCAGCCAGTCTTAGCAGTGGATACACAGTGAATGGGGAAGGAAGCAGACAGCGCTGTGGAGTGGTCAAACCAGGTACTGCAGATCACTTTCCAATCATATCCTACGATAGATCAGCAAGCATTATTTATAGCCTAGAAAAGCCTTTTAAGCCCTGGAATGCATTAGGAGGCAAAATATACTGCAATACTGAAGTACTTCACACTATTGTATGAAACTGGTTTCACATCTCTGTTGGAATCTCCATTCAGAGACTCTGTCACAGTTTCCATCTAAAATCCTATTATAGTCAGTCTGGTCTCTCAGGCTCCATTGATGTCTGCTATTTTAGTGATCCATATGTCCATTCTTTCCTTTCTCCGGCAGATCAGAACAAACACCCAGTGCTAATGGTGGAGTTAGTAGCATGTGGACTCTTCCAGGTGGGCTAAAAACACTAGTACAATAAAGTAAAAAAAATGCTTAAATGATCAAAAATATAAAACTCCCCAGTTTCCCTACTTTACACATTAAAAATAACAAAACAATAAAATTAAACATACATTATATTGCCATGTCTGAAAATGTTTGGACTATTAAAATAAAAAAGTATTTATCCAACACTGAAATTGAAATGTTGGAACATTAAAGGGGTTGTCCCATCTCAAGGATCCTATCTATACTGGTAGCTTATGTAAATTGAAGCCTTTTCCTAAATATATTGCTTTACAAATGCTGCTTTGTTTGCCCGCAATGTGGCCTTATTCCTCTCATTGTTTACACTGCGTTGCTATAACCACAGACCTGGGAGATATGACAAGTGACATCACTTACTGAGTGCCGGCAGGACAATCCGTTCAGTTAATTGCAGTTCTGTTGATAAAGCCGAGTCTGTTAACTCTTTATGTAAACACACAGAAAACACAGAGTCTGTTCTGTACAAGAATCTGCAAATTATCTGATCTGTAGAAGTGTTGTGTGTCCTGTTCAGCAGCAGGGAGGGGGAGGGAAAGAAATACAGGAAGTGTGAAGCAGACACTGCAGGCAGAGTGCTGAGACACTGAGATAGGAGAACCACTTTAAGTAATGCCATGAAAATACAACTCATCCTGTAACGTATCCTGTAAGAACAAGTTCACCCAACAACCCAAAACTAAAGAAATCTCATTCATCTTTACACTAACTAGTTTAATGTTATACCACTTAGTACCTGGCTCATTTGATGCCACAATTTTGTGCCAGAAAAATTGTTACATCTTAAGTCAGACCCCTTTCCCAATAAAGCACGTGTCTTTCCAACTAAGCCCTGTCATTGTTAGGCTAGTCAGAAAAAAATTGTCTTAAAACTGTTCAGTCGAGAAATGAACCAAATTGTGCCAAAAATATGTTAAAACACAATAATAAATGTGAGCTTAAGTGTTTCATAGTAAAACATAGTCCAAGGCAATGAGTGGGGTCTGAAGGTATTCCCTGCAGTAGGGGCAGCATGAGACTACTAATAGGTTCCCTTTAATAAATTATCCTGTATCATATTTAATTACATGCATCCTCATATTTTACTGCTATTTTATCACTGTGCAATTGTAACATTGATGTATCTCTCCAATTCTAAATGCTAACCCACAGGCTTATTTTTTGGACTGACCGAGCAGCAATAAATCCTTCTTGAAAAAAATTAATCTTGCAGTACATTTCTTTTCTATTAGATTTCTCCCCCTGTTAGTCTTGCTGAGGTGTATGTAGGATGACACGAGAACCATTTTGTTGATAAAAGCAATATCCTGAATTTGTGTGACTAGTGAATAAGAATGTAGTAAGAGTGTTATCAATCTACAGAAGAAGAGAATTATACAGAAGTTATAGCCTTCCACCACTATGTTAAGGGTGAAGTATATAATGAAGCCGCGTTCATTCCTAAAAGCTTGTCTAAAAGCCATGAATTTCATCTAATTTCCTGTAAAAACCTTCAAAAGCTATTTAAAGGGGTATCCAAAGACTAACCTTTCATTCACATCTGTGTTTGGTATTCTGTTTGGGGAGTCCGCATGGGGACCCCTCGAATGGCCTACCAAATGCAACTGCAAGCGCTGTGCAGTGAAAGCACATGGACCCCATACACTATAATGGTGTCCATATGCTTGCCGCATGCTGCCCGCACAAATCATGTGGACAGGAAAGTAGATTGTGAACTACTTTCCAGTACGCATGATCCCTGCGGAGATCTGGCGGCAAGCACACGGACCCCATTGTAGTCTATGGGGTCCGTGTGCTTTCACTGCACACTGCTTGCAGTTTCTTTCGGTAGTCCGTTCGGGGGGGGGGGGGGGGGTCCTCATGTGGACTCCCCTGGATGGAATACCAACACAGATGTGAACAAAGCCTAACCTATGCTTATGATAGGTTATTACTATCAGATCTGTGAAGAGAAACTCTGAGCACCCTCACCAATCAGTTAATGGAAAAGGTCACAGGACTCAAGCAAGTGGGGCAGCCTTTTCAATGTATAGCAGACATATACATTGCATAGTGGCGGATTCTGGTATTGCTCCTCGTTCCTGTATACATGAATGGGACTGATCTGCAGAATGACCAGGTGGTTGATGCATAGGACTCCACAGTCACAAAGAGGAGGCCACAGCAATAGGAGGCAAACCTCAACGATTTAATATACACATAGCATATGGTTCTGACCTGCTGGCAATGTCATGCCTCTTCTCTAATAAAATGCTTTGGATATGAAAGTAAGTTGTAGGGTCAGACAAAATAATGTCTTTCTTGTGTTACCTTCTTCTTTTCCTGCTCACTCCTTACCCTCCCCTTTCCGTAGACTTCTAAAGAAATGAGTCATCTGAGCCACGTGAACTGCAGCCTGTCTTGAAAGAGAGAGAGCAGGAAATTTCTCAATAAAAGTTGCCTTAGTATCGGGAGGGGGAGCAGGAAGCCTGATATTACAACGTTTCTTTTTTTTTTTTTTTTTTTTTTTTTTAAATGTAGATTAGAGCTCACAATGTACATTTTTCCCTATCAGTATGTCTTTGGAATATGGGATGGAAATCCATGCAAACACGGGGAGAACATACAAACTCCTTGCAGATGGTTTTATGTCCTTGGTGGGATTTGAACACCAGGACTCCAGCGCTGCAAGGCTGCAGTGTTAACCACTGAGCCACCGTGTGGCCCATTACAACGTTTCTTGGAATTGCCTGTCCTATTCATTAAGACAAAGTTAGTCCTATTTAGGAAATGCTGCAATTCCCACTAGTCATGGATAGCACCTTAGACGAAACATTCCCTTACTAGAGCCAAGCTATAATGAAAACAGGGCGCAGACGCTTATACAATAGCTGATGGCAGATACTTTGCATACTCTGTTTGTTGTAGTAGAATGGGAATTGAACCTGGAGAGGTATTATATAAATTTAATTTGAGAACGCTGCTCTAAGCATGAATTTAGTATGCAGTGTCATAGAAGCAATTTAACTTTTGTGTTGATTTCATTTGTGAGATAACTAAATGTCATTCGGAGCTTTATCGTTTGGAATTCATTTGCACACTTTTCTCTCTCCAGCCGGAGTCCTCTTCTGTTTTTGTACCTGAAGTAAAACTTTTTGCAGAAATTAATTAGCCGTCTTTTTGTTTAACTTCCTTTAATTAAAGCCGGATTCAAGAAAATGTTATCAAATTTATTTCTGCTCTGAAAAGAAGAATTTAGGGTTGCTTTTATATTAGTAGACAATGGTAGGCTTTTATAGAGTTTCTTAGTTTTCAGAATGTCCTGTAGAAAAAGAATTTACATTTACATGGACGTGAGATAGCTTTTAGTTGTGACAGATGGTTTTAACATGTGTTTAAGTAAAAGCTTCTGTTAGGCCTCGCTCACATCTGCGTCGGTAATCCATTCGGGGAGTCTGCATAAGGAACGCATTGGCAAGTGGTGTGCAGTGAAAGCACACAGACCCCATAGACTATAATGGAATGGAACACGCAGACAGAAAAGTAGTTCACGATCTACTTTCCTGTCCGCATGGTTCGTGCGCACACCGCACAGAAAGCACACGGGCCCCATTATAGTATATGGGGTCCGTGTGCTTTCACTGCATACCGCCTGCCAATGCATTCAGTAGTCTGTTCGGGGGTTCCCATGTGTACTCTCCGAACGGATTACCGGCGCAGATGTGAATGAGGCCTTACCCTTCTCCGTGACATGCTATGTCCAGATATTTTGTATCAATGTATCTACAATTAAAAAAAAAAAACATCTTTGCAAGTGCTCATTAAAATGTTCTGTTTTTATTTTACATACATGCATGTTACCGCTACAATACGTATAAACAACAGCCAAACCTTGCCTGCTGGATATTTTACAACATCACAAGGTTGCTTGAGCTGGGCCCCACGTAGCATACAGTAAATATCACGATTTTGCTGCAATGTTTCACAGTACCTGCAAAGTTGTTGGGATTCTGGTTAATCCCATCCACATATTGCAGAAAAAGATCCGCACCAGATGTGCTGCGATTTCAAAAACAGCAACTTTTTTGTAAATTGCAGCATGTCAATTATATCTAAGTGCTGGCATTTTCCATATAGGTATAATTGAAGCGGGAAGCCTGCATAGGACAATCTGCGTAAAGCGGTGCTGGAAAAAACACCATGTAGAACCTTCTGCCATAAGGAACTTCAGTGTATTAGTCTTGGTAGTCCTATGATTTACTGTCAAGTTTGCATCTCAAGAGGCCTTGAGAGATCATAAACTTAGCAGAAGTTATAGTCAATACATTGGAGATGCAGTAACTTATTAATTCTTTATAATTGATATATCTGTTTTAATAATCAAGTTATGCAACAGGTAAGATGACAATAGATGAGCAATAGATGACAGTTAAACACGCTCACTCTGGACAGAGATGATAATTTAAATCAAAGATGAATATTTATTTTATTTCAGATGACGCGTCTCGGGGTATAGGAGTTGCTCAGGATGCTCCACCCCTTCGTCAGATCTTGGTTTTTCAGCTGAACAGCATGCAAGTTATAGAATTAGAAAAAAAAAAATCTAAACTTGGCATCTGCTACAGCTCACCAAATGTGATTCTTCAGACCAAACCTGAATCTGTACTACTTCTCTGAGATTTGACTGACTCATAGTGCTCGGTATCAATGAAACTCTGCCACTGAGCATCATCTATGCAAATCTATCAACTGCTGCCCTACAGCTTCATCTCATACATAATAACTGAGGGTATCGGCACACAGGTTTCACCATCTGTCTATTATCGGCTCCGACCCTTTATTATCCACACCTGGTTTAACTTAGAAAACTGCATCAACATACCCTCAATGTGTATACCTGCCAAAAGGGTGTATTGGAACAAAAAGTGGATTGAAAAAAGAGAAGTAGCGCCTGGTGTCTATTCTTACACTCCGTGTGGCTGGATTTGGATTGAAAAACTATATCAGAGAACCTGAATGGGAGTTATTCAGGAACTAGAATAGAATACTAATACAGACAAGTGTTTTAGATTGTGTTACAAAATCAAATCCACATATAGAAACTCATATGTTAAAGGGGCTCTATCACTGGATTTCCGTGTTTTTAGCTAAAGATATGCCTGAATAGTCTTTAAAAAGGCTATTCAGGTGCTGCTAATCGTTAGTAGAAAGACCCCTCCGTTTTTGTTAATTACCGTGGAAATCGATATGTAAATCAGCTCCAGGGTGCACGCTGGGCGTTCCGTGCACCCCCTTGTGTCATACCTCCTGGACACCCACCGCTGCCTCCAGGCCCTCCTCCTGCTTATTCACCGCCTCCATTGTCGGCGGTTTCTATTGAAGTCACGCACGTGCACAGTAGCACTCCCTCTGGCGTGCTAGCTATTCCACATGCTCCAGCACCAGCTCGAAATGTTCTCTATGGGAAAATGGCGCTGGAGCATGCGCAGTAGCTGTTTCTATTGAAATCACGCGCATGCACAGTAGCGCTCCCTCCAGTGCACTATTGCACACGGTCCAGCGCCATTTCCCGTAGAGAACATTGTGAGCTGCACAAACAGCAGAAACTTTAGCTATACCCTTGCACTCAGTCAAGCATGCATGTGCATTGTAGGATAGGGAGGAATAGCTGACAATAGCCATCTACAAGGTATAAAAAATGGTAGTCCATCGAGTCCTTGTTTAGTTAAAAAAATCATCTTTTTTATTAATTCCAGAATTGAAAATATAACAATCACAGACACGAGATGGTGTAGCATGATGTGGTGAGTCCAGCGCTAGCTAGCTGGACTCACCACATCATGCTACACCATCTCGTGTCTGTGATTGTTATATTTAAAATTCTGGAATTAATAAAAAGAAGATTTTTTAACTAAACAAGGACACGCTGGACTACCATTTTTTATACTACAGCATTTTGGATCAACACGTTCCTAGCCGGTGGAATGACAAGCACGGGTGTTTCATCCTCTAACTTGGGAGACAAGGTTCGGGTCAGTAACCTATACACAGTTTATTGACTTTTTGGATTTCTCTATATTACAAGATTTGCGGATTATACTGGGTGGCTGTTGTCTTCTCCTCCTCCCTTTTCCCTTATTATATCGAATCTACAAGGAATGACTTTCTTTAACTGTCAGTGGTCTACATAACAGTCAGAAAGGTCAAAATAAGAATTTTAAGCTAATATGAGCTCCAGTGGTGAAAAATAAATCAATGAAATAAATAATAAATATAGTACATTGTAAAATGAAAAATACAAATAAGTAAAAGGCGAAAAAATTATAAAACAAAAATGCATTCCTAGCCAAACTTGCATACAAATTTCATTAAAATTTTTTAGGTGAACAAAGGGCATGATAGGGCATCAGTTGCTTTTTGCTGGGCATTAACACTTTCCTACCATACAGAGTGTACATTACCCAAACATACAATCATTATCCCTGGCCACCAGGTTATGTGTATGTACCTGTTATGGTCAGCAGGGTTTATTAAAAAACAAAAAAAAAAAAATGAAAACCCTACGGATCCCTCTGGGCCACTGACTACTAACCAACCTGGTGTGAACACAGGCTAACAGTTCCTGTCACTGCCAGCTAAAATAAAGAACCAGGTGCGCTCTGTTAACATTCACAGAGCCCTGTGCAGTCAGAGCAGCCACACAAATAAACAAGCTGGCTAGCCTGAACTCCAGGACTAGCCAGAGACCAAGTAACCCTGTGTGTGGTAGTTCCACCCAACCACCCAGGCAACTACTGTCAAGCCCACTCCCAGTCACCCTGTCTGGGAAGTCTTGCTAGCTGACCCTACTGACTTTTACCACACATACAAGGCAGCATGCTGCCTGACTGTGGAATTGCTAGCTCAGGGGTCATCTACTAGCTAGGGCAAACTAATAATATTTCAGGCAGGCACGCACACTTTTTGAATGAGATCATAGAGCGCCGGGCGTCCAGACCAGCCCCCTTATATAGGCAAGGGGCGGTCACCAGCAGATAGCCCAGCTGCCCAATCCGAGCGTCTATTGGTCGACTCCTATGTCGATCACCCAGTCGACCACGCCCGGCTGCTGCAAGGCGGATTAACCCTTGCAACCCTGGACTGTGCAGAGGAACTGACAGCGACGCCCATATCATGGCCGCAGTTACTGAACAATCCTAACAGTACCCTAGACCTATTTGATTTAAAAAAAAAAAACATCTAAAGCTGAGTGAGGATGGTTCATGTGAAATTAAAATGGACTCTTTGTTCTCCACTTAATAAAGTCGCAATTTAAAATAATATGAAGACCCTACGTGCCCTACAAAAAAAAATAGACTAGAAAGGTTAAATAAAATTTACCTTTGGATTACAACATTCTCAAAGAAGAAATTTTGATCTGGGCTAGAGATGAGCGAACACTAAAATGTTCGAGGTTCGAAATTCGATTCGAACAGCCGCTCACTGTTCGAGTGTTCGAATGGGTTTCGAACCCCATTATAGTCTATGGGGAACATAAACTCGTTAAGGGGGAAACCCAAATCCGTGTCTGGAGGGTCACCAAGTCCACTATGACACCCCAGGAAATGATACCAACACCCTGGAATGACACTGGGACAGCAGGGGAAGCATGTCTGGGGGCATAAAAGTCACTTTATTTCATGGAAATCCCTGTCAGTTTGCGATTTTCGCAAGCTAACTTTTCCCCATAGAAATGCATTGGCCAGTGCTGATTGGCCAGAGTACGGAACTCGACCAATCAGCGCTGGCTCTGCTGGAGGAGGCGGAGTCTAAGATCGCTCCACACCAGTCTCCATTCAGGTCCGACCTTAGACTCCGCCTCCTCCGGCAGAGCCAGCGCTGATTGGCCGAAGGCTGGCCAATGCATTCCTATGCGAATGCAGAGACTTAGCAGTGCTGAGTCAGTTTTGCTCAACTACACATCTGATGCACACTCGGCACTGCTACATCAGATGTAGCAATCTGATGTAGCAGAGCCGAGGGTGCACTAGAACCCCTGTGCAAACTCAGTTCACGCTAATAGAATGCATTGGCCAGCGCTGATTGGCCAATGCATTCTATTAGTCCGATGAAGTAGAGCTGAATGTGTGTGCTAAGCACACACATTCAGCACTGCTTCATCACGCCAATACAATGCATTAGCCAGTGCTGATTGGCCAGAGTACGGAATTCGGCCAATCAGCGCTGGCTCTGCTGGAGGAGGCGGAGTCTAAGGTCGGACCTGAATGGAGACTGGTGTGGAGCGATCTTAGACTCCGCCTCCTCCAGCAGAGCCAGCGCTGATTGGCCGAATTCCGTACTCTGGCCAATCAGCGCTGGCCAATGCATTCTATTAGCCCGATGAAGTAGAGCTGAATGTGTGTGCTTAGCACACACATTCAGCTCTACTTCATCGGGCTAATAGAATGCATTGGCCAATCAGCGCTGGCCAATGCATTCTATTAGCTTGATGAAGCAGAGTGTGCACAAGGGTTCAAGCGCACCCTCGGCTCTGATGTAGCAGAGCCGAGGGTGCACAAGGGTTCAAGTGCACCCTCGGCTCTCCTACATCAGAGCCGAGGGTGCGCTTGAACCCTTGTGCAGCCTCGGCTCTGCTACATCAGAGCCGAGGGTGCGCTTGAACCCTTGTGCACACTCTGCTTCATCAAGCTAATAGAATGCATTGGCCAGCACTGATTGGCCAGAGTACGGAATTCGGCCAATCAGCGCTGGCCAATGCATCCCTATGGGAAAAAGTTTATCTCACAAAAATCACAATTACACACCCGATAGAGCCCCAAAAAGTTATTTTTAATAACATTCCCCCCTAAATAAAGGTTATGCCTAGCTATCCCTGCCTGTACAGCTATCCCTGTCTCATAGTCACAAAGTTCACATTCTCATATGACCCGGATTTGAAATCCACTATTCGTCTAAAATGGAGGTCACCTGATTTCGGCAGCCAATGACTTTTTCCAATTTTTTTCAATGCCCCCGGTGTCGTAGTTCCTGTCCCACCTCCCCTGCGCTGTTATTGGTGCAAAAAAGGCGCCAGGGAAGATGGGAGGGGAATCGAATTTTGGCGCACTTTACCACGCGGTGTTCGATTCGATTCGAACATGGCGAACACCCTGATATCCGATCGAACATGTGTTCGATAGAACACTGTTCGCTCATCTCTAATCTGGGCATTATGGTCTATGATGGGTTAATATTAACTCAAAGCTTTCTAGCGTCATCTTGTGTTTTTTTACTGTTGCAAAAGACTTAAGAAGCTGGGCTCTGCTATTAAAGGAAACTGCCCACTAAGGACCTGAAAAGCATCTTTCTATCACACAGCAGACTCTGACCTCTTGCACAGTTGTGCATCTGGGCTTTCAGTCCGTTCTCCTATCTTGGTTACATGCAGGATCCTTTCTTCTTTCATCTTCGCTTAAGACAATATCAGAAATCTTGGAGTGAAATCTTCAGTTCCTTGTCAGTCTGATATATGAAATATCTTTAATCTGAATGGGACAAACCAACAGTAGACTAATGTTGCTATTAAGAACTCAGATTTGTCAGGGTCACTTTTGAAGCCAGTCCTAAGCGGTGTTGAACATGTTGGTTTCTTCCTTGTTATACAGTTAAACCCATTTCATAGCCTGGTATTAATGCTTAGAGCCCACACTTTGAACTTTCCTATGGGTCCATTCACATGAAGTTTTTTGGCACTTATTTTAAAGCTGAAAAGTGGAAAAAGGAACCCATTGAAGTCAATGGGAAGCTTTTTTTCCACGTGGATTCTGACGTGGATTCAGCTTCAAAATCAGCACCAAAAAACTCCAAGTGAATGGATCCTAACCCAGATAAGACTATATATGGATTTGCAAATCTATAAATAAAAAAATAAAAAAAGATTACTTTAACTGTATTGCTATGTTGGATTGTGGCCAAAACCAGCATGTTTCTGCTCCTATTAAAGACTCCTACACTGCACCAGGGGCGTAACTACCGTGGTAGCAGCAGTAGCAGCTGCCACAGGGCCCGGGCCATTAGGGGGCCCGGTGACAGCCGCTACCGCTGCGGTTTTTTTTGTTTTTTTTTTAAAAGTCCGTTACGGGCCCCATTCACTTGCCGATCCCGGCCCAGATTGGGCAGCTGGGCTATCTGCTGGTGACCGCCCCTTGCCTATATAAGGGGGCTGGTCTGGACGCCCGGCGCTCTATGATCTCATTCAAAAAGTGTGCGTGCCTGCCTGAAATATTATTAGTTTGCAGACCCCCGAGTATAATGATCGGCGCACCGGGAGGGGTAAGGTAACATAAAAAACAGTGTTACTTACCTCTCCACGATCCTGCCAGGCCTCCGTCATTCGTGTCTGACGTCACATGACCCAGGCCAGCTTCCCGGGTCATGTGACGTCTGACGTCATTAAAGCTGGACAAGAGCGGACAGGACAGCCGACAGGAACAGGTAAGCAACTGTCTCTGTTCTTTTAATGGTTTTAATCCCCCGGGTCTCCGATTATTATACTCTGGGGTCTTTTCAGACCCCAGAGTATAATAAATGTTTATAGGTGTCCACAGTGGGACATATGGGGACACTATGGGGGATAATACTGTGTGTGCAGGGGCACTATAGGGGTTAATACTGTGTGTACATTGGACACTATAGGGGTTAATAATACTGTGTGCATTGGACACTATAGGGGTTAATAATACTGTGTGCATTGGACACTATAGGGGTTAATACTGTGTGTGCATTGGACACTATAGGGGTTAATACTGTGTGTGCATTGGACACTATAGGAGTTAATAATACTGTGTGTGCAGGGGACACTATAGGGGTTAATACTGTGTGTGCATTGGACACTATAGGGGTTAATAATACTCTGTGTGCAGGGGACACTAGGGGTAAATACTGTGTGTGCAGGGGACACTATAGGGGTTAATACTGTGTGTGCATTGGACACTATAGGAGTTAATAATACTGTGTGTGCAGGGGACACTATAGGGGTTAATACTGTGTGTGCATTGGACACTATAGGGGTTAATAATACTCTGTGTGCAGGGGACACTAGGGGTAAATACTGTGTGTGCAGGGGACACTATGGGGGATAATACTGTGTGCATTGGACACTATAGGGGTTAATACTGTGTGCATTGGACACTATAGGGGTTAATACTGTGTGTGCAGGGGACACTATTGGGGATAATACTGTGTGCAGGGCTTACTAAGGGACATAATAGAGTGCGGAGGAGGGGGTCAGTCGAGGTCTTTGGCATCGGTTTGGGGAGGGGGGGCCCCATGTCAAAAGTTCACCACGGGGCCCCGCCATTCCTAGTTACGCCACTGCACTGCACTATTATTGGGTTTGGAGGCATTTTAATGGGATCCTATCATTCAATCACTTTTTTTTCTCCCTAACACGTCGGAATAGCCTTAAGAAAGACTATTCGGCTCCTACCTTTCGTTGTCTTCTCCACGCCACCGTTCACCTCAAATCCAGGTTTTTCTCGGTATGTGAGTTCTCTTGCAGTACTGGGGTCGTTCCCCAGTGCTCAAACAGGCCTAGGGCAAAGCCAAGTGCGCATGCTCGCGGCTACAAGAAAAATGTCCGCTTACATAGTATTGTAAGCGGCCATTTTCTCGTGGCCGGCCAATGATTCGGAGAAGACAACGAAATGTAGGAGACGAATAGCCTTTCTTAAGGCTATTCCAACGTGATAGGGAGAAAAAAAGTGATTGAATGATACTATCCCTTTAAACCGGACAGACTCCCTATAATTCATTCATGCATTTTCAGGCAGAATAACAGATGGACCTCAAAACAAAGAATTCGAAGACAACATTCTCCAGAATTTCTAAGGGAATACACGTATTTACTAACACAGTAAGAAATGTTGACAAGTCTTCTTTAAAGGTAACCTTAGGACCATCACAGTATCTAACATCAAGTATATAGACAAACATGAAATCATCAGCAAATATCCAGTGAATAACCTGCTGAAACATTTTATGTCAAGTCTTTTTGCCTGATAGAAAGTTTGTGTGCAGTGTTTCTCTGTGTGATGGGGCCTTTGGTCATTGATGTCTATGGAGAGATGGATGTTCCCTTCTAACCAGGTAGTTTTGTAGAGAAAGACAGAACTGATCCCCTGCCTGAAGTAGGAACAAAGCATCAGACATTGCGAGAATGAAAAATTTAGCAGAAATATATATTTGTTTTTTTACGTAAAGGAGATCTTTGACTTTAGTTTATAACTGAATATTAAAATACTGAAAGCTCTTCATATTTTATGCAGAAATGACTTATTACATTGGAGGGATTTTAAGGTAAATAGTGATATATCCAGCTCTGATTATACATGTAATAAAGAATACAAGATGCAGCAACAAATCTGAAGCAGCCTTTCCAGGAACCGTCAGGGTGTCATGAATCAGAACGTGGCGAAGCAATTCCTCACATCAACAGAAAAATAACTTTCAAGACAAATTGTCAAACTCTGTCAGCAGTAAAACTAAGATAAGACAAGTACCATGTACAGGAGAAATAATCCTACTGAAAGCTTTCTTGTTAGTACTTTTTAGAAGATATATCACCACAATACAAGATTGTTTTACCTCAGCAAAAATTAAAAGTAAAGAGTAAAAGTGCCTTTAAATTTGAGGTCGGCCCCCTGAGTCCAGACTATACCCTTTTGAATGATATTGACTGTAACTTTCGGGTCATCGCGTTGTGCCCCTTTTACCTTCTTCACAAACGTCTACAAAATATTCTGTAAATAATCTACATAGCTTTGTTTGGGGTCCCTGGAGCTAAAAGTTGTGTATGGGGAGAAGGACTCAACTTCTATGTCTTTCCATTTTGCTAAGGTCACATACTACAGCACTCAATCAGAATTATGTTAGTTGACTATACCCTATTGACCTGTGCGGAGCTGAATTATCTCTATACTCTGTGGGGTTCTGCTATCACAGATTGTATTAGCAGTCTATGTATTCCTTGGTCTTGTTCATAACTAGGGATGAGCAAACCAATTCATAAAACCACCCAAAAACCACTATTATACTTTGGCATCTCTTCAGATGCCAGTGTGTAATAAGGTCTAGGAGAGGTGAGTAAACCTAACAAACAGTCTTACCCTCCTCTCCTGGTCCTCTTCAGGCCTC
The DNA here is from genome assembly GCF_031893055.1 of Leptodactylus fuscus. Lineage (NCBI taxonomy): Eukaryota > Metazoa > Chordata > Amphibia > Anura > Leptodactylidae > Leptodactylus > Leptodactylus fuscus. The sequence continues at coordinate 168,785,139 of NC_134268.1, read as the reverse complement.
CTGAATAACATCACAAACAGTCTTACCCACCTCTCCTGGTCCTCTTCAGGCCTCCTGAATAACATCATAAACAGTCTTACCCACCTCTCCTGGTCCTCATCAGGTCTCCTGAATAACATCACAAACAGTCTTACCCACCTCTCCTGGTCCTCTCCAGGCCTCCTGAATAACATCACCAGACACAGGCACATTTCACGTGATCACTGAGGCTTGTCGTTGGGCCTCCACAGAGCCTCTAATGTCATTCAAGTTCCGTTTGAAACATAACTACAGGGCAAACTCTGCATATATTCACAAGCTGGGTCTTGTGAGGTTTACCCAACACAAGTCATAACTTCAGAAATCTATCATTAAATTGAATAACTATTTGCCAGGGCTGGAGTTAATGGCCAATATTTATTATGCCCAAAAAAAGAGCATGGTAAAGGTGTGCAAGGCATCAGCCCTGCCAGATTTACCATAATTTACACCAGAAATCTAGCGTATATGTTGGGGAAAATGTACGCCAGTGACGAGTTGGCGTACATTTCTCCCAGACGCACAGCCTCATGGAGGGTGCACCTAATTTATAAGGAGGCATGTGCCTTATGATATAGAGGCACACCTTTGTTAGCTCTAGGGCTATAAAATATGGCATGAGTAACACTAGTATTCATAATTCTGCCCCAATATGTCTACATCCATATGAGGAACACTTATCCACCCTGAGATTCCTGCACAAGGGAAATATGTAGCTTTCGATATATCTACAGCAGGGGTGCCCAATACATCAATCGCGATCTACCGGTCAATCGCAATGGACGTATGGGTCAATCGTGGGATGCAGCCAGGGATCCCCAGTGTCAAAGTGAACAAGCACTCCGGACACTTGCAAGCCGCTCTTAGGGATGGAGGGGGCCGGGGTGCTGCTTGTTCACAGTGCAGGCTGAGAGTCATCTCCGGACACTGGCAGGCGGGGCTGCTGCAGCCCCAGCCTGCCAGTGTCCAGAGATAACTCTCAGCCTACGCTGTGAACAAGCAGACAGCAGGGATCCCTGGGCGGCCACAGAATGCCGCTGTCTCCTGCTCTCACTCTCCGCCCAGCCCTGCCCACATGCCCGACCCCACCCACAGACACACCCTAGCTCCACCCACATGCCAGCCCCAACCCCACCCACAAGAAGTGGATAGATCTTTCAACTTGGTCATATAATAAAGTAGCTCACATGCTGACAAAGTGTGAGCACAGTGTTGATACACTTATTTTGTCCAGATATCTTCTCTGTCCAGATGAGTGGTGATAATACAGACGTGAACAAGAAGCCTTAATGCAAGTCATGTTCTTAATACTCCTCTAGGTGTGTACTTCTTAACCTAAAAATAAGGAGCAGAGCTCTATATGTGATCCAATAATCATATTTGCCTATAGAATGAAAGCCCCTTTAATAGAGCGCTACAGTAAAATAACTAGTTCTGCTGCATAGCACTTTCTAGCAGTCAAGCTGATATTTTCTTCCTATTTCTATTAAATAGATTGTAAAAGAGTGTTTCTTTTATAGAAATGGGGCTGTAGTCCAAAAAAAAAAGCAGATCTGTTGTAACAAAAACAAATCATGATCACTTTTTAGACAGCTGTAGATGTATATTAGATGTTGTGCAGCCAGGAATGTTGTATCTCATTTGCATATGTTGGTCTTTTCCTCCCATCTGCTGCGTTTTGTAAATGTTGATTTTTCCCATATGACTAAGCAGAGTGGGAAGACTCTTCACTATGTCGAGCTGGAGAACTACAGCATGCTGTGTGCTCTAGCCATTTTCTCCTCATGCTGCTCTTCCTCCTCTCTCACAGCTTAAGTCTGACACACAGACTTAGACAGAGATTGTAACATGGTCCCTTCCTCTTTGTATAATAGTTACTATTTTATATCAGACACATGTTTGGTGACTAAAGGGGCTTCTAAACAATCCGAGAGCCTGGAAGCAAGAAAAGATGTACATGCCGATAGAGTGTAAGGACAAACTTTTGACTTGGGCAACCCCACCCTCACACAGCATAATGCCTACCTTCCTAGCCCCAGGGGCATAAATTGAGGGGGTACAGTCTCATTGGGCCCAGGAGCCTTAGGGGGCCCATAAGCACTGGCATCAGTATTGAGATTGAAGCTTTCATCTGGCCCATAAACCAAGGAGACAAACAGATTACCCTACCCACACTAAGGTTGCTTAAACGCCTTAGCTCCCATAACCATCACTATCAAGAATTTGTTGTAGGGATGAGATAGGGGACCCCGGACAAAAGATTGCACTGTGGTCCACAAGACTTTAGTTGCACCACTGTTGGCACCCAAATGGTAAAAGGCCCCCTTAACTGGCCCCATGTGGCAAAATGCTCCCTTTATCGGCACCCACACAGTATAATGCCCAATTTACACAAAGTATACTGTCTCACTGTAGCCCTTACACACAGTGTAATGTCCCATTGTGGTCTCCATACAGGATAATTTCCCACAGTGGCCCCTCCACATAATACAATTTCCCTAGTGACCACTATGGTGTTCATTCGGAATTTTGCAAAAATTTTGTGAATGGCCTAATATTTTGGGGGTTCACCACCCACAACCTACTTCTACATACAAATTAACTGTTGTTTTTTTGAGCCATAAAATGCTGATCTATTACTAGTCTCTCTTCTTTTCTTATAAGGACATGGTTGTTCCTTGTAGGAATGTTCTAACCAGTAGACATGTTTGTAGCACTAACTGAATATTCTTCATGGGTTTTGTAAGTCATGAATAACAGAAGTTATATATATATATATAATGAGAAATAAACTAATTTTACTAAGATCTGATGTCCAGACTATAGTAATGACGTGTCTTCAGGGAGAGGACCTGCTCTCTGCCTGAGCGTGAGGGGAGGCTGCTGGAGCAGCGCTGCTCCAGTGGCCTCCCCAAACCACCGCTCCGTGCTAAGCCAGTCCAGGACAGCTTGTCCTGGACTGGCTTAGGTTAGCAAAAATGCCGCCCTCCCTGAGGCCCTGGCATAGTGCCGCCTGAAGCGTTCGCTTCAGGTCGCCTCATGGGAGGTGTGGCACTGGGTGTAAGATTCGGCACTAAAATACCACTCATGTACAGACAATTTTAAAGGGGTTGTCCAAGATTAGAGAAAAGATTCTTTCCAGACACAGTGCTTTGGGCTAGGGTTAGTATAACTGTAACCCTATGAAGGTGAAATCAGTTGAACTGAGAGGCCAGTCAATACTATTAAACTTGGGGGACACCACGCGGGAAACACACGGACCCCATTATAGTCTATGGAGTGGTTTCATTGCTCACCCCTTTTTAATGCGTTCGGTATTCTGTTCAGGGGGTCCCCAAGTGGACTTCCTGAACGGAATACCGAATGCAGATGCTAACCCTAAGAATGAAGATGTACATAAAATAGTTTAGTTGTGTCATGGGCCTACTGCTACCTAAGTGCAATAGAAAATGCGTTTGTGGCACTCTGCCTTTTGCTCCAGTCATACGGTTTTTTTGTCTCCTGTAAAGCACATGAAACTAACTCCAAGATCCTCTAACACTGATACAGAGTTCCTTCTGTCCTCCACGAAATGTTTACTTCTTCAATGTTGGTGCTGCTCATGACTCCATCTATTCTGACATGAGGTCCGCAGAGTCATTCAGACCGCTACGAATATTGCATAGAGGGACGATTCAGCCCCTCTTCTTATCTCCATCTTCCCCCGCAAAATAAAAAAATGTTTTCAGAATGGTTGTTTTCATGCTGATAGCAGCTAGGTCTGTCATTCCCTCACGTCCCCTCCATCTATGTCAGAATAAGGCCAGGAATTGTTGCATATTGGCAGATGGAGGACCTGATTACTTAAAAAGGACCTTTCGCCACCTGGAGCACATGTGGTTTATATATATATTGGCTTTCATGTTCTGTGCCCCAAGTGAAGAGCTATTGGTGCCACTACCCTAGCTCTTCACCGTCAGAAGGGCGTTTCTGACAGTCAGCAGAGATGAGCGAACACTATTTGAAACAGCCGTTTCGAATAGCACACTCCCATAGAAATGAATGGACGTAGCAGCTTTCATTCATTTCTTTGGGAGCGTGCTATTCGAAACGGCTGTTGTAGTGTTCACTCATCTCTATCAGTCAGGAATTCACTTCCTCACAGCAGTGCCTATTGCGCTGTACTGTGACAGCGGTGAGGATCACCCCCCAGTACTCATCTATGGATGAGTACTGTCAGGAGTGTGTTGATTTCTGTGCACTCTCAGCTTTCCTGGTATGTGCCCTCATGATAGAGATAACAGTGCTATTAATTTTGGCATTGATATCTCCCCACTGTCAGAAGGAATGGCATTAGAGCCTAGTGTCTTCGCTGAGCAGTAAGAAACGCCTCCTCTGACTGTCCATTAATACAGTCTTGTAATGTCAGAGGGGGGTGATTTCACTTTTGGAAGATGCTGGAGCAGAAGGACCCGAATGCGCTGGGAGGACATTGGAGCATCAGAGACAGGTATGACTTTTACTTTTTCACCTCCCCCGGTTGTCCAGGCATTAAAAAAAATGCCTGGACAACCTCTTTAATATTGTGTCCACTTTTTATTGTTATTTTTTATCCTGACGGTTCTAGTTTTATTATCTTTGTAACTTGCATTGAATGCACTTTTTGTATAATAATTGATATATGTTTTTATTTGGGGGTTTTTAATAAATATGATCTGATTTTAAAAATGGAAATCCCACACAGGAATATGATTGAGGAATCAGTGTTTTTCCCATTTAAGGAACAATGTGAATCTAGCCAAACTAGACACCATATGTAAGGGAATTGCTAGGACAGCAATTCCCCAGTAACTGTTTGAATCCTGGGAAGGGACACAAGAGACAGTGAGCCCTAAGCTGAAGCCCCCAACTGTCCCTTCCTATTGCCAGGCCCTATCCTACGTAATAGGCGGCAACCACGAAGACAGTCCCTCCCTGAATATGTGAAACACAAAACGGAGACAAGACGGACAACAACAAAGAGAGGTCAGCTAGCCAAGGGTCAGTAACAGTCGAGCGATGCAGTGCCAAATCGGAGTCCAAAGAATAGTCAGTGAGTAAAGCAGAGACCCGAACAGGCAGAGATTTTACACCATATTTAAATATTAGAATAGTGTCAATGGGAAGTGGTTACATATTATGGGGAATAAATATCTATTTATGGTATTTCACAATTATTTCTTTTAAAATCTTAGTTTTACCTTCATTCTCGTTTTGCACTTTTTATTTGCTGGCAGTGTAATAACTCTATAACTTAAAGGAACAAAAGCAAAATGCAAAAGAAACTAGTTAAAATGAAATGATTGGCTAAACTATTAGAGGTCTGACTTTGTGGTGTCTCAGTACAAACCAGAATTTATTTTCCTGTGGAGAATTGTATATATTTTGCTGTTAAAAATAATTGGCTTCAGATAAAAGCAACAAATGTTCACTGAGTTCAATTCATTTGCTGTTCGCTTGTTACAGTGTCATGTACCATAGAGATCATTAAACAGAAATCAACACAAGTTAGCATACAAGTATTAAGAAGATGTATGCATTACATTTCCAAACGATAAACTTTTCCATTTCTTTAATGCATATATTTGGATTAACTTACATTTATCATGATGGTAGCCTCTTCGGAAAATGGTACACATTTCAGGGATGTGCTGTATGTATGTTCTCCTTTATCAGACAAACAAGACTTACTATACAGTGCAAGTGTCATATAGGGGAATAGATCTCCCTTAGACACTACATTTTATATAACTGCTAACTTCTACTGAAGAGAGTATGTATAAATTTCCCTTATGCATTTGGCTTATGTGAACAATTCTTGATATTTGTAGTGCCTGGGCGGGATGACAGTAAAATAGGCAACAGTGAAATCCCCCTGAAATCTGACCAAAACCATAGAAGGTAAAGGATCAGAATCTTTAATGGTACCTTACTATTTCACAGTGGATTGTTCTGTATGCAACTACTCTTTGTACAGAGAGCTTGCACTCTAGACCATTCCACTAATGCTGAAACATAGTAACCTAACTATAACTTTGGCCTTAGTTGGATGTAATCCATTCCAAATCATCCATCCTTCACGGTTTAACCCAATAACCCTAGAAAGCCAACAGTGTACAGAATTCAGCGCACTATCGGCTTTCCCGTTCTGTGCCCCCGGTGAAGAGCTATCAGTGCCGGTACCGTAGCTCTTCACTGTCAGAAGGGCGTTTCGTTTATAGCACTGTACTGTGAGAGAGGTGAGGAACGCACGCTTCCCCTCCTGATAATACTCGTCCACAGACGAGTACTGGGGGGGGTGTTCCTCACCACTCAGCAACATCGTTAGGCGGTAAGCAACGCCCCCTCTCATAGTACAGCGCAATAGACGCTACTGTGAAGAAGCGCGTTTCTGTCTGTCAGAAACGCCCTTCTGACAGTGAAGAGCTACGATATCGGCACCGATATCTCTTCATCTGGGTCACAAAATGTGAAAGCTGAATTCAGCGCACTGTCAGCTTTCTAGTGGTTTATTACACCGCATATGCCCCAGGAGGTGAAAAGTCCTCTTTAACATAAAAAGTTGAGTGAAACAATGCACCATTTACTAGGAACTAGTAGGCCTGCTTCACATCTGCTTTCGGAATTCCATTCGGGAAGTCTGCTTGGGAATCCCCCAACCAGAATACCAAACACATTAAAAAGCGGTGAGCCATGAAACCACATGGACCCCATAGACTATAATGGGGTCCATGTGGTTTCCGCAAGCAAGCAGCACTTTCTGTTCGCATGATTTGTGAAGACACCATATGGAAAACACAGACTCTATTATAGTCTATGGGCTCCATGTGGTTTCTTAGCTAACCACTTTTTAATGCGTTCGGTATTCCATTTGGGGGGGTTCCCAAGTAGACTCACCAAATGGAATACCAAACACGGAAGTGAACCAGGCTAACTAGTTACTAGGAAACTCAAATAAAGCCAGTCACACTGCATTGTAATGCACATTATGCTGAGTACATTATAACCTTATAGTCTAGTAGATGCACCATTGCAGTGTACCTTGATAAACCCTTTTTAAAGATATGCAAATGAGTGTTTTTGGAGGCTCTAGAATGCCCCCATTGTACTTGAGCCTTATTTGCATATTTATAAAAACAACTTTTTCAAGGAAATGGCACAACCATTGGACTATCTAAAGGTATGAAGGTGCTTCACATCCTGTTGATAGATTCCCTTTAAGAAAGCCTTGTTGAATAAAGTTGTGATAACAAAAATTCAATATAACACATAAAAGGGAACGTCTAAGAAAACAAACATTTTACTGAAGAAGTGTTAATTATTTGTCCTCTATTTCTTAAATACCAAGATGATGTTAGCGTTTATATCTGACAGTACACAGCGCTTGCCATTTCTCATGTCTGGAAAATCAATGCTAAATTTATTAGACGGAGCGCTTATCATTTTCAGAAGGTTATAGATACAGCATTACAATGCATAATATGTTGTATTGTAAAAGCAATGTTCAGTATATACTCTATGCATTTTTACAGAAAAATGGTAACTGAGCTATTACAACACTGCAAATTGAGGAGGAATGTCGTGCGGTTCAATATCGCCTTGGCTTTTATGATGATGTTTAGAAATAATGATACATTCATCTGAATATTTTATTTTGTGGTTGTCAAGATGTGCTGTGGAGCTTACCGAAGCATACAAATCAAGGAAGTATACTGCTAAAATCAAAATGTGGAACAAACAGAATTCAAGAAAACCAAATGAAATTCCAAGAAAAAAAAAATCTTAAGAAGTGAAACATTCTGTGTAACAATAATAATATGGACACTTATGTGCAAATATTATCAACGTTAATAATAGCATATATAGTATATAAAAATTGTTTTGTATTTTGGCCTACTCCATTGGCCCCAGCTGTATTATATACGGATGTTATCTTTTTCTGATTATTTATTAATACATTTATATTTTTATATATATTTGGTTATTCTTCGATATTGTTTGATTTGCTTTCTTTGCCATTACTTTTTCCACTTTTGTTGTTTTTTGTTATATGGAAACTTTGGCCAGAACTACTATTGCGCGATCAAAGATGGTGGGGTTGGGTCCACCAATTTAAGTGACTATAGTCACATTGTATCCACCAAGATATGAAGCTGAACATTGCTTGTTTTTTTGCACCACACTGGGAGTCACATTGCGACTCCATGAACTATCAATGATGAAAGAGTCGCAGGGCAACCCAGCATAAGTTGTAATGGCTCCTGAGACTAATTCAGACCCCTACTGGTCATAAAGTAACCGTATAACATAATATTCATGAAAGATAATATAATAGATAATATAATGTTAAAGGGTACCTATCATATGTGAAAACTTCTGACATTTCACAGTGGTACCTCGCAGGTTTAGATCATTGGAGGTATAGCTATCTAAATTGCTGAAACAAAGGGAAAGACGCTCTCACCTAAGTACTGGGCCTTTTGAGTATGACTGGTGGTCCTTGAAGAACATTTTTTTCTATTCTTTTAAAAACATTTCATCAGAATAAACCAAGAGACTGTTGCACGGCACACCACACTTGGCTGGGGCTAGGATAGGATCCTACTCCATATATCACAGAAACAAAAGAATCTGGCACCTAAGGATATACTTCCGTGTTATAGGTATTGAATCACTAGCAATGCATGGATGTTCTGTTGACTGCACACAATTTAATACATTTCACACTGAAGTTTATCTTTGAGTCCTGGATTCCTTCGGCAGAATAGAGCCAGAAGATAAAGTACAACACAGGAACCACAGGAGACCTGAGAGTATAAAGTGAATGTCAACATTATAGCTCTATTTTACCATTAGGCTCAAAACTCTACATTGATTTATTTCATAATATATCTTTATAAAGGATGAAGCTCCAAATCAATGGTTTACCATCCTAAAAACTTTTTATCTTTAACTTTTTTAACCTCATGAATTCATCAGTGGATGTCAAAGAGCGGGGATCCCCAGTATTTATGAGAATGTGGGTCCCATGTCCCCCAGTTTGCTGAGCATACACAATGACACTCCATTCATCTCTATGAGACTGCTAAAGAGAAGCTGAGTACAGTGCTCACCTACCGCCAGGAGTCCCTTAGAGATAAATGGAGGAGTATTGGATATGCTCAGTCGCCACTCATTTCAAATAGGGAGTCATGGGTTACATATAATAGAGATGAGCGAACACTGTTCGGATCAGCCGATCCGAACAGCACGCACCCATAGAAATGAATGGAAGCACCTGTGACGCCAGCCGGCCGGCTTACTCAGCGTCACAGGTGCTTCCATTCATTTCTATGAGTGCGTGCTGTTCGGATCGGCTGATTCGAACAGTGTTCGCTCATCTCTAATAATAAATAAAAGTTATTATAAAAAATTGTTGTACATTGGGGGGAGAGAAATTAAAAAAAAAAATCAGCAATTGAAGAAATTGATTCTTATCCAAACTATCCATCCATTGGTTTAACAGAGGTAAATTTCAAGTAGGCACATCAAGTTGATCAAGGTTACAAAACATATGGCCATAGGATGGTTTCTATTATACTTTATTACTTATTACTGTATATATAGCAACATTTGATTATCTGGCCATATCTCTTCTATTAACGTTATCCTCTGGTGCACATGTCTATCCAATAGCCCTAACTTGTAAGAAGGGAGAACCTTTTGCAAGGCAATGGAAACTCTATATTAAGTAGGTCCGCACTCCTGGGAAATCCTTTAAAATTTAATTTTTAATTGAACATCTTAAAATCCAGTATACAGGGTAAGAAAAAAAAGAAAAAATCTACAAAACGTGAAGGTGAAAAAACACGCAGAAGTGATTAAAAACCCATCCGGCTGATGCGTTTCTGGGTACTGCTACCCCTCAGTCATAGCCTATTAATACTAAGGGGTAGCAGTACCCAGAAACGCGTCAGCCGGATGGGTTTTTAATCACTTCTGCGTGTTTTTTCACCTTTGCTTTTTGTAGATCTTTTCTTTTTTTTGTTACCCTGTATACTGAATTTTAAGATGTTCAATTAAAAGTTAAATTTTAAAGGATTTCCCAGGAGTGCGGACCTACTTAATATGGAGTTTCCATTGGATTGTATACTCCATGAGTCCGGAGGAGGCGGCCGTGCACCCTGCTAATCCGTGAAGAATTTGGTGAGCTACAGTCTTTATTTTCTTTTCATTTTTGCAAGGCAGGCCAAAATAAAATGTTAAAAAATATTACTAATCTGTTAATCCTCCTGCCAGTTTCTTTGCTTAGTCTTCTACTTTTCTCTATAAAATGCCTCGCAACATTTCTGGATTTTTGTAATCCGGTTTAATGGAATGGTAACATAATACAGTTATTTAATAATAATTTTCAATACTAAAAATAAAATGGCAAAAAAATAAACTTAAAGCAAACCATTGGCAAACATGAGCACAAGATAATAAGGGTAAACAGTTATTTACCGGCAAATTTACTTGAAATATCCAGAACAAAATCACTGGTTCAATTCCCAGAGTAGAAAATGCCAGCAGGACTTTGGAACAAGAGGTCATTAAACTGCCTGTGCAGGATCAGTCAAGAGGAAATGAATACTGCCAAACAATTCCGATCAAACTGGCATGCAGACTGTGCACGACACCAGCATCCAGATCATTAGGGCAGTGATACATTCATTTCAGAAGAGAAACAATACACTTAAAAATAAAAGTGACTACCAATAAAAATGTCCAACATATGACTTATGGGTCTTTTGCAACACAATACGCTATTTTGTAGCTTATATAAAAAATCTCATTACACTTTGTATAATGCAATTCATATATAAACAAAATGTTAATATAATTATATAGAATTATTATAGTACAGTGAAGCCTCTGCTGAAGGTCACCTCTGTAAGAAGACCATAAGGCTGAGGCCCCATGTTGCGGAAATGCAGCTTTTTTTGTTGCAGATTTTGCTGCGGTATTTTGAGCCAAAGCCAGGAGTGGATGCAAAAGGAATGGGAAATATATAGGAAACTCTCATACTTCTCCCTTCTGATCAATCCACTCCTGGCTTTGACTCAAAAAACTACAGCAAAATCCGCAACAAAAAAGGTGCGTTTCTGCAACGTGGGGCCTCAGCCTAATGGGGCTGGCTCAGATTTTCAGTTACCAATGTATAATATGACAACCTCTCTTCTAGAACGCCATGTTCACTGCAATTTTAAGTAGTTGTTTTTAGGAGTTTTAATGTATTTTTGTTATAACAGAAATATGAACTTTTTAACATGTACTATACACTTTATCAGATTTATAAAAGGTGGATTCCTCAACTGAGAGACACTTAGAAACTATGGTAGAAATGTATCAACTAAATTTCATGGTGTATGAATGTCTATTTTTGCTATTGTTAAGATGTTTATTTCTAAAAGTTATCGTGTCAATAATTCTGAACGCTGTGTATATATATATATATATATATATATATATATATGATAGTTAATAACAAACTGAGCATTTTAAAACACACCTCAAATATGTTAATTGTTTTTGGAAATTAATACAACTGGTAAAGACATTCCATTTTATAACAGGTTAAAGTGACATTGTCATCCCCACCCAGCCTGTAGTTTACTGTTTTCCAGCTTGCAGGATCACTGGATACATTCACAAACTTGACAGTCAATAAAAAACTTGTCTAATGTAAAATATCAAATAAGAGGCAGGAAGGAGGGGGGTTCAGCTGCGGGTACTAACTAAACGTTTCAGAACAACACAGCAGAGGCATGGAATAATGTCCAATGTCTGCAAGTTAGACACTTAGACAAGGAAAGTGAAGGGGACAAAGGGAATCTTGTTATGGTCTCTTTACTACTCCCTGTGAGTGAGATTCCTGCTGTGAGAGAGGAGGGAAACAAAGCAAGTCCAAAGAAAGCCAAATATAAGATTATTTTAAATAATCAGATTTTTTTTCCTACCCTATCGATGTATTGAAAATGTTGAATTGTGTTATGTATTATTGTATATATCGATTTAGCAAACTTGGGAATAACAAGAAATGACCTTTGTAAAATATAACAGTTTTTCTAATCTACAGATTTTTTTCAGTTTTCACTCATGACAGGCCATTTCACGTTGTCCTTGAATTCAGCTCCAGAGTGGTTATGATTAGAGATGAGTGAATATCTGAAATATTTTATATTCGTTTCAATTAGCCCCTCAATATTCAACTATTTGAACGAATATCGAATACCATTATAGTCTATGGGGAAAAAAGCTTCATTTCAGGGGAAACCACTATTCGACTCATGCCTGGGGGCATCTAACATGCCCAAGTCTCTGTATTAAGCCATTAATAATGGGGAGCTGACTTTTTATACTATATCTTCAGCTTAAAAGGTACCAGAGTTTTTATGAAAAGTTGAAATATGTGAAGGTCTTGCTTCGCAGTGTGTTCTATGACTGTATAAGCCTTCATAGATGTTGTCCTATCAGTTTTTCTGCTGCTAATAATCAGATTATGACAAACAGATTTTGCATTTCTTTCTCTTGCTGTGGGCATGTACAATAAGGAGCAGTCTGCCCCCTGCCCTATACATTACTGAGAATGTTCTGTTATCCTGCAAAGAATAACCACACAAGCAGCCAAAAGTAGATACAAATACATAGAACACTTTTGTTACATCATAAACTGTCTCCCCTCTCTACTCACTCTGTGAAGAGAGAAAAAGATGGCTCTCTACTCATGGAGATAAGCAAGATGGAGTGGAATGTATCTAAGGACGGACTTCCTTAGTAACAAAAGAGTGAACAGTATTAGAGATGAGCGAACAGTGTTCTATCGAACACATGTTCGATCGGATATCAGGGTGTTCGCCATGTTCGAATCGAATCGAACACCACGTGGTAAAGTGCGCCAAAATTCGATTCCCCTCCCACCTTCCCTGGCGCCTTTTTTGCACCAATAACAGCGCAGGGGAGGTGGGACAGGAACTACGACACTGGGGGCATTGAAAAAAATTGGAAAAAGTCATTGGCTGCCGAAATCAGGTGACCTCCATTTTAGACGAATAGTGGATTTCAAATCCGGGTCATATGAGAATGTGAACTTTGTGACTATGAGACAGGGATAGCTGTACAGGCAGGGATAGCTAGGGATAACCTTTATTTAGGGGGGAATGTTATTAAAAATAACTTTTTGGGGCTCTATCGGGTGTGTAATTGTGATTTTTGTGAGATAAACTTTTTCCCATAGGGATGCATTGGCCAGCGCTGATTGGCCGAATTCCGTACTCTGGCCAATCAGTGCTGGCCAATGCATTCTATTAGCTTGATGAAGCAGAGTGTGCACAAGGGTTCAAGCGCACCCTCGGCTCTGATGTAGCAGAGCCGAGGCTGCACAAGGGTTCAAGCGCACCCTCGGCTCTGATGTAGGAGAGCCGAGGGTGCACTTGAACCCTTGTGCACCCTCAGCTCTGCTACATCAGAGCCGAGGGTGCGCTTGAACCCTTGTGCACACTCTGCTTCATCAAGCTAATAGAATGCATTGGCCAGCGCTGATTGGCCAATGTATTCTATTAGCCTGATGAAGTAGAGCTGAATGTGTGTGCTAAGCACACACATTCAGCTCTACTTCATCGGGCTAATAGAATGCATTGGCCAGCGCTGATTGGCCAGAGTACGGAACTCGACCAATCAGCGCTGGCTCTGCTGGAGGAGGCGGAGTCTAAGATCGCTCCACACCAGTCTCCATTCAGGTCCGACCTTAGACTCCGCCTCCTCCGGCAGAGCCAGCGCTGATTGGCCGAAGGCTGGCCAATGCATTCCTATGCGAATGCAGAGACTTAGCAGTGCTGAGTCAGTTTTGCTCAACTACACATCTGATGCACACTCGGCACTGCTACATCAGATGTAGCAATCTGATGTAGCAGAGCCGAGGGTGCACTAGAACCCCTGTGCAAACTCAGTTCACGCTAATAGAATGCATTGGCCAGCGCTGATTGGCCAATGCATTCTATTAGCCCGATGAAGTAGAGCTGAATGTGTGTGCTAAGCACACACATTCAGCACTGCTTCATCAAGCCAATACAATGCATTAGCCAGTGCTGATTGGCCAGAGTACGGAATTCGGCCAATCAGCGCTGGCTCTGCTGGAGGAGGCGGAGTCTAAGGTCGCTCCACACCAGTCTCCATTCAGGTCCGACCTTAGACTCCGCCTCCTCCGGCAGAGCCAGCGCTGATTGGCCGAAGGCTGGCCAATGCATTCCTATGCGAATGCATACTTAGCAGTGCTGAGTCAGTTTTGCTCAACTACACATCTGATGCACACTCGGCACTGCTACATCAGATGTAGCAATCTGATGTAGCAGAGCCGAGGGTGCACTAGAACCCCTGTGCAAACTCAGTTCACGCTAATAGAATGCATTGGCCAGCGCTGATTGGCCAATGCATTCTATTAGCCCGATGAAGTAGAGCTGAATGTGTGTGCTAAGCACACACATTCAGCACTGCTTCATCAAGCCAATACAATGCATTAGCCAGTGCTGATTGGCCAGAGTACGGAATTCGGCCAATCAGCGCTGGCTCTGCTGGAGGAGGCGGAGTCTAAGGTCGGACCTGAATGGAGACTGGTGTGGAGCGATCTTAGACTCCGCCTCCTCCAGCAGAGCCAGCGCTGATTGGTCGAGTTCCGTACTCTGGCCAATCAGCGCTGGCCAATGCATTCTATTAGCCCGATGAAGTAGAGCTGAATGTGTGTGCTTAGCACACACATTCAGCTCTACTTCATCAGGCTAATAGAATACATTGGCCAATCAGCGCTGGCCAATGCATTCTATTAGCTTGATGAAGCAGAGTGTGCACAAGGGTTCAAGCGCACCCTCGGCTCTGATGTAGCAGAGCTGAGGGTGCACAAGGGTTCAAGTGCACCCTCGGCTCTCCTACATCAGAGCCGAGGGTGCGCTTGAACCCTTGTGCACACTCTGCTTCATCAAGCTAATAGAATGCATTGGCCAGCACTGATTGGCCAGAGTACGGAATTCGGCCAATCAGCGCTGGCCAATGCATTCTATTAGCCCGATGAAGTAGAGCTGAATGTGTGTGCTAAGCACACACATTCAGCACTGCTTCATCACGCCAATACAATGCATTAGCCAGTGCTGATTGGCAGGAGTACGGAATTCGGCCAATCAGCGCTGGCTCTGCTGGAGGAGGCGGAGTCTAAGATCGCTCCACACCAGTCTCCATTCAGGTCCGACCTTAGACTCCGCCTCCTCCAGCAGAGCCAGCGCTGATTGGTCGAGTTCCGTACTCTGGCCAATCAGCGCTGGCCAATGCATTCTATTAGCCCGATGAAGTAGAGCTGAATGTGTGTGCTTAGCACACACATTCAGCTCTACTTCATCGGGCTAATAGAATGCATTGGCCAGCGCTGATTGGCCGAATTCCGTACTCTGGCCAATCAGCACTGGCTAATGCATTGTATTGGCTTGATGAAGCAGTGCTGAATGTGTGTGCTTAGCACACACATTCAGCTCTACTTCATCGGGCTAATAGAATGCATTGGCCAATCAGCGCTGGCCAATGCATTCTATTAGCGTGAACTGAGTTTGCACAGGGGTTCTAGTGCACCCTCGGCTCTGCTACATCAGATTGCTACATCTGATGTAGCAGTGCCGAGTGTGCATCAGATGTGTAGTTGAGCAAAACTGACTCAGCACTGCTAAGTCTGCATTCGCATAGGAATGCATTGGCCAGCCTTCGGCCAATCAGCGCTGGCTCTGCCGGAGGAGGCGGAGTCTAAGGTCGGACCTGAATGGAGACTGGTGTGGAGCGACCTTAGACTCCGCCTCCTCCAGCAGAGCCAGCGCTGATTGGCCGAATTCCGTACTCTGGCCAATCAGCACTGGCTAATGCATTGTATTGGCTTGATGAAGCAGTGCTGAATGTGTGTGCTTAGCACACACATTCAGCTCTACTTCATCGGGCTAATAGAATGCATTGGCCAATCAGCGCTGGCCAATGCATTCTATTAGCGTGAACTGAGTTTGCACAGGGGTTCTAGTGCACCCTCGGCTCTGCTACATCAGATTGCTACATCTGATGTAGCAGTGCCGAGTGTGCATCAGATGTGTAGTTGAGCAAAACTGACTCAGCACTGCTAAGTCTGCATTCGCATAGGAATGCATTGGCCAGCCTTCGGCCAATCAGCGCTGGCTCTGCCGGAGGAGGCGGAGTCTAAGGTCGGACCTGAATGGAGACTGGTGTGGAGCGACCTTAGACTCCGCCTCCTCCAGCAGAGCCAGCGCTGATTGGCCGAATTCCGTACTCTGGCCAATCAGCACTGGCTAATGCATTGTATTGGCTTGATGAAGCAGTGCTGAATGTGTGTGCTTAGCACACACATTCAGCTCTACTTCATCGGGCTAATAGAATGCATTGGCCAGCGCTGATTGGCCGAATTCCGTACTCTGGCCAATCAGCACTGGCTAATGCATTGTATTGGCTTGATGAAGCAGTGCTGAATGTGTGTGCTTAGCACACACATTCAGCTCTACTTCATCGGGCTAATAGAATGCATTGGCCAATCAGCGCTGGCCAATGCATTCTATTAGCGTGAACTGAGTTTGCACAGGGGTTCTAGTGCACCCTCGGCTCTGCTACATCAGATTGCTACATCTGATGTAGCAGTGCCGAGTGTGCATCAGATGTGTAGTTGAGCAAAACTGACTCAGCACTGCTAAGTCTGCATTCGCATAGGAATGCATTGGCCAGCCTTCGGCCAATCAGCGCTGGCTCTGCCGGAGGAGGCGGAGTCTAAGGTCGGACCTGAATGGAGACTGGTGTGGAGCTATCTTAGACTCCGCCTCCTCCAGCAGAGCCAGCGCTGATTGGTCGAGTTCCGTACTCTGGCCAATCAGCACTGGCCAATGCATTTCTATGGGGAAAAGTTAGCTTGCGAAAATCGCAAACTGACAGGGATTTCCATGAAATAAAGTGACTTTTATGCCCCCAGACATGCTTCCCCTGCTGTCCCAGTGTCATTCCAGGGTGTTGGTATCATTTCCTGGGGTGTCATAGTGGACTTGGTGACCCTCCAGACACGAATTTGGGTTTCCCCCTTAACGAGTTTATGTTCCCCATAGACTATAATGGGGTTCGAAACCCATTCGAACACTCGAACAGTGAGCGGCTGTTCGAATCGAATTTCGAACCTCGAACATTTTAGTGTTCGCTCATCTCTAAACAGTATATTAGCTATAAGGGAGACATCTAGTAGCAGAAACTTTAGGCTGGGGCCGCACATAGCGTAAACGCTGGAGTCTGGCCTCGGCAGAAACACAGCAGGAAAATCCTTGGGGTCTTACAGTTCCTGCAAGGTCGATGGGATTCTAGAGAATCCCATCCACACATTGTGAAAAAATATGCACTGCAGACACGCTGAAATTTCCAAAACAGTTATGGTTTTAGAAGTCTCATGGCATTTATACTGATGTAAAAGCTGGAGGTTTCCTTATGTATAACTGAAGCAGAAAGTCCACAGAGGAAAACTCTGTGGACTTTCTGTGAAAAGCACTGTGGGAAAAAACGCGATGTGTTGACCTCATGGCTTTTTGCTGTGGCTAGCTATATGGGGCATTAGCCGTAGAGAGGTTTTTCAGGCAGCCAAGCAGTAAATTACATTTTGGTCCAGAATCACATACTCTATGAAATGAGACTAAGTTGTCTGAAAAGTTAGTGACCATTTAAAGTATAAAATCAAAGCTGATCAAAATTATTGATCAAATCTGAAAAATTTGTAGTTGATCAAATCTTCAATTATATTGCGTTCAGCACTGTGTACAGTATATTTCTCTTCAGTTTGTGACAATCTCTGAAAACATACCATATTGAAGCACGGCAGATCTTTCATCCATTTACAAATTGTAAGCTGCCATCAGTCAGTTTCTATCACACAGCACAAAACACATCATAGAAACATTAAATCTTTCAATCAAAATAATGTATTTTTATTTGCATCTTCCCCCTGTGCAAAACATGTTCAGGTAGCATCAATGTGCAGTAAGGCTGTTTTATATATTATCACACCAGGCAAAAGACTAAGATACAGGAAGTCTTTACATTTAGATAGAAAAGATATGGTATTCAATTTATAGAGCATTTCATTATGCAAAGCATCTCAAAACAAGCGCAGCTCGTCTGATAATACAGTCACTTGCAAGTCTTCGGAAATTTTCTCATGGGATTCACGCCGTCCATGTTATCTTCTTCCATATATGTTAAGCAGCTTTAAGTTAACCAACCATTTCAGTTGGGAGAAAACACAGTAACATTGAGTCTTGTAAAGGTGAAAGCCATCATCGTTTTATTGTTAAAAGGTTCTTGACTCCCACTGGGAAGGAGTAGTATCTAGAAAAAGACAGATATGATAACAACAAAATATAATTAAGTGTCTTTGTAAACAGGATAAGCCCTTGCGTTCAATACTCAGACTCCTCACAAATGGCAGAACTAAGTTTGCAATGACCTCTGTCAGATGTGAGCTATCTACTTTGGCTGATTGATTGATAATAGAGAAAGCTATATAGGATAGCGTTATATCTATGTAAAAGATGGAGCTCTTTAGCAGGATGTGGAATATTCTATGTTTAGTTAAATAAGAGCAAGAAAAAGTTATTATTTTAATGTAATTTTATGTAGAAAAAAGTAAAAAAATAAATAAATAAAGGTGAAGTGGAGTCTTGTAATTGTTATTATCTGCTAAAGATTTATTATACTATTTGTTTTTTGTTCTATTTATGGGTAACAGAATAGAAGGTCAACTTTTTAACCCTTTAATGACCAGACTCTTTCGGTCCTAAATAACCAGACCCTTTTTGCAATTTTGTACATGTTTTGTGGTTTAATGGCATAAACTTTTGGCAGACTTTTTGTAACTTTTTAATTGTTATTTTTTTGTTAAATTGAGAAATCAGTTTGGGTACTTTCACTCTACCTTTATTACCGTCCATTGCTCTCATCCATCATAGTATGAATGCAATAGACTTTAACAGCGATAGAGTTACTGATGGAGAAAGAGCCCCCTCAACAATGACATGTACACAGATGCAATCGCAAAAGGCATGTTGACACTTGGGGTCCTAGGCTCATTGAACAGAATACCTCCAGTTATAAACAATGTTTCATAAATGAATAGTACAGGTGAAAATAATAAACTTTGTAATAAATCTTATTAAAGAAATAAAGTTTTTTTTTCAACTTTTCAGGCAGAGTTACTTTCTACATAGTACTCTATGAAGAGGGATCATGGGAAGAATATGCAAATCTGTCTCCCATGATGTTAATATAGGGAGACAGTGCCTTAATCATGCAGCCCACTAGGGGGCGCTCCCTTTAACATCATGCCCGACCTTCCCAGAGGCCTTTGCTGCAATGATGTGGAATTTTACCAAGTCAGTCTCTCAGCCGAGGACAGCTGTTTCGATCTGTTTGGATCTCTTCAGCCTGGCTGAATGCTGCAATAATGTGGGAAGGCCTCTGGGAAGGTTGGGCATGATGCTAAAGAGAGTGCCCTCTAGTGGGCTGCATGACTGAGGCACTGTCTCCCTATATTAACATCATGGGAGACAGATTTGCATATTCTTCCCATGATCCCTCATAGTGGAGTGCAAATGGCTTAATAAGTCTCCACACACCTATATATGGTGGTCTTTCCCTAAGGAGTGACAATATCCCCTTAATCTAGGAAGAGGGGAAGGTGAGTGCTACAGAAGACACCCAAATAACATAACCTATATATCTGCGGGACTAGGTTTATATGCTTAGTTCTGGTGGCAGACTCCCTTTAATTTACTGACAGCAGATTGGATTTTAGGTGGACGTAGTAGTAGGGCAAGACATGAGTGTGACGGTTGTAGCTAGTCAGCAGCCTATGATGGTTAGCACTGACAGTCAATGTATAAATTAGCAAGCATCAGATACTTGAACCTGTTAGATGTTTTCCCACCATTACAAATGATGGCGTATCCCTAGGGTACCATATAAATCGGTAGGGATTCAGCTGTTGGGATGATACCCAGTGTGAAGGAACAATAAGCCTACTGAAGAATGAAGAAAGAAGATTTTCCTTGTGAAACTTGGAATGTTTAAGAAAAATAAAGTGTAGAAAGTGGTACATGATGGACTATAATGTTTTACCACATTCTGAAAACCTAATACCTCTATCAGACATAGGCAGCATTCAGAGAGCATTTTTTATATTCATTTAGCAGATCCGTTTATTAGATACAAAAAACGGACGCGGGTGCAGACGGATGGCCATCCATTTTTGGATGGACACAAAAGTATGGTATACCATGTTTTTAAGTCCTTAAAAAAAGGACAGAAATGGATTGGGTAGAAATCCAGATCCACCCATTTTTTGCATCTGTTAAATTGATGTGCTAAAACAACGTTATCTGAATACAGCCGTAGCCTAGTGACTTTCCCATATTACACTAACTCTCAGCATGGATAGAATATGGGAAGAATATGCAAAGCTGTCTCCCAAGATGTAAACAGGGAGACAGTGCCTCTGTTATGCTGCCCTCTATTGGGAAGCACCCTGAACATCTTGTCTGACTTTCCCAGAAGTCTTTACTGCATAATGTGGGGTTATAACCAAATCAATTTCTCAGCTACGGACAGTACCGTTTCTGTCTCTTTGGACTTCATCAGTGCAGTCTAGAGAGAACTGATTTGGTGGAAGTGAGAGGCCGAGAGACCAGATTATGGGGATAATGTCACTCCTTAGGGAGAGACCACCTTCTCAGGTGTGTGGAGACTTATACAGCCATAGTTGCTCCACTGCAAGGGAACATGGGAAGAATAGAGATACTGTATTACTGGTCAGGCTCTGAAATAAAGTAAACTCTTTCTATGTCTTACCTGTTTGAAGTTAGATTGTAGTAGCCACTGTCTTCTAAAATCTCTTCAATCATTGTCTGTACAATAAGAAAAAGATGACTTTATATATCTGTTAGACATGGCCTCATGTGGTGAACATGAAATAAAATATTACCATACCTGTAGTTGCTCGTAGGTGATTCCACCATCGAATTCAAAGGTGCCAGCATTTGCTGTTGCTATAAAAAATAAACTTGTTATACACTGTATAAAGATTTTTAATAGTAACATATCTGACTTATATTAATAGCCTTGAAAAAGACTGTTTCAGGGCTACTACCTTCTTCTGGTCCAACACCAGTCCCATTGGTGGTGACAGCAACAGGACTCAATGTGATGTCTAGACAGATGTGATGTCTATGCTAGAAGGGCAAGGTGGGACAAGAGGTGGGCCGTGTGTTGGATAGAGTCCTTTTGGAACTATTTTTGTTGCATGTATAAGGCTTTAGGTGACACATGACACACATGACAACAAAGACTTAGGGAGCCTTCACACGGAGTATACGCTCTGCTCATTCTGAACGTAAAACTCGTTCAGAATGAGCGTGTAAAAACCAGCTCCCATTGATTTCTATGGGTGCCGGCATACGTGCGCATAGGGAAAAAAGCCGCCCATTGATTTCAATGGAGAGCGCACGTATGCCGGCACCCATAGAAATCAATGGGAGCTGGTTTTTACACGCTCATTCTGAACGAGTTTTACGTTCAGAATGAGCGCAGCGTATACTCCGTGTGAAGGCTCCCTTATGGTGCACAAGTAGAACTGTACAATTCAAGACATTCCACCAAAATGTTATATGAAAAGTAAAGTGAATGGAACTAAAATATCCAAATATTCTCTTTAAAGCCTCTCTGAAAACATCGCCTGCTCAAATTGTATTGAAGTACAAACAAGACAAGCCGCAGATACAGCCAGCTGTCATGTTTGTACCTCTTATAGAAGATGCATTTAGTTACATTATTTGGCCTTGCTATAGGAACACAAATAGGCTGTGAAGGCAAGAACAGCAGATCAAAGCCATACTGACTATGTTCATACACACAGACCTCCCCGGCAGAGCATTCTTTGAAAACCACAGCTTTATGCCATAATTTATGATTTCCATTTTTATTGTCCCTTTCTTATATGGCAGCGCTTTGATCTTTACTCAGCTTTGATTACGACAAATCTGCAAATAAAATTTTATATGGGCAGTAATAGCTTTCAATGAAATATTTTATCCACATTTTGTCTTAAACGTGATAGCTTAGGCTTTTAGGATATTACGAGTCCCCAGCCCCTGATTATACCTGTCTATGTATTCTCTCATCTAAAGTGGCTTCTTCAGTTCAACTGATAGCTAGGAAAATTTGCCTGAATTGTTAACCTTGTGGGTAATTTAATTACTACAATTTAATAATACAAGGGCCAGGAACCTCATATAGGTTCAATTTGCTTGGAGTGGAGGGAAGTAAAGTTCAATATGCTGCTTTATGAGTTTTTAAGCAAACCTGTTCTGTCATCGGAGATCAGTGACTTCCCATATGACTGTAGCAATCCATGGCAGTCATCAGCAAAGATTTCTATAATCTCAGGAGACCCCTGCACAACCTGAAATGACAAAAAATTCTCCAAATTATAACAATAATGTATTACATCATTAGGAATTGATTAAAACACTGTGATATTGTGTAAATTATGATACAGTCTAATATGACTTTCTGCTCCATCCAAAATTTTCCATTACAAATTGTCCATATAATGGTAAATCCTGAAGACACCTTTAATATGATGATAAACTTATTTTTCCAGCACATTTATTCTACAACAGCATAAGGCTGAGTTCACACAGGGTATTTTGATCAGGATTTTGAGGCCATATCCGCCCAAACTATAACAAACGGCCATATCTGCCTCAAAATCCTGACCAAAAAGACAACTCTCATTGAAATTAATGGGAGCTGGTCAGTTCTTTTTTCCGGCTCCCAGATAAAAGAAGCGACATGCTCATTCTTTAGGCAGATCCACCTCCTGAATCTGCATGTAGACACTCCCTTCTCCTGAATAGGCCCATTC
The DNA here is from genome assembly GCF_031893055.1 of Leptodactylus fuscus. NCBI lineage: Eukaryota > Metazoa > Chordata > Amphibia > Anura > Leptodactylidae > Leptodactylus > Leptodactylus fuscus. Next base: position 168,762,104 of record NC_134268.1, on the reverse strand, counting down.
ATTGGGCCTAATCCGGAGCAGAGTGCGCGACTGGATGCCGGTATACTGCACTGGCATCCAGTCGCAGCTACCCGTTTTTCAGTTCGGAAACTGAGGCAGCCTCCGTCTATGTTTCCATACCAAAAAACCCCATGTGAACCTGGCTTGAGGGTAAGTTTACACTGGGTTTTTTTGGACTGGAACCTGAGGCGGAGGTAGCTGCAGCATCCAGTCACGCATTCCGCTCGGGATTAGGCCCAAATGAATGGGCCTAGTCAGGAGTGTCTTCAGGCGGATTCACGAGGCGAATCCGCCTGAAGAATGAGCATGTCGCTTCTTTGTCCGGGAGCTGGAACAAATGGCGCCCGGAAAAAAGAACTGATCGGATCCCATTGATTTCAATGGGAGCCATCTTTTTGGTCAGGATTTTGTAACAATTTGAAAATCTTTTCTTCTGCTGCCCCGCTTCAACAGGCAAACCATCTGATGCTAAGCTGAGGTTAGGCTAAGACAAAACGGATGTGAGTCCTTCGCCATCTCTGCTGACCCTTGTTGGGTTTAAGTGTTACAGTATCTATTGTTTTAAGTGACTTATTAGAATAAGTTGTATACATAAGGAATAATACTGTATCTAACCTATATGTATTGTATGTTTTATATCGTTTGGCTAAGGTCCCACATAGCAGCTGCAGAAAAAAAAAAAGATTGCAGTTTTTCCCACAGCACATTTCATCAAGGTTTCCTCTACAGATTTTCTGCTTCAATTATACCTATATGGAAGCCACCAGCTTCCATATACAGCTGTTGGCTTTTTCTTGTCGCCATATATGCTGTCTTTCCCTCCCAGAAGGTTGCTTTTTATTGTATTTGTTTACCCTAATAAAGGACGTTTTTTATAAGAAAATCTTCAACGGGTGAGTGCCCTTCCTATTTACTCTTCATATTGCTTATTTTTCTGCAGGTATAATTGACATGCGATTTCCAAAAATGCAAAATCGCAGCATTTCCAGCTGGTGGGTGGACAGTAGCTACCATGCACTGTACACAGTGAGTACGGGAGTAATCTGCTCTCTCTCATTTAGAAACAGGCCCGAGACCATGCAGGACATATATAGAGAAGTGCTGACCTATACAGATCAGCCCAACCCTTTCTTTCTTCTGTCATCTCCTGCTGACTCCATAGGTTTCTATGGTATTGAGTCATCTGAGTCATGTGACCTACATTCAGTCTTGAAGTGGTTTTCTGAGTAAAAGTTATTTTATCAGAGGGAGGGGCCATGGAAACAAACTGATAAGATCAAAAACATTTCTCTTTGATAAAATATGTAAACATGTTTGTACTATTTATCCTACTAATATTATAAATGTGAAAGTTTGTGTGTTTGGATGTTTGCGAGTTTGGATGTTTGTTCCTCAATCACGCTAAAACGCCTGGACGGATTTGCGTGCAATTTTCCACAAACATAGTTTTCCCTTAGGATTGAGTCACAGGCTACTTTTGGTGCCACTAAACAACATGGCTTCCTAGCAGGAGACTCACAAAAGCAGGACTCCTAGCCCCAGCTATAGACTCACACACACTGCCTGGCATTTCCTGCCTCAACCTGCCTGCACACGGCTTACTGTCACCTCAGGAGTAGCCCTCACTCTACTCAATCACATTTACATATAGCTTTCCACTATATAACACATCACATTGTAATTACATGTATCTCCTATCACTGCTATATACAGTGCCTGATACATATATACTCCTGTACACAGGCTGTATATACTATATAATTACATGTATCTCCTATCACTGATATATACAGTACCTGATTAGAGATGAGCGAACAGTGTTCTATCGAACACATGTTCGATCGGGTTTTAGGGTGTTCGCCATGTTCGAATCGAATCGAACACCACGTGGTAAAGTGCGCCAAAATTCGATTCCCCTCCCACCTTCCCTGGCGCCTTTTTTGCACCAATAACAGCGCAGGGGAGGTGGGACAGGAACTACGACACTGGGGGCATTGAAAAAAATTGGAAAAAGTCATTGGCTGCCGAAATCAGGTGACCTCCATTTTAGACGAATAGTGGATTTCAAATCCGGGTCATATGAGAATGTGAACTTTGTGACTATGAGACAGGGATAGCTGTACAGGCAGGGATAGCTAGGGATAACCTTTATTTAGGGGGGAATGTTATTAAAAATAACTTTTTGGGGCTCTATCGGGTGTGTAATTGTGATTTTTGTGAGATAAACTTTTTCCCATAGGGATGCATTGGCCAGCGCTGATTGGCCGAATTCCGTACTCTGGCCAATCAGCGCTGGCCAATGCATTCTATTAGCTTGATGAAGCAGAGTGTGCACAAGGGTTCAAGCGCACCCTCGGCTCTGATGTAGCAGAGCCGAGGCTGCACAAGGGTTCAAGCGCACCCTCGGCTCTGATGTAGGAGAGCCGAGGGTGCACTTGAACCCTTGTGCACCCTCAGCTCTGCTACATCAGAGCCGAGGGTGCGCTTGAACCCTTGTGCACACTCTGCTTCATCAAGCTAATAGAATGCATTGGCCAGCGCTGATTGGCCAATGTATTCTATTAGCCTGATGAAGTAGAGCTGAATGTGTGTGCTAAGCACACACATTCAGCTCTACTTCATCGGGCTAATAGAATGCATTGGCCAGCGCTGATTGGCCAGAGTACGGAACTCGACCAATCAGCGCTGGCTCTGCTGGAGGAGGCGGAGTCTAAGATCGCTCCACACCAGTCTCCATTCAGGTCCGACCTTAGACTCCGCCTCCTCCGGCAGAGCCAGCGCTGATTGGCCGAAGGCTGGCCAATGCATTCCTATGCGAATGCAGAGACTTAGCAGTGCTGAGTCAGTTTTGCTCAACTACACATCTGATGCACACTCGGCACTGCTACATCAGATGTAGCAATCTGATGTAGCAGAGCCGAGGGTGCACTAGAACCCCTGTGCAAACTCAGTTCACGCTAATAGAATGCATTGGCCAGCGCTGATTGGCCAATGCATTCTATTAGCCCGATGAAGTAGAGCTGAATGTGTGTGCTAAGCACACACATTCAGCACTGCTTCATCACGCCAATACAATGCATTAGCCAGTGCTGATTGGCCAGAGTACGGAATTCGGCCAATCAGCGCTGGCTCTGCTGGAGGAGGCGGAGTCTAAGGTCGGACCTGAATGGAGACTGGTGTGGAGCGATCTTAGACTCCGCCTCCTCCAGCAGAGCCAGCGCTGATTGGTCGAGTTCCGTACTCTGGCCAATCAGCGCTGGCCAATGCATTCTATTAGCCCGATGAAGTAGAGCTGAATGTGTGTGCTTAGCACACACATTCAGCTCTACTTCATCAGGCTAATAGAATACATTGGCCAATCAGCGCTGGCCAATGCATTCTATTAGCTTGATGAAGCAGAGTGTGCACAAGGGTTCAAGCGCACCCTCGGCTCTGATGTAGCAGAGCCGAGGCTGCACAAGGGTTCAAGTGCACCCTCGGCTCTCCTACATCAGAGCCGAGGGTGCGCTTGAACCCTTGTGCAGCCTCGGCTCTGCTACATCAGAGCCGAGGGTGCGCTTGAACCCTTGTGCACACTCTGCTTCATCAAGCTAATAGAATGCATTGGCCAGCACTGATTGGCCAGAGTACGGAATTCGGCCAATCAGCGCTGGCCAATGCATTCTATTAGCCCGATGAAGTAGAGCTGAATGTGTGTGCTAAGCACACACATTCAGCACTGCTTCATCACGCCAATACAATGCATTAGCCAGTGCTGATTGGCCAGAGTACGGAATTCGGCCAATCAGCGCTGGCTCTGCTGGAGGAGGCGGAGTCTAAGATCGCTCCACACCAGTCTCCATTCAGGTCCGACCTTAGACTCCGCCTCCTCCAGCAGAGCCAGCGCTGATTGGCCGAATTCCGTACTCTGGCCAATCAGCACTGGCTAATGCATTGTATTGGCTTGATGAAGCAGTGCTGAATGTGTGTGCTTAGCACACACATTCAGCTCTACTTCATCGGGCTAATAGAATGCATTGGCCAATCAGCGCTGGCCAATGCATTCTATTAGCGTGAACTGAGTTTGCACAGGGGTTCTAGTGCACCCTCGGCTCTGCTACATCAGATTGCTACATCTGATGTAGCAGTGCCGAGTGTGCATCAGATGTGTAGTTGAGCAAAACTGACTCAGCACTGCTAAGTCTGCATTCGCATAGGAATGCATTGGCCAGCCTTCGGCCAATCAGCGCTGGCTCTGCCGGAGGAGGCGGAGTCTAAGGTCGGACCTGAATGGAGACTGGTGTGGAGCGATCTTAGACTCCGCCTCCTCCAGCAGAGCCAGCGCTGATTGGCCGAATTCCGTACTCTGGCCAATCAGCACTGGCTAATGCATTGTATTGGCTTGATGAAGCAGTGCTGAATGTGTGTGCTTAGCACACACATTCAGCTCTACTTCATCGGGCTAATAGAATGCATTGGCCAATCAGCGCTGGCCAATGCATTCTATTAGCGTGAACTGAGTTTGCACAGGGGTTCTAGTGCACCCTCGGCTCTGCTACATCAGATTGCTACATCTGATGTAGCAGTGCCGAGTGTGCATCAGATGTGTAGTTGAGCAAAACTGACTCAGCACTGCTAAGTCTGCATTCGCATAGGAATGCATTGGCCAGCCTTCGGCCAATCAGCGCTGGCTCTGCCGGAGGAGGCGGAGTCTAAGGTCGGACCTGAATGGAGACTGGTGTGGAGCGATCTTAGACTCCGCCTCCTCCAGCAGAGCCAGCGCTGATTGGCCGAATTCCGTACTCTGGCCAATCAGCACTGGCTAATGCATTGTATTGGCTTGATGAAGCAGTGCTGAATGTGTGTGCTTAGCACACACATTCAGCTCTACTTCATCGGGCTAATAGAATGCATTGGCCAGCGCTGATTGGCCGAATTCCGTACTCTGGCCAATCAGCACTGGCTAATGCATTGTATTGGCTTGATGAAGCAGTGCTGAATGTGTGTGCTTAGCACACACATTCAGCTCTACTTCATCGGGCTAATAGAATGCATTGGCCAATCAGCGCTGGCCAATGCATTCTATTAGCGTGAACTGAGTTTGCACAGGGGTTCTAGTGCACCCTCGGCTCTGCTACATCAGATTGCTACATCTGATGTAGCAGTGCCGAGTGTGCATCAGATGTGTAGTTGAGCAAAACTGACTCAGCACTGCTAAGTCTGCATTCGCATAGGAATGCATTGGCCAGCCTTCGGCCAATCAGCGCTGGCTCTGCCGGAGGAGGCGGAGTCTAAGGTCGGACCTGAATGGAGACTGGTGTGGAGCGATCTTAGACTCCGCCTCCTCCAGCAGAGCCAGCGCTGATTGGCCGAATTCCGTACTCTGGCCAATCAGCACTGGCTAATGCATTGTATTGGCTTGATGAAGCAGTGCTGAATGTGTGTGCTTAGCACACACATTCAGCTCTACTTCATCGGGCTAATAGAATGCATTGGCCAGCGCTGATTGGCCGAATTCCGTACTCTGGCCAATCAGCACTGGCTAATGCATTGTATTGGCGTGATGAAGCAGTGCTGAATGAGTGTGCTTAGCACACACATTCAGCTCTACTTCATCGGGCTAATAGAATGCATTGGCCAATCAGCGCTGGCCAATGCATTCTATTAGCGTGAACTGAGTTTGCACAGGGGTTCTAGTGCACCCTCGGCTCTGCTACATCAGATTGCTACATCTGATGTAGCAGTGCCGAGTGTGCATCAGATGTGTAGTTGAGCAAAACTGACTCAGCACTGCTAAGTCTGCATTCGCATAGGAATGCATTGGCCAGCCTTCGGCCAATCAGCGCTGGCTCTGCCGGAGGAGGCGGAGTCTAAGGTCGGACCTGAATGGAGACTGGTGTGGAGCTATCTTAGACTCCGCCTCCTCCAGCAGAGCCAGCGCTGATTGGTCGAGTTCCGTACTCTGGCCAATCAGCACTGGCCAATGCATTTCTATGGGGAAAAGTTAGCTTGCGAAAATCGCAAACTGACAGGGATTTCCATGAAATAAAGTGACTTTTATGCCCCCAGACATGCTTCCCCTGCTGTCCCAGTGTCATTCCAGGGTGTTGGTATCATTTCCTGGGGTGTCATAGTGGACTTGGTGACCCTCCAGACACGAATTTGGGTTTCCCCCTTAACGAGTTTATGTTCCCCATAGACTATAATGGGGTTCGAAACCCATTCGAACACTCGAACAGTGAGCGGCTGTTCGAATTGAATTTCGAACCTCGAACATTTTAGTGTTCGCTCATCTCTATACCTGATACATATATACTCCTGTACACAGGCTGTATATACTATATAATTACATGTATCTCCTATCACTGCTATATACAGTACCTGATACATATATACTCGAGTACATAGGCTGTATATACTATATATTACATGTATTACCTATCACTGCTATATACAGTGCTTGATACATATATACTCCTGTACACAGGCTGTATATACTATATATTACATGTATCATCTATCACTGCTATATACAGTACCTGATACATATATACTCCTGTACACAGCCTGTATATACTATATATTACATGTATTACCTATCACTGCTATATACAGTACCTGATACATATATACTCCTGTACACAGGCTGTATATACTATATATTACATGTATCTCCTATCACTGCTATATACAGTACCTGATACATATATACTCCTGTACACAGGCTGTATATACTATATAATTACATGTATTACCTATCACTGCTATATACAGTACCTGATACATATATACTCCTGTACACAGACTGTATAGCCTACTAATATTGTAATAAATGTGAAAGTTTATGTGTTTGGATGTTTGTGAGTTTGGACGTTTGTTCCTCAATCACGCTAAAACGCCTGAACGGATTTGCGTGCAATTTTCCACAAACATAGTTTTCCCTTAGGATTGAGTCACAGGCTACTTTTGGTGCCACTAAACAACATGGCTTCCTAGCAGGAGACTCACAAAAGCAGGACTCCTAGCCCCAGCTATAGACTCACACACACTGCCTGGCATTTCCTGCCTCAACCTGCCTGCACACTCCTTACTGTCACCTCAGGAATAGCCCTCACTCTACTCACTCACATTTACATATAGATTTCCACTATATAACAGATCACACTGTCTGTATCACTACATACACAATACAACACATCACATGGTCTGTAACACGACATACACAATACAACACATCACATTGTCTGACACAATACAACACATCACATTGTCTGTATCACGACATACACAATACAACACATCACATTGTCTGTATCACGACATACACAATACAACACATCACATTGTCTGTATCACGACATACACAACACATCACATTGTCTGTATCACGACATACACAATACAACACATCACATTGTCTGTATCACAACATACACAATACAACACATCACATTGTCTGACACAATACAACACATCACATTCTCTGTATCACGACATACACAATACAACACATCACATTGTCTGTATCACGACATACACAATATAACACATCACATCACATTTGCTAGCCCACCAAACTTTTTAAAGCACTTTTACAGTTTCACACGTCTTTGTCCGCCCAATTCTCAACTCACCGCAGACGAAGTCGCGGGTAAAAGCTAGTTTATGAATAGTTTGTTGAAATGATAGGGCCTGTTTAAAATTTGAAAGCAATGATTAACAGACACTTGTTATACTTCCAGTTTTATACTGTGTGATTGAGCCCCCTTCATGTGCTTCCGCTTTTGCGTACTTTGTTAAGATGGCGAAATTCTGGTACATGGTGGGGGAGATGCGTAACCTCCCTGCTGCACTCATGGCCAAGTACTGATTCTACACTCCAGGTGTTATTGTTGCATGTGCTATATACAAACCAAATATTTGATTTCAAAATCTTTTGTATTTTGCTCTTTAATTATTAATTTAGTTATTTGTGGTGTCCAGTGGTATTCTCACATATTAACTATATGAATTTGTTACCCGAGTATTGGGCTTTTTATCCATATACACTCACCGGCCACTTTATTAGGTACACCTGTCCAACTGCTCGTTAACACTTAATTTCTAATCAGCCAATCACATGGCGGCAACTCAGTGCATTTAGGCATGTAGACATGGTCAAGACAATCTCCTGCAGTTCAAACCGAGCATCAGTATGGGGAAGAAAGGTGATTTGAGTGCCTTTGAACGTGGCATGGTTGTTGGTGCCAGAAGGGCTGGTCTGAGTATTTCAGAAACTGCTGATCTACTGGGATTTTCACGCACAACCATCTCTAGGGTTTACAGAGAATGGTCCGAAAAAGAAAAAACATCCAGTGAGCGGCAGTTCTGTGGGCGGAAATGCGTTGTTGATGCCAGAGGTCAGAGGAGAATGGTGAGACTGGTTCGAGCTGATAGAAAGGCAACAGTGACTCAAATAGCCACCCGTTACAACCAAGGTAGCCAGAAGAGCATCTCTGAACGCACAGTACGTCGAACTTTGAGGCAGATGGGCTACAGCAGCAGAAGACCACACCGGGTGCCACTCCTTTCAGCTAAGAACAGGAAACTGAGGCTACAATTTGCACAAGCTCATCGAAATTGGACAATTGAAGATTGGAAAAACGTTGCCTGGTCTGATGAGTCTCAATTTCTGCTGTGACATTCGGATGGTAGGGTCAGAATTTGGCGTCAACAACATGAAAGCATGGATCCATCCTGCCTTGTATCAACGGTTCAGGCTGGTGGTGGTGGTGTCATGGTGTGGGGAATATTTTCTTGGCACTCTTTGGGCCCCTTGGTACCAATTGAGCATCATTGCAACGCCAAAGCCTACCTGAGTATTGTTGCTGACCATGTCCATCCCTTTATGACCACAATGTACCCAACATCTGATGGCTACTTTCAGCAGGATAATGCGCCATGTCATAAAGCTGGAATCATCTCAGACTGGTTTCTTGAACATGACAATGAGTTCACTGTACTCCAATGGCCTCCACAGTCACCAGATCTCAATCCAATAGAGCATCTTTGGGATGTGGTGGAACGGGAGATTCGCATCATGGATGTGCAGCCGACAAATCTGCGGCAACTGTGTGATGCCATCATGTCAATATGGACCAAAATCTCTGAGGAATGCTTCCAGCACCTTGTTGAATCTATGCCACGAAGAATTGAGGCAGTTCTGAAGGCAAAAGGGGGTCCAACCCGTTACTAGCATGGTGTACCTAATAAAGTGGCCGGTGAGTGTATGTATATATCTATATCTATTATATGAATTTGTTACACTAATATTGAACTATCTATCTATCTATCCTGTATATTTATTATATGAATTTGTTACACAAATACTGGACTTTTTCTACATACATGTATCTATATTTCTTTTATGAAATGAATGCAATTGATTTTTTGAGAATGGTTATTTATTTATTTGGTCTTATTATGGTTAATTTTCACTGTTTTGGGTTTTTCCTTTATTTGGGATCACCCTGAGCTAAACTTTGTGCTTTGTTTTTAAATGTTTTTATGGGTTTTTTTGTTGTAGTTTTTTGTGATCATAATGGAACAAAATTTGACATTGGATGTGTGCTTTTTTTTGACAATTTTTAAAAAATTTTTGTATTTTTTTTTAATATTAAACAATCACTTGTACACATCAGGCTGTGTATAAACTGTACGGCAGGTCAAAATAATTTGCAAATAAATTCATGTTTCAGTGACATCATAAATGTGTTGTTTAAGGTCTTTATAGTTTTATTATTATTATGCCTATGTATTTTATTTTATATATTTCAAGGACAATCCATTCCTCCTTTAGTAAACCTAAGCTATTTTGAAAGATACCAAGACAGAAGAAAAATATTTTAAGAGTGGCTACTATGGACAGTGAAAGGGAGCTGTCATTAATAATGAAGGTGTTGCTGACTTTGCTAATGGAGTGACTAATAGTGTCAAATTGATTGAGCACATTCTTCATAGGACAAACGGATGATATTAATTATGGAAACTGAATATTTAGCACTATGTGGCACAGAGGATGCTGATGTGAGTAAATACTGGCGGAATAGTATTATAGGGTCACAAGTTTTATAGCTGATGTTACACTTGTCAAGGTTTTATTTTATTTTGTTATAAAATATCCCTATATATATATATATATATATATATATATATATATATATACAGTCCTATGAAAAAGTTTGGGCACCCCTATTAATCTTAATCATTTTTAGTTCTAAATATTTTGGTGTTTGCAGCAGCCATTTCAGTTTGATATATCTAATAACTGATGGACACAGTAATATTTCAGGATTGAAATGAGGTTTATTGTACTAACAGGAAATGTGCAATATGCATTAAACCAAAATTTAACCGGTGCAAAAGTATGGGCACCTCAACAGAAAAGTGACATTAATATTTAGTAGATCCTCCTTTTGCAAAGATAACAGCCTCTAGTCGCTTCCTGTAGCTTTTAATCAGTTCCTGGATCCTGGATGAAGGTATTTTGGACCATTCCTCTTTACAAAACAATTCAAGTTCAGTTAAGTTTGATGGTCGCTGAGCCTGGACAGCCCGCTCTCAAATGATCTGAAAACAAAGATTATTCAACATAGTTGTTCAGGGGAAGGATACAAAAAGTTGTCTCAGAGATTTAACCTGTCAGTTTCCACTGTGAGGAACGTAGTAAGGAAATGGAAGACCACAGGGACAGTTCTTGTTAAGCCCAGAAGTGGCAGGCCGAGAAAAATATCAGAAAGGCAGAGAAGAAGAATGGTGAGAACAGTCAAGGACAATCCAGAGACCACCTCCAAAGAGCTGCAGCATCATCTTGCTGCAGATGGTGTCACTGTGCATTGGTCAACACTACAGCGCACTTTGCACAAGGAGAAGCTGTATGGGAGAGTGATGAGAAAGAAGCCGTTTCTGCACGTACGCCACAAACAGAGTCGCATTAGGTATGCAAAAGCACATTTGGACAAGCCAGCTTCATTTTGGAAGAGTGGACTGATGAAACAAAGATTGAGCTGTTTGGTCATACAAAAAGGCATTATGCATGGCATCCAAAAAAAATGGCATTCCAAGAAAGACACTTGCTATCCACTGTAAAATTTGGTGGAGGTTCCATCATGCTTTGGGGCTGTGTGGCCAATGCCGGCACAGGGAATCTTGTTAAAGTTGAGGGTGGCATGGATTCCACTCAGTATCAGCAGATTCTTGAGAATAATGTTCAAGAATCAGTGACGAAGTTGAAGTTACGCCAGGGATGGATATTTCAGCAAGACAATGATCCAAAACACTGCTCCAAATCGACTCAGGAATTCATGCAGAGGAACAATTACAATGTTCTGGAATGGCCATCCCAGTCCCCAGACCTGAATATCATTGAATATCTGTGGGATGATTAGAAGCGGACTGTCCATGCTCAGCCACCATCAAACTTAACTGAACTTGAATTGTTTTGTAAAGAGGAATGATCCAAAATACCTTCATCCAGGATCCAGGTACTGATTAAAAGCTACAGGAAGCGACTAGAGGCTGTTATCTTTTCAAAAGGAGGATCTACTAAATATTAACCCCTTCCCGCCGATGGCATTTTTTGATTTTCGTTTTTCGTTTTTGACTCCCCTCCTTCTAAACCCCATAACTTTTTTATTTCTCCGCTCCCAGAGTCATATGAGGTCTTAATTTTTGCGGGACAATTTTTTCTTCATGATGCCACCATTAATTATTCTATATAATGTACTGGGAAGCAGGAAAAAAATTCAGAATAGGGTGGATTTGAAGAAAAAATGCATTTCTGCGACTTTCTTATGGGCTTTGGTTTCACGGCGTTCACTGTGCAGCCAAAATGACATGTCCCCTGTATTCTGTGTTTCGGTACGGTTCCAGGGATACCAAATTTATATGGTTTTATTTACATTTTGACCCCTAAAAAAAATTCCAAAACGGTGTTAAAAATTTTTTTTTCTAAAAGTCGCCATATTCCGACGGCCGTAACTTTTTTATACATAGGTGTACGGGGATGCATAGGGCGTCTTTTTTTGCGGGGCCGGGTGTACTTTTTAGTTCTACCATTTTCGGGAAATGTTATTGCTTTGATCACTTTTTATTCACATTTTTATCAGAATTAAAACAGTGAAAAAACGGCGGTTTGGCACTTTTGACTATTTTTCCCGCTACGGCGTTTACCGAACAGGAAAAATATTTTTATAGATTTGTAGAGCGGGCGATTTCGGACGCGGGGATACCTAACATGTATATGTTCCACAGTTTTTAACTACTTTTATATTTGTTCTAGGGAAAGGGGGGTGATTTGAACTTTTAATACTTTTTATATTTTTTTTATATTTTTTTTTACTTTTTTTTTATTTTTTTTTTTGCATTTATTAGACCCCCTAGGGGTGTTGAACCCCAGGGGGTCTGATCACTAATGCAATGCATTACAATGCTAATGCATTGCAAAAAATCATCATCTCTTTTGCAGGCTGCATAGACCAGCCTGCAAAAGAGAATTTGCAGACCGGCTGGGACCAGCTGTCATGGCAACGTGACGTCAGCCCTGGAGCATGCTCCAGGAGCCGGCGATCCCTGCCAAAATGGCGGCGCCCATGCGCTGCCGGGAAAATGGCGCCTCCGGCGCCTTTGACAGCAGCGCCGGAGGGGTTAATGCCTCCGATCGGTCCGGGGACCGATCGGAGGCATTAGAGCTGGTTGTCTACTGCTTAAAGCAGTAGACACCCGGCGGCTATGACGGCCGCCCGGCTCCCGGGCGGTCGCCATAGTTACAGACCCGACACGCGCCGTACTATTACGGCGCATGTCGGGAAGGGGTTAATGTCACTTTTCTGTTGAGGTGCCCATACTTTTGCACCGGTCAAATTTTGGTTTAATGCATATTGCACATTTTCTGTTAGTACAATAAACCTCATCTCCATCCTGAAATATTACTGTGTCCATCAGTTATTAGATATATCAAACTGAAATGGCTGCTGCAAACACCAAAATATTTAGAACTAAAAATGATTAAGATTAATAGGGGTGCCCAAACTTTTTCATAGGACTGTATATATATATATATATATATATATATATATATATATATATATATATATATATATATATTATAAAAATGAATTCTTGTCTGTCTGTCTGTTCTCTAATGCGAACCAAACGACTGGACCGATCTTCACCAAATTTGGTACAGAGCTACTTCAGATATCGGGGAAGGTTTAAGATGAGACTCCAACTCGCTCGGACGTACCGTTGCTGAGATACAGCATTCCAAACACAATGCCCCCCCCCCCCTAGCCAATACAAACCTGCAAGACTTTCACTCATATTCCAACTGCAATACACACAGTCACTCCACATGCACAATACAACACTGATATCCAAACTGAGATACACGCATCAGAGGATTAGATACACAGATCAGCACACAGTATCACATGCCAGAGGATTAGATACACGGGTCTGCACACAGTCCCACACACCACAGGATTAAATACGCACTTCTGCACACAGTTCCACACACTGAAGGATTTGATACAGGCGTCTACACACAGTTCCACACTCCAGAGGATTAGATATGCGCGTCTGCACACAGTTTTACACGCCATAGGATTAGATACACACGTCTGCACAGAGTACCACATGCCGTAGGATTAGATACACGCGTCTACACACAGTTCCACACTCCAGAGGATTAGATATGCGCGTCTACACATAGTTCCACACGCCGGAGGATTAGATATGCGCCTCTTCACACAATACCACACAGGGGAGGATTAGATACGTGTGTGTGCACACAGTAAGACACTTTGGAGGATTAGATACATGCCTCTGCACACAGTACCACAAGCCAGAGAATTAGATACGCGTCTCAGCACACAGTATCACACGGGGGAGGATTAGATACGTGCGTCTGCACACAGTACCACACGGGGGAGGATTAGATATGTGCGTCTACACACAGTACCACATGCCATAGGATTAGATATGCGCATCTGCACACAGTACCACATGCCGGGGGATTGGATACGCACATCTGCACACAGTTGTACACGCCATAGGATTAGATACACGCGTCTGCACACAGTACCACATGCAGTAGGATTAGATACATGCGTCTACACATAGTTCCACACGCCGAAGGATTAGATACGCACCTCTTCACACAATACCACACAGGGGAGGATTAGATACGTGTGTGTGCACACAGTACCACACTTTGGAGGATTAGATACATGCTGGGGGATTGGATACACGTGTCTACACACAGTTCCACATGCCGTAGGATTAGATACGCGCCTCTTCACACAATACCACACAGGGGAGGATTAGATACACGTGTCTTCACACAGTTGTACATGCCATAGGATTAGATACACGTGTCTGCACACAGTACCACATGCTGTAGGATTAGATACGCGCCTCTTCACACAGTACCAAATTCTGTAGGATTAGATACGCGCATCTGCACACAGTACCACATGCCGTAGGATTAGATACCCACGTCTACACACAGTTCCACATGCTGTAGGATTAGATACGCGCCTCTTCACACAATACCACACAGGGGAGGATTAGATACGTGCATCTGCACACAGTACCACACGACCGAGGGTTAGATGTGCGCGTCTGCACACAGTTACACACGCTGAAAGATTAGATACGTGTGTCTGCTCTAAGTACCACACGGGGGAGGATTAGATACGCACATCTGCACACAGTTCAAAACGCTGGAGGATTATATACGCATGTCTTCACATAGTACCACCGCCAGAGGATTAGATACGCGTTTCTACACACAGTATCACACGGGGAAGGATTAGATATGCACATCTGCACACAGTACCACACGCCAGAGGATTGGATATGCACATCTACACACAGTTCCATACGCCAGAGGATAAGAAACGCACGTCTGCACACTGTACTACATGCCGTAGTATTAGATACGTGCGTCTGCACACAGTTTCACACGCCGGAGGATTAGATACGCGCGTCTACACACAGTTCTACACGCCATAGGATTAGATACGCGCCTCTTCACACAATACCACACAGGGGAGGATTAGATACGTGCATCTGAACACAGTAGCACATGCCAGAGAATTAGATACGCGTCTCAGCACACAGTTGCACATGGGGGAGGATTAGATACGCCCATCTGAACACAGTACCACACGCCAGAGTCATTAGATACGCACACACTTACTGGAGGATTAGATACGCGCCTCTTCACACAATACCACACGGGGAGGATTAGATATGTGCATCTGCACAAAGTACCACACCAACAAGGATTGGATACTTGCATCTAAACACAGTGCTACACGGGGAAGGATTAGATACAGCTTTACTCCAGGTATCCATAACAACTGATCACAGGTTTTTCACTGACATCCAAAATGAGATACACATAATCACATGACGCTTATGGACATACACACAAACCACATACAAAATACACCAGTGCAAAACTGGACAATTCTTATGGGGCCACTACACAAACATAAAATGTAATATACCCGTGCGAAGCCGGGTCCTCCCTCTAGTATATATATATATATATATATATATATGTATTTTTATTTTTTTTAGTTGTGCAAATATATGTTTAAGTATTATCTAAATCAGGAATCAGGATATAGACAGTTATTATTAAATAATTATTGCTGGTGAAGTAGTTATAGCAAAATTCCACCTGTATCTTTAAGGTTTAGCAACTGATAGAGATAAATGAACTCTTCAATCAGCTTTGTGGTAAGGCGTCTGAAGGGCACCAATCCTATGACTGATTCACAGATAAATCCAAATGACTGGATATCCTTAAGTGAGGCTACAGACCACAGTCTGCATTTTGTGCATTTTCCACAATAATTTTTTTGCAGCGCATCTGCAGTCTAATAAAGTGGCAATTAAAGGGAGTCTGTCAGCAGAATCCAGCATCTCAACCCAGCCCCATGGATAGATAATTGAGGGTCACCTGATTAACAGTTTTTCATCTTGTGAATCAGTGTCTCCATTGCTCAGATATCACTGTCTTTGCTCATCTTAACATAACAGCCATAAACAGCCATATTTCAGTAATGGAGGCACCGCTACACGAAGGAAAAACACCAACTAATTCATTTGACCCTATCCTATCAGTCTGGGGGATGGGTTCATATGCTGGGTTCTTTTGACTGATTCCCTTGAGTCATTGAGATTTTCTTAATCTCACGTACGCAAACTTGATATGTACATGAAATTGACAAGTGGTGTGGATTTTAAAATCTGCCGTATGTATATTATCTGTGTGGGTTTTCACTACAGATTTTAACTATTTCAATGTGGAAAATAAAATTGGAGACAAAAAACGCATGTGGTCTTGTCACACATTTTGATGTTGAGAATCTGTAGTGGACTCTTTCCCCTATGCATAGTCAACTGCTAACATCACATTGCAGTGATAAATAATACACCACATCTTTGTAATGTATGCCACTGAGGGGGTGGGCTAGGGGCACTGTAGGGGTGGTGCAGGCAGGAGTTGGAAGGGGTCTAAGTGGCAAGAGCACTACTACAGGGAGCTGAAGGCCCACCGCCAGTGCACAAACTGACCCCTTTCCTAAGACATCAAACTTGTTTTCCTCCAAAGTTACAAAAGTGAGATACACAACACAGGTATACTATTTAACACTGTAATGTAATGTGCTCTGTAACACAATGGTGGCAGTTAAATATGCTTGGGGTAGGGGATAGACTTCCTACTGGTAAAGTCAATCATTATAAGTTAAAATAATATGCCCGATTCTAAACCTAAAACAGATTGCCCCTAAAAACTGTAAATCATTCCTTGTAAATCCTCATAACAGCACAAATATCTTTTATTCCAATAACTAAGATACAGTATACTATATGCAGTAGTCCATGATGTCTTTCTTATATGCATACATTTACAATTCAATCAGAGATGTCTGTCCAGGTCACTCATGAAGAGCAATAATGGCAGTGCCCTTGGAGTCAGGGATACTTGTGAACGTTTATCGAAAGAAGGGGCATTAACAAGGGAATACATTTATTCTTTACAGTACATATCCAAAGATACCCAGAAGGTCTTATATAGCTCTTCGGGAAGGAAATACAGATTGTACTTTATATATTGCAGCTTGAATTACAGTGCCTCTATATTTCCCATTTTAGCATTTTACTTTTCCCTGCAATAAACCATGCTTTGTTGAAAGGATATATATTGATCAGGAATACATCATATCCTATAAAAGTGCATATTACACATATTAAAGGTGCCCATAACATGAGTTTGTATTAAAAGCTCATAAAAGCTCATTGGTACAATAGGAACAAATGTTCTACGGTGATCTCTCAACTACAATAGCCTCAGGATACAATATTTGCTGACACTTTAACTGTAACTTTAAATCGACACAACCTACTAGTCTTCCAATAAATCAGTCCGAAATGTGGGTTATAAACCCATGTTGTGGATTATGGACTACATTTCTCTGTATAAAGGAAGTCTCTGGGCATCATGTCATTCTTTGTTTCTTTTTTTCTTGAAAGTTTTTTTATTTCAATCTCACTTCTAAATAAACTTTTAACTGCTTTGTCCACTGTGATACTAAGGCTGAGGCCCCATGTTGTAGATAAGCAGGGTTTTTTTGCAAATTTTACTGGGTTTTTTTGAGCCAAAGTCAGGAGTGGCTTCAAAAGGAACGAGTAATAAAAGAAGCACTTATACTTTTCCTTTCTTCTCAATCCCCTTCTGCCTCTGGCTTAAAAAAACGCAAGAGATAAACATGAATATGCCACATCAAGTCATGCAACCAAAAATTGTGTGGTTTGTCTGCCACTTGACATGGCAAGAAAAAACCTGGAGGCTAAGGCCAAACGTAGCAGGCTGCAGCCAAAAAGTGTGGGAAAAACCACAGTGGAAAAGTATCGCAGTTAATCCAGCAGCACTTTTCTCAGACAGTCCGGCTAGTTTTCCTCTGCGGACTTTCTGCTTCAATTATACCCAATTTTTCTGCAACGTGTAAATGGCATTTGCTAGAATCCTATCTACTTTTCAGGGATAGTAAAACACTGTGGGTGCCTTGTAGGGCCCCAGCCTTAAGGAGGACCTTTCATGGTTTGGGGCACAGGCAGTTCTATATACTGCTGGAAAGCTGACAGTGCGCTGAATTCAGTACATTGTCTGCTTTCCTGATCTGTCCCCCGGATAAAGAGCCATCAGTCCCGGTACCGTAGCTCTTTACAGTCAGAAGGGCGTTCCTGACAGTAAAGGCACAGATCAGGAAAGCTGACAGTGCGCTTTCCAGCAGTATATAGAACTGCCTGTTCCCCAAACCATGAAAAGAACTCTTTAAGCTAAAGCCTCATATTGTGGAAAAGCAGCTTATTTCGTGGCAGATTTTGCTACCGTTTTTTAAGCCAAAACCAGGAATGGATTTAGCAGAATGGAAATGTATAAATGCTTATTTTATATTGTCCATTTCTTTCCAAGCCTCTCTTGACTATGGGTTAAAAAAAATGCAGAAAACCCTGCAACAAAAAAAGCTGCTTTTTCGCAAAATGGGGACTCTAAGGGTGCCTTCACACGGAGTTTACGCTCCGTGTATTCTGTCCATTTTAGGGTGCCTTCACACGGAGTAAGGCTCCGCGCATTTTGCTCCGTCTTTTTGCACGCGTCTTTTTGTGCACGCAAAAAGATGCACGTTATACGAAAAAGCCATTGAACTCAATAGCTAACTACATTTTACACGTGTATTTTTACACGTGTAAAATGGACAGAATACACGGAGCGTAAACTCCGTTTGAAGGCACCCTAAGGCTAAGGATCCACATAGTGAGCCGCAGCCAAAAACCACTGTGGAATCACTGCTCTTTCTGCAGCATTTTTCACAGATAGTCTGCAGTTTTCCTCTGCAGATTTTCTGTCCCTATTATACCTATACGGAAAATGCCAGCGTTTTCATAGGTATAACTGACATCCTGCGATTTGCAAAAGTGCACTGGAGCCAAATCACAGCATTTTCACTAAGTGGGTCCTTAGCTTAAAGGTCTTTTCTTGCCATATCACAGGACATCAAGTTGAGGACATATCACACATACTTTTGGACCACATGACTTGATATGGAGTACCCATCTTCATCTCTGCTCCATGTGTATGGATTTTATCGAGTTCAGAATGAGTGATCAATGAAGGTCACAGGGGTAAAGGCATTTTTTCACTGTATATTAAAAAATGTGTTATCACTGCTTGCAGTAAGAATTTATGGAAAAAATTTGAAGTAATTGTTACACTGTAAGGAGTCAAAATAGATTATTTTGACCCAGCATAACAGCTATTTTGTCGGTGAAGTAAAGAAATGAAACATCATTATAGTGTGAGGATAATGGCAAATATCCCTCTTTATTTCAAGGTTCCTGAATACCTCAGAGAGACATGGGGAGGGTGAGATAAGGTATTAGTCTGGTGTCAGAAAGTTTAGAGTCTGGAGCTGTAGATACATTTGTACAGTATCATCAAAACAGAAGATATACTACTGAAGATCTGCAAGCAGATGGCTTAGGTCTCCCATACTACATGAAAAGCACACAACATTAGGTGAAGAAAAACATCTTACATTTGACATCAGATTTATTACCATTTATTTGTAAAAGGGAGAGATTTATACCTTTTGAATTTCTGCTTTTAGGTTGCATGGATTGCTCTGGAAACTGAATAGAGATTTCTTGTATCGTTCGACAACTCTTCTTTTCAGGTTATCATGAAGTGCAGGGGGAAGCTGCAGTACATGCATGAAAAATGGTAGAAAATGCTTGAAACCATTACAAGGCATATGATGGAGTAACCAGATTCATGAAATCTTTTACACAAATAATGTCCATCTATCTATCTATCTATCTATCTATCTATCCATCTATCTATCCATTATATAACATTACATACAACAACATTCAGTTTGTATGGTATACACAGGACTGGCATGATGGTGAGCTAGAGGATTAAAGGGGTGCTCTAGTTTTTTGTTGTTTATTTTTAATAATTCTCCATCCATAAAAGACCAGTGGGGGTCTGACACCCAGGACAGGACCCAGTTAACAGCTGCTTGAAGGGACCATGGTGCTCGTACATTGATGTCATTACCCTATAGAAATGAATGGGATGAGGTTGAAATGACATGACGCAGCCACTATGAATAAAGCTGTGTGCAATGTAAACAGTGAAGAGGTCACAGCACTCACAGGAATGCTACGGTTCCTTCAAACAGCTGATCATCATGGGTTGTGGGTGTCAGACACCACTATTGACCTATTTTGAGTAATTTGAGTAAAATTCTGGTTCAAAACTTTCAAGGGAGGCATTTTCGGCTCCGTAGGAGGAATTTTATATTCATTTCCAGCATTGTTCAATGCTATTTTGAAATAAATTTTTACTTTTGAATTCTAACCTTAAAAATTCTACATGAAAAGTAACAGTATATTATGACTGAATGACAGACTATTTTAGGCAGATGATGTACCCTGTGCTTGGGAGACCACTAGGTCCCAGATTAAAAGAATTACTGAACCATGACTGTAATAATTGAGATGAGTTAAACTTCATTTAAAGTTGACTTTGAGCAGTTGGATATTTATCTATGAGATGGTCAATGTAATATATCAGAAATAGATAAAAAGAATCATTATAATCTGTACCTGTGTGATGTAGATAATTTTGTGGAGCTGAATTAATATCTGTTGAATAGGATCACTGATCTGTCGAACTTTTCTCTGTGACACTGCAATACCAGCAGATGCTGTTGTGTAGAAAGCAAAAAAATGTGTTGCATAAGTGGATACAAGGTACACATTGTCTGCATTTATTCAGCTATAGTTTTCTTATTTTTGTAGCGTTCGCCATGTTCCTCACTGTCCATCATTTACCACCATCCCCTGATGGGCAACATGTTTGATGGTCACAGAAAAATCTATGTTTAGTAACATAAGGGTATATAGAATCTATGAAGAACAATGAAGTGTCTATATCTTCATCCTTACAAAAAAATTAATGATGTGTAATGGCTTAAGTAAGCACTACATCAGTAGCAAGTATTAGTTTTCAGTTCAAACATAGTTTAAGCCATATTGATTAATAAAAAATTTACATACATCAAAACTGTGGATAATTTTGTAGCAGTTAGCTCCGTTCCATCTGGCATCTCTCCCAAATGTCAAAGAATGGATAGAAGGATCTCTAATCAGTGTCCATAAACCCCAAATTCCATCCAGTCCCATTTGTGCACCCACACAGTAACAGTGCCCCTTTCTGCCTCACAAACTTTCACAGTGTGCTTTGTGTGGCACATAGTACATGTATACCCACACCGTGATGATATCACTAAAATGCCTCCTCATGGTAAGAAGAAGTGATGGGCCATAGGCTATGTTCACACGGGGTTTTTTGGGCCAGATTTTGATGCGGAAACCGCCTCAGAATGTAGCTCCAAAAAACGCCTCCCATTGACTTCAATGGGAGCCGTTCACTTTTTTTTTCCGCTTTTGTGACGCTCGCGGAAAAATAAGCGACCTGCCCTTTCTTGCCGCAGATTCCGCAGTGTCCATGGTGTGAACACTCCCTGCTGACTAGACCCACTCATTTGGCCTAATCCGGAGCGGAATGCCAAGACTGGATGCCGATGCATTTCACTAGCATCCAACCGCGGCTAGTCGTTTTTTTGACTGGATTCTGAGGCAGTCTCTGCGTCAATCCGGCCCAAAAAATCCTGTGTGAACTTACTCTTATTGCCCCACACATGATAAGGATCCTTTCTTAGTGTCCCCCTAAAAGTAAGGATGACCCCATTAGTTAACTGTTTCTTTATTAAGTTTCTGGGGTCTGATTCTAAGTTTCTGACAAGCAACATTGAGCCTTAAACAAATCTTTGGACTGAAACAACCAACTCCAAAAAAGAAAAAAAAAAAACCCACAAATCTTTAGAGGTTCACCACCTAATACAACCATCTCTTTACTAATTTTGAACTTTTCTGCTAATAAAATTGAGCATAGAACATTTTCATTTACAGTCAAACATAATTTAAAAGAAGACATATGGTATATGGTACGTGTCCAAAGACCTTACATATCCAGAGAGAAATCCCACTGCACCTGCCCCGCAGAGTACTGGATATTCTATATCACGCCTCATCTTACTTTTATGACATAAATTCATCTTGGCTGTTAGTGCCAATAAGTGATAGCACGTACAACGTATAACAAGTATAATAAAGTAGAACACAATAAATAAAAGAGCTCTCTTTAGTTAATAATGTAATATGCACCCTTTTTAGTATATTCAACTAATATGTTTGGAATGAACAGGGAGAATGAAGAGCAATTTAGTAAATCACTTGAGTGATTAGTATTCTGTAATGAATGAAGGACAGTGCAGAGGTAAGGAAATGAAGAAGCACAAAAGTTCATCTTACCCTACTACTATACTCTGTTGGATTGCCATGACCCTACAAGTGCATGAACCACTTAACTGGAGAAGAACAATAAAACGTGTTCTCTTCTTTTCATTTTTTTTCTATGTAGCTGTATGAGGATATGTATAACTGAAGGAACATTTGTACTTTATGCAGATGCCATTGTTTAGTACATATGGAATAGCATTAAATGTACATGTAAGCATAGTGAAAAGAAGAATTTTCACATATTTTATTTATGCGTGTAATTATTTTTTAAAGGGTTATTCTTATCTCAGCCATTCATGGCTCAGATGGGAATACCTTAGTCTTCAGCCACCTGCAGTGTTCATGTGTTACAGGAACTACTACACCTCTCCACACCTATTTCTGGAAGGAACCCCTAAACGCCATCCCATGGCTGCGGCCTAACTCTGTCCACACTGCTAACAGTGGTCGGCTTATGGAGACAGCCAAACTCACTGTTGTCGCTGTTCCCATTCTCTTTTATGGCAGTGATGAAAACTGGCAGCCTGGATCAGCTATCAGTGGGGTGATAAGGCAGTGGCCACAGGGCAGGGTCTATGGAGGTTCATTCTAATGATAGTTGTAGGACCCAGAGATGGGACCTGAATATCTTATGGAAAAGCCTTAATTTTTTTTTTTTCTTATGTAGATTGTGAGCCCCACATAGAGCTCATAATGTACATTTTTCCCCTATCAGTATGTCTTTATTGGGAATATGGGATGGAAATCCATGCAAACACGAGAACATACAAACTCTTTGCAGATGTTTTTTTTGCCCTTGGTGGGATTTGAACACCAGGACTCCAGCGCTGCAAGGCTGCAGTGCTAACCACTGAGCCACCGTGTGGCCCCCATGGAAATGCCTTAAATGTCTCCGGAAGTAAGGCCCCTTTAGGGCGGGTTCACATCTGCGCCTGGTCTCCAGTTTAGCCAATCTGGTCGGTTTCCATCTTCTGCCTTGTGAAACTGGACAGGAGACGGAAACCCGGTGGTCAGTTTTCAAACCTTTTCACTCAAATGAGTTTGTAAAGGCATAAGCATATATTTGCATCACCTTTAGAAAGGCTATTCCAGACATACCTTTTATATATTAATCCTCTCAGCCATTTTTGAATTAGCCCGCTTTTATTGATATGCTAGTTAGCCACCATGGCGCACCAGAAGTCTCTGTGATGTTTCCGGAGCACTGCTTGTGTGAAATGTGTAAAGAGTGTCTAACGTCTGATGTACTACATACACATTATGACTAAATTATCTTTAGTAATTAGAGTTTTTTTGTCTTAAATTAGCTTTTTTCATATATACTTTGAGTTTTTTAAAGCAGCATGTAATTTTTTTTAATTTTTTTTTTTTACAGGCATACACATATGAAATCTTGGAGAAAAAGATTATAATCAAAGAAAATTCAACTAAAACATATATACCAGGATGTTTCAGACTGTGAAGAACCACAGTAGAATAGCTGTGTGCAGGCCATTCTGCCCCTAATGAAGTCGCTAGCTTCCTACTTTGAGACCTGAACACCAGTGAAGGAACTTTCAGAAGAAGATCAATAGGCAGCAAAGCTGAAGAAAAGAAAGGAAGAGATAGTATTTCATGTTATATCGTACGAGAAACTTTCAAGCTTCTATACTCAGGAAGCAAAGAATTACCTGGTCTTGGCTTCGAACTTGTGCTACCCGTGTGCTCCCTGAAAAATATATAGCACAACATTTCTTAGTAAGGCTAAGAAGAAAGTAGGTTTCATTAAACATAGTATGAAATAGTGTCTAAAGATATAGTATAGGAAGGTTTCATGCTGTGTGTGGAAGATTTCTCATGTGTTGGTGTCTATTTTGAAGGGTTTCACACAAGATTTGTCACTTTGCTTTTGTGCAGGGAAAGTCGTTGTGTTTTATTTATAGATATATTTCATGATGCATTTATGACGTGTGTAAAAGGTGCGAAAAAGGGGAACTGTACTCCAGTAAAGGAAAAAACTCTAAACATCTGACAGCAGGGGAATCACAATTTCCTTCAGCTGAAAACAAGATTTATGACGTATTTTGCATCTTTTTAGCACGTTAAATGCATGGAAATATTCCTCAGAAAAAGGCACACAGAGCTAAAAAGGGGTGAACAAAGACACCAAGAAAAAAACCCTCGTAAAGTACAAAGTTTTCCAATCTCTGCTTGTTTTTTTGTGGAAGAACTGTCATTGTATTGCCGTGGCAAAAAATGCTGCGTTTTACATTAAGTATCACAGTATAGAGTCCCAGGAAACATTACTTGCAAAATGGATGGGATTCTAGCAAATTCCATCCACACATTGCAGAACAATTTCCAGCATGTTAATTATACGTGCGGAAACGATTGTGTTTTCTGTATAGGTGTAATAGAAACAGAAAGTCCACAGAGTAAAACTCTCTTTTTTGTAGTGATTCGCTTGTGTGAGGCCTTAGCCTTAGGGCCCCTTCACACGGAGTTTACGCTCCGCTCATTCAGTCACGTATACACGAGCGCTTCAAAACACATCCCATTCACTTCAATGGGAGCGCACGTAAAGCCGGCTTTACACGCGCTCCCATTGAAGTGAATGGGATGTGTTTTGAAGCGCTCGTGTATACGTGACTGAATGAGCGGAGAGTCAGCTCCGTGTGAAGGGGCCCTTAGGGTGGACATGGGGACAGACATCAACCTAAATGTAAGGAATATTTTTATAACAATTTGTTATCTACTGCAATAATCCAATACATAATGGTGGATATTTCCCTCTCTGTTTTGCTTGCTGCACATATAAAAACCCTGTGGTACTGTCTTTTTTTTAAAAAAAATGGAGCGAGGAGGAGAGAATCTGATTCTTCATTGTGATCAGTATGGGGTCTGGATTATTTTTGGCAACTACTCTGGGGTCTGAACTTCTATCCTAAATCCTTCCCATTTATCCACTGTAAGTAAACAATGACAATTCCTACTAAATGACTGCAAGATCTAGAAAGCCACAATAGCGAAAGAAAATAAAAACCTTGTCTAACGTTTCGCCAAACAATGAATACACTTTATTTACTGAAATCATAACGCCTTTTTTCATCTCATCATACTTTCCTACATTTCACAGCGTTGTATGTACAATTCAGCTACAGAGATAACTGTGCCATAACTAACACATGTTCCAATACAAGAAGCCAATTTGAGCTATCTACCTAAATCTTTGGTGACTCCAGGGAACAACTACTCACCAAGGTGAACACAGAAGATCATGTCATATATGTACACTGGCTAATAGACCTAATAGACAAGAATCACTTTGTACATTTTTCAATCAATGAAATGGAGTCGAAAATTGTCACTAACAAGCTTACTCCAATGTTTCCATTACATGATGAAATGTCCACCGTGAATTGTTTGCTCCCTCTCGGCCTCATTAGACTCATGGTAGCTACATACCATTTATTTTCACAGCTCTGTCAGCAAATATGTATAGACTAGCATTGTAGACTGCGATAATGCTGGAAAATGTCCATTATTTAAGTGAGAACTATTGGGTGTCAAGTTCCAATAATACAATAATTAAAACATTCTACAACAATATCATTGTTAGGGCTCTTGGATACAATATTGAGGTACTGTCCAGTTCAACTCTTTCAAAACAAAATAAAAATAAAATTAAATTACTGTATATACTCGAGTACAAGCTGACCCGAGTATAAGCCGACCCCCCTAATTTTACCACAAAAAACTGGGAAAAAACTTTTTGACTCCAGTATAAGCCTAGGGGGGGGGGGGGGGAATACAGCAGCTACTGGAAAATTTAAAAAATTAAAATGTTTTTTTGGTGCAGTAGTTTCTGGGTGCTGGGGAAGGGGAGGGGTGTTTTGGTTGTCTGTCTGCCCCTTCCCTGAGCTTGAAGACTGGGTTTTTCCCCCCTCTTGGAACTCAGCCTGACTGAATATAGGGTATCTGCAGTGCTCCTATTAACCTCTTCCCGACGGAACAGGAGCACTGCAGATACCCTATATTCAATAGAGCGAGCACGATCCAGGCTCCCATTGAAATCAATGGGAGCGTATACGGCGCTCAAAATCTCACACGGCGTATACTTGCCAGGTCATGCGGCACGTTACTCCGTGTGAATGTACCCTAAAAGTACATGCAAGAGAATAATAATACTAAGCCAGTATAAAAAGTACAGAGTTGTGTCTGGAAAATTCTGAAGGGGAAAAATTTACAAATTTATTCAGCTGATCATTAGAGCTATCAAAGTCAGAAGTCCACTGATCTACTATTGATGGCCTAACAGTGGGACATTACTTTAATAAAGTCATATAGTTAGTCAAAATAAGAAAATAGATAAAGAAAAGACATGTCAGATTTTTCAAGTACCCAATGGTAAGAACTTAATATACCCACTTTGTTTGCAATATTTCTCCTCCAGAAGCACTGACACTTCGTTTTAGTGTACCTGCAAAAATAAAAAAATACAATGATACAATTTAATTTTGTGTAATATGTGAATGTATACTCTATTTACATATCTTGTTTTATAGTGTTTTGAAGAATTTTATTGAATTTTAAGATGCCATTTATTTTAATGTTTTGGGCTATTTTCAAACTAGTCATTGGAGGATTAGAACAATGGACATTAAGAGTCCATCCACATAGAGTTTTTTGGCGCTGAAAATCCACATAGAAAAAAAAGCCTCCCATTAACGTCAATGGGTTCCTTTTTCCGCTAGCTTTTTTTCCACATGGATTTTCAATGCCAAAATCCTCGCCAAAAAACTCTGTGTGAACAGACCCTAAAACTACCAGGCTGACGGATACCAATGTAACACTTTCAGTTTGTATCAGTCATGACTGAGCGCAATGATAAAATAAGAACAGAAGGTCTCTTGTGTCAGTATTCTGTTTTGTTGTTTTTGTTACGGAGTAAAAGTGCCGCGTGTCAGATTTGATGGCTGTTGTTTTCATCCTCTGACAGATCAGAACAACAAACATTACAAGATTAGCGTGAATTAGCGCTAGCTTTATTATTTATTACCTGATTAATTTGATTACTAATAACAATAACTGTAATTAGTAATTTCATTATTTGATGCTTTATTACCATCACATATTTATTGTAATTTCTCATTTATTAAATTTATATTTTATTTCGGAGTATAACACATGACAATATAATAAAAGGATGCAATTTACTTTTACATTTAAGCAATTAAAACAAATGCTTCAAAGAGCCAAAAGCAAACTGATTGAACTTAAAGGGGTATTCCCATCACGCTTGTTCACCAACCTGCAGGCTGTGTGCTCTCTTCACTTCCTGGTTTTCTCGGCACATTAGTGGGCAGGGTTTCACTTGCTCTGCTATCTGCTATATTTGCAGTCAGTAATGAGGGACTGGTTGTAAATGAATTACCACAGTATGAAGCTGATGTAGAGGCTGATGTAGCAGAGCTGGATTTGAGTCAGTTTGTAATACATACAGAGGTATCGGACTCCCTATCTCAGCCCTTATCAGCCAAATTCAATTAAACCGACTGATAAGTGGAAGAGCAGGAGATAAGAGCTCAGAAATCCAGGAGCTCTCACCTCCTCCCTCCCCTATCTGAGGAGCTCCATTGCTTGTCTGTGGCAGAGACATACACAGCTCAGAGCTGCTCCCAGCACTCAGCCCCTCCCTCCCCCCCTGAGAGCAGGCAGCTATGTCACTTGGAAGACTGAGCAGATAAGCTCAGAACAGGCCCCATGGCCATAGCTATGCAGTGTAAACAATGAAGTGAATAAATTAAGATAGCGGCCAAACAAAGCAGTTTTGATAAAGCAATGTAATTAGAAAAAGTCTTATAACCACATAAACTAGCAGTATAGATAGGATCCTTGTTATGGGACAACCCCTTTAATCAAAACTTGCAGGGACCCCCATCCTTCTATTGGTTCTTGTTCACAGAAACAATAATTTTGCCTTCTTGCTTTTTGCATAAATCAACATAATTCTCTTAAAGCATTTACATAATATAATATATAAGGAAAAATATTATCTACACTTAAACAAAATTCCCATAAAGCAGAAAATACACAGTAGTGCTTTAATAGCATCTAATGTAGATGTTCTTTAAAGGTTCGTATTACCATACTGTAGGTACGAAGAAATATAGTCAGAAGAGATCTATTGTTAGATACTGGACTGTATATACACATTAGCAATAGAGTCTACAATTATGTGATAACCATGTATGGTATATTTTCAATTCAAACTACTGGACCTGTACATTAAGTGGCAATTTTGAGTGCCATTTTTAACCTTAATTCTCCATACCTGCAACATTTTCTACAATCAAGAACTCCCATTAAGCAGAAAGGGAAAGTAAAAAAGTAGAAATAAAACACATAAATCTGTCTCTTATCTTATCCCTTCCAAAAGTCCATTAAGAAGATCAAACTATAAAAACCATTAGGCTGTGGCCCCATGTTACGGAAACACAGATTTTTTTTTGTTGTAGATGTTGCTTGCAAAACCAATGTCAAGAATGGCTGCAAAAAGAATGTTAAATATATAGGAAACTCTTATACTTCTACCTTCTACTCAGTCCATTACTGACGTAGGCTCAAGAAACTACAGCAGAACCTGCAACAAAAAAAACTGTTTCCACAATGTGGGGCCTCAGCCTTACAATACTTCTCTCACATATGCAATATTGGGGGCTCCTTTACAAGCTGTTCTTATAAATTTCATTTCTTTAAAGAAAATCTGATGCCCCAACCACCATTGTTATATTTATAATGACTAAAAACAAGAATCTATTTGCATATTAAATTCATTCTTAATTTTTTTCCCCAAAATTTTTGGATTTCGATTTATTTAGAAACAGTTAAAGAGGACCTTTCATGTCCTCAGGCACATGTGGTTTTATATATCGCTAGAATCCAGTGCACTGTCAGCTTTCTTGTTATGTTCCCCTGGGTGAAGAGCTAGCAGTGCATTTACCGATACCTCTTCACTGTTAGAAGGGCGTTCATGACAGTTTAACGCCCCTCCTGACAGTACTGTGTGTAGTGCTAAACTGTTAGGGGGCGTTCCTTAAGGCCCAGCCATGACAGCTCCAAGTACTAGTTTATGAATGAGTACAGTCAGGAGAAGGGGGGCGTTCCTCACCACTGAGCGTCATTGCTGGGAGGTAAGGAACGCCCCCTCAAACTATAGCGCTACACACAGTATTGTCAAGAGGGGCGTTCCCAGCTAGACTGTCAGGAACACCCATCTAATACTGAAGAGGTATCGGTAAATGCACCAATAGCTTTTCACATGAGGTACATAACAGGAAAGCCACCAGTCCGCTGAATTCAGTGCACTGTCCGCTTTCTAGCAGTATATTAAACCATGTGTGGCCGAGAACATGAAAGGTCTTCTTTAAATATTTTATATTATGTGAATATTAATATTATTATGTTTTAGTTCTACTCCTCTGTATATCAAATCTTTGATTTCATCTAGGTGACTCATGGTCAAAGTCATCTACTGACCAACATTTAGCATGTGATTGACTCTCCGCAAAGGGTCAGGACAGACTGGAACGTATACAATATAAAATGGCCTGGTGCCGTTTATAAACTCAATACGATTACATTGCTTCTATACGTACTATATCGAAGGGACTCATTTGCACTGGTGCTATGGTACTTTTGAAATAAACAAATTGCTTCCAGCCCCTATGTGTACAAGAACTGGTTAGGGAAACTAGCGAGCATAAGCTGCCAGGAGAATGAGCCAGTTAAAATGAAATGTCACTAGACGTAAAATAAGTTTCTTCATTCTGTGGTTCTCGGTCCGTACATTTGTTAAGGCAGTTGTTTTCCTCCGCCGATTCCGCTCACTCTAATTAAATAGTCACAGTTGATAAATTGGAATGTATGATTGTGTTCTTATGTTTCCATTTGAATAATTGGCCCCATGTTGTTTAAGCTTTAGAAACCTCTTGATTTGCACATTGTTAAGTTTAGTTCTTCATTGAAGAAAAATTTTGTTTTCGCGTCAATGTCTAAGTATTTGGAAGCCTTTGTGAATAATGCTCAGTGAGGGCCATTTTATGAAAAGTAGTTAAAACTCAGAATCTGCTTCACCATCTTTTA
Source organism: Leptodactylus fuscus (assembly GCF_031893055.1). Classification (NCBI taxonomy): domain Eukaryota; kingdom Metazoa; phylum Chordata; class Amphibia; order Anura; family Leptodactylidae; genus Leptodactylus; species Leptodactylus fuscus. The sequence continues at coordinate 168,731,513 of NC_134268.1, read as the reverse complement.
CATTATGGTTAAAACTCTGCGAGCACATTGGTGGTTTGTGATGTAGCAACTAGCTCTGTTTTTCTGATGTGTATGGATTGTAGGTTCCCAGACACAGGATGTCCCAGTTTTGGCCTCACCAGTCAATTTGTGGTAATGTTGGCCAGTGAAAAACAAATGCCATGGTGCTCTATACATAATATGCTCACCAGTGGCAACAAAATACCAACAAAATATCACATTACAGCATACTTACCCATAGCAACACCAAATACCACAGTGGAGCACAAAAAACCTTCCCAGCAGTGCAAAAACCTCTGTCCAGCAGAAAATACTTCATAGAAGAACCACGCTCCACAGCGCAGCGCAAAATACTTATTCATTGTGCCTAATAGGGACGTAACTACCAAGGTGGCGGCTGCCACAGGGCCCGGAACATTAGGGGGCCTGGCAGCAGCCGCTACGGCTGCATATTTTTTAATTATTTTTTTTAATAGTCCATTACCTGCTGAAGTAACTCCAGCAGGTAGCGGGCCCTAGTTACTAACCGATCCTGGCTTCTGCTCACGACCGCCGGCGCTCCTTCTTCTGCGGAGGATATGAGCAGGAGCCGGGATCGGTAAGTGAGGCTGTGGGCCTACAAACCCCACAAACATTATCATTACACTCGGAGGTCTTTTCAGACTCCCACCAAGTATAATGATCGGAGGCCCAGGGGAGGTGAGGGAACAAGTTACTTACCTGTCCTGGCTCCGGCAGGCTTTCGGGCCTACTTGGTGATGTCACAGACATCATATGGGCGACGCATAAGGACGCAGGCCTGGCTCATGTGACATGTGGTCCATCATTGAAGATGGCTGACATCACCGAGGAGTGCACTGGAGCCAGGGAGAGGTAAGTAACAGTGTTTTTTTTATGTTTGTATCCTACCCTGGGTCTCGATTATTAATCTCTGGCCCCTGCAGACAGTATTATTCCCTATAGTGTCCCCTGAACACAGTATTATGTCCCATATTGGCCCTTGAACACAGTATTATTCCCCAAAGTGGCCCCTGCACACAGTATTATTCCCCATCGTGGCTCCTTTACACAGTATTATTCTCCATAGTCACTATGGGAATATTACTGTATGCAGGGACGATGATGGGGCATAATACTGTGTGCAGAATGAGTCGGGAAGAGGAAGGGGTCGTTCGGTCTGTCGGGGTTTTTTTGGGGGAGGGGCCATGTCAAAAGTTACTAGTTACGCCACTGGTGCCAAATACTATAGTGCAGCGCAACATCTTACTATAGCTGTGTCAAACAAATACCACTGTGCAACATAAAATACCTAACACAACAGTGCAGCTTCACTGGTATCAGCACTACCGTTCTTCCCACCTACCACCTTCCCCTCTATTGGCAGGTACAGTTTCCCCCTTTCCACCTGCAGCTCATTGGCAGTAGCATTCTCTCTAAATGAAACTGTCACGGTTGTGTCAATGCCCGGGCAACCGTGATACCTAATGCTGCTAGCACCTCTATGGAGATGGGGTAGGAATGCTTTCCTTGGCGCTACAATGGCTGACTAGGCCCGCCCTGAGGGTATTGGTCAGCTGTACCTAAGCTAAGCTTGGCCCCGACAACTACTAGCTCTCTAAATGTGGAGACCTAACAGACAGGTGGGGTGAGAGGTGAAAGAGGCTAGGGACTGGGATACTAAAGGCGGTCACCCCTAACAAAAGAATAGGTGCATCTGCAAACGGTAACAACTAGGAAGGGGCAGGCTGGAGAAATAACAGGCGCAGCACAACCATAAGCACACAACAAGAATTTGAGGAGAGGAAAAGTGAAGTAGTGAGGAAAGGGTTTCACAGGACAGGGGCAAAAATAAACCTGAAGCCCTAAACACAAACTCACTAATACCAAAACAGTGGCAGGCAACCAGAAATTCAGGACAGGGGTTGAGTAGAAATGTTGAGGGTAAACAGACTGTCACACAAGACAAAACTCACATCACTTTCAAATCAGCTCCTGAGACCGTACAACTTCCACAAAACACTCCTACTAAGCTGGGCCAAGAATCCTAGTTGGTAACAACGAAAACCGTCGAGGACTGAAACCAGCAGTCAGCCTTGTACAGACCCCGGAACGACTTGATAGGTTGATGGCAATGTCAGACACCTGGAGCTCGCATCTATAGAGACACCTAACCAGCTCGAGTATACACTGCGGCAGATCCTCACCCACTAACTGAACAACTCAGTGGCAAAGAGACCAACCAGAGAGCCACAGGACACCGGCTCAAAACCCCCCGACAAACACCACCACAAAATACACAACAATTTTATAAAACAACTCAGGTCTTGACAGAAACCTTCCACATTTGCAGAAAATCACTCTCTTATTCCACCACTCCCACTCTGTTAGGAACACGGCCGCAACAAGGAGAAGAGATAAGAGAGGAGCCTCCTACCTGTAGTAGTGGTGTATGATGCCTCTGCCTAGAGGCTATGCAAGGATGTGCTTAGCTAAAAATGACTTTTTCCAATGATAGAGCCCCTTTAATAGAGTTACTTTCCATTTTCTTGCGGCAGGATGTCCTAGTTTTTAGAGATTCTGATCACCTACAGCACCGTCATCACCTTAATGTCTTCTTATGCCTTACCTTCTGTTTTGACTTCCCGTGCATTTATATTTAGAGCAATGAATTTTTCATTCAGAATTTTTAATTTGTGACAAAGTCATGTACTCATGTTATCTGGCTTATGACTGTACTACATCACAGATGGATTTGAAAAGGTTTGAGGCATGCAAATGAAGATTACCACAGATAAAATCTAAACATATGTACATGGGTGGAAAAAATTATGTCATTATATATTGGATATTAAAATAGTGGGTACAAGTGAAAAGGACAAGGACATGGAAATAGGGCAACTAATCTTTAGCAACCAGTACTATGCAGGTGGTGCCAAGAAAAATAAGCCCATGGGAGGTATCAAGAGGTCTCACCTTTGTTTTAAGAGTTATGGTCGTTTCTTTTTTTTTTCACAATTTAAAAGTAATGTAATATATCTTATCAGAGAAAAATGCTTCTTAAAGGGAATATACCACCAAAAATCACCTATTTTTTTTTAAATGTTTAAGTTTTCAGGTTAACCCCTTGCTGACATCTGCCGTACTATTATGACAGGTATTAGCACTTTAAAAATGTCCACAATGAAAGCACTCATTACATCCAATGATCAATGTCAAAAAAACAAGAAGGAATCATTGAGTGCCAAATGTGGATGACTGGTGTGACTCACTTTTATACTGAAGCCTCTTCGAAAACATTTTACTAGTGAGGACGGCACCTAACTTTTTAATGATATACACGTGGGGTTAGGTTTTTCATACTCCATGTGTATTTTGTGGAGCCCCCTTTTCTATTTTATTGTTTATCAAAACGACTGGTCTAAATTGTCTTTGCAGATCTTGAACCCTACATGGTCCAGGTAATCATAAGGATGTCTATTATTTTGTGTGGTGTAGTCAACGTGGGCGTTCCTTATAAAAAAAAAGGCCTGTACAGTAGTAGTCTTTTAAAGAAAACCGAGACATCCATCTATAGTCTCAGTGTATTATGTCATTGCTACTCAGTTGACTTTCGACTTTTCTATTACCAATAAAGTTACACTCACTTATGAAGTCAATAGCCTGTCACTAGTCAAAGCTCCCTATGGTGGTTGCCAGGTACATAACACATTAAATTACTAATAAAAGCTAAAATAAGCAATATAAGTCAAGTTTTATTATAAGTTAAATTCACTTACTCATTTTTCCCATGACTCATAATTCTAATATGTCAGATTGTTTGTAAGATGGAATCCATATGGACATCATACATAGAACAATACTTATCTGATAACTGGTGGTGGGAATGTTTATGGACACAATAGAAATGTAGTTTCTTGATACTGTATATTTGATATTAAAGGGATCCTATCTTTCAAACCCTTTTTTTTCTAACACGTCGGAATAGCCTTAAAGGGGTACTCCCACGTCGCATACTCACTCGTCTTTGTTCCTCTAAAATCTTCTGTCTTCCGGCTTTGTTTCGTCATTGGTGGGCGGGGTCACATATGCAAAGCCAAGCGGCGAGATGCCGCCGGCCCTGCGTGCGCGCTCATACACCAGTCTAGTCTTCACAATGCAAATACAGACCCGACAGGGTGTCTAGTCTGTATTAGCATTGTGAAGGTTAGACTGGTGTATGAGCTTGCACGCAGGGCCGGCGGCATCTCGCCGCTTGGCTTTGCATATGTGACCCCGGAGCGGAGCGGAACAGCATCGCTTCTGCCGCTGCTGTCTTCATGAAGGGCAGAAGCATAGCGATGTGCCTGTGCCGGCGTCTAACAGTCCCCAGCATCCGCCTATTACAGCGGATGCTGGGGAGTTAGATGCCGGCACAAGTGAAGCCAGCAACATCGCTATGTGCCTGCCCTGCATGAAGCCAGCAGCGGCAGAAGCGATGCTGTTATTCCGCTCCTCCGCCTCTGCTGGCTTCATGCAGGGCAGGCACATAGCGATGTTGCTGGCTTCACTTGTGCCGGCGTCTAACCCTGCATTGGCGGCCCCTTCCCCCTAAAGCGTAAACTACCCCCCCCCCCCTCCAGGCTCGCTCCCGGGCACTTAGCCCCTCCTCCCTCCCCCCTCAGAGCAGGCTGACACATCACTTGACTCAGGAGCAGCTAGGTGAGGGCTGTGGCCACAAAAAAATGAATAAAGTGAGATAGTGGCCAAACAAAGCAGTTTTGCTGAAGCATTGTATTTAGGAAAAGTCTTACATTCACATTAATAAGCATTATAGATAGGATCCTTGTGACAGGACAACCCCTTTAAGAAAGGCTATTCTTCTCCTACCTTTCCGTTGTCTTCCCGCGCCGCTGTTCTGTAGATTCTTGTCAGTATGTAAATGAGTTATCTCGCTCAAACAGCCCCAATGCTGCAAGAGAATTCTCCAGCGTTGCCTCCATCTTCTTCTGGAACGAGATCTTCACCGCATCTTCTTCCGGCGGTGATTTCTAACTTCTAGGCCTCGGGCCTAGGGCAAGCCGACTATGCATGCACACAGGCCATGAAAAAATGTCGGCTTCCAATACTGTGTAAGCGGCCATTTTTCTTGTAGCCGCGAGCATGAGCAGTTGGCTTGCCCTAGGCCCGAGGCCTAGAAGTTAGAAGACACCGCCAGAAGAAGATCTGTTCCTGAAGAAGATGGAGGCAGCGCTGGAGAGTTCTCTGGCAACATTGGGGACGCCCCCAGTGCTGTTTGAGCGCTGGGGCCCGCCCCCAGTGCTGCGAGAGAACTCATTTACATACCAACAAGAATCAGGATTCTTACAGAATGGCAGGGCGGAGAATACAACGAAAGGTAGGAGAAGAATAGCCTTTCTTAAGGCAATTCCATCGTGTTAGTTAGAAAAAAGTTGGTTGAAAGATAGGATCCCTTTAAAAGTAAAACCTGCCAATACTACCCAAACCATTATACTGTTCATACCTGAATCTGGTCCTTTAAAATAGCAGCTTGAATTATCAGATGTGTCTATTTCATCTTCAAGTTCTGAAAACACATCTGGTAGAAAGAAAAACAGACCAAAACAGAATTATATAATCATCAAACTTATGCAATAAATACAAGTTAATAGCACTGGCAGAATGCTACTGAAATCAAGTAAAATGAGATGACAACTATTCCCCTTGACTATACATATTCTATCAGACCATGAATGGCTTATTTATAATAATGACTCCACTTCAGCCCCCCAGAATCTGAGTAAAGTGTGCTTTCCACAATGCCACTGACAACCCCTAGACATTATAATAGATGAGGTGATGTATTTTAGGAATAAATTTGAAGTGACTTTTGATGAAATGAGATAAATCACTACATTGTATACCGCAATATGTTGTTTCCACACAGACATCTACCCAAATAATCAAATACATTTACTATAATAAAATAGAAAAAAATATTACAATTTGCAATAGAAAAAAAATATTACAATTTGCTGTAAAAATACATATAAAATTGTGGACAACCCCTTGATGAAAAAGCTATGAAAAGCCAGACATTTCAGTGACTGCAGATTCGATAATAAAAAAGATTTTTACAAAGGGCACTAACAGAGCTGTCATAAATCTGTTAAAAATCCCATTGATTTCAAAGGGATTTTATCTGTTGTCTGTTAGTGTCCGTTTACACAAAATCCATCACATGTCCATTATTTTTCGCGGACACAAAAATCTTTTGTGTCCATGAAAAATAACGGTTTGATGATGGATGTTAAGTGTCCGTTATTTTTTAACATTAATGCCTATGGGTAACGGACAGTAACAGACAGGCGTCCACTATACTGTCTATTAAAACTGTCCAAAAAATGTGTTAACAAAAACGGACATCAGTTAGTGTCCATTAATGTCTGTTATGATAGGTGTCCTTTTTTTTGATTTTTTTAATGGACACTATCATAACGGACATCCAATGGTAGTGTCAACCCACCTTTAGCTACACCCAGTATCACACTGTGTATAGCCTAAAAAAAGATTAAACCAGTTATCCAGACAAAATTTGTGGTAACATATTTTAAGGTCCACCATGTTTTATGCATTTTGGTCAAGGTGTTTGAGAAGACCATCTCCATAAAAAAACACTTTTTAATGCAACTTTAGGTGATGATCTCACAAAGGTTCTGCTATAGTTATTTTGACCACAGCTAAGTAAATACTTGTATTATTGCTTCTGGATAAGATGGCAATGCATAAGGATGGATTTTGTGCATCTGTTACACCAGTAATTTCTATTAAAATACCAGGTGGTGTTGTAACACGAGGGTGAGCAGGGTCTAGTAAACATTTTCTTTAAAGGTTCATACTGTCATACTGCAGGTACAAAGAAAAATATAGTCATAAGACATCTACTGGTGGACATTAGACTGTATACACACATTTGCAATGGAGTCTACAATTATGTGATAACCACATATGGAATATTTTCAATCCAACTACTTGACCTGTACGTTCAGTGACAATTTTGAGTGCGACTTTTAGGCTAAGGCCCCACGTAGCGGGCATAGCATAAAAACGTGATGGGAAAAAATGCAGCAGAAATGCATTGCGGTTTTTCCTACAGCAGCTTTCACAGAAAGACTTATACCTATAGGGAAACTGCCAGCATTTCCATAGGGTAGAATTGACGTGCTGCGATTCTGAAAACCATAATGTTTTTGGAAATCGCAGTGTTTCTGCTGCGTGTATTTTTCTGCAATGTGTGGATGGGATTCGCTAGACCACGTCCCTGGCCTAAAACTTATACCTCCATACCTGCTACGTCTATCTGTGGAAAGCCTGCTACCACCGACAAGCATTTCATCTTCTATTCAGTTTATAATTCAAAACATTCTTTACTTGACCATAAAATAACCTTTGACCAATAATAATACCTTTGCCAAGGTTGTCTATGGAGAAACTGTGGTCTGGGAGAAAAACATCAGAACCTTTATCATTGTTGTTTGGTTGTAATAGCCCCATGGGAATGAAAGCGCTCTCTGACATGTCACTTTTGCAGCTTGCTATTCCACTGCTACTGCTGCTACTGCTCATGCTGGTTTTCTCATATTGGTCCTACGAAAAGATGTAAAAAGGAGGCAAACACAAACTTCGCTGTGAACACAAATACATTAAAAACAGATGTAGACAAACATTACAGGGATTCTGCCATCTCTCCAATGCATACTCAGCTTTCACACTTGTTACATAGCATATCATAGTGATAAACAACATAACTTTCCTATTTACGTCACTTTTGTAGAAAAACAACTACCGGTATGAAGTATTAAGCAAAGGAGGCAATTGGTGCACTGGAAGTGGGCCTTCAGCTCCTGAAACACTGCTCTTGTTCACCCTCCAACTGCTATCCCCTATCCTACTCGAGATGGAAAAGCAGTGCTCCACGGAGCTGAAGGCCCGTCCCCACTTCAGGGCAGATCCTGGGAGGAGAGGAAGTGGCTGGATCTGCCCTAACCTGAGAGCCTTGTACACAGTACAGTGTTGTTTTGGTTGATTCGTGTGGCTGGTAGTAAGCCACATGTACAGTTTATATTTCTATTAAGTTAGCGCTCCACTCAGACGAGCAGGATTTGTTTTGCCTTTTTGCCTGAACTTAAGGCTGTATTTTATTTTGCTCATTTTTGTGCGTGACGTAAAGGTTTATTTATTTTGCTGTTTTTCTGAAATAAACCGCTTAGGGCTCGTTCACATCTGCGCCCGGTCTCCGTTCTGCAGGTTTCCGTTTCCTGCACAAAACAGAGGCAGGACACGGAAACCTGTAGGACTCTTTCATACCCATTTACTTGAATGGGTTTGAAAGATGTCTGGCGGTGAGCGTTTTATGCTCTCCGACGCGAAACCGTTTTTTTTAAATCGGACACAGAGTCAGACATGCAGTACTCTGTGTCCGGTTTTAAAAAAGAATCTGCATATTATTTGACCTGCAGAAGTGTTGTCCCGTTCAGCAGGAGGGAGGGGGAGGGAGAGAAATACAGGAAGTAAGAAGCAGACACTGCATGCAGCCTGGCTGAAAGACTGAGATGGGAGAACCCCTTTAACTTTTCTGCTTGTCATATGAGTTTTCTGATGTGACATTTTTAAAGAGCCGCTGTCATGCAAAATGAATGAATGCTTAGTCCTAATTCAGATGGTTCTACTTTTTGTCTGTGGGATTCAAGTTCATATCTACACCACATAGACACATAATAGTGCACTACTTTAATCTGTATTATGAATGACACAGACTTGCAGACCATTGTGTATGATGTTCTTCTGGTCGTGCATGTACTATATAAAAATAGTATGTTTGTTGTTGGATAATTTTTTCATATATTTGTGTGAACTGGCCACATCACACTGTGTATCAGTTTTGCCCGTAGTGTTCTTTTATATACTAGACTCTCTAAAGTCAGTGGTGTGACTCTGAGGTCTCTAACACAGTCCGCTTCTGTCCAAAGCTTTGAGTCACGTCCCTTTACCCACTCTTGTCTGATACCAACCACTTGACAACAGAGAGTCTAGTTAACACATCAGGCACCAAAACTAACTGCACTTATTGCTCAGGAATGCTGGAGTCTAGAGAACAAATTACAATTGCACTGGAAAAGGTCCTCTCTAAGGCTAAGGCCTCATGTAGTGAGCCAAAAAACGCTGTGGAAAAGACTGTGGCGGAAACACATTGTGGTTCTTTCCACAGCATTCTTCAAAGACAGTCCACAGAGTTTTCCTCTGTGAACTTTCTGTTTCTATTATACCTATATGGAAAATACCAGCGTTTCCATAGGTAATTGACATGCTATGATTTATAAATACGCAAACGATTTTCAAATCGCAGCAATTCTGCTGCAGTTTGTTTTCTGCAAGGTGAGGATGGGATTAGCCAGAATCTCATCCACTCTGCAGGTAATGTAAAAAGCTGAATTTTCTCAATGTGGGGCCCCAGCCTAATACAGGTAAAAAGTATTGGATTTTTAAAGAAAAGATTATTCTATGCTGGTAGCTTTAATCCATATTGGAATGTGGTTCACCAGTGACAGCTTAACTCCCATACAGTAATGAATATAAAGACCACCAATTCTCTAAATGTATAATTTGATCCTTCCTTGATCCTTTCAATACCAGTCTGACTGAAAAAATCTATTCTTCTCTTTAACTCTATAGCTTAAACATATGGATTTGTAACGCTGGGTATAAAAATGATCTTGCAATTTATTTCACAAAATGAATGTCATAAAAAAAGAAAACAAAACCCAATGCCAGAATTGTTGTTTTTTTCCTTTCTTCACTTCTCCAAGAAATAAAAAGTAATAAAAAATAAATAAATAAAAAATGTAACTTAAAATACCAATAAAACTACATGTCCTGCCAAAATAAAATTTTTTTTTAAAGAGGACCTTGGGGCACATGCGGTTTTATATACTCGTCTGTGAGGAGGCGGAGTCTAAAGATCGGACCACAATGGAGACTGCTGTGGTCCGATCTTAGACTCCCCCTCCTCACAGACGAGCCTCCGCCAGAACCAGCGTTGATTGGATGAATGCTGTACACTGTATAGCATTTGGCCAATCAACACTGGTTCTGAATCGAATCTTTACTGCGAATAGGAGTAGTATTTGATCGAGTACGAGTATTTCGAATACCGCAGTATTCAGTCGAATACCTACTCGTTCGAATACTACTCACTCATCTCTAGTTACTAACTATGAGACCCAGAACCTCCTATCCAGTATCTCCACAAACCCTATATTTCATTCCATCATATTTGTGGTGGAATGATTCACGCGGGCAGTGCGCGGCAAGCTCATGGAGCCCATTATATGCTATAGGGTCCGTGTGCTTAACTGTTAAGTGCTTGCAGTTGCGCTGATATTCCATTCGGGGGGGCCTTCTGCGGACTCATTTCGGACGGGAGGCAAGCGCTAATGTGAACCAGCCCTAAAAGCAAAGTGGAAGGAGTAGGACACGGCATGGGGAGAATGAGAGACTCGCAGGATAGTATTGCAGCATCCCTCCTACAGAACCAACATTGATTGGCTGAATCCTATACAGTGTACAGCATTCAGCCAATTAACACTCCTCAACTGCACTTCGCTCCTCCTAAACACTCTCCTCCTGCTACTCGTGGAACTTGGTGACTCTCCTTAGTCGAATAGTCGAAAACGCAGTGATTTGGCCGTGGTGAAAGTACCGTGGCTAAACCTGCGTCGTTTTAGGATGGGATTCTGTCTAATCAAATTACATTGCAGACAAAAATCTGCAGCGGAAAAGCAGCTATTTCAAAAAGGCAGACATTTTTGAAAATCGCAACAGGTCAATTATACCCATGGAAATGCTGACCTTTCCAGTATGGGTATAAAAGAGGCATGTACTCTGCAAAAGAAAACTCTACAGACTTTCTGTGAAAAATGCTGCAGAAAAAAGAAATGTGATGAGTTTCCGTAGCGGCCTCCCCCCCTGTGTTTTTTTTTTTGTGCTGCTTTGGCCTTAAAGGAGGTTTGTTAGCACCAATAACATTATTAAACTAGCCCCAGTACTTTATAGTGAACAGAGCCGTGAGCACAGTGCTATAATCTGTATTTATTCTTATGCAACAGAGCAAAGAGTGCATTAGGTGTGTGTTCTTGGTGGCTGAACATCTTGCTCTTTGCTTGGGAAGAAAGGGGAAAAACTCCAATTATGTCAGTGTTGTTGGCAGGGGTATTAAGAAGAAGATCATGTTGCGGGGGGGGGGGGGGCATGGTGCTGTTAGAAGGATCCCTTTCCTTCTGACTAAACATGCGGCAGTCACTATTGACTGCAAAATGTAAGGGTTTAGCTGCCTGGAATTGGAGCTGTCCTTCCCTGGCAGTCATAATAGGAACCCAGCTACGTGTCAGCCGGGCTCCTGGCAGTGCCCGCACCATCAACACGTTCAATATATTTGTCATAGAGAGGGAGAAGGGGTTAATGTACTGACAATTGAGGTGTGGTTAGTGTTTCTTTAAATAAGTAAAATTCTTATTTGCTAGTAATAATCATGTTTATGTACAAGAAGACATAAGATCAGCACTTCTCCATTGCGTTTCCAGTAAATGACATGATTTAAAATGCAAACCACTTACTGCAAACAGAGAATGTAAGTGGATTATCTCATGTACAAAGAGATCTAAATAGCCTGACACAGTGGAACCACACAAATAAATAAACTGCATGCAAAAAAACAAGAATTTACATAGAAAGCGTAAATAGATTGTAAGCTCTTGTGGGCTAGGCCCTCTATCCCACAGTACAGTTGATCACTATTAGGGATGAGCGAACATTAAAATGTTCGATATTCGTTTCAAATACCTGCTCAATATTCGACTATTCGAACGAATATCGAACCCCATTATAGTCTATGGGAGAAAATACTTCGCTACAGGGGATCCCACCATTCGACTCAGGAGGGTCACCAAGTCCACTATCACACCCCAGGAAATGATGCCAACACCCTGGAAAGCAACTGGGACAGCAGGGGAAGCATGTTTGGGGGCATCAAGTACCTTTATTATGTCGGGATCCCTGTCAGCCTGCAATATGCCGGAGCTGACTTTTTCCCATAGGAATGCATTGACCAGCATTGATTGGTCAGTGTACAGCATTCGGCCAATCAATGCTGATTCTGCCTGAGGCGGCAGAGTCTAAAATGAGTCCACAGCAGTTTCCATTCTAGTCCGATTTTAGACTCCGCCTCCTCCGGCAGAACCAGCGTTGATTGGTCGAATGCTGTACACTGGCCAATCAACGCTGGCCAATTCATTCCTATGGCGAGATGAAGCAGAGCTAGCCGTGCGGTTAGCTCGATTACTCCGGACACTGGAGATGAAGCAGAGATGTAGAGATGTAGTAGAGCTGAGTGTGTGCTGAGCTCTGCTACACACGAGATGTGTGTGACAGGAGGAGTAGATGGAGGGATGGTTGGGAGTAGTGCAGAGCTGCTACACCAGAGATGTAGCAGAGCTGGCCGACCAGTTTGCAGTATAGGATACTGCACACTCAGCAGACGATACTGCACACTCAGCAGACGATACTGCACACTCAGCTCAACTACTCCGGAGTTGAGCTGAGCGCACGGCCCGATATAGCAGAGCTGGTAGATGCCAGCTCTCCTACATCGGGCCGTGCGCTCAGCTCAACTACTCCGGAGTAGTTGAGCTGAGTGTGCAGTATCGGATTAACCCCCTCCCCCCCACCGGTGTCTGGAGGGAGTGATGCACTGCGGATAAGGCCCGTCGCTTCTTTTTGCTGCGAGCGGGCGCGTCACTCCCTCCAGACTAGACCTATTGAATGCCCAGCTCCCATTTAATTCAATGGGAGGAGGTATTTTAATCTGGAATTTGACGCAGAATTCGCGCCAAATTCCGGACCAAAATCCGCCGTGTGAACTTAGTCTTAGGGTCAGTGCACACTGAGTTTTTTGGTGCTGACTTTGACGCTGAATCCGTCTCAGAATCAGCCTTTATTTTTTGGAGGCTGATTTTGAGGCGCATTCAGCGTCAAAATCAGCACCAAAAAACTCTGTGTGCACCAACCCTAAGGAAACCACTAGCGTTTCCATAGATATAGGATAGGTTTTGGTAATCACAGAATTTCCTCTTATTGGATTTTTCTGCGATGTGAGGATGAGATTCGCTATAATCCCTTCCACTTTGCAGGGAATGCAAAACCACGCCAAACGACAGCATTTGGTTTCATGATGGGGCCTCCCTAATTAAAACTGTAGGCAATGCACCTCCATTTGCAAATCATAAAATCTCCTTATTTGGCCTACACACAGTATATTGCCCCCTATACTGTCCCCCCACAGTATATTATCCACCCTTACTGGCCTACACTGTCTACTACCCCCTTTAGTGGACTCCACACAGTAAAACACCATTTTTACTGGTCCGTATACAATATATTGCCAGACTGGACAGGAGTGGGGATTGATGGGCAAAATACTGACTGCTACCACTCAGTTTGTGCCAAAGGGTGCTGCCTGAGGTTGTCTCCTTAGGATGCCTCATGGCAGATGCGACCCTGCTTTGAACAGAATATAAAAGAAAATCTTTTCTGTGTGTATTGATAAAGTTGTACAAAGTGCTGCTATGTCAAGCTGAGTTTATTTACTTAAAAAATATATCTGAATTGTGTTGTTTTGGTGGGATTAGGTGTTTTGTAAAATGGACCTTGAATGATCTCTAACAGAAAAAAATCTGAACTAGGTAAATGCTTCCAATAATAGAAAGTGTGAAAATCAGTTTTTCTGACAGTTTCCTAAGGTCAAATTCTCCCAGTAACATGGCACTAAAAAGTGTAAAAGCAAAATACTATACCTATTCAGGCAGAAAAGCTAAAATGACAAATGGAACTGTACTAAACTAATATTAAATCAGAAGTCCACTTTTTAGATAGAAAATGTGAAAATCTGAACTGTAGAGCCTCATTCCCCAGAGGAAACACTAGAAAGTACATTGAGTCTCTGTGCTGCTTGAGAAGGTTTCCATGAATTCTTTTCTTAAAGGGGTTTCCTGGGATTTACAAATTGATGACCTATCTTTAGGTTGGGTCCGCATTACTTGATCGGCGGTGGTCCGACATCAGCTGTATGAACCACCGTGATCTCTTCCCTGTGCTGATGAACAGGTTTTTACTCTAAAGGCCGGGGAAGGTGAAAAAAAAATTAACAACATACGACCTGTCCCAGGTTCTCTGGTGTCCCAGGCCGAATTCCGGTCCTACAGGTCCCCAGGGTTTATTCCGGCCGATTGCTAGGGCCAATAAGTGGCCTAAGAAAAGGATGTCACAGGGGATGTATACTATGTGATCAAAAGTATCCGCACACCTGGCTGAAAATGACTTACAAGTTCATGGCGCCCTCCATCGGTAATGCTGGAATTCAATATGGCGTTGGCCCACCCTTAGCCTTGATGACAGCTTCCAGTCTTGCAGGCATACGTTCAATCAGGTGCTGGAAGGTTTCTTGGGGAATGGCAGCCCATTCTTTATGGAGTGCTGCACTGAGGAGAGGTATCGATGTAGGTCGGTGAGTCCCGGCATGAAGTCGGCGTTCCAAAACATCCCAAAGGTGTTCTATAGGATTCAAGTCAGGAGTCTGTGCAGGCCAGTCCAGTATAGAGATGTTATTGTCGTGTAACCACTCCGCCACAGGCCATGCAGTATGAACAGGTGCTCGATCGTGTTGAAAGATGCAATTGCCATCCCCGAATTGCTCTTCAACAGTGGGAAGCAAGAAGGTGTTTAAAACATCAATGTAGGCCTGTGCTGTGATAGTGCCACGCAAAACAACAAGGGGTGCAAGCCCCCTCCATTACCGATGGAGGGCGCCACGAACTTGTAAGTCATTTTCAGCCAGGTGTCTGGATACTTTTGATCACATAGTGTATATGAAAGACATCCTGGGTCCTTTCCTTAGGCCACTGAGGCCAATGTGTGGTAGGTACATATGTGCCTGTGTCATCTCCACTTCAAAAACATCTCCAGAATACACCCTTTCCTTACCAGAGATACATTAAAGACACTTATCGTCGCTCTGATTCATTCTTGCCTTGACTACTGTAACTCCTTACTAATCAGTCTTCCCCTTACTAAACTCTCTCCTCTACAATCTATTCTGAATGCAGCGGCCAGGCTCATCTATCAGGCTAGACGCTACAGCGATGCCTCTGGTCTGTGCCAATCATTGGTTGCCTATTCATTACAGAATACGATATAAACTTATCACCCTCATCCACAAGGCTCTCCACAATGCTGCACCTCCCTGTATTTCCTACCTCATCTCTGTCTAACACCCAACCCTTGATCTCCGCTCACTCAATGACCTAAAATTAACATCCTCTATTATCAGAACCTCCCACGCTCGTATACAAGACTTCTCCTGAGTTGCACCACTTCTCTGGAACGCTCTACCCCGGATAATCAGATTAACTCCCAATTTATACAGCTTTAAGTGTAAACTAAAGACACATCTTTTCAGACAGGCCTATCACAATTCCTAATATAAACCCTTCCGTACTGTAATTAGAATCCCTAAAATGAACACTCCTCTGTCCCCGCTCCCACATTACATGATGCCATCTCAGGCTAACTTTATACAGTCCTATGAAAAAGTTTGGGCACCCCTATTAATCTTAATCATTTTTAGTTCTAAATATTTTGGTGTTTGCAACAGCCATTTCAGTTTGATATATCTAATAACTGATGGACACAGTAATATTTCAGGATTGAAATGAGGTTTATTGTACTAACATAAAATGTGCAAAATGCATTAAACTAAAATATGACCGGTGCAAAAGTATGGGCACCTCAACAGAAAAATGACATTAATATTTAGTAGATCCTCCTTTTGCAAAGATAACAGTCTCTAGTCACTTACTGTAGCTTTTAATCAGTTCCTGGATCCTGGATGAAGGTATTTTGGACCATTCCTCTTTACAGAACAATTCAAGTTCAGTTAAGTTTGATGGTCGCCGAGCATGGACAGCCCGCTTCAAATCATCCCACAGATGTTCAATGATATCCAGGTCTGGGGACTGGGATGGCCATTCCAGAACATTGTAATTGTTCCTCTGCATGAATGCCTGAGGATTTGGAGCGGTGTTTTGGATCATTGTGTTGCTGAAATATCCATCCCCGAAGTAACTTCAACTTCGTCACTGATTCTTGAACGTTATTCTCAAGAATCCGCTGATACTGAGTGGAATCCATGTGACCCTCAACTTTAACAAGATTCCCGGTGCCGGCATTGACCACACAGCCCCAAAGCATGATGGAACCTCCACCAAATTTTACAGTGGGTAGCAAGTGTTTTTCTTGGAATGCTGTTTTTTTTGGACTCCATGCATAATGCCTTTTTGTATGACCAAACAAC
The DNA here is from genome assembly GCF_031893055.1 of Leptodactylus fuscus. Lineage (NCBI taxonomy): Eukaryota > Metazoa > Chordata > Amphibia > Anura > Leptodactylidae > Leptodactylus > Leptodactylus fuscus. The sequence goes on along the minus strand of NC_134268.1, from coordinate 168,715,075 downwards.
TCAATCTTTGTTTCATCAGTCCATAGGACCTTCTTCCAAAATGAAGCTGGCTTGTCCAAATGTGCTTTTGCATACCTCAGGCGACTCTGTTTATGGAGTGCTTGCAGAAACGGCTTCTTTCTGATCACTCTCCCATACAGCTTCCCCTTGTGCAAAGTGCGCTGTATTGTTGACCGATGCACAGTGACACCATCTGCAGCAAGATGATGCTGCAGCTCTTTGGAGGTGGTCGGTGAATTGTCCTTGACTGTTCTCACCATTCTTCTTCTCTGCCTTTCTGATATTTTTATTTGCTTGCCACTTCTGGGCTTAACAAGAACTGTGGTTCACAACCCTGTGGTCTTCCATTTCCTTACTATGTTCCTCACAATGGAAACTGACAGGTTAAATCTCTGAGACAACTTTTTGTATCCTTCCCCTGAACAACTATGTTGAACAATCTTTGTTTTCAGATCATTTGAGAGTGGGCTGTCCATACTCGGCGACCATCAAACTGAACTGAACTTGAATTGTTTTGTAAAGAGGAATGGTCCAAAATACCTTCATCCAGGATCCAGGAACTGATTAAAAACTACAGGAAGCGACTAGAGGCTGTTATCTTTGCAAAAGGAGGATCTACTAAATATTAATGTCACTTTTCTGTTGAGATGCCCATACTTTTGCACCGGTCATATTTTGGTTTAATGCATATTGCACATTTTATGTTAGTACAATAAACCTCATTTCAATCCTGAAATATTACTGTGTCCATCAGTTATTAGATATATCAAACTGTAATGGCTGTTGCAAACACCAAAATATTTAGAACTAAAAATGATTAAGATTAATAGGGGTGCCCAAACTTTTTCATAGGACTGTATGTACAGGCACCATCTGCATGTTAAAGGACACGACTGGTGACGGTTCATACAGTCACCCCCTCTACCCCATAGATTGTAAGCTCTTGCGAGTAGAGCCCTCACTCCTATTGTGTGAAGTGGCTATTTCTTTGTAATGTATTTTTATGTCTGTACTTGAACCCTACATAATATATATATATTAAAATGTATTATTATTATTATTATTATTATTATTATGAAATGTATATCAGCTATGAACTGGCATGCACAGCCCCGTGGAGGGTGCATGTCATTTATAAGGACTCATGCACCTCATTATAAATGAGGCTCACCCTCCACTGACTCAGTTAATATTGCCAGTCTTCATAAATGTGCCCCATTATGTATCTTCCTTTAACCCATTTGGCACCTAGCTTTTTCCTAATAAAAGATTATAGGGGATTGTATTGCTGCTGAATATGGTGCAGTATAAAGTACACAAAGGTCAGTAAACAAAAGGCAAGAAAACATGGGGGGACAAATTTCTCTAACCGTGCTGTCTTTGCAATAGTTAAACAATATGACAATACTTAGAATGATGGGCTTGTGGCTTTGATTCAGAAAATAACTGGGTTAAAAGACATAAGTATAAATCAAACATGCTTTTGTAGAATGACACCTCAAAAAGCACATTGTAAGCAGTTCTGCTTTATAGGATTCTCTCTACGCTCCATTATTGCAAAAAATATATAGATACCGTATTTTGTATACTACTTTTTGATTCATTTCTGAGTAATATGCAAATCCATCAGCCTTTATAAATGTATTTTACAGGCAATTCTTCTTTATATTATTGTCTGAATACTTGTTTTGCTGACAACGTCCTATGTCACATCAAAAGGTATAGAATCAAATGGTGAAAAAAGGCTATAAAAGCAGGCTGCGTATGAAAATCATTACTGGGAATGTTTATAGGCACTATATCAGTGTCAGGAAGGTGTTAAATTTTACTGACATTTTTTGACTGAAAATTTCATTTCATTTTCATGGTCAGCAAAAGTGCTGACAAACGGAACTATGGCATTCTGTTTAGCAAATTTTCATTTTAAGATACCGTATATACTCAAGTATAAGCCGACCCGAATATAAGCCGAGGCCCCTAATTTTAACACAAAAAACTGGGAAAACTTGTTGACTCGAGTATAAGCCGAGGGGGGGAAATGCAGCAGCTACTGGAAAATTTCAAAAATTAAAATGGTCGGAGTTTTTGGGTACAGTAGTTGCTGGGTGCTGGGGAAGGGGAGGGCGTGTTCTGGTTTTCTGTCTGCCCCTTCCCTGATCTTGAGGACAGGGTTTTTTTCCCGCCTCTTGGAACTCAGTCTGACTGAATATAGGGTATCTGCAGTGCTCCTATTAACCCCTTCCTGACGGAACAGGAGCACTTCAGATACCCTATATTCAGTAGGCCAGGCACTTTCAGACACAGGGATACCTAATGTGTGTTTCACAGTCATTTTCAACTTTTATATGTATTCTAGACAAAGGAGTGATTTAGAACTTTTATTTGTTTTATTTTTTTAAAGCTTTTTTTTTTCACTGTGCTGAAAAATTCGGCTTATACTTGAGTATATATGGTACTTGCTTCCTCGGAAGGATAAGAGGAATGACCTTAGCTTCGTGAAGAATAGTCACTGTTGTTCTTGTAAAATACACAGCAACCAATGTTCTATGAGTCAGTAAATCACAATATTCTGATATCTATGTTCAGAAAGCAGATTTTGGAGAGGAATCTGAGGCTATGTTTACAAAGTGGAATTTGGAGAGGAATTTGAGGCAATCTTCGGCCTTAGATTCCTCTCTGAATTCTAGCCCTATGGATTCCCCCACAACTTTGCTTGCTTATTAGCCTTAGAAACAATGGGGCAGATTTATTATAAAAATATAAACTATCTGGAATTTTTTTTTACTTTAATAGGAATCTGCAGCATATAGAACTAGTATAGAACTAGGGGAACATTATTTGGGTCATTTACTGTTGTACTTTTGCTAATTTTCATAAACATTTTCTAAACTTTACTAATCTAACTATAAAATAATTCAGTCCTAGTTTATGCTAAAATAAGGCATACATGTCTGGCACCAAATTCATTATGTGTTTTGGGCTAAGACCACATGTAGCAAGACACATCACATTTTTTTCCACAACGGTTTTCATTTCATTTTTGCATAGTTTTCATCTATGCCCCTATTATCCTTTCTGCCACTATATACAGATAATGGCGGTGTTTCCTCAGGTATAATTGATGTACTGAGTAGAGATGAGCGAACACTGTTCAGAACAGCCGTTCCGAACAGCACACTCCCATAGAAATGAATGGAAGCGGCCGGCTCGCGGGGGGTTAAGCGGCCGGCCGCCGGCAAAGTCTGCGTGCCAGGTGCTTCCATTCATTTCTATGGGAGCGTGCTGTTCGGATCGGCTGAAACACTATTGTATGTATCTGCGCATGCGCTGAATCCAGAGGCACGCTGGAAATTGTAAGATTATAATGACCTAGTGATGTGATGTGAGTGTGATAACTAGTGCAAATGCAGAGTAAGTATCAAAACCCTGAACACTGTGGGGCACTCAGGAATAATACTGTACTAAGGTTTTTTTTTCTAAAAGCACTATGGAAAATGCTGAAAGCACTTATTTTGATGGCACATTCATGGCCACAATACTTCCATTATGGTAGACCTTCATAATCTTCCTTAAGTAACACATCTCAAACAACAGTCCTGGCATGTACAAGGGACTTAGTCACAAGAGAACTTTATGTCCTTACACCAGTTACACATAGCAATACAGTACAATTGGGTGTTACCTCTGCTGCCATAGGGCTGGTTCACACCTGCGCCTGGCCTCCACTTTAGCCAATCCATCGGGTTTCCGTCTTCTGCCCCGAGAAACTGGACAGGGGACGGAAACCCGGCGGTCAGTTTTCAAACTCATTCACCTAAATGGATTTGCAAAGTGAAGTCTTCTAGCCAATGTACCCATTCAGCAGTTATATTAGCACATTATTTGAGGAGTCAAAGAACAACATCTTAATGACATATTAATACACTTGTCCGTTAATTCATTGCCATAAACATTCTATACTTTGGTACTCACATAAGGTAGTGATGCATGGCGATGACCATATTTTACAGTATTTTTGTTAGCTTCAATGAAATATTTTTGTGCTCGCTTTCTCTCTCTCTCCAGTTTTTTCTCCAGGGCAATCTGACTGGAGGATAAGCTGTCCATGTATCTCATCATGACATCTGAAATTAAAGCGCAAACCTCTACTATGTCCGGACGGAGATCTGCGTCTGAGGTCAAGCACCTATGGGTAAGTAAACTGAGTTAGAGATATATTTAACAAGTAGATTTTGCTGATATTATGTGAAAAGCACAACATGTTCCAATACACATACCAGGGCATTGCTAAATATTTCCTTTGGTAAAACTGAAATTTAATATATAAATTTCCCTTCCCTAAATGTAATAGTCAGAATGTTATAATTGAATTAATTGTGGAAATTTTCATGGTCAACTTCACATTTCCTGTGAACTTGCCACTATATTCCATAGTGTAAGGCTAGGTTTACATCTGCATTGGAGTATCTTACTCTGCCGTAAATTCCGTCTCAAATAGGTGGAGAGAAAACTCCTGTATGGAGTCCTGCATGGTGTCCTTAGAGGTCTGCGAGTAACCACTTTTTTTTAGTAGACAGGCTCTCCGTTGTTTGGATCTCCATGTGGACCCGAACGACGGACTTCGTTTAAGCACTATGGATTTTTTCCCCCCAACCATTACTATGATCAATTACCAGAATCTTTCCCGTTTTAACCCCTTCCAGCAAACAGACATACCAATAACGTTCTAATTGTGATCCTAACCCCTATATGGTGTCAAGGTAGTTTACCTACTCAGGACTCCAAGTCTGCCATACTTTGCCATAACCCCAATGACTTGTTGAATAAAGTTAAAATATTATTTATACCCCATAGTAAATGGAATAAATACAATTTTCATGCAGTTTTACTTTTTCACATGCTCCAAAACAAACAATATAAATCCCTGTAGTAGTGGCATTCAAAAAAGTACAATTCTTTCTACAAAAAATAAGCCACCCTACAGTTATATCAATGAGAAAATGAAAAAGTTAAGATATCTGCTGCATCATAATGCAATCTTATATGTCATATGTCAAATTTGTTAACGTAATTTTTCATACTCTATTTTTTTGGCTACTGCACACAGTAACAAACACTATATAGGGAACCACTGTTATGCATTCTTAGGCCTCGTTCACATCTGCGTTGGTAATCCATTCGGGGGAGTCCGCATTGGCAAGCAGTGTGCAGTGAAAGCACATGGACCCCATAGACTATAATGGGGTCTGTGTACTTGCCGCACGAGTCATGCGGACATGAAAATAGGTCATGAACTATTTTCCTGTCCGCGTGTTTCGTGTGGACACCGCGAGAAAAACATACGGACCCCATTATAGTCTATGGGGTCAGTGTGCTTTCACTGCACATCGCTTGCCAATGTGTTCGGTAGTCCGTTTGGGCAGGTTCCTATGCAGACTCCCCGGAACGAATTACCGACACAGATGTGAAAGAGGCCTTACCTGGTAAAGCCCTTATTGGCTTTGTTAAAAAAAAAAAAAAAAAAACAGAGCAAAAACTGCAACAAAAAAGCTGTGTTTTGTCAACGTGAGACCTGACCCTAAGGCCCCACTTAGCTGGCCACAGCCAAAAAGCAAGGTAGGAAAAACTGCAGCAGTGATGCATCACGTTTTTCCAGCAAAGTCCACAGGCATACAGGCATTTCTGTAGTTATAATTGACATGCTGCAATTTACAAAAATGCAATGTTTTTTGAATTTGCTGCATCTCCGCTGTGGATTTTTTTCCTGCAATTTGTGGATGAGATTAGCCAGAATGCCATCCACATTGCAGGTAATGTAAAATCACAGCGTTTATGCTATGTGGGGCTCCAGCCTTAATAAGGACAAATAAAGCATTGTAACATTTCAGAGTGCTAACAAAATGAATATTATATTAAACTGTAGCACCTAGCAGAAATGAAGTCCGTATATCCAAGTTATTTTTATTTAATGGAATATAACAAATTACATTTCATCTTTGGATTGTTTACAATATCCATTAGAACATTTCTAATTTTATGTGAAGACTGGTTTTCACAAAACAATAATGGTGATGGGTTTATGAGTGAGGTTATAGATAAGACTTCTACATTGCCTTTCAAGCTTGACAGAAAGGACTTATAGCAGGTAAACACTCTTAATAATTCTGGTACTCTGATAAAGTCTTTTCACTAATGTCTGCGCTTAACCGCAAAAAGTCATTAGATTAATTTTGAGCTGCACTGCTAATGATGAAAAGAGGACAGTGGTGAAACTAGCTCCCCTGCTGCATGAGGCGGTCGATCAAAAGGCAGCCCCCAACCCCCCCCCCTCCCCCTCTGGACTGAAGACTGGGGGGGAGGGGGAGGTTTTGGGGGGCGGCACGATTAGGTTTTTCTTTTGATCGTCCACATCAGATAACGGGGGGAAGGTAGGCGTCTATATATATTATGTCCCACAGCGGCCCACTGAAACCTCTATTATGCCCCACAGTTGCCCACCCAATTCTATTATGCTCCATAGCCGCTGTGGGGCATAATAGTGGTTGCAGGGGGCCGCTGCAACTCTTTATTTAAAGGACCCCCCCCTCGTTTTTATAACATACCAGTAAAACTGATATGTAAATGTCCCTGTCTGTGCACTCCAAGCCACCGTGCACCCCCCTGCGTCATACCTTGAAATCAGCCCCTCTTTAGCTTGCGCACCGAAAATTCCCCAACTCCAACAGCGACAGTGTCTGCAAACTATCACCTTCATACAGGATGGAGCCCCTCCTCACATCACAAATCCTGTGAAGAACGCTCTTTATGCACATTTTCCCGATGACAGGATTTTGAGCCGCTCATTCCCTACAGCGTGGCCACCGCGCTCTCCGGATCTCACTCCTTGTGATTTCTGGTTGTGGGGACACTTGAAGGAGCATGTTTATCGGGGGAATGTCGAAACCCTGCCTGACCAAAACACCGCATCACGTTGGAAGTGCGCAGTATCTCACCAGAGATGTTATACGCAAGCATCGAGCACGTTCTGTATAGGATGACTATGCTCACCATGCATGATGGCGGTCACATTGAACAGTCATGCTAGTCGGTGGTCCAAATGGGACATCCCCAAGTATCGACAGACGGGTTTTGCGCCGCACGCTCACTGTACAGCACCACATTATCCCCTGGTGGGGAGTTTAGGTATTAATTTTTTTTTTCATGCCGTCCGTTCCCCCATGCCTTGATTAGCACACATACAAATTTTCAGGCAATTCCGTCCATTAGGTCAGCCGACACAAAACACCAAACACCTGAGGTTATTTTATGGCCACCCTGTACAACATACATACCTATCTACACACATACAGGATTCACACAGTATATAAGACACATAATGTAAACACATATAAACATATTTTACCCAAGAATATATACTTACCTTTGGGTACATGGACATGGAGGAAACTCCTGTGCAGCTCTGCCTGACAGTTGAGTAAGCTGTGACAACGCAAGAGACTTCTCCCCTCACACTCCGATGCTGAAGGGGAGGGGCGGCACAGCAAGCTGATGTGTGCAGGGAAACTTTTACAAACAGCGATCAGCAGCCCCCCTCCCTCCTAACGCAGACCCTGGATAGATGCCGAATTTCAAAAGGACCTTTGATGACATCATCACTGACATAATGAAAGGTCCTTTAACTTTAATACTGTTTAGGTAAAAAAAAAAAAAAGTCCCGTGGCTGCTGCCCCCTCCCAAACTACCGCCCTGAGGAAGCTGCCTCACATCGCCTTATTAGAGGTGCGGCCCTGATAGAGGAATATATAATGGCTTCATGATATGGGAAATATCAGGAAAATATAGTTGCAAATGTAGTGTATATAAACGTGGAAATATCCCCTTATCATGGTCACAACTTAGGAGATCATTAGATGGATATCTGTACCATCCATCATATAATTCATATACCAGTAAACTGGAGATAAGCTGCAGTAATATGCTACAGCCAACACAAAGACTACGGAGTCATCTTCTTTGTGCTGCATACACTGACAATCCTAAGGGTAAGGCATCAATATCTAAAGATTGGACAGCCTCACATTTCTGTTTTACGTCACAGTATTCCAAATGTCCTGCTTAAATATAGCTTTAGCATTTACATTACTCTGTTTTGTATTGATTTTAATATATTAAACCCTTTCTATGCCTTGACATAGCTGCAGATCTAGATGTCAAGGTAAATTGGGTTTCCCGAAATACAGTTACGTCACAGTGACATACGCGCTCAGGAGCTTCACAGCTGGGTTCCCACTATCAAGAGTGGCGATAACGCTGATACCGATCATGGCCAATGTAACCTTTTTTTTTTTTTTTGACACGGTCAATGCAAAACACAGTGTCTAAAAAAGGGTGCCAATAGGTTGACAAAATGGGTCTTGAATTGTGACAATGAAAAAAACAAATCAAGAATACTTGGTTGTGACGATCCAAGATCAGAATGAGCGGAGTGTATACTCAGTGTGAAGGCTAACATTGTTAGCTTTTCCCACAATGCTTGGCCAGTAGCAAAGCATTGTGGGAAATAATCACCGATCTCGATCTCACCTAAAAAGATCATGTTCGGAATTCCGATCGCGATCGTGAAATTTTCTCTATCGCCGATCGGAATCTGATCTTTTCCAAACACGATTGCTCAACCCCAGTGTGGACACCACGCGGAAAACACACGGACTCCCCAAACGGAATACCGAACGCAGATGTGAACCAGACCTTATAAGACATTGAGTGATATTTCTGTCATTCTGGAAGTTCTCCCTGTATATATTTTTCCATGAAGACTTTAATAAATTTCCATGTTTTTATAAGAAGCCGAGTCCTCCAGTAATGTTACCTTATGGGCCAATATGTGAGTAATAATTGACCTGAATGTATAGTATTTTACAAGGCCTAACACAGCACTAGCTCCTGCTTATGTTCTGTTACAGGTACTACGTCTTCTATCACCTCTTTTGTAAGTGATAAAACTTACGTTTATAGATAATTCACTAAATTACCTTTTAATTGTGTTTGAAACTTTTTCTGAATACAATCCATCAGGGACTGGAACATACACTGCTTCTACTATCTGAAATAAAAAGAAATAAATGACTACTTTTGATATGGCAGATTTTGATGGTTTCAAGTATAAAATGAGCAACACTTGGGAAATGTTAAAAAGATGTTAAAACAAAAATGTTCAAACATTTAATTATGTCAAAGTCAATGAATTGAGCTAAAAAATCTGCTCACCTCTGATGTACTGTCATAGAAAACACTATATTACAGCTCCTAATGCCGCAGCATAGCAGTGTGAATGGAACTCTCTCCTGAAATATCTATTGCTCATTATTAGCCAAGTCTGTATAGATGCATTTACACATTTACATATTCATATGCATTGTATTTAAACATGAATGTGTCCTTGTTATGCATATACAGCATTGCAGAAGAATGAAGTTGTCTTTTTCAAATACTATTTTCCAGAATACTGAGTTAATAGACAGACTTCCATTCTTCAGTACATGGAAAGCCCATCAATATTCATGTAAACTGTGTAATGCTTTAATATTCCCAGTGGAGGTGCTGTGAGCTAATTGAAAACATGCGGGCAGGGTCACACAAAAAGCAAGATCTGATCTTACAATATTAAAGTGGTTTTCCTATGAACATGACCAAATTTAAAGTGGTTGTCCCACTGAAGTGAATGTAACGTCACCAGTCCTACCCACACTCAGCCTGGCTGCAGTCAGGTTGAATGTGGCGTGCCAAAAAGATCCTTTCACTTTTCCTTGTGTAACAACCCTTTTAAATATGGATATGCTCATGGGAAAATATCTCTAGGTTAAAGAGGACCTTTCACCTCCTGGGGTACATGCGGTTTTATATACCGCTAGAAAGCCAACAGTGCGCTGAAATCACTATTGGCTTTGACGTTCTATGCCCCCGGTGATGAGCTATTGTGTCGGTAGCTCTTCGCTGTCAGAAGGGCGTTTCTGATAGTGAGTCAGTAACGCCCTTATTCACAGTAGACTCTATAGTGCTGTACTGTGAGATAGTACCCTCTTGATAGTACGGGCCCATAGATGAGTACTGGGGGCATTCTTCATCGCTCAGCATCATGGCTGGGTGGTAAGCAACGCCCCCTCTCACAGTACAGTGCAATAGACGCTACTGTGAGGAAGGGCGTTCCTGACTGACTGTCAGAAACGCCCTTCTGACAGCGAAGAGCTACAGTACCGGCACAGATAGGCACTGAGGGCACAGAACAGTGCTGAATTCAGCGCACTGTTGGCTTTCTAGCAGTGTATTACACCGCATGTGCCCCAGGAGGTGAAAGGTCCTCTTTAAGATTCTGGGTAGCAAAACGCAGCTAAAAACACTGTGGAAAAAATGCAACAAAAAAGCATTGCAGTTTTTCTCTTTTTTCCACCCCCCCTTCCCCGGCTCCATGGTAAATCTATAGGGAGAGCACACACAATTCTGCAGGGGTTTTTTTCCACAATGTGTGGATGGCATCAATCAGAATCTTATTCACTTTGCTGGTACTGTAAAACGCATCATTTTTTTCTACAGTAGGAAAAAAAGTGGGGCGATAGCCTTAAATTTACTGTTTACCCACTACCTGTTATGTGTACTGTATGTAGGTGACTAATGTATTTCAATGGCTTTAAGTATATTTCACAATATTCGGATTAAAATGTGTACAACAGGATTTAACATACAAACTTGTCTCTGGCAAGTTGGTACATTTGATATTATAGCTTTAGTATCACATGATCAGAGATCCAGGTTTTCATTGCATCCAAGTTCTTTTAAATATTGCTCAGCTCCATTATGTTACAACTAAGAACCTCTAGTAGCTTTTCTAGCATTACGTGAATAAAGTCTACAGATTTAATAGACAAATACATGTTGGATACTGGACTAATTCTTTCTTCATTTTCTGTGGTGTGTTGGCCAAGCATGTCTGTGTATTCAAAGCAGCAACAGGTGAGTTGGACTATTTCTTGCTACACACGTGGACAAAATTGTTGGTCCCCTTCTTGAAAGAAAAAACCCCAATGGTCACAGAAATAACTTGAATCTGATAAAAGTAATAATAAATAAAAATGAAAGTCAGACATTGGTTTTCGCTTCAACGATGGTTCCCTTAAAGAGAACCTTTCATCAGATCGGGCACATGCAGTTCTATATACTGCTGGAAAGCTGACAGTGCGCTGAATTCAGCACACTATCGGCCTTCCCGATCTGTGCCCGGTGTAAAGCGCTATCGGTCCCGGTACTGTAGGGCTTTACAGTCAGAAGGGCATTTCTGACACTTAGCCAGGGACGCCCTTCTGCCCAGCAGCGCCTATCGCGCTGTGCTGTGTGAGCGGGGAGGAACGCCCCCTCCCTCTGCTCACAGTGCTTGTCCATAGACGAGTATTATCAGGAGGGGAGGGGGCGTTCCTCCCCAGTCTTAGAATCACATGATTCCTGTAACTGTCAAGGAGACTTCTGCACCTCACAGCAGGTATTTTGCCCCCCTCCTCATGAGCAAACTGCTCCAGTTGTCTCTGGTTTGAAGGGAGCCTTTTCCAGACGGCATGTTTCAGCTCCTTCCAAAGATACTGAATAGGATTTAAGTCAGGGCTCATAGAAGGCCACTTCAGAATAGTCCAATGTTTTCCTCTTAGCCATTCATGGGTGTTTTTAGATATGTGTCTTGGGTTACTATCCGGTTGCAAGACACATAACCTGCGACTGAGACCAAGCTTTCTGACATTGGGCAGCACATTTCTCTCTAGACTCCCTTGATAGTCTTGAGATTTCATTGTACCCTGCACAGATTCAAGACACCCTGTGCCAGATGCAGCAAAGCAGCCCCATAACATAACAGAGCCTCCTCCATGTTTCACAGTAGGGACTGTGTTCTTTTCAAGATATTCTTCATTTTTCCATCTGTGAACATAGAGTTGATGTGCCTTACCAAAAGGTTTGATTTTTGTCTCATCTGTCCATCGCACATTCTCCCAGAAGCTTTGTGGTTTATCAACATGTAGTTTGATTATTATTACTTTTGTCAGATTCAAGTTATTTCTGTAACCATTGTGGGTTTTTCTTTCATTAAACAAGGGCTACCAACAATTTGGTCCACGTATGTATATGCTGAAAGACTTCTTTAACCACACAGGCAAGTTTGGGCATTTAGGTTCAACATTGTTTTTTATATTTTCCATCTCCACCTTCCATAATTCGTAATTTTTATGACTGGTATCCTGGCTGCCATGGCAAGGAGAACCAAGGGATTAAAAAGGGGAGGGGGGAAATTATTCTTGCCTTCTAGCCACCCAGATGCCGGGATCGCTATTGATCATGGCATCTGAGGGATTTAGCTGCAGGAGTCAGAGTATTTTCCTACCCTTGGAGCCTGGGATCCTGGAAGTCATGTAGCAGAGACAGCTCTTGCACCTACTACAGCTCTTTACCATACTATTATAGTGCTGGGCGTTAACTATTCACTCAGTGTAATAAAATAGTATGGTGCAGAGTGTTGATTTAGAGCAGAGGTTCTCAAACTTATTTTGTCTACCGCCCACTTCGAGAATTAATTATTTTCTAGCGCCCCCCCCCCAAAAAAAAATTTTTTTACTTAGTCCCCTAAATGGCGTTACACGAGGAAACGCGCGTTAAGCGTAAAGGAGCGGTAAAGTTTGTGATAACAGCAATAAAACAATTTTAAAGGGGTAGCCTCATGAAGCTTGATCTGCCTTCTAAGCTGCCTAAAAATCTTCTTTCTTCCTGTTTACTCGTGTCAATTAGCCCCGCCCCCAAATTAGTGTGTAGCTCCGCCCACCACATAGCGTGATCCTATGGGATGACTGAAGGGCCTGTGATGTCATCAAAAGGTCCTGTAGACTTGGATTTACCTTGTACGGAGTTTCCTAAAGGACCTGGCTCCTCTGCCCACTAGCAGCCTGCTCTATATAATAAAGCTTTATCCTAGTGAACAGAGAGACCAGGTCCTTTAGCCCAGTAGGATTTAGACTGCTTTATATAAGAAAGCAGCACTTATTCCACCCCCCCCCCCCTCTATCTCACAGCAGGGAGCTAGGTGACGTGTATGTGATGTGTATGTGTGGTGCAGACACAGGCTGGCTCCGTACACTCAGCCCCCCCCCTCTCTCCCCCCACACAGCAGGGAGCTACGTCATGTGGCTCCCTCAGCAATGAGCAGGGGGCCAGGTGCTAGTGTCCATAATGAAGTGAATAAAGTAAGATAGTGGACAAACAAAGCAGTTTTGCTGAAGCAGTGTATTTAGGAAAAGTCTTAAATCCACATTAACAAGCAGTATAGATAGAATCATTGTTATGATACCACCCCTTTAAATTAGCCATCGCCCCCCTAAACCGCTTCAACGCCCCCCAATCTTCTCTGTGCCCTTTACTGCCCCCCTATAGGCCTCCAGTGCCCACAAGGGGGCGTTATCGCCCACTTTGAGAAAGACTGATTTAGAGCATGTTACAGGTGTCCTTGCTCTAGGAAAGTCAAGACAGTTGGTATGGCTACACCCATTGAACAAACACCATCTGCTTTGTTAAGGAGGACAACATTGCTTGACTGACCACTCAAAATACATAGGGTCTTGCCACTATGGGAGATCCCATATTTGGGGGGGGCACTCATTTTTCTTAAGGTATCTGTTAAAGTCTTTGCAAACCTGCGTACTTTGGTTGCTAAGGACAGCATATTAGTGCTGTGGAAAGGTGGATTCAGAGTGGCCATCTGATAGAGAATACAGCCTGCTGCCCACACATCAGCCTTTTCCCCATATGGTTCACTTTTTACAACTTCTGGGCTGCAAATAAAAAAAGAAACATTACAAAAAAAACATTACAAAAAGCTCTGGTTATTGATGGAAAAATAAAGGACTAATTCCATATATCCAACATATTGGTCCCTTAAGTTACAATGACCTCAGTAAACAATATTTTCAACATACCATTATCTTTCTTAGAACACTGAACACAACATACAATGCTTGGCTGCAGGTTACAACAGACCAGTATAATCATTTCACTGGTAAAACCCCCATATTATCAAAGTGTATACACTGGCTGAGTAGTAGCGCCTCTCCACAGTATAGTACGGTACTACACGTTCTGTTCGTCGCTTTATCTGTGCCAGAATGTGTAGCTACATGAGACATCTAATGAGAGAAGCTCCATATTAGTTTTCAGGTGCACTGTACATATGTTTGGGATCATGAAAAAGTTTCTATCACCATCAAAGAAAGGTATTCACAGTTTCCGACAGTTCTCTATGAGTGCGTAAAATTTACTATTACTTATTTGATGATTTTTAATTAATCTTCATTTTTCTATAATTTCCAATGCTCTGAAATTACAAAGGTTACCCTGGAACCAAATATTGTAACCTAAAAGACCAGTGACATAGAATTACATTGTACTGTCTTATTCACTAGTACTTGGAAGATTCTTCTTGCAGACACAGCTAATGTAGGAAATGACAAAGTCAGTGATCTCTGGGAAAACTATACAAAATAGTTATCCAGTGAAGGAAGAAAAGTGTCTTTACAGGGCTATTAACAGCTATGTTCAGCCTATATTGGCTACAGATGGGTTTCCAGGTTTGGTTCATATCCTTATTAATGCAACAAGGCCCTATAATGGTTTGGCATTGCTTACAAAATATTCACCTAGGGTGTATAATACAGTATAATGTCTCACAGTGACCCCTCCACACAATATAATGTCCCATAGTGGCCCAATGTGGTATAATGTTCCACAGGGGTCTCTGCACACAGTATAATGTGTGGATGACTAAGGGCTCGTTCACATCTGCGTTGTGAACTCCGTTCTGCAGGTTTCCGTTTCCTGCCTACAACAGAGGCAGGAGACGGAAACCTGCAGGAGTCTTTCTCGCCCATTCATTTGAATAGGTGAGAGAGATGTCCGGCAGTGAGCGTTTTAAGCTCTCCGCCGCGAAACCGGGTTTTATAATCCGGACACAGAGTCGGACATGCAGTACTCTGTGTCTGGATAAAAAAATCCAGTTTCGCGGCGGAGAGCTTAAAACGCTCACCGCCGCTCACGGCCGGACCCGGTCTGTGCTTTCCGTCTTCTGGCATGCAGAAGACGGAAAGCACAGAACGGAAAGAAGAACGCTGGTGTGAACCTAGCGTAAACCAGTTTTTGTTATGAATTTTCCAAACATTTCATGTTCGAATGCCGATACAGTGGATTACGAGATTTGATTATAATTAAATTGGACAATTTCAGGCCATGGGCCCCAGGCTATAACCAATTTCTCCCTTTTTATAATCTGAAAGATTTCTGACTGGTGGCAGGGACTCAATGGAGAGCATTTGTGGATGGCACTTATAGAGATTCAGTAGCAACACTTTTGGTGAGGCACCATACCTAACACTCAATGGCGGGCACTGATACTACATGTACTTGGTGATAAAGTGGTTAAATTAATACCACACTGGGGCAACACAGTGGCTTAGTGGTTAGCACTGCATTCATCCGTGCTGGAGTCCTGGGGTCGAATCCCGCCAGGAACAACATCTGCAAGGAGTTTGTATGTTCTCCCCGTGGATTTCCTCCCCTTCTACAAAGACATACTGATAGGGAGAAAAAAAAAATGGACATTGTGATCTCTATATGGGAATCACAATCTACAAAAAAAAATAAAATTAATACCACACTAAAGCCATAAATCAACTCAGAGAGTTGTCACTGCTGTTTGCTAGCTGTTTACACATTAACAATGGACATTCCATATTTATTTTCCATCATTGGAATAAAATAATGCAATTCAACTTGTGGACTGGCCCATCTCTTGAAGGAGTCCAACAATGCCCAATGGCCCAGACTCGCCATACTAAGATCCATTTGGTTTCCATAATGGTGTTGGACATTTTACCAGCATGAAATAGTGCAACATGCTGCATTTTTTTTCTGGTATTTTTGAAAAAATATGCAACGACATCCTGAGATGTGCGCAATGTCTGATGCTGATAACATTCATAGATAAATGGATATTGCATAGATATTAATCTATCTTTCTGACTTTTAATAGGCAAGAATTAAAGCCTATTACCGAGCCTCCTCGTAGGCTCACGCTTGCCATATACCATGACTGATGGGTTCAGTAACTGCTTTATGATGAACACTATGGTCAGGTCAGGAAGTACTTGGAGAATATTGCCCTGTCAGTAGGTATGTAAATTACTATGTTAAATCTTTTTAGTGGATTGCTTGGAAAGCAGCGAAGTTCCTATAAATTTACAGGTTTGAAGAAGCATCTGGCAACTCTCTATAAGCTGAAAATTATTTATTAAATATGTCGCGTGGCACTGCCAACTCTAGTAATACATTTAATAAATAATTTTCAGCCTGCAAAGGGTTGCCAGATGCTTCAACCAACATGCCAATTTATAATTCCATGACCACTTCAATAAAAAGGTCTACGAATATAGAGAGTTCAACCAAAAATGTTGTTTCGCAGTTTGCAGAGTGACTTGTGCATACATTACAAAGCTCTATGGGCATTAACTTCTAAAGACCATATTGCATTAAAAATGGCTAGTTATTATAAATGATCAATTACTGGAATATGATAAGTATATTATGAATCATGTCCAATTACTAACTAAAGTGTAATCAAGAGATCGCAATAATTACCCAGAGTTTTAGCTATCTGCTGGTGATACAGCTTGTAATAAAACCTGAGCTATTAATTCATATTTCAGCATTAATTCTAATTCTTATGAGTTATTTTTACATAGAATGCAGTTTTTCCCACATGCATCAACCTTTTTGGAACTATTTCATAGAAAAATTAAAAATTAGACCCCAGTGCCACAATCACCTCCCTGCTGTCTGGTTATGCATATTAACACTTTCCCCTCCCCCTACTGTGTCAGAAAGTGCTCTTACTCGCTGAGCCTGAGGCAGCCCATACCTTTCTTTCCCCTGTCAGGACTCCAGACTATAAAGTATCTTCAGCCCTCTCTTTATCTCTGCTATGTTCTTCTCAGGCAATGCATCTACTATGCGAAATATTATAATCAGGGGCATAAAAAATTGGAAGCCCATCTTATTGGCACTCTTAATAAAGCAGCCTTTGTAGATAGCTTAGTTGTGTCCATAGCCTAGTTTACTGGTTAGGATTTGTAAGAAGGTGACAGGCAGGGTGCTGGAATCTCGCTATATCTCCTCCAGGTTTTTAACTTATGTGTGGTCCAGTGTGGGTCTTGAGTAGGCCTCAGCTCCAGGTGTGAGTCCTTGGCTCATTATTGTGCCAGAAAAAGACTGCAGATTCTACACTCCAATGCAGGTCCATGGAGTGAAAGGAGGTGTGTGGTTCTGTCCTATAAGCCTGAGTCCAGTGAGACAAAATTGTGCGTGTTTTGCTCGTGTAGTAAGCCACACGTATAGTTAGGTTAACATTACTATTTAGTTATTTGCTCAGACGAGCAGGTTTTTATTTTGTTTTTGCCTGAAGTTAAAGCAGTATTTTGTTTTGCTCTTTTTGTAGCTAAAGACAAGGTTTATATATCTTCCTGTTTTTTTCTAAATAAACGGTTTGCTCCACATTTTGTGTCCATCTTGACTGTTTGGGTTCGCACCACTGCTTCTACCAAGCTACCATCCCCACAGATTATAATGAGTTTGTATTCACAATAATATTTGTTTTTATACTGATAAAGTATGCAAATTGTTCCCAACACAAGAATAAACACTACATTCACTAATATTGTCATATGCAAAGAAAATATGGGGCTTTTCCCACAACACAGAGAAACAGAGCCTAATTCTGGTTTCAGTTGGGCTTAGTATTTTGGTTATCAAACTCTTATTTTTCTATTTAAAATCCTTTTTCTAGAGTGTGAACATGAAAGTCTCAGAATGCATAAAATAAGGAAATGAAGCAGAATACACCAATACACCTTATCACTACCTTGATACTCCCACATTTCTTGGGAGTATAAAGGTATTGGTGAATCTCAGATGGAAAATTCCTTCCATCAGCTTTCAGTTTTTTAGTCAGATAGGAAAAAGCAAATCAGTTGAAATCCTGAGATGCAAAAACGCTTTAACACTGAGGCCCCATGGTGCGGAAACGCAGCTTCTTTTCTTGTAGATTTTGTTGCAGTTTTTTGAGTCAAACCCAGAGGTGGATTGAGCAGAAGGGAGAAGTATAAGAGCTTCCTATATATTCTCCATTCCCTCTGTAGCCATTTTTGGTTTTGGCTCAAAAAAATGTAACAAAATCTGCAACAAAAGAACCTGCGTTTCCGCACTGTGGGGCCTCAGCCTAAATCTTACTAATAGAAGACAGTTTGGTGCAGGGGTTCCTCTCCTATAATATCCATGCTCTAATGGATGTTATGGTAAAGAGTTCCTTTTCTGAGACAACAATTAAATTTTTTTTCACTTTTAAATTATACTTTTAAGTAAACTTTTCTAACAGCCTATGAAAAAGCATGAATACCCAAATGCCCATCACACTCTTAACCTTTTTATGATAATATATTCTTTTGATTTTAGATTAAAATATATGATAAACCCAAATAACCAGCAAATATCAGAACAGAATTTCAAAAGAATATGTTTTAAAAAGAAAAAGATAAAAATATATCTATGTATTCATGCAATTGTTCTTTTAATAGCTGGACAATAGCCTTGGTGCTTAGCAATTATACAAAGAGACCTAATTCAAGGACAATTACTTAGAAGAAAAGGAGTACAATTTATTAGATATTCTAGAAAAGCTCTTATTTAAACTGTTCATTTTCAAGTAGTTCAACTGAAAATGATAATAGGAAAGAGCAGTTCTGTACTTTCAAGATTTATTTTTCTACTATATATCACACACACATAACCCTGCCCCATATGACCAAAAGCCCCGCCCCTGCCACACCACCCCCTGCCAGGCCATGGAAAAATGGTCTTGCTTGAAGCCGGTCCCTGGTGCAAAAAAGGTTGGGGACCACTGATATAAAGGGTTTTTGAGACTGATGACCTGACTTCTAACATCTGGAAGAGCCATACAGGGTGGTCTGTCCCATAACAGTACAGTGGATGGAGTCAGAAACAGCTCAGCTCTTATTAACTTGAAAAAGTGTTAATAGTGCCAGTATTACATAAGACTAATACAGGAACCGACTAACATCATCATAAGGATTCATAATGCTATAAGCTATGGTCTTGTTCTGTATTTTTACTTTTTTTTTTTTATACAGTAAAATAGAGGTGAGCGAGTAGTATTTGATCGAATACCTCGCTGCCATAGAATATTCAATGCGCTTAACCCCTTGGTGTTCGGCCGCTTACACGCATTCCTATGGCAGTGAGGTATTCGATCAAATACTACTCGCTCATCTCTACAGTAAAACTGTTAAGGTTTTAGCACTGAATTACACTACATATGAAAAAAAGAAATGTGTAACTACTGTAAATCTCCAAAGTACACAAATAAGAAAGCTGGATCTGTGGATTAAGAGAATAGTAAAGACTGTGGATGGAAAAATACAGTTAATATCACAGTATCCTGTCCTTACTTACAGGAAGAATGCACAGAATATGTCAAAGGAAAATGTAAGAACTACATTTTCTTAAGAAATCAACTACTACTTGCTAAATGAAACCTTGTAAAATCAGGCTCCAGTAATATGCCTTGTCAGGAAGCTGTGCACGACACAGGTCACTGTGAGGCATGGAAAGACATGGAAAAATGGATCAGAATAACAGATAACACCACGATGTGAGAACACAGCCTAGCACTAGTCTTTATATAGCATTCTAACTAAAGTGACCAATAAATCAAATTTTATTTAAGGGAGGTGTATACAGGTCAGAAGAAGATACACCTTATCAACTGGGACCCCCACTGATCACAAGAACTGGTGTACTGAGGTTTGAAATAAGGTTGAGGTCAGAAATGTGCACCCTTTGCTATGTTCAATTCAGTGGGGTCGTCTGTGCACAAGGGTTACTGTATATACTCCAGTATAAGTCGACTTTTTCAGCACAGTTGTCATACTGATAAAGCCTCTTCTTCGGCTTATACTTGAGTCACGCAGCACAGGACTGCAAGGACCTGCATAAATTAAGTGAAGGGGCGTGTCCTTCAGTGGTTGCTACAGTAATGATATAGGACACTCCCCCCTTCACTAGCAAGAGAGATAAAAGCCCGGGAGGTGGCAGGTTCCTGCTCCTGTGTCTGCACCCAGGAGAGCTCATACAGTAAAGTGAAAGTAAAACACACAGGTACATACTGGAGTTACAATTCTTAGTAATGTCAGGCATTTAAGGTTAATCATTTAATTTTAGTAACTCCATGTGCCTCACATTAATAGCAGTTAACCCCATCATGTCCCTCACATTAACCCCTGTGTGCCCCATATAAGGGTTACTAATATGTGAGACATACAGAGGTAATAATAAAGTGCCTTAATAATGTTTAATGTAATAATTATTACATCCATGTCTCTCACATATCAGTAACCCACTCAGTTAATGTAATTTTATTTGTATCTATTTTAATTTTTGAAACTTTCCAGTAGCTGCTGCATTCTCTCTCTCTCCCCCCACCCCTCCAGACTTATACTCGAGTCAATAAGTTTTCCCAGTTTTTTGTGAAAAAAATAGGGGCCTCGGTTTAAATTCGGGTCGGCTTATACTCGAGTATATACGGTAATGTGTTTCAGCCAGAACACCCCTGTAACATTCATACACAATTATTTAATTAGCCCAGTGCATGTTTATTTATGTACCATGTAAAACTGATGGACACTTACCAGGAGTAGAGAATCGTTCCAACAATAGACGTTAGTTTGTTGTTTTCTTGCTTCTGTTTGGCAAGGCCAAAATCAGCTACAAAATGACAAATGTAGTTAATATTAATATGTACCTACCAAAAACTTAAGCATCTATTTTTACCGTAAAACAATCAATTTGCATTCCTGTAGCTGTGGAGTTTTGTCTGTTTCATTTGCACGTTTTAGTAAAGTGCCATCTGTGTATTTTTTACACCTACTAATGCACCAGTTGCCATGCATTTTAATAAGCATTTCCCACATTAATAAGAGACAAGAAATCCCAGTCAGAGCTGCAGTTTTCTGTACCAGCTTGTTTAGTTATATATGTTTTGATAGTTTGCTATAATTAGTTGTTTTCAAATTAATCAGCATACAGCAAATATAACTTAGCTAACTCCATTTTACAGAAATAATACACCAAAAGGCAACAAATGCAGATCTTCTAAGAAGAGACCAATAATAAAAAACAAACGAGAGCAAAAACATAATTACATCGGCCTAAATCCCATAACTTGTTCCTGATCTGTCTAGGACATTCCACCCAAAATTCACCTGTTCTTCTACTCTATTTCTATATATCAGGCTAAGACAGTGGTATAGCAGCAATGGAATCAGGATTTAGCAAAAAGATTTTCTTCTTGAGTGTAAGGGGTCTGTTTGTCAACCATACAGACACCAGAAGTTCAGGTTGCATGGACACAAGTTTTCCAAAAGGGAAGATAAATGTCTATTACAGTTACTAATGACGATTAGACATGAGAAAGATAAGCCTCCCTTACGGTCTACATATGGGGGAGATACAGTAAAACACTGTTCTTCCAGCAGGTAGAGATGGTGCTGTCTATAGGTGTCAAAGTGATACTGTGCTGAGGCGTCATGGGATTGATAGAAAAACATAGATAAGGTGCTATTCCTCTATTATACCTCACTGGACGATGCAAGACTGTACAAGGACATACAGGCATATGGTAACTGGGAATACCCAATGTACTCATAAGTTTCTAGATAGAATAACAGAAAAATGGCACAACAAGAAGCATGCACCAGAACTGTTATACTGTGAGTACAGGATGCTATGTCTTCACCAGCTCTCACATATCAGCAAAGCTTCATTCCTCAACTGATTTCCCATTCTACAGCCAAAAAGGAATCTCTTCTCTAGTGCTGACTGACACTGATGCTGAGGAGTGTATGATTCCTCTTTGCTGCAGAATCTGCCCTAGGTTCTCTCCTTCCCTTCTAAACTCCTACAAACCACTTGGCTAATAAATCCTAATTAGCGTAAAAACTAACAGGGCTTATAGCTTTGGAACGGCTGAATGGAATTGGAAAAACAAACCAGTTGAGAGATGTCATTGGGCTTTTGAGATCATGTAACAGGTCCTCTTTCATTTAAAGCAGAAATCTCCAAATTATTATCATTACAAATAGATGTCTTGGGGAGTGAATCTCCCCCCCCCCCCAAAAAAAAAAAAAAAAAACAGGATGTGCTCTCCTCTTTCAGAATAAAAGACTCGAGGTTACAACAAAGGTTGCCAAATATGAAAATTTATTGAAAATCCTCTGTATCATACCTCTAAAGTTAAAGGTATGCACTTGATGCCACCTATGAATGTATTGTAATGGTCTGATATTAACTATACAGATCCGGTGGGGGGGGGGGGGGGGCACTCCAATCCCGTCTACTGTTAAGAGTATTTAAACCAGTTTGAAGGGTGTTTTGTCTGCTAACTGTACATAGGAAATACTGAAGTTGTGCTGAAGATTACTGTTTGATATTCTCAAGTATTTGGTATATTGTAAGTGTTTTGTAGCTATCAGGTCTGAATGAAAACTGCCTAAAATGTTATTTTTCATAGCAGAACCCAGCTGAGCCACTTTCCCCCTTCCCTATTTACCTCTAGTCTAACAGATTGATCAGATTTGCAGGTAATTGTTTATTAAGGATCGTGGTACTCCTGTAAAGTATCTGACACACGGCTACTAAAGTCAATGGGGAACATTGGGGGCATCACTTCTCTATTACTTATTGTCAGTGGCGTAGTTCTCTCTATGATCAATTATCCTGTCACTGCAACTCCTCAACCTCTACTGATGAAGAGACAACCTATGTGAATAGATTCAGCTCGAGCAGCACTGCTGAAAATGGATCTGCTCAAGGGTCATATAGAGACCCGTTTATATACTGTGATACTTCATCATTTTCTATGGATTTATTTTTAAATGAAAAGAAAAATGGGGAAAAAATTTTTGTGACTTTTATTCCCTTATTGACCTTTTGTTGCACAGCTGACAACTTGGTCGTGTGGATGGGGCATTAGTTCAATATACTGGAGGGAATGCCTTACACATACACCCCCAAAGCTGTGCAAGATGGCAAAATAAATCAAAAGGATTATCCACTATCTAATATTGATGGCCTATCCTTAGACCAGCAATATTAAATATGAGATGGTCCAACAACTTGGAACTGCTGCAGATCATCTGTTTTGGGACAGTGTAGGACTTGGTAACGTTTACATGCTGGGAGCCACACTGCTCACTCACTAAACAAAGTGTACTGGTGAGTTTTGAACTACAATACTGCCCCATACACTTCAGTGAGTCAGCGCTGCAGTACCATTCTTGCTATGTATAGTCCTGGCTGTAAGCTTTGGCAACTAAAATTTTTTCCAGAAAATGAAATATTTCTCCCAGAAAATCATTGCAGTTATATATGTTTTGTTTTACACATTTATTCAACATATAAAAACTGAGGAAAAAAAGACAAATTGGACATAATTTCACACAAAACTCCAAAAATGGACTGGACAAAATTGGTGGCACCTTTTCAAAACTGTGGGTAAATAACATTGTATCAAGCATGTGATATTTATTCAAACTCGTGTGTGGCAAGTAACAGGTGTGGGCAATATAAACATTACACCGGAAACCAGATAAAAAGGAGACAAGTTGAGTCAATCTTTACAAGTCCATCTCCACAGATCTTGATGTTCCTTAGTCCACGGTGCGCAACATAAAGAAGTTTACAACACATGGCACTGTAGCTAATCTCCCTGCACGTGGGTGGAAAAGAAAAATTGATGAACGCAGGATAGTCTGGATGGTGGATAAGCAGCCCAAATTAGATGCCAAAGAAATTCAGTTGTCCTACAGACTCAGGGTGTATCAATGTCAGCGCTAACTAACATTTGAATTAAATGAAATGCTTTGGCAGGAAACACAGGAGGACCCCACTACTGGCACAGAGATATAAAAAAGCTAGACTGCAGTTTCCCAAAATGTACTTAAGCCAAAATCCTTCTGGGAAAACATCTTGTAGATGCATGAGACCAAGATACAGCTTTTCGGTAAAGCACATTAGTCTACTGTTTACTGACAATGAAATGAGGCCTACAAAGAAACGGACAAAGTACCAGCAGTCAAATATGGTGGAGGTTCAAATATGTTTTGGAGCTTTTTGCTGCCTCTGGCACTGGGTGCCTTGACTGTGTGCAAGGAATCATGAAATCTGAAGATTGCCAAAGGATTTTGAGTCGAAATGTAGGGCCCAGTGTCAGAAAGCTGAGTTTGCGTCCTAGGGAATGGGTCTTCCAGCAGGACACTGACTCCAAACATACTTTAAAAAAGCACCCAGAAATGGTTGGAAACAAAGTGCTGGAGAGTTCTAAAGTGGCCAGCAATGAGTCCGGATCTAAACCCCATTGAACACCTGTGGAAAGATCCTAAGGCCGGGTTCACACGGAGTATTCTGGCTCGTGATTTGGTACGTAGACACCACGGGATCTTTTGCGGGCCGTATATGCTCCCATTGTTTTCAATGGGAGCCGATACCGTATACGCGGAGCTATTTTGCGGCCGCCGCAAAATCACGGCCGCAAAATAGCGCCGCGTATACGGTATCGTCTCCCATTGACAACAATGGGAGCGTATACAACCCCGAAAAGATCCCGCGGTGTCTACGTACCAAATCACGAGCCAGAATACTCCGTGTGAACCCGGCCTAAGATTGCTGTTGGGAGAAGACACCTTCAAATATGAGAGACCTGGAGCAGTTTGCAAAAGAAGTGTGGCCCAACATTCTAGTTGAGAGGTGTCAGAAGCTTGTAGATGGTTATAGGAAGTGATTGATTTCAGTTATTTTTTCCAAAGGATGTGCAGCCAAATATTAAGTTCAGGATGCTAATAATTTTGCCTGGCCAATTTTTGGAGTTTTGCATGAAATTATATCATTTTTGGATTTTAAATTTTTTTTTTTTTTTTTTTCTTATTTCATATTGTTCCAATACACACAAAGATAATAAACATGTGTATAACAAAACATGTGGAATTGAAATAATTTTCTGTGAGAAATACTTCATTTTCTGGAAACATTTCAGGGGTGCCAGCACTTATGGCCATGGCTGTATATATGCGATATAACAGATTCTGTGCTAGAAGTATTACAAACTACTAGTTCTGGACATTTTTAAAGAGGACCTTTCACGTCCTTGGGCACATGCGGTGTAATACACTTCTAGAAAGCAGACAGCGCACTGAATTCAGCACACTGTCGGCTTTCTAGAGGTGTATTACACTGCATGTGCCCCAGGACGTGAAAGGTCCTCTTTAATACTGTTTCTGGAAGTATACAGTTTGGATGTCTCCAACTTCTTATCCAAAACAGGAGCTTCCAAGTCAAAGAGGACAATCTGCCTCTTTAGAGTGAAGACCCAAGTAGCGTAAATGATGCAGTTTGGCCATGGTGGAAACGCAGTAGCGAAAACCACTGCGTTTTACAGTCCCTGCAAAGTGGATGAGATTCTAGAAAATCCCATTCACACATTGCAGAAAAATTTCCACAGTGGAAATGCTGTGATTTTCAAAAACGGAGCGTTTTTGGAAATCACAGAATATTAATTATACATAAGGAAACACTTGGCTGTTTCCCTATAGTATAACTGCAACAGAAAATTTGCAGAGAAAAAAAATCTGCGGATTTTTCTGTGAAAAGCGCTGCGGGAAAAACCACATGGGTCTGAGCAATGGTTTTTCCTGCAGCACTTTTTTGCTGTGGCCTTCTACGTGGGGCCTTAGCCTTAAGGTTGGGTGCCTTTTTC
The DNA here is from genome assembly GCF_031893055.1 of Leptodactylus fuscus. NCBI lineage: Eukaryota > Metazoa > Chordata > Amphibia > Anura > Leptodactylidae > Leptodactylus > Leptodactylus fuscus. The sequence continues at coordinate 168,689,124 of NC_134268.1, read as the reverse complement.
ACCCATTCAGGTTTTGGCCAAATGGATTTGTCAGGTTTGAGGTTTGCTTCTGTTTACTGTAATAGACAAATCCATTCTATTACAACTTACGGACTGGTGAATTGGCAGATCAAGCAAAACTCGGCGTCTTACAATGCAGGACACTCTTACAACCCTAACCAGCTTTTACTGCAAACGGCTCTGTAATATAAATATTGGCTTTCCTTGAAGGAACACCCTCCTGATAGCTCAGCATGTTTCTATACTCCTTATTAAAAGGTAGTTTTATCACATACAAGAATAGCAGAGCTAAAAATAAAACCGGAGCATAAATCTAATCTAGGTAGATATCAAACTAATTAGAAGATTGATAGTTATGTGTATGAATATCTGGAATACTGAAACATACTCAGCTTTCTCTAGAAGCAGACAAAAGAAAAAGATTACGTGGTGTGTATATAGAGCAACAGCGCCATGCAGTGGCAAATAAGAGAATAGTCTCTGGTAGTCTATACAACTTTTATGATGAATTAACCAGGCATATTTACCACAGTCAGACTGTGAGGATCAGTAGAAGAAACCAACACTGGACTATAATAGGAGGATTTGTTCCTGATTTTTTAAAGAAAAGTAGCTGGTTTCTCTTCAATAGAGAGAGTGACAGTACAAACACAGCCATTACATATCCTAGATATAGAAGCAGTATCTACGTATTCTCAAGATCAGTAGAGTCTGATGTCTTCTGTCATAGGTAATTACGTATTTCTTGCAGATATGGCATATAGATACAGAGTGGTTGGTACCCTCAGTTTTTCTGACATAAGATGTTACTAGGTTCAGACACCTAGGATATAGTACAATGTAAAGTCAAAGTAAGATCAGATTTTTCTGAAGCAGTGTCTGGTGTTTTCCTCTCAAAACTAGGAACACCTGGGAACAATCAATAAGGGCCTGGTGAGTAATGTATTTTCTAGCAAGCGGTCGATGGTAGGAGACGGATGTGGGCATTGCAGTTTTCTAAGTATTGTAACTCAATTTTCTGCAGAAATAAATATCTGTCTATTACGCCCAGATGCGGATTTTAGATACAAAGTTTCTTAGTTACCTTATTTTGCATTAAAGGGATTCTATCATTAAAATCACATTTTTTCTCGATCGCACGTAGGAATACTCTTCTCCTACCTTTAGATGTCTTCTCCGCGCCGCCGTTTGGTAGGAATCCCGTTTTTTGTCTGTATACAAATGAGTTCTCTCGCAGCACTGGGGGTGTCCCCATTGCTGTGAGAGAAATCTCCAGCATCGCCTCCATCTTCTTCAAGAATGGCCTCTCTGCACATCTTCTTCTGGAGCTGGGTTCAAACTTCTACGCATGCGCAGCCGGCTCTGCCATCGGGGCTCGGGCAGAACCGACTGCGCATGCCCACAGACCACAAGAAAATGGCCACTTACACCAGCTTACTGTGTAAGTGGCCACAAGAAAATGGCTGCTGGCTCAGTGGTTAGCACTACAGCCTTGCAGCGATGGAGTCCTTGGTTCAAATCCTGCCAAGGGCAAAAAACTATCTGCAAGGAGTTTGTATATTCTCCCCGCGTTCGCGTGGATTTCCATCCCATTCTCCAAAGACATACTGATAGGGAAAAATGTACATTGTGAGCCCTATATGAGGCTCACAATCTACATTTAAAAAAAGAAAATGGCTGCTTACTGTGTAAGCGGTCATTTTTCTTGTGGCAGTCTGCTCTGCCCAAGGCCTAGAAGATTGAAACCCGGGACAGAAGAAGACGCATGAAGAGAGCGTTCCAGAAGAAGATAGAGGAGTCACTGTAGAGTTTTCTCGCAGCATTGGGGACGCCTCTAATGCTGTTTGAGTTTAGTGGACTGCCCCCAGTGCTGCGAGAGAACTCATTTGCATACCTACAAGAACAGTTCCTACGGAACGATGGCGCGGAGAAGACAACGAAAGGTAGGAGAAGAATAGCCTTTCTTAAGGCTATTCCGAAGTGTTACTCAGAAAAAAAGGTTTGTATGATAGGATCCCTTTAAATACAGTAACATACTTAATTGTGTTAGTAGTAAAAGGAATATATGTATAACATGATGGTACAATTGTCCTTGTCAAAGGGGGCGTTCCTACGAAAGCTTGCACAGTCAACACTGACTGGACAATGTCAGTCTGTGTAGGAATACATTTCTAGCAGGAATTACAGAGGAATGGCATAACAAAGAGTTCAAAGAGAAAATGATCCAGAAATGTTAAGATAGATGGATGGAATGATAGATAGATAGATAGATAGATAGATAGATAGATAGATAGATAGATAGATAGACTTTTTATTAGCCCACTGCAATGTTTCAGTCCATAAAGGACCTTTTTCACTGCTTAAAAATGTCCATCATAGACTGAAATGTTGCATTATGATAATAAAAAAGAAAATCCTTTTGTTTTTTTGATATTGGAGTGCTGCAAACACTGCCTACAGTCATTGGTTCTGGATTGTGGAACGTGCACAGTTTGCTCTTGTTTGGTGCTGCTCAGATAGATAGATAGATAGATAGATAGATAGATAGATAGATAGATAGATAGATATTTTGTATGCTATGTGTGTGTTGCTATATAAAATCTTATTTTGTTTTAGACGATTAGTGACGTCATGATTTGATAAGAATTTAGAATTTTCCCCACAACAAGAAACCACAGACCACAGACCTTGGTAATGGCTTTCTTGGACTGTGGTGACGTGGTGGTAACTACATAGACTTGGAAAGGCAATCTTGGACAGACATGTAGTGATACATTTGTTGTCTTTGGACAGTTACTACATGGACTTGGAAAGGTTGTCTTGGACAGTCATTACATAGACTTCTGAAGACTTTCATGGACAGTCAATAACTAAATAGATGTAAGAATGCTGTATTAGTCACTACATAGGCTTGTTGAGGCTGTCTTAGTTACTACATACAGATTGGAAGGCTGTCTTAGGCAGTCACTTCATAGACCTTGCAAGGTTGTCTTGGACAGTCACAATACAGACCTTTGAGTAAGGCTGTCTTGGACAGTCATTAAAGGGGTTTTCTAGGCAGAAAATATATATATATATTTTTTAGAAAGGTCTGTAAGTTCTAGTACTAATAGGTTAACAAGTACACCCATACACCATTAGCAGTGTTTGGCGTGATTACTGGGTGCATCCTCTGCCTTTGTTTACTTGGTGCAACTTCCTGCTGTGCAGCTTCTTGGGTAGCTTCTAAAGTAGTTCCCTCTCACTCAACTCCCCCCTCTTCTCTCATTCCATTACACTTCCCCGCCCTGTCTCACTAGCTAAACTATCCCTCCCTCTACAAGCCCCTCCCCCTCCCTCTGTCTCACTAGATAAACTATCCTGCCTATTACTAGACCCTCCCATCCTCCCCCCGTCTCCCTAGCTAAACTATACCATACACTACTAGGAAGAGAGGGAGAGGAAGAGGGAAGGAGCCATTCCCAGACAACCCCTTTAAATTAAGTTCAATCAATCCACAATGAGTGTTTCCTCTTTTGTTGGCTGGTAGGTGTCAGGTCAAGAGTTGTAAATAAGCGTAGATGTGAACACTTTGTCTGATCACTGCCCTTGTAAAAGAGTTTTGGGCTCATGCATGTTTAAACTTAATGTGTACCAAAGCAACATTTGCTGCATTAAAACAGTAGGAAAATACAGAAAAAATATGAAATTCAAGCTTGTGTCGGAAAGCCAAAGTCCTGGGTTAAGGGAAATTCAGCCCAGCTAAAAGTTCAGCTGAAGACAGAATACCAACACAGCAGTTACTCAGATGACATCAAGATGTAACCAAGTATAAATAGGGGGCCACATAAAAAAATGATGCCTCCCATCAGTAAACTGCCACTGTCCAGTGTTGGACTATTAGATAAATTATATTTGTAATACCTCTGAACTAAAATTTCAAGATCACTGCTAAGTTCTACAGTGTGCCATTCAGAGGTTACAATAGTGCCTGTACAGAGTCAATTTTACTCTTTGAAAAAGGTTTATTAATATGCATGAATGGCCAGTCTTGTATTTTCACGCTACTTAGTCTATCAAGAAATAAGAGGACAACGGCCATGTACAAGCTAGGTCTCCAAAATACGGTGTGTGCCTTCCTGGAGGTGACTAAGTTAGGAGAGAGGCTCCAAGCAGTAATGTAATATTGAGGTGAAAAAACAAGCAATTTAAAAAGATTTCTTATAATTGTCTCTGAGGGAATCTCCAAAACTACAAAAAATACCAAGAAAAAGATTGGTAATTGATCTGGCAGAGCAGTGACTGACTTACTGGGGCACCCTAGAGGATAAGACAGGTGATTCCATTGTGTATTTGCCATACATGAGATAGGTGAATGATGTCTAACACATAGAATATAGTATACATGCCCCTGGCCTGTTCCTGTTGAGATTGTTTTTTACACAAGCAGGAGTGCTGTTAAAAAAGGAGCTGATAAATACGTAGATAGATAGATAGATAGATAGATAGATAGATAGATAGATAGATAGATATTAAAGAAAAACAATTGCAGCAGCACCAGCAAATCTGGGGATCATCCCACAAATTGCACGGCAGAAACCCCTCTCCAGGCAAAAGGGTTTGCAATAGAAAAAACAAACCGGTCTGTCAGCAACTCGTATGGATGGAAAATGTCCTTTTATTGGAAAAAGCAGTACACCACGTATCGGTCCACACTGGGACCTTTTGGCACTTGAGAGAGATCCTAGTGTGGACTGATATGTGGTGTACTGCGTAGAGTAGCAGACCACCTTGCTTTGCTGGTAGTAGACACACCGCCTACACTGTGATGCTGCCCCCTTGCTTATGAGAAGACTAGTTGCAGCCATGTATATATTTACAAGTAATGTAAAATTTTACTGGCACCACAAGCCACTGTAAATGGCATACACTTGTTAATGTTGGTCTGAGATTTGGGTAGCTATGTGCCCTCCAGAAATCCTGGGCTAGATAAATAGATAGACACAGATACAGTGGCATGCAAAAGTTTGGACACCCCTGGTCAAAATCACTGTCATTGTGAACAGTTATGCCTTTTGAAGATCATTTCTTCTTCAACGTGCTTAACATAAAAGATGACACATTTCCAATGTATTTTTTGGTGAAAAAAATATTTTCATTTTTTACATTTTCAAAATAACAAAAAATGAAAATGGCCTGATGCAAAAGCTTGGGCACCCTGCATGGTTAGTACTTAGTAGAAACACCTTTGGCAAATATCACAGCTTGTAAATGCATTTTGTAGCCAGCTAAGAGTCTTTCAATTCTTGTTTGAGGGATTTTCATCCATTCCTTCTTTTGAGGTCTAGCCAGAGATTTCAAAGATGTTCAGATCAGGGGACTGTAAAACCTTCAGCTGGTGCCTCTTTAGGTAAGCTATGGTGGATTTTGATGTGTGTTTAGGATCCTCATCCATTTGTAGAAGCCATCCTCTTTTTCAATTTCAGCTTTTTTACAGATTGTGTTATGTTTGCCTCAAGAATTTGCTGAAACTTCATTGAATCCATTCTTCCCTCTATCCGTGAAATGTTCCTTGTACCATTGACTGCAACACAACCATAAAGCATGATTGATCCACCCCAATGCTTATTGGTTGGAGAGATGTTCTTTTCCTAAAATGCCATGCCCTTTTTCTCCAAACATACCTTTGATCATTGTGGCCAAAGAGTTCTATCTTAACCTCATCAGTCCACAGGACTTGTTTCCAAAATGCATCAGGATTGCTTAGATGTTGTTTTGCAAAATTTTGATGCTGAATTCTGTGATGAGGACACAGGAGAGGTTTTCTTCTGATGATTGCACAGGAGGAAAATCCAGCACCAAATCAGTTGATATATAAAACTTAGCCTTTATTCATATTCCATTAAAAGGTTCTCCAAACAGCAACCATCAAGTAAACGTAAGTGCATAGATGTTACATTGGCATTTGCTATGCGTTTCGGGACTAAAAATGTCCCTTCCTCTTCCAGCTGGACAAGTCCACCGGCTTCCGTGCACATCGGTCTGAAGATCACCAATGTGGTGTATTTAAGGGTGAGATGAAAAAATCTTTGTTTTCTTCTGATGACTCTTACATGAAGGCCATATTTGTGCAGGTATCACTGAATAGTAGAACAATGTACCACAACTCCAGAGTCTGCTAAATCTTCCTGAAGGTCTTTTGCAGTGAAGTGGGGGTTCTGATTTACCACTCTGACAATCCTACAAGCAGCTGTCTCTGCAATTTTTCTTGGTCCCCCACACCGTATCTTGACCTCTGCTCTTCTTCTAGCTGCTATTTATTAATAACACTTCGAACTAGGGAAAGGGCAACTTGAAAACACTTTGCTATCTTCTTATAGCCTTCTTCTGTTTTGGGCGTCTCCACAATTTTCATTTTCAGAGTGTTAGGCAGATGCTTGGAAGAACCTATGGCTGCTGTTTTTTGGCAACGGGTTAGAGGAGGCTGGGGATTTATAAAGCTGTAAAATTTGCATCACTTGGCCTTTCCTAACAATGATAGTGAACAAGACATAACCTGAACTGGATAATGAAGGTCTGAGACCCTGGTCAAAGTTATCAGAAATCTACAAGGGTTCCCACACCTTTGCAAGGTACTCCTTTCTCTTTTTCACTCTAAAATTGTACTCAAACATAATACACTGATATTGGTCAATATTATAGACAAGGGCATTTAACCTTAAACTTTATGCCTTTTACAAATCACTTCATCTTCAACTTGCATAACTGTTCACAATAACAGTCATTTCATTGGGGTGTCCAAACTTTTGCATGCCACGATAGATAGATAGATAGATAGATAGATAGATAGATAGATAGACAGATATGTGATTGACTAAAAAATAGGTAGTAGACAGAAAAGTAAGAAAGGAGGAAAGAAAGACAGAAAGGAAAAAAAAGCTAGTTATATATGTGCGAATGTTTTTCTTTTGCGAGGTTGAATACTTACTGACTGTTACTTTATCCTTTTCTCCCAGCATGATGTTGTTTGGTGATAAGTCTCTGTGAACAATCATTTTCTCTTTGTGCAAATATCTCAATGCTAAGCATAACTGAAACAAAAAAGGAACGTGAAAAGCCATCTACCACTGTATAAAATATTACAGTGCACATATGTACATACCATAAGACACATTATCTAAATGATTTGTAAATACTTGTTTAGGAAGGACTTATAAAGTGATGGATAATATTAAAAAAAGTAATTCGACTAGTCACCCAAATATTGCAGTTTTGAGTTATATATACAATATTGAGTAAAGTTGGAATTATGTTAGTACATCTGTATGAGTCTGTAATTGTTTATATTTTTCTCTAGATATGAATATAGAAGTATAAGGCTATATTAGGTTTTCTATTTTTCAGGGTTAGAATCCTTGGCACTTTAGTGATTTTTTAATTGTTCTAAATGTGTAATTTTTGTGCATATATAATAAGTTTTAGCTTAGCCACATATTTATTGCTTTGGCTGTATATGTATATATATATATTTTTTTTTTTCTTTTTCTTTCCTTCTAGAATTCCTATTAAAATATAATAATTCACTTGCCCACTTGTAATTCTGGCATATATCTGTAAATTGCCGATTGTACTTCACATGCAGCATGTTTTTTTATGTTTATAATGACAAAAGTGATCTAATACAGCAGTTTACTATGTGGTCAGATTTGTGATCAGGCCTGATGTCAGACATTTCTATAAGCCAGACAGAGAAATTTGGCATACTATGGGTGCACAACTTGGACATCAACTGTTACTTGCTCAGACGACCATGCTGCAACAGACGTGAATTAAAAGCACAGGCAGCACACGGGGAACACGGAGATGTCCCTCATGTGTTGCCCATGCAGGGCCCTGCTTCTGCGTCTCCTTTCATTAAATGAAAACAATGGGCCATAAAATAGGAAAGAAATAGGACCAGTTCTATGTTTTGCAGCCTGGAGTGTCGGCCCACACACGGGACTGTGAAATTCATAAGCATGTGTACGGGCCCATGGATAATAATGGGCCAGTGTGCTATCCATGAAATGCATGGATAGCACACTGAGCACAGCCACGGTCTGCCACAGCCTTAGATATTAGTATCTTAGAACATCTAGCGCCCTTAATCCTGTTAGGGGGCATTCACACGATGTAACGCGAAGAATCAGCGCTGCAAAACAGAATCCCGTTGACTTCAGTGGGTTCCGTTTAACGTGCGTAACACATTGAAATCAATGGGAGGCTTTTTAACCGATTGATTTCAATGTGTAATACGCGTTAAATGGAACCCATTAAAGTGATTGGGATTCAGTTTTGCAGCGCTGATTCTTACGCGAGTTATCATGCAAGAATCAGTGCCGCGTTACATCGTGTGAGTGCTCCCTTAGGGACAGAATTCTGAACTTTCACAATTATAAGCATGGATTGGAAGCTTATGTTTGTATTTGCATAAAGCATATTGCTTTTGTGGTTTGAGGGAAGGAGATTATATAGGCTCTTCTTAGGTGTCCCTTAATGTATGCTGTGCACTCCACCTTCATGCTACATGTGATTTCTCCAGCCTCTTATAAAAGAACTCTATGACTTATACACTCACCTGTGGAGGGAGGGGAAGCTTAGGCGTTGAATATTTGATAATATGGGGTTGTTGTTGTTTTTTTAAGTAAAACTGGCACAATTAAATAAAAAAAATACTTGAATACAAATATTTTGAGAAGTTATGTTTACCTGTATAAAAATGTGCCAAAGTCGTTCTTCTGTAAGTTGCTGCTTTTTCTCCTTAAGAGACTTCAAATGCTCACCCAGAGGTGCCCCCTCAATGAGCTCCATCACAATGTACAGTTTGTCATCTGAAACACACATTTTGGAAAATCTATAAATGATGTTAACCATAAAACATCAACTATTTGCAGTAAGGTTGGGTTCACATAGCACTTTTTAAATTTGGAATAGCATACTTTTTTGCAGTAGTGAGCAGGACGTCTTACTATGCATTTCAGCAGAGCAGCATGTTTTTACTATGACACTAAGCCACAAGTTTTCATGTGAATAGTCAATAGTTTCAGGTGAAATGCATTGTAACATGCGCTACTCATTGCTGCAATCTAAAAAGGTCTTAATTACACAGACCAGTCATATTAATGTGACCACTGCCTACTTTTGACATCAACGTTAAATAACCAATCGCAGACGGCACGTGTCATCAGCCATCTGGGTGCAGTCATCATTGTGGAAGGCACAATGGATCAACACAAGTATGCATCTATCCTTGCGGACCATGTTCACCCCTACATGCCAATTTCCTCAGGATGATGGCATCTACCAGCAGGACAATACAACGTGTCATAAAGCTCATAGTGTACGTGTTTGGTTCGAGGAGCACCAGGATAAGTTTACCGTACTCCCTTGGCCAGCAAATTCCCCAAACTTGAACCCAATCAAGAATCTGTGGGACCACGTCGATCAGGTTTTTCGCACCATGGATGCTCAACCGTGTAACCTAGTGCAGCTGGCCATGGCACTGGTGTCGGCATGGCTCAAAATCCCACTGAACATCATCACAGCATCCCCTCTCTTCCTGCACACCTCGCAGTGGTCCGCTCTGCCAAAGGTGGTTATTCTGGATTTTGACAGATGGTCACATTAATGTGACTGGACTGTGTAAAAAACCACTGTGTGAACCCACACAGGGTTGAGGCTGAATCCCCACATTGAGAAAATACTGCATTTTATAGCCCCTGCAAAGTGGATGGGATTCTGGTTAATTCCATCCACACATTGCAGAAAAAAATCTTCAGCGGAAATGTTGAAATTTCAAAAACACTCACGTGTTTCGAATGTTTTGAAATGTAGCTACATTGTTTATATGAACTATTCAATATGAACTTCTCTTGGCAACATCTTTACCCACTTAATTTGTGTCTGATTCAATACACAATGGGGCAGATGTACTGAAAATGTGACAGAATTATACAATATCCATAAAATTATTAATATTATATAATTAGAGGCATAGTTTGCTGCATATTTACTTTCACAGCAATACAATAACTAGCTGGAGTTGGTGGTTTTGTCTACCGACTCCATGGCTCTGTGAACAAGGTACTGAAAGTGCCTGAAACAGTTTATAAATGTAGTATATGGCATGTAGACTTGTTTTTTTTGGCAGAAATTATTCCACCATACAGGACTCAGAGCTAACTGCTTCCAGCTCCGTATCCTGTACAGTACACACACTGGACACATCCCCAAACCTACACAAGCTGTCGGCCACCACCGATCAAATAGTTATGACCTTTCCTAATGATAGGAAAATTCCTGGACAACCCCTTTAATTTCACTGACAAGTACTTCAATTAAAATTAATTGCTATAGATTTTACTATTGTCCTTAAAATACGGTACTTACTTTCTAAGAATGTCCTATAATAGCGCACAATGTTTGGATGGCAAAGCTGTAAGACATAATATGAAGACATAATATACAAGGTACTTATAACATTATCTTACTAGATATTACAACGGTGTAACAGTCTAGAAAATATCCTGGAGGGTAGAATTAAAAATGAACAAAACTAACAAAACAGAAATAAGTATTGTTGTGCAAATCTTCTTTTACTGCATAAATACAGGTCAAAAGACTTTACCACATCGGTGAACCCCATATGGGCTCTATGTAAACCCCTTTTGCAAAATTTAAGAATTTCTGGGCTAGAATTGCCCAAGTTCCTGATCATATTTTATGACTTGCAGGTCAATGTACATGAATCCATATATGTCCACAAATACATGATTATTCTTTAGGAGGTGTCGTGGCTATCTAAGGTGTCATAGTGTTTGCAGTTAACGAATTAACTGACATGATCCTCAATTGGGAATCACTTACTTTAACCTGCCTACGAACGCCATCTGTCATTGAGGAATAGAAACAGGACATTCACGTTCTACAGCAGGATGTCACCCCTGATAGGAAACCTAAACTGATCACGTGCATGCGTTGCCTTGCACACACGAGGTCATTTTCATGGTGCAGTTCCCAGATTATTGAAAAAAAAAAAAAAAAATTTGGGCAGTTAATGGGTTAATGTAGTGTCATCATTCCTTTTTGTTTCACATTTGCTGTACACACTGGGAGAGTTCCTACTTGCACATACTAACGTTATCCATATACCCCCATGCAACCAGTCTCCCTTTGGCATACACTGGCCTGGGCCAATAGGTGTTTGCATACCTTTTTTTGTTTTGTTTTTGACAATCTTTAAAGTGTAGATAAAAACAGAATCTTACTCATAGTTTTTAATGAATCTTCTGGCAGACCTTGACTTATGTGAACGTGCCTCCTGATTTATTATATGGATAATGGTATTCATGAGCTCTTGATGATTTTTACAGTGTCATATGAAATCTGTATTGAGATGTTTGCATATGTCTCTATGGAGATAACTATTGATGTATTGCACATATTACACACCCAATGAACGTGAAGGTTAGGGTATATATAGTTGGTGTGTATAACCATATATATGCTTGATAAAGGCAGGAATTCGTGCTGAAACGTCACATAATATGCACTTTGTGATGTACCCTATTGGTCTTCTCTACATATATACAGTAGGAAATTTCATTGCTTGCTTTCAGGGGATAAAATGATATGGGTTCTATGTAAGGGTCAGCGCACACAGAATTTTTTGGCACTGATTTTGACGCTGAATCCGCCTCAAAATCAGCCTCCAAAAAGAGCCTCCCAATAGAGTTCTATAAAGGAAGCTTTTTTTTTTGTAGGCTGATTTTGAGGCAGATTCAGCATCAAAATCAGCGCCAAAAAACTCTGTGTGCACTGACCCTAGGGGCTTCACAGGGAGGACTTTCTGTCATATAATGCCATTTACCACCTGATGTTTGTAGTGACAACCTTGAACTGGAAATGCATCGGAATCACGTGCTGTTTTTCTTGTCGGCGTGAAGAGAGCAAAATCTACTTTTATGACTCAATGCGAATGTGTACTTGGTAGAATATTTAAACAATACTAGGTATTACAGTCAGATCTCAAGACGTTCTATTAAAACTGAGCAAATATTACACAATTTATATTCATTTTTATAAAGGGCACAATTAAAATACAATTAGGAGGGGAAATTGATTTCCAGTGCTTAAAGAAGCCTGCAACATTGTTCATTATACAGGTAATTTTCTCTATATTAGCTCTGCTTCACATCTTCAGGTAAGATATTGTGTTGCCATAATTGAACAATTACTCTCCATATCTGCAAGGACAATGATAGAAAATGAATCATAGATCATAAACTTAAAGGCAAGTGTACCTGCTCTCTGATGATTGTGAGCTCAGACACAATGTTCTCAGCGCTGCTATCTCGGTCTCTTTTGTCTTTACCAAACGCTGGATTGTGCAAATTAATTTCTTTCATTGCAAAGAGATTCTGTCCGCTGCGTTTCTTGACCTACATAGAATATTATTACAAAAGATGAATGCATCAAAACTGAAAAGGCTAGACAATGGCGAGTGTACTCTACACAAGTGTTTTATCAATGAATTTTATGAATAACTTATACAAAGCAATTAAAATGAATATTATAAAAACCTTAAAGGCGCTGTTTTACTTCAGACTCAACACCATTTAAAGGGACTGAAGCTGCAGCTCCCCAGGACCACCAATATAATATGAACAAGGCTGCAGCACCCCCTCCTACTACTTGAGTAAGAACAGACTGTACATGCTCCCCATTCACTGTTGCATCTTTCGCAGACTTGAGACCACTGGAACAGCTAATCTTTGGGGGTGGGGTCCAGGTTTCAGACCCCGCTGGCTAAGATACTGATGACCTATAACAGAACTAAGATACACATTACTCCAATGTAGTTATGGTGCTCAAGTAGGGTTCCATTCTATCTTCAATCACCTGTATATACTTGGAACACAAAGAATATATATTGCATGTACCGGTAAATGGTTTTATTATTAGAGGAAGGTTGCATAAATTTTTCAGACACATATTGCACGGTGAAGCAGTGTGCTTGACGTAAATGAACACGCAGGAATGGCTACATTCTAGCCTAGTGAATGACACTGACATAACTTGCATTTCCTTCCTCTATTAATAAAGCTGTACTGTGGATAGGTCATCAGTATGCATCATCTTCTGCTGAACTGATCCATTTTCGGGTATCAGGCAGACAAAGATAAAGGGCTAAGCAATCTTTTGGCCTATTGCACACCAGGTACAGAAGGGAGTATCCAACTCCAGCCAGCGGTCTTACAGCAAGACACGGGACTGTCAGGAGTTGGAAGGGGAACAAAGCCGATCTCCAGAAGCACAAAGAAACATTTTTTTATCTACACTATTATAGCTTTCACTATATTATGAAATAAAATAAGACCAAGACAAAGCAGGAGATAAAAGGAAGAAGAGCCAAATTTTTTTTTTATTTTTTGAGCATTTTCACTTTTTTTTTATGTAGATTGTGAGTCCCACACAGAGCTCACAATGTACATTTCTCCCTATCAATATGTGGAATATGGGATGGAAATCCATGCAAACACGGGGAGAACATAAAAACTCATTGCAGATGGTTTTATGCCCTTGGCGGGATTTGAACACCAGGACTCCAGCGCTGCAAGGCTAACCACTGAGCCACTGTGTGGCCCCCGAGCATTTTCACTTTTTAGTGTTTCTTTACTGATCATTATATAGCAGGGGACACCTGACTGATCATTAAATAGAGCAGGACATCTAACTGATCATTATAGAGCAAGACATCTGACTGATCATTATAGAGCAAGACATCTGACTGATCATTATATAGAGGACACCTGACTGATCATTATATAGAGGACACCTGACTGATCATTATATAGAGGACACCTGACTGATCATTATATAGAGAGGGACATCTGACTGATCATTATATAGAGGACACCTGACTGATCATTATATAGAGAGGGACATCTGACTGATCATTATATAGAGGACACCTGACTGACCATTATATAGAGGACACCTGACTGACCATTATATAGAGGACACCTGACTGATCATTATATAGAGGACACCTGACTGATCATTATATAGAGCAGGACATCTGACTGATCATTATATAGAGGACACCTGACTGACCATTATATAGAGGACACCTGACTGACCATTATATAGAGGACACCTGACTGATCATTATATAGAGGACACCTGACTGATCATTATATAGAGGACACCTGACTGATCATTATATAGAGGACACCTGACTGACCATTATATAGAGGACACCTGACTGATCATTATATAGAGGACACCTGACTGATCATTATATAGAGAACATCTGACTGATCATTATATAGAAAACACATCTGACTGATCATTATATAGAGGGGGACATCTAACTGATCATTATATAGAGGACACCTGACTGATCATTATATAGAGCAGGACATCTGACTGATCATTATATAGAGGACATCTGACTGATCATTATATAGAGGACACCTGACTGATCTTTACATAGTGAGGAATACCTGACTGATCCTCCTTAAACAGAACATGGCAATGAAGAAATTTTCAACAGGCGAAGTACATATAATCTTTTATTAAGACATCTGTATGGTACAACTGGTAGATCTACATTATAAAAATCACCTTATATACACTCCCAAAAGCTCCACTCCCAAGGTGGTCTAAAATGGCATAATTTCCAATAAATTTTGTGGGTGCTTTATTTAAATTGATGCCTTCAATACTATCAGCGACTTGTTTCAGTTCTTCTTCCTGGAAACCACATAAAAAATCTTTTACATTTGGTCGGATGATAATTACATTAGATTTTTTTAACAGGATTTTAATTGCAACACTTACTGGTAAAGAATTTAATTTACAAACAAGGTCTTCATAGGCACTGATCTCCCGAACATAATGTCCAATATCAATGAACATCTCAAACAGATCTGGTGGAAAAAACCTGTAACAAATGTAAATGACATATATATTAAATGCAAACAAGTATCACACGGTTACACTGCTCAAGGTGCATTTCCATCTATGGCTGGACTGGAAGTGCAGACATATTGGTTGTAACTTTTCAATTAGCTTCTCAGCCACAAATGCTAATTATGATTTTTTTTTTAATGTACACATAGTTAGCCAGGCTTGAGCCTGTTTGCCAATGAGCCTGTTCACACCACACCAGTATAAAAATATTTATACCTTTCACTAAATACATGCTGATCAAAATATACTGGATTCCCCCCAATACATACAATACTGTTGCGGAGGCTTAAAAATGACTTTTTAATGTTTCTCGCACTTCCATTATGTCTCCGTTAGTTGCCTAAGCTTTCTAGAATGTCTTGGTACTGTCTGATAAAATAAGGTGTAAGGTCAGATTCCAAACCAGTGACTACCAGGCATGTACGGTATATGTAAGGTCTATACATTAAGAAGGGGACTTGTTATGGAACACTATAAACTGGTGAGATATGCTATACCAGCATACCCATAGCCCAGACATATTCTTGGAGTCTCATCATCTGTGATTTGCCTGTATACCTTCGGGTATCAGCTAGCAGACAGTAGGTTCACTCTAAGCTTGCAAAACTGTGCTTGTATTCTTATTTATCGAACTTGCTTTCTTGCTTATTTTCTGTCCTTTTCAGTAAATCTCTTACATCAATACCATTCATACACAATAGTCACTCTGTCACCGTAGCTCCTAATAGATGTGACATATGTGACAATTTATGGCACATTTTCCTTCTCCAAATGCCAAAGTGATGACATAACAATATTACCTACAGTGCAGCCATTTCAGAGTTCCATTGAAAAGCTGCCCTGGACGGTTTCCATGAGGACCCCAGACTCGGCTCCATGAAACTGAAGGGTTGTGGTATTCCTCCATTGTAAATTATTTTTGCACATATTTTACATAGAATATTGCTTTCTCTAGTATTACTTTTCTTGCTGTTACTGTATTTTACATGTGCATACTTTACCTTTTGAACAGATCTCGATTTCTTTCCATACTGAAGAGAAATCTCAATGCTCTGAACGCGTAACACTGTGAGATGAAAAGGGAAAAAAAGGCAGAGAAGCTAAAATATTTATGCCACAACAACGAACAGTATCGCCCAGCAGGATCCAGCATAATAATTCATTACTGCCAAGTACAGCATTCATTTCCCATAGTCTGTGATCTTAGGCCATCTGGCTGTACATCCTTATTGTAGAGTTCTTCTACCATCTGGAAGTTTGTACTACAACTATCAAATTTAGTAAAATGTAATTGCATGCTAAATATCTGGAAAGGTCTGCGGGTAGGATGAATTTATTCTGAACATTTTCATGCTTGCATTGATATGAGACCATGATTAAAATGTAAAACTAGAATTAGAGATATTGTGTAATATAATCACACCTTACAATGAGATACAGACACAAAGTTAATAAGATAATAAAGTGTATGTTCAGTTATATACTCTACAGATATAAAAGATATAAAAAGTTCTGCAATTCATGCTTTGCATGACTTATATTGCAGTTTCTACAACACTCTAGTAAACTTAGGCTACTTTCACACTATCATTTTAATATAAGGGGTTCTGAGCTATCCAAGGATCAGAACAAGAGATATTAACCTATTAATGCCAATACATTGGTATCTGTCATTTGGGCAATTTTAATAAGTGTGATTTATAGGTTTCTCTGGGAGCTCCAGGCATCCCCTGCATTTGCTTATATGGGTAACTCCCTGCTCTTTTATGCTACAGCTACCATGATGCATTGCTCTCACACCCCTCCCCGTTTCCCTAGCTAGCCCGCCCACTACTAGCCCTTCCTACCTAACTAAGCCCTCCCCCCCCCCCACCATATTTACGTGTCTTCCTGTGCAGCCGGCTCCTTCTCTTTTTGATGTCTGCCGGCGCCTATGCAATAGAGCCGGAGTACTGGCAAGCCAGCACTCCAGCTTTATTGCGCAGATGTAAGAGGCCGGCTCCTTCTCCTCATCAAGTAGAGGAAGAGCCGGGCCCCCTGAAGGAAGTGATATTTTGTACCCAGAAGATCTGGACAGGAAGATAGGTAAGTATGATGGAGTGTGTGGGGCGGGTAGTATTGATGACATTCCGTTCCCGGAAACAGGAAAACAGATGGCCAATGGAAAATCTGAAAATGTGGCTGATCTGGGTAAATATACATTTTTGATAAAGTTAGTAAGTTAGAAGTTAGGCCGGGGAGGGTATTTAGTTTAGTGTAAAACTATTGCTTTTTCCAGGGAAAACCCCTTTAAGACTTGTCTATGTAAAAATAATGTGGTAGATAAATTTAAATTACTGGGCATTAGACCAGGATCACCAGATGTGCAAAATGTTGAATGAAATTATAATCTTACCTGTAACATAGTACATTTGCTTTTAATACAGTCATGTTGTCTGCTTGGTAAAATCAGCATACCAATAATGTAAACACCGTTCTCCTACATAGAAGATGCATGAAGAAATACCTTTGCTTTAGAAACCAATATTGTAAAATACAAAAAAAGATGCATTGTACTACATTAACCAGGAATCAATAAATCAGTAAAAACTAAACAGTAAACTGTAAAATCATGTCACTTAAAGGAACTGTTCAGCCAGAAGAAGAAAAGTGAATTGTAAGCCACTATCTACAGGGGACGGTTGCCTGTTTATTTTCCTCTGTGCTTTTTTTTTTTGCTCATATCTATTATGGCAGGGCTGGGAAAAACGTTTAGCTGCAGCATCCACAAAGGATTCTAAAGGTAGTCTGAGACACACCCCCTGTCTCATCATCAGTTCAGGCTGCTGCAGTCTCTTTTCTGCTGCAGCTCTGCCTGCTCAGATTGGCTGTTGTGTAAGGGCTAGTTCACACAGGGGCAAGGAGGCGGATTTTGACAGCGGATTTCACCTCAAAATCCACCTCCATACAATGGTGGTCTATGGAGACCACTAGCGTTCTTTTTTCCGCTAGCGGCATGTTGCCACTAGCGGAAAAAAGAAGTGAGCTGCCTTTCTTCAGGTGAATTCCGCGACTCAGCTGGCGGCAGCAACCTCCGGAGTCAGCCCATTCATTTGAGCCGACTCCGGCAACGGTCGTGGCAGGCGGGTGACGTGGCTCCCCGCGTCACTCTCAGTGCCAAAATCCCCTTCCCCCATGTGCAGGGGTGAGCCTGCTCCTTTCGCCGCCCGAGGCTAACTGCAGAAAGCCCCCCCCCGCGAGGAGGGGGCGGATCGGGGGCGTGGCCGGCGTATCAGGGCGTGGCCGTGTGAAGGGGCGGGGCTTAGTCCAGTTCGCCGGCAGAGAGTAGGCCCGGAGACTGCCTACTCTCTGCCTGAGCGTGGGGGGAGGCTGCTGGAGCAGCGCTGCTCCAGTGGCCTCCCCAAACCACCGCTCGGTGCTAAGCCAGTCCAGGACAGCTTGTCCTGGACTGGCTTAGGTTAGCAAAAATGCCGCCCTCCCTGAGGCCCTGGCATAGCGCCGCCTGAAGCACTCGCTTCAGGTCGCCTCATGGGAGGTGCGGCACTGCCCATGTGAACGCGCCCTTACAGTCTCAGCAGGCAGGCAGTGCATGAAGAGCTGATATCTAATGCAGCAAGGGCAGAGGGGTTATCAATTACGGACCATTACCCTACCGGTGTCAGAAAGATGATCATATGCACATATACAAAAGAAAATGAGTCCTTGTTACACAGCCAGATAAAGGAGCCTAACCTTTTCTTCAATTACCCGTTACACACTATCACTTTGGCAACATTTTGTTCTTTCTTTACTTAGCAAATCAATATTTTATAACATCCCACAGTACAATGTGCTATTAATTGAGCAATAATTCTCAAAACTGGGCATTCCAGCTTGACTCATGAACCTATACTGCAGTACACTGGCGGAAACTAAGTCTTATATGGAACAGTTAGCAGATGTATATTCTAAATTATACATGAAAATAAAAAGCACTAAAACTGCCTTGCCAGCTAGGATTTCTGATGGGCACGTTTGTTTCAAAAGGTTTATACAAGACATGTTTTTAGAAAGGCTGTCGTGGGATCCTTTATGGAAGAAAATATGAGAAAGCTTCTGGCAACTTCTTTTACCTCTTTCTCTTTGTATTTTTTTATTACCTATATGTAATTTAATATAGATGGTTTTTATCCACTTTTACCCACAAGTTTACCTGTCATTTCCTTTCAGAGCTATTTAAGATTATAATACAGGGTCCAGATCAGTGGCATAAGTACCAGGGTAGCAGCCATAGCGGCTGCCACAAGGCCCAGGAAATTAGGGGGCCTGGCGGACCCCTGATGTATTTTTATTTTTTAATAGGCCGTTACCTGTTGGAGTAACCCCAGCAGGTAACATGACCTATTTACTTATTGATCACCATTCCTGATCCTTTACTTCCCCTTCTGCGTCCAATATCATGTGGCTGGGGTATAGAAGGGGAATTGGAAACAGTAGTGAGCAGGAGAAGGGATTGGTAAGTGCGGGCGCGGGAATGCGCACGCCAACAAATACTGCTATTATTATACTCCAGCGCCTTTTCAGAAACGATGATGAGTGGCACAGGGGAGATCCACTTTGACTCCCATCAGTCTTTGGGCCTCTTTGGTGATGTCACGTGGGTCAGGCCGGTGTTGTGTTACATAATGATGCCAGCCTGGTCCACATGATGCCAACACTGAAGAGGGCCGAAAGCAACAGGGAGTGCAATGAAACCCAGGATAAGTAACACTGGTTTTTATGTTTTTCACCTCCGTTGGGCCTCCAATCATTATACTCTGGGGCAAAATACTGAGTTCGGGGGGTCAATGTGGAATATATTACTGTGTGCAGCGGCACTATGGGACATACTACTGTGTGCAGGAGCCACTATGGGGCATAATACTGTGTGTAGGAGCCATTGTGGGTCATAATACAATATGGAGGGGCCACAATACCATGTGGAGGGCCACTGTGGGACATAATGCCTTGTGCAATATGCTGTGTGGAGGCTAGGAAAGGGGGACCTATGTAGAGGGGGGGCAAGTCAAAAGTTTGCTCGGAGACCCAAACTTTGCTAGTTACGCCCATGGTCCAGATACCTCATGTGATTGAAACTGTTGTGACCAATAG
Source organism: Leptodactylus fuscus (assembly GCF_031893055.1). Taxonomy (NCBI): domain Eukaryota; kingdom Metazoa; phylum Chordata; class Amphibia; order Anura; family Leptodactylidae; genus Leptodactylus; species Leptodactylus fuscus. The sequence goes on along the minus strand of NC_134268.1, from coordinate 168,669,000 downwards.
CTGGCCAATTATGCCGATAGTTACCACCAAAATCGTGCAGCCATGGGTCGCAGAAGGTGGGTGTGTTTTGGCTGCACACAACTGCAGGCCATGCTGTCGCAAAAAGCCCCAAAATTACGGGCCAATTAATTTTCTAATATACAGTAACCCCTCTCTACTCTAGGCTATATATGTATGACAACACCTATTAAATCAACCCATTAAGTTAAATGCCCCAATTAAGGGAGCCTGAGAAACATGGTGAAACGCACATTGGAGAGGGTGGTCTGAGGGCCAGTGTGGCTGGGGCATTAGATTTCCTCACACAAGGTTAGTATTTGTATTATGGTGCTACTGACTGTATTTTGCTACTGTCATTGGTGATTCATGTCATGTATTACGTTGAATTGAATTGTGACATTGTTTATATACAAATATATTTGCACCATGGTTATCAACTGATAGTATCTTCTATATAGTTATTTTGTAGCACTATTTGCTTGCAGGAACCTTTTTGGGTTATCTTTGTATATCTTGCAGATATTGGGCATTTGTGTATTAGCAGCTGCTATTTTTATTGTAATATATCTAGCAATTATTAGCAATTAATTAATTGATTAATTAGCAATTAATATCTAGCAATTATTGTCAGGTATTGTTTACAACCATATATTGTTTCTTATATGCCGCTTGGCACATCATGAAATTCCCCATCCATCAATACCTGCAGACTACCATATAATATTTTTAATATTGTGATATTTTCTTTTTTTAATACATATATTTTTTAACTTTCAGATTATATTAGTCTATTATAATATTAGTCTTGAGAGTTGCCTTCCTGTAAATGTGCAAAGAAATATGAGTGTACCTGAACCACTTGATGAGCGTTTGTGTCATTGAGCACAAGTTCGGTAAGAGCTGCACAGCAAGCTAGAAAGAGAAAGAGACTTTCCAGATCATTAACATTCAGCATACATAGCTGCAATATGGTACAGTGCATTAGTAGGGAGACAAAACCACAAATTGCAGACTTATATTAATAATGTATTTTTGTCAATCTTAGTGCTTAAGAGCTAAACCGGTATAGGTGATAAGTGATAGATAATGTCTCCTGCCTCTAGCAATAAATTGCTAAGAAACTGTATATTAGTACCACAATTAATATTACTTTAGGATGCTTATGAAACCAAAACTATCCAGGGGCATGACCATAGGGGATACAGAAGTCCTTATTCCCCATATGAGTAGACTAGTTAGAGGGTCCAGTTACAAACTTTTCATTGGGCCGGAGAGGCTTCAAGTTACACCTCTGTAAATCTCAATCAAACACTGGCAATCCAGTCTGTATCATAAACAATTTCTTTCATAATCTGAATTTTTAACAGGATTGTATGGGAATTGGAGCAACCCAAGCCGCTGGTGCTTTTCCACCTTGTGCCAGAAGCCCTGAGCCCAATCAGTGGTCTTATCAGTTACTAGAGAGGGAACGGTGATATCACTCACATACATCACTGGTTCCTTAATAGCAGCAGATGAAGCAACTAGGAACTGGCACAGACAACAGACTGCCAGAGACAGATGAGTCTGCTTTTTTTTATTATTATATTATTATTATTTTTTTTTTATTTTTTATTTTTTTTAATTTTACTCGTTCCCTTGCCAACCTAGAGGTTGCTCAATTTCCTGGACAACTTCTTTAAGGAAGGGGCCCACGTAGCATAAACACCACAGTTTTGGAACATTGCAACATTGCTACACAATATGGAAAAATACATGCCGTGGACATGCTGCGATTTACAAAACCTTTGCAGTTTTGAAAATCACAGCGTGTTTACTATACCTACAGAAAAAACTGTGGATAGGTATAATGGAAGGAGAAAGTCCGCAGAGGAAACAAACCTCTTTGGACTTTCTGTGAAAGTGATGCAGAAAAAAAACTGATGCGTTGCTGCTGTGTTTTTTCCCACGTCGCTTTTTTGCTGCAGTCTGCTACATGAGGCGGTACTATTCCGTTATCGGGCCAGCAGCAGCGCAGTTCAGCAGCAGCTTTCGGGACAGCAGTTCAGCAGCGGGAATTACAATGACATCCGAGGACTGCTGGCCCGATGCTTGTGCCCAGTAACCAGTACATCGATGACCCCCCTCCCCCATCCTTCTCCTCCTGCCAGTGCTGCCCCCCAGCTCTCCTTACATCTTCCCCGTACCCTCTCCCCGCCACACGACTAGGCCTCACCTCAGCGCTAGTACCGAGACCGAAAGGAAAGACACCGGGGCTCAATCCAGGCCCTGACAAGAAACACGCCGACTATAGGAACGGTGAGCTACAGCGAGCCGGAGGGACAAACTTTCTGCAGCGTCCGGCGGCTATCTAGTAGCATTCATTGCTCAAGATTTACGGTGAGGCCTATTACAGGGAGAGGGTACGGGGCAGATGTAAGAAGAGCTGGGGGGCAGCACTGGAAGGAAGAGGAGGATGAGGGCATCGATCGATGTACTGCCTACTACACACAAGCACGGCCTCTATCATCGGGCCAGCATCGGCTTAGTCATGTGGCGGGGAGAGGGTACGGGGTAGATGTAAGGAGAGCTGGGGGGCAGCACTGGAAGGAGGAGGAGATGGAGGGGGGGTCATTGATGTACTGGCTACTGGGCACAAGCATCGGGCCAGCAGTCCTCGGATGTCATTGTAATTCCCGCTGCTGAACTGAACTGCTGTCCCGAAAGCTGGTGCTGAAATGCGCTGCTGCTGGCCCGATAACGGAATAGTACCCATGAGGCCTTAGCAAATCTGCGTTGGTAATCCGTTCGAGGGAGTCCGCATTGGCAAACGGTGTGCAGTGAAAGCACATGAACCCCATAGACAATAATGGGATCCGTGTGCTTTCCACACGGTCTCTGCACGGAACATGCAGACAGGAAAGTATTTCATGATCTACTTTCTTGTCCACATGACTTGTGCGGAGACTGTGTGGAAAGCACACGGACCCCATTGTAGTCTATGGGGTCTGTGTGCTTTTACAGCACACCGCTTGCCAATTCGGACTCCCTCAAACGGATTACCAACGCAGATGTGAACAAGGCCTTAGCCTAAGGTGAATGTACACATTAGACTTGCATGGGCCAAACCTACTGATTTCACCAGACTGCCTAATATATGGTATCTGTTCAGGTGTTGAGCATTCGTTTAACCTAGGGTGGGAGATGGTCAGGCATGTTAAAACTAAATTGAATTGCAGCATGCCTGATCTTTTTTTCTCTCTTTCCATACTACACAATGTGTGCATATTATGGAGCGTTCATAAGAAATAGTTGTCATCCAAATCAGCATAAAGTCAACAGGTGCTGAAAGTTTTAAACTTTACAGTTGTAGATTGAAGAGCAAAAAATAAGTCAGATATGATGGATAAAAACTTATTGTATGTGCTTACTCTGATATCAGAGCAATACAACACGGCTCATTTCAAGGCACTGCTCAAGTAGGAAATATGTGAGTCTCCATTGCAGATTCTGTATTTTTTGACAAGAAAAGCTTGTACACAGTACCAGACACCGCTACAGAACACAACAGACTCCACTGTGCCAATGAAGTATACCGTGTATTTAACCTGGTTCAGCATTGCAACTTCTTTTAAGTATGAAAGCCACAATGCTGTGAACAGAGCCTACTTCTTTGGTATCCAAATACTTAAGATCTTGCCTTACACAAATATGAATAAAAATGTATGCCTACAGGGTAAGGAAAAGCATTTTATTAAATCATGTTTATTATGTTAAAGAGAAAACAAAGCAACTTGCCAATAAAAATGATAAATCAAGGTGGTGAAAACTGTGGCTATATATAAACAAGACGTCAGCTGGCGACAACTTTCTCAACTGATGTCACTTCAAGTGGTTATGTAGCTGTAATGACTAACAGCTCTAGTACTAGTTCTAGTACTACACCCATATAACACTAAGGGGTTTACCAGTAGAGGATGGGGGAATAATTTTAAAATACACATTACTTACTTTATTTATTTAAGGCAGTACTGTTATATAGTCAATAAGAAAGAATTCTATCGCCAGAAAATACCTCTAGAAGAAAACCAATTTTCCGGAAAACAGTGAGGTAGATTTACCAATACTGTCTGAGGCTGAGGCTTTTCCCTTGTTTTAAATCTACTCCTGGCTTTGGCCAAAAAAACAAAAACAAAAAAAAAAAAAAACAGCATAAAGTGCAACAAAAAAATGCTGCGTTTCTGCAACATGGGGCTATAGCCTAAAAGTAAGACAGTACAAACTTAGATTAACCTATTCCCTGCCGACCATGTAGCTACACGTCCTCCCAAGGTGGCAATTCTATAGCCTATCACGTAGCTAACATGTCCTTAATACTAATGCCGATATCTCAGGACTGGATGGGGCTATGATGATGGTTTTAGATTCATTTTAAAGATGAGAATTTCATCCATACCAAGGTCTTCATGATATCCCTTACAGTTCCAGAGCGATTTACTATTGAAAACGCTATTTGGCATTGAGATCCAATTGCAGGACTCAATTCCTGACAGCATTTTCAACAGTGAATCGCTCCGGAACTATAAGGGTTATCATGAAGACCTTGGAATCATAGATCTTCCTCAAGTAGAGCCGACTGCGCATGCCCGCGGCCATTTTTTGCTCAGTATGCTCTGTACTCCGTAGAACTACACAAATGTACTGCACATGCGCAGTACGCTCAAGTAAGTGACCATAAAATGGCTGCAAGCATATGCAGTTGGCTCTGCCCGAGGCCCAATGGCAGAGCCAACTGTGCATGCCTAGAAGGCTGAAGCCCAGCGCCAGAAGAAGAAGCGGAGAGAGGCGTTCCAGAGAAAGATAAAGGCATCACTGGAGAGCATTGGGGACGACCCCAGTGCTGTTTGAGAGCGTGGGTCCGCCCCCAGTTCTGCGAGAGAAGTCATTTGCATACAGAAGAAAACCGGAATTTCTACCGAACGGAAATTAATAGGTGCCGCTTTACTGATTCCAGCACACTTGAAATTATTTCTGAAGCCCAAAACATTTTGCAATCAGTGCAGTTCTTTTCAGTGCCTGACATGTTAACTAAACTCTCTAATGTCTAGTGGGTGATGTCAGACAGAAGAAGGCAAGAGTCAGTGACACAGAGCTCCAATTAGAGACAGACAGTGTCAGAGTTCAGTCCTGCCCCCTGTGACTGCCCGTGACTGCTCCTGCCTGAAACCACCCACTTAACATTGGAGAGTCTGTTTAGGATATCAGGCACCAAAGCTACACCACTTATTATTCACTAATGCTGGGGGCTACAGAAGAAATTCCAACTGCACTTGAATCAGTTGTGGGACACCTATTAAAGGATGCAAAGACCTCGAGTTGTTGGAAATGCTTAAAGGCTCTCTATTACATCTAAGCAGGTTAATGACACATTCAGATGTGACTTTACAGTATTTAGAAACTTATATATACATTTACCCCAATTTCCATTAGTTTATGTTTCTTTGCACATAACAGATAATGTTACCTGCTTGGAGTGAAACAGTGTTTTCTTGTATTTCTCTTGGGCTCAAATCTTCAGATAAATAAAGATGCCGAATCCGGCCTGCAGCGTTTGCACTTGACAAGCTCCCGATAGACGAACGATCAGAAACCAGATACTGTTCCCTGGAAAGACGTAAAAGTGATATATTACAAATGATATGGTGTTAAACAAGAGCTTTCACTGGCATTGTGATATGATTAACTGGCTGTTCCTGGCTGTTGTGTTAACATCTCTTGTATTTTCACATTTGAAGAAAGTCAGATTTTTTGTGCTTTTATGTCTAGTGATATACTATGTAACAATTTCAAGTAAACATCATAATAAATGCAACCAGAGGAAAAAAAAATCTATCATCCTCAACATTTTCGTATCAGTTTGCTTACTTAACGGGGTTGTCCCATCACAAGGATCCTATCTATACTGCTTGTTAATGTGGATGTAAGACTTTTCCTAAATACATTGCTTCAGCAAAACTGCTTTGTTTGTCCACTAGCTTACTTTATTCAATTCATTGTTGACACAGCCCTTGACTTATCTGCTCAAAAGTCAAGGGATGTATCTGCCTGCTCTCAGGAGGAGGGAGGAGGGGCTAAGTGCACGGGAGCGAGCCTGTGTACCTAGCTATTCCTGTGTCTACACCATGTGACCTAGGTCCTGCACTCAGATAGGGGAGAGGAGCTGCTTTCATTTCTGAACTGTCTTCTGTTCTCCCAGTTATCAGGCTAGCTAATTCAATTGTGTTCATTATGGCAGAGACAGGCAGCCTCTGTATGTAACACAGAATGGAGTTGCTGCTGCCTGTACTTCATAGTCCAATATGGGTGGGCGGAGCTACATGCTAATTTTTTTTTTTTTTTTTGGGGGGGCGAGCTAAACGGCAGGTTGCATGTGAAACCCCGCCCACCAAATGATGCAAGAAACCAGGAAGAAAGAAGATTTTACAGTAGTGAAGACTGGTGAGTATGCGACGTGGGAATACCCCTTTAAAGGTGACAGATAGAATCATCTGCTTAAAGTGTGTACTTATTGTGAAGTGAGGGGGTTAGTTACCCCCATTTAGGTTCTAAACAAATCTAGTCTAAGCTTTGAAAAATAAGGGGAGAGGAGCTAGCATATACAATGTTACAAATGTGCAAAAATTCTGTACCGGATGTGTATGAATCATAATAAGGGCATTCAAATTTGCCAGAAGACGAAAAGAAAACCAGTTCCTTAGGATAAGGCCCCATGTAGTGAGCAGCAGCCGAAAAATGCTGCATTTTTTTCCTGCACTGTTTTTCACAGAAAGTCTACAGAGATCTGCTGACTTTCTGACTCTATTATACCAATAGGGAAACCAGTAGCGTTTCTGTAGGTATAATTGACATGCTGCAATTTACAAAAACACAAGTACTGTATTTTAGAAATTGCAGCGTTTCCTCTGTGGATTTCTTCTGCAATGGGTGGATGGGATTAACCAGAATCCCATCCACTTTGCAAGGACTGTAATGCGCAGCGTTTTTTTTTGCAAGCGTATACACTGTTTCTAGTATTTTCACCCTGTAGACCTTTAGGACAATGTGTATTTTCTGAAACAAAACAATCATACCCTTTCAAAATGTGGAGCAGCTGTTTGATCCCACCCCACGTCCGAATTTCCACACTGATTTCTGGGTCTTCACAGATCTGAACCAAGATCCAGACAACGCTCCACAGCAGCTTTAGGTGGTCAGAGTGAAGCAGACTAAGAAGAGTTGGAACGCCATCGTAAATCTTCACTTGTTCCTTTACATCAGACTCTGAACAGAGAAGACGTAGGAGCTCTGCTGAAAGCCTGCAGATTAAACAAACATATTCATCATGTCATGTTTTCAATTACTTTTTCCATAGTCTCCGAAGTGAAAATAATGTGACACTGTGTACGTAGCTTTTGCATTTCTTGACAAATTTTGCTGCTAGTTCAAGAAAGATAAACGAGAAAATAAAAGGTAATAGCGTAAAAGAGGAGTGAAACAATGTGTGATACTCGAATGGCATCAAATCTAGTTTAGAACACTCTTGAAAAAAGGCCAAGAGCAAAACTGCAACTTCAGAAAGAATGATAATCCCATATGTTAAAGGAGCTGCACCAATCTATTCTGTCATACACAAAACATATACATCTACACCTAATCCTCATGAATCATCCCTCACAAAGAATGTAATCTTCAGCTCTTTTGAGTGTTTTTCTGCTTGTATTTGTTGTTTTTTTTAACTTGTATTTGACTTCTCAGTGCAGTTTTTGTATGTTACCACATATATAGTTTTTATTGTTATGTTGTTAACATTTCACTGATTTTATACACAATTTGTATGCCTTATCTTACCCAAAACAGGTTGCCCATTTATTTTTCCTGACACTTTAGACTTAAGTGTATATGTATTTTTCATCTATTTTTGGTCTAATACAATACTATACATATAGAACTGAGAAAAACAAAGTATTCCCTCTTTGAATTCTACGGTTGTACATATCAGGACGTAATAAAATATAACCTCAGATGAACAACTCATCACCTCCCAGAAGCCATATCCGTTCACAAACTGTATGAGGGCATCATTTAGGCTGAGGGCTGGTTCACATCTGCGTTTGGTATTTCGTTAGGGGAGTCCGCTTGGGAAAAAATATAGACGACCAAGCATTTTCAGACACAGGGATACCTAATTTATATGTGTTTCACAGTATTTTCTAGTTTTATATGTATTATAGGGAAAGGAGGTAATTTAGAAAAAAAAAAATTTTACTTTTTTTATTTTTTTTTTTTAACTATTTTATTAGCACCTAAGGGGACTTGAACCTGCAATCATTTGATTATGATTTGATTTGATTATGGGCAGCACGGTGGCTCAGTGGTTAGCACTGCAGTCTTGCAGCACTGGAGTCCTGTGTTCAAATCCTGCCAAGGGCAACATCTGCAAGGAGTCTGTATGTTCTCCCTGTGTTTGCGGGGGTTTTCTCCGGGTACTCCGGTTTCCTCCCACTCACCAAAGACATACTGATAAGGAATGTAGATTGTGAGCCCTATATGGGACAGGGACTGACAATATCTGTAAAGCGCTGTGGAATATGATGGTGCTATATAAGTAAGCATAATAAATAAATAATAATAAATAGTTGATTGTAAGTCCCATAGAATGAAATACAAGTGTATTGCAGTCATTGGGAGATTCCATACATTACTACTGCGGCTGGACATAGACTAGTCACAATAGTAATATTCCTATGACAGGCCTGGGAGCCTTCAGCAGGCTCCCAGCTGTCACAGGAACAGGTCGCCTCCTGTGACCTCCACGCGGACAAGCTGGCCTGCAACTTTAAAGGTGTGGGGACTGGTCCCGGGGGCTATTTTTAAACTTTGGGGAGTCTTTGAAGTATTAATGCCTGCGATCAGAGAAGATTCTGATTGCGGGCAATAGCTCCAGTGTCTCCGCTGTACATTACTATTGCTATGGCAACCGCTCTTCAGCAGAGGGACCACCATTATCCTTATAGACCCGGCATCTGCTGTAATAGAACAGCGGATGCTGGGGAGGTTTTTATAGTCCATACTCTGACTATAAAACGCACCCCCATTTTCCTCCCAAATTTGGGGGAGGGAAAAAAGTGTGTCTTTGGTCCAAAAAATACGGTAATTGTTCATGCCCATTGTCATCAAACTTACCTTTTAGAGAGCAGATCATATTCTTGCAGTATCATCATCAGACTTTCTACGATACTGAGTTCACTAACTGCAGTTCTGCATTCTGGGCTGAAAAAATAAAAACAACCATTTCATACAGATGTCCATTTAAGACCACAATCTTTTCACCGTTTTACAGGGACTATGCATGTACATTTCCTGATCTACTGTATAAAATATATATATATATATATATAAGTAATTGGTCAAAGACACAAGATTTTTAAAGAGACTATTTGGAGTATGAAGTATACTAGCTTCTGGTTCAGATTCTGCATGTTTGGAATCTTAAGGTGCATTCACACGGAGGAAAATGGTGCTGAATTTGGTGTGGAATCCACGTCAGATTGAGCGCTGAAAAAAAAGCCTCCGATTGACTTCAATGGGTTCCTTTTCTGCAAGCATCTGGATATTACCTGATCTGCATACGTATTGTTTGGGCCCCTTCACACGGCATAAGCGTGCCGCTCATTTAAACATGTATACACGTGTCCGAGCACGGCGCTTCAAAACAGAGCCCATTGATTTCAATGGGAAGCGTGCATATATGCCGATATATGCGCGCTTCCCATTGAAATCAATGGGCTCTGTTTTGAAGCGTCGCGCTCGGACACGTGTATACGTATCTAAATGAGCGGCGCACTTACACCATGCGAAAGGGACCTTATACTTCCTGTGTCCTGTTCAGCAAGAGGGAGGAGGGGGGTGAAATACAGGAAGTGAGAAGAAGAGACAACAGGCTGAAACAGTGAGATATGGCAGATTTGCTGCAGAAATTTCTGTTACCAAAATTAGTTCTAATAGTGTTGCTGGTTGAAAAGCAGACTTGTAAAGAGTTAACATTAGAAATAAAATTAAAAAATGATTCGTAAGAGGGACCTAAGACCTCACTTTTACCAGTGACTCACCTTTCAGCCAAACTTGTAAGAGCAAGGAGGGCGCCCAGTAACACATTACTGTCTCTTGCAGCTAAGAGTCTCACAAGGGTCTGAAAGCACAAAAAAAAATAGAATGACTGTATATGAGGGCAACAGGGTTAAGTGGCTGTCAGACACTGATAGCAGTGGTGAGGCTATATGTAAAACGGTCCATCTTTAACTCTATGAGTGCATAGACGGCTGCAGAAACTCTGGGCTCCCTCTCTTACCTGCCCTCCCCTGCTACTCCAAAAAATTTAACAGTATAGTGAAGCAAAAAAGAAAACAAACTCCGTAAGCAATATCCCTTCACTCTATCCATATCCCTTCACTTCTGCCAGCATATTTATTGATCATGTTTGATTCAAAGGAGTTAGCTGTAAGTATCAGTCTTGATAGTCTAAGCAGGGTCAATGTTGTATATCACAACCCCACTTCTACCACTGATCTCATGTGGAAAAATAGCACCTCTCAAGACCACCATGGGGTAAATGTACACCAGCAGACAGCTGTCCATAGAGTATACTTTTTTTTTTTTTCCCATCAGTATGTCTTTGTAGAATGGGAGGAAATCCATGCAAACACGGGGAGAACATACAAACTCCTTGCAGATGTTGTTCCTGGCGGGATTCAAACCCAGGACTCCAGCGCTGCAAGGCTGCAGTGCTAACCACTGAGTCACCGCAGTATACTTTCTTCACTGGGCGGCAGGTAGAATTATTTAATCAAGTACAAAAGAAGGTTAAATATTATACAATAAAAGACATGACATTTTCTGAAATACTTTGTGTTTCATTTCCTCATTAGTTTCAGTGGATAGAACATTAATGTTATATCTAGACCCAGATCGGGGAATAGTAACACTCCTCAGGGAGAGTGTGCACCTTCACAGGTGAATGGAGATTTACAAGCCATTTCTGCTCCACTTGGGGGTTATGGGAAAATAATATGCAAATCTGTTCTCCAGGATGTAATTACGAGAACCATGCCTCTGTTTGCTGCCCTTTAGGGCCAGCCCCCTTAACATCATGCATGACTTTAAAAAGTCTAATAACATAATGCGGGGATTAATGCCAAACTAGTATTTCTATTCCAAAAGGAACACATTTTCTGCTGCGGACAGCACTGTTTCAATCTGTTGGATCTCTTCAGCGCAGCGCAGGGATACTAGTTTGGCAGAGTGAAGGTGCACACTCTCCCTAAGGAGTGTTACTATCCCCCTGATCTTGGTCTATAGTCTCTTACTCTGTTCAAACTGTTCTCCTAATTACATCCAAGAGAACAGATTTGCATATTTTTTCCCATATCTAGACCCATGCCAGCTGTCATGATCATGGCCTCACATGCTGAGCTTGGAGACTGAACTTTACCATCCTTATCTACTCCCTGAGACCACTTTTTACCTAAAGTACATTTTCTGGAAACCACATCTTTAAAATTAAAAGGAATCTCTGTTTCTTTGTCATTGGTGACACCATCCGGTGATCCTGTATATAGATGAACAGAGCTGCTCCCCCTGGAACCAGAGGCCTAGGAAGAAGGGAGTATTATGCTTCGTTCACACTTGTACCTGATATCCGTCCGCTTGCAAACAGTTTAAAAATAAAAAACGGTTTGGTACAAAAAGGATACCAAACGGTTACAGAATGGATACCAGACTGTCTTTTTAGATGATAGTCAATGGGTGTCCGTCAAAAAAACCGGACCATTTGTGTCAGTTTTCTGTTAGTTTTTTTCAGTTTGTGTCCGTTTTTGACCAGTCCATTTTTTTTCTTCTTTCTCCTTCTTCATTCTGAGCATGCGCAGAGGAAAAAAACGAACTGCAAAATTGACACTATTTTACTTTGCAATCTGTTTATAATCCATCTTCCTTAGACCTCAATGTTAAAGAAAATGGTTTTGAGGTGGTCCATTCTGCATCCTTATTTTTCATACGGACACAAAGTCCTGCAAGTCAGACGAGCAGATAAACGGCGTGAAGGGTCTAAATGCACACCTGCGGATTGGTTTAAAAACCCATTGAAATGAATTGGGTTTTAAACAAACTGGTTCCAAATAGTTTTTCTGATCTTAAGGCGGATTCACAAAGACCGGATATCAGGCGGAAGTGTGAACGAATCATTAGTTTGTTATATTTATAGCCAGACTAACATCAGTATTAAATAATAAAAAAAGGGACAACCACTTCAATGTGCCCATAGACTCATGATATATGTTATTGTCCTTCACCATCTCTTACTTTGTGCACGCCACTCTGTATTACCCACTCTCTTTGATCTTTAGCAGCAGCAAGTTTTTGAAAGATATCTGTAAGAATAAAAAAAAAAAAATTGTTTTATAGCAAGATTAGAATGAAAATGATTTAAATGAAAACAAATCCTAATAACGTTGTTCTCTAAACGTCTAGATCAGGGGTCCTCAAACTTTTTAAACAGTGGGCCGGAGGAAGAGCAGGTCGCACAGATATCGGGAGCGGTGCCCTCCAATAGATAAAGTGAAGCGCGCTACATGGCCTGGCCCGAGCTCCCCAGGAGCTTCATTATAAATGCATGCCTGCCGGCGTTGTCGGCGGGGCCAGACAGAAGTGCTTGGCGGGCCGCATGTGGCCCGCGGGCCGCAGTTTGAGGACCCATGGTCTAGATAATGGGCCTTCTGGATAAAATTCAGCTCGTATGAAAAGTGTCAGTTACCCATAGCAACAAACCAGATCATGCCCTTCATTATCAAACCTAGTGATAAAAAGGCAGTGCTGGACACCAAGCCTTTATGTGAGGTCTATCGTGCGATGCCAACAAGTTGATTCCAAAAGTGAACCTTGCTTTACAGTGCTTATAAAGGGTTAAGCTATTGTAGTGCTAGGAGTGTTTGCTATGCAGTTTTATTTTTTTTCCATGGCCTTAAGGGGGGGGGGGGGGGGAGTATACAGTACCTAGCATCCAGGTGAATAAGACATTTAGAAGGAGCAATGTGGCAATCTGTCAGTTGACAGCAGATCTGGATAAATCAATTTGTCAGATAGAAGCCAAGTTCAGAATATACATAGTCCCTCAAATTCTGCTTTGGAGAAGTATAGTATGAAGTCTAGTAGTCACCCCATATGCCAGGGCCACACTGTTAAAGGAAGTCTCCCACCTGCCCCTAGACTAGACCTGGGCAAAGCCCAGCCCGCGGGCCATATCCGGCCCTCTGACTGATTCAGACCAGCCTGCACAGCTTGACTAGGGAGGCGTGTCTAGGGAGGCGTGTCTTAGTGCCGGCAGGTCAGTGCAAGAAGATGGAGACGTGTGGTGTGTGTCATAAGGTACTGAGAGGGGAATGTGAGATGCAGGGTGGAGAGTGTGTGTGTGTGTGTGTGTGTGTCTATATGTGTCTGAATGTGTGTGTGTGTGTGTCTCTATATGTGTCTGAATGTGTGTGTGTGTGTGTGTGTGTGTGTGTCTCAGTAACCTAGCGGTAGAGATGGAAGGGAAATGTTATACTAGGGCAGAGATGGCAGATGGAGGGGGGACATGAAGCTGGGGGAGAGATGGAGGGAGGACATGAAATGGGGAAAATGAAGGGGGATATGAAACTGAGGGAGATATGGAGGGGTACATGAAACTGGGGGTAGATGAAGAGGGCACTTAAACTTGGGGGACATTAAACTGGGGACAACTGGAGGGGGCATTAAACTGTGCAGGTAGCTGGAGGGGGACCTGTCTGCCTCTAGTTGCCCCCAGTTTAATGTCACCCTCCAGCTACCCCTACGGTTTAATGTCTGTTTCCAGCTTCCTGATTTTAATGTCCCGCTCCAGCTGTCAATTTATTGCCCCCTCTAACTACCCCCACTGTTTAATGTCCCCCTCCAGCTGCTCCAGTTTCATGTTCCCTCCAGTTTCCACCAGTTTAAACTGGTGCACCAGGAGAGGGACCTAATACTGTGGGGCAGTTGGAAGGGAACATTATAATGTGGGGACATATAGTGTACGGGTGACTGTAGGAGGATTATACTTTGTGGGGGCACATGGAAAGATGATTAGGAATGGGCAGAGTCAACGTAGAAGCGGGTGGAGCTAAATTTGCAACAGCACGGCCCTCTAGCATAGTTTCAATTACTTATGCGGCCCCATAGGAAAATTAATTGCCCACCCCTGCCCTAGACTATGTAACTACTAACACTGAATTACACAGCACATTACAGCACACCTCTCAACTTTCAAAGCACAGAAAGAGGGACAAAATGTGTGGCGCTATGTTGTCTACACCCATTCTCACCCATTTTTCCATGTGTCCCCACACAGCATAATGCTCCTGCAGTCACCCTAACATTTTATGCATTACAGCATGAAGCCCCTCTCCTCTTTCCCCAGTTTAAACTGGGGGCAAATAGAGGAGGTCATTAAACTGGGGCAGCTGGAGGAGGACATTAAACTGGGGGAAACTAGAGGCAGACATGTCTCTTCAGCTACCCCCACGATTTAAAGTCCTCCACCAGTTGCCCCAGTTTAATTTCAACCTCCAGTTTAATGTCCACTCCTCCATTTACCCCCAGTTTAACTGACCTCCTTCATCTGCCACCAGTATAATGTCCCCTATTATCTCTCCCCAGTCTAATGTCCCCCCAAACTTTAACATAATAAAATCACTGATATTCGCCTCTCCTCTCTCCCCTTATGTCTCTTCTCCTGGACTGTTCAGGGAACTGCAGGAGCAATGTGAGTGGCGTCATCGCATCACGCCTAGAGCTCCCTTGGCCAGAGCGTAGCGAGGAGAACAGTGGTGAAGCAAGAGCTGTCCACTCCTGCTTCACCATTGTATTCAACTCATCTGCGCCCTCTCCAGACGCAGATGAGTTAAATCCAGGATATACCTCACACTGACCAAGACCATGGGACAGGACCCAAAATCCGTGACTGTACTGCAGAATCCGGGATGGGTGAGAGGTATGTTACAGTGACCTAAAAAGGTATCTTGTTTTGTAACGTTTGTAGATTTGGAGAAAAGCATCTTTGACATTTTATGTAAATGAGGCAATTGGTGCACAGGGGGTGGGACCGAAACCCTCAGAGCACTGTTCTTGCTTCTCAATTAGGATGTGTGATGTCATGGCAGTGGGAAGAACAATTCTGGTGCTGCAGGCCTTAGATGGTAGGGGTTTGGGCAGCAAAAGCATTGTTGCTGAGAGTTGAAGACTTCAAAGTTGTTTACAACAGTGACATATATGTAACATATATGTTATTTATCACTGTGACGTGCTCTGTAACATAGTGTAGACAGTTGAATGTGTTTGGGGGAGGTTGTAGATTTGCTGTCGTTCCTGTGCATCTTAGATAAGTGGCTGTTTATAAATTTATAAATGTATACAGGAAATAAAAGTAGGTCCTTAATTCTCCCTCCCTCGAACAGCACCATTCTAGTACTAAAGGTTTTGGTCCTCACCAAATTTTATTCAGAGATTAATGTTGTGACCATAGGCTAGTTCTATATCCCTTCTTTATATTACAGTTACAATTGAGTTCCCTGAGTAAGTTTTCACAGTCATCTGGGCAGGAGAATATTGCCACCCCTCCAGTATCCACATGGATCACATCTGTACAATCTTTCTGTTGCTCTACTAGCAATATATATTATAAAATATTCTTTGGCAAATATTCATACTTACAAGTCATATTGACCAGCTTGTCAACATTAAATTCATCTTCGCCAGATGAAAGGTATGTATTACAGGTTGTCTGCATGTACTGAAAATAGAAACAGTCATTCAACAAATGCCCAGCAGAGGGCACATTAACACTAAAATTCATGCATTATCTACGTGGCGCAGTAAAGAATGATAGATGGTTACTTCAAAGCCTGCAGGTCTGAATGGCTGTAGTTTATTTGGTACAGTTTATGGACTAAAATGAAAAAAATATACCAAAAATTCAGCTTTATTTGTTACGGTTTAAAACACAAAGCAAACTCAGGCTAAATTTTCATGTGCAGATTTTAAGGGGGTTACCCGAATCAAAAGTTGTCAACTGGTGCCTCCGTTGCTGAGATATTGCCATTTTTATCAATATGCAAATAAGTGACAGGTAAGAGGAAACGCTCTATTTGCTGCTCTTGAGTTCATTTGTATATTGATTAAAAAAGGCAGTATCTTGTCCAAGGGGAAACAACATTTGATTCTGGTGCCAGTAACCTATTTATCTATGAGGCTGGGTTGATATGTATAGTAAATCCTTATACTTGAAAGACAGAAAGAGTTACTAGAATCTGTAAATAACGTTCTATGATAAATAACATGGAGCAACTCTCACCTGGTGTCTAAAAGAGCAGCTCATCCAGGCACAGGTAAAGAGAAGTACAATAAGTACAAGAAGCCCCTTAATCTAAAATCAGTTACTTTAATAGATAAGCATAAAGAAAATGCCACAGCCATACCACATAGGTCATATCTGTACTCATATTGATAATACAACCTGACAATGAGTGATTTAAAGGGCCATACTGAGGATAAGGCTATTGGTCACTCCATAGTTCTCAAGTGTGTCATGGTCTGACCAAGCAGGGTCCCTTATATATAGTGTGAGAAGGTGACAGGCAGAGTGCCGGAGTCCTGGTATATCTCCTCCAGGTTTCTGACCTATGTGTGGTCCAGGGAGGGTCTTGAGTAGGCCTCAGCCCAGGTGTAGGTCCTGGGCTCATTAATGGGCCATAAAAGGCTGCAGAGCCTGCACTTCAAGGCAAATCCTGGGACCGAGAAGAGGCGCTTGGGTCTGGCTATGTTATCTGTTTGTTGTTGTGACTAGTAGTAAGCCACACGTATAGTTAGCCTTGTTCTGTTTAGTTAGTACTCAGACAAGCAGGTTTTTGTTTCACGTTTTTGTACTTGAAGTGAAGGTTTATTTTATTTTGCTATTTTTTCAAATAAATCTGTTTGCACCAGATATGGTGTCCCTGTCTCTGACTGGTTGGGTCCGCATCATTGCTGCTACTGAGCTACCTTCCACACACTAGATACCCTCCCTATCTTGCTATGATTTTGGTTTCCCCCGATGAACCATGGAAACGAGGGGAAATCAATTGGGATTATTTTACTGCAACTTGGACAACTTTACTGCAATTTATGGGCATTGTTAATTTCATTTGAAGATATATGGACTACAGGATCCTTCCATAATATTGGAGCCTGATCTTTCTGGATGACATTATCACTACAAGTATAGATACAACCTTATGTCATATGATTTTTTTAGTGGTACTGTCCCGAAAGCTGGTGCTGAAATGCGCTGCTGCTGGCCCGATAACGGAATAGTACCTAATAAAACTTACCAGTGAATTTCCTGCACTAGTTAAGCTAATGTTCATTCTGGTTCCCCATTGCTTTTGCAGAGGGCAGTGGGGGAGGCCAGAACTCTTGTTCCTCTGTCTCCCCTGCAGGTGCTCTTGCTCTGTTATTTCATTTACTCTCCAGAGACTCAAGCCACAGCTCCAATCAACAGAATGGCATTGGTCACATGACTGAAAGTTGGATTGGCTGAAGAGGAGACAGGAATAAGATTTCTGTCTTCCCAAAATGCCCTCCACAAATATAATGAACAGAGCTCCAGGGAACAAGGGTCTGCATTAACAATAGAGCTTAACCAACACAGGGAATGATCTGGTAAGGCTGGCTTCACATCTTTTATCGGAGTCAACTTTCACCGGAGTCTCTGGCACAGGTCCCTCTAAAATTGACAGATAAAGAAGTCCTGCAAACTTTTTTGTCCAGTGGACTCCATTAAAGTCAATGGTGTCCCCCAGTTTTCATTTGTACACAGACGCAGGTGTGAAAAGTTCCACAGTACATAAACATAATCAACCATCAGCTACAAAATTAAAGTAAAAATAAAGTAAAGATATGAGTACCTGTGCAAGAATGTCAACTCCATTAACTTG
Source organism: Leptodactylus fuscus (assembly GCF_031893055.1). Classification (NCBI taxonomy): domain Eukaryota; kingdom Metazoa; phylum Chordata; class Amphibia; order Anura; family Leptodactylidae; genus Leptodactylus; species Leptodactylus fuscus. The sequence continues at coordinate 168,650,962 of NC_134268.1, read as the reverse complement.
ATGAAGAACCCCCTAATTATAAAAAAAAAAAAAAAATAATTTATCACCTTAACAATTACATCGTAGACTAATAATATCATGTATTATTGTTTCATTAAATTGGGGGCAGATATGTCAGTGTGTACACATATAGCAATTCAAAGTGTGTATACGTTACTGTTACTTTGATAAATGTGTTAGGAAAAACAGGATTGGAAAAGCTGTGTTTCCAAAAATGTGTGTGTTTTTGAAAAGCACAGCATGTTCATTTTAGGTACAGAATCGCAATATATTTAATACGGGAAGAAAAACAATGAGAAAAAAAAGCAGCAAAAACACAATAAAAATTGCTGCAGAAAAAAAAAAAAAAATTGTTGTATTCCGCAGCAATTTCTAGCTACATTTTGTTAAGCAGGGCCTTAGAATCTGAAATACAAAAATAAATAACTTCGGAACACATTTAACGGTTAATATGTTGTCCATAGTTTCTACAGACGTGATAAATTGGCCGCTATAGTCATGTTACATGTCATCATTCATCACTGTTTTATTGGATGTCATTATGTATGTAGCTGGAAGAACCATGAAGAAAATGCAGCGGATTGGTTACAAAATACTCTCTGACTGTCCCAATCATCTGAACGTGGCTAGCAGAAAGCCATGGGATCCCACCAAAAACAGCCCTATTCAGACTGAACTGAAATATCTGCAACAAATCTACCTATCTAACGTCAAAGTGACCACTCCTGCCATGTCTGTCTGATTTTAAAATAGGGAATTGCTAGACATGGGAACCCTTGATGTGGGTTACAAAGTTATGTGTTTTGGATAAAATCATAGTTATTAATGAAGTCAGGACTTGTTATGTTGGCTGAGGGAAATGGGGTACTAGTGTTTTTGGGGTGTACATATATAGATGCTGGACAGACTGTCTGACCTCAAGGTTTGGGAATCATAGCTAGCATTGTGCACCTCACATTAACATGGCACCTTATATGCTAAGCAACCATTAGCATCATAGACTGTAGGTGTGCACATGTGCAGCCTCCACCATATACCATGTGGGCATGTCTGCATCCTGCAGTGAACCATTGCTTCATCTAATGTCAGGTAAATATGGCCTCATTGATAGAAATCTTGGCATGCCTGTTTCAGTAAATATAAGACAAGATGCTCCAGAATTGTATCTTTACATTGTTTTACTCTTCTGTTATTCCTCCTGGAAAAATAACAATTGTTGCAAAAAAAATTGACAACTGGGCGTGGACATTGCCCTTGAGTATGCTTAATGTACACTGAATCTGTCAGGACTGAATGTACACTTACAGCCTGGTGTGTGGTGGATATTATGTCTGGATATTAATAAGCTTATGTATTTCAGTAGTGATGTGGTGATGATGATGATGGTAAAACATGTCTGCCATTTAGGCTAAGGCCCCATGGGCCGTAATCGAAGCACTAAAGCGCTGTGCAAAGTACCGCTGTGTGAATGCATTGTGGTTCTCTCTGCAGTGCTTTTAAGAGAAAGTTCACTGAGTTTTCCTCTGCGGACTTTCTCTTAACACTATATCTATGGGAAAGCCGCCGGCGTTTCCGTAGATGTAATTGACATGCTGCGATTTGCAAAGCCACAACGGCTTTGCAAATCACAGCATGTCCGCACTACGATTTTTTCCGCAAAGTGGGGATGGGATTCGCATGAATTCCATCCACTTTACCTGCACTTTACAACACTGTGATTTTCCCCGCAGCATCTCCGCTGCGGGCAAATCGCGGCGTTTACGTCCCGTGGGGCCCCGGCTTTAAAAAGCTATACAGTACCAAGCTGGGTAGAGACAATCAGTGCCTCTGCTCCTTTGTTACCGGAATCTATGGGGTCTCAGCACCTGGACTCACCAATACATGTCACCAGTGGCGTAACAATCGCGGTCGCAAGGGATGCGACCACAACCGGGCCCAGAGGGGTACAGGGTCCGCGACAAGCTGGAAATGGCCGGAGCCCCGGACCACCATGACAGTGGTCGGGGAACGAGGCTTTCCCCGACCGCTATACATGTTAACAGAAAGGGGCCTCCTCAGGACCCTTTCCAGTTCATGCCAGCCCATGGTAGGTGACTAAAAATAAAAAAAATATTTATACTCACCTGTCCTGGGTTCACCATCTACTGCGGGATTTTCTGGACGGTTTCTGAAGTCACGCGCCCCAGACCTCACTCCCTGGGGTGTGTATGATTGGTTCCAGCAGACACATGGGGCGAGCCGGCATAATGACGTCATCACCTCCCACGTGACTGCTGAGGCCCAATCACAAGCCCCAGTAGGACCTCAGTTGCAAGACAGAAGAGGAATGAGGATACCCAGGAAAGGTGATATAAGGTGAGTATAAGTGTTTGCTTTTTTTAATCACTTCCCCTCCATCTCTACTTATTATACTCTGAGGTCTGATCTCTTGGGAGCTCATAATACTCTGTGGGAGCCACTGTGGGCATATAATACTGTGTTGGGGCGAATGTGGAGCGCATAATACTGTGTGGGGGCCGCTGTGGAGGGCATAATACTGTGTGTGGGCCGCTGTGGAGGGCATAATACTGTGTGGTGCCTGCTGTGGAGAGCATGATGCTGTGAGGAGGGGCACTATGGAGCACATAATGCTGTGTGGGGGCCCGCTAAGGAGCACATAATACTGTTCCCAGTATTGTTTACATTCTGGCGCTGCTCTGCTCACTCACCATATTCTTGATAACTGCAGTTGTGGGTACTAAAGCTGTTCCCTCTCAAGTATCAGAGTTATCTCTGCAGCACCTGTGACCGTCCACTATCAAGACTTCACTCTAGGGAGGGGGCCCCAGACAAAAGTTTTCACCCGGGCCCAGAAGCCTTTAGTTACACCACTGCATGTCACTATGACATGTCAATAGACTGCTAAAATGATATATCACATTTTCATTTTAAAGGAATACTAAACCTAGAAAAGGATGATTAATGTAAACAAGAAATATGTCTGTCTGATGTCTGCAGCATTTTCTACACGATCCTGTCACAGTCAGTCGTTTACAAATCCTGCAGGTGTTCGCTACTAGAGATGAGCGAGTAGTATTCGATCAAGTAGGTATTGGATAGAAGACTACGGTATTTGAAATACTCGTACTTGTTCGAATACTACTCGCTATTCGCAGTAAAGATTCAATTCAGAACCAGCGTTGATTGGCCAAATGATATACAATGCTGGTCCTGCAGGATGAGTAAGGGCCGGTTCACATTAGCGCTTGCCTCCCTTCCGGAAGGAGTCCGCAAGAGGATCCCCCCAAACGGATTATCAGCGCAACTGCAAGCGTTGTGCAGTTAAAGCGCACGGACCCCTTAGACTACAATGGGGTCCATGTGCTTGCCGCGCACTGCCCCCACGAATCATTTGTGCGGGTAGTGTTCTGCAAGCACACGGACCCGTTATAGTCTATGGGTTCTGTGTGCTTTAACTGCACAGCGCTCCTCCTAAACACTCTCCTACTGCTACTCGTGGACTTGGTGACTCTCCTTTAGTCGAATAGTGGTTTCCATTGAAAAGAGCATTTTTTCCCATAGACCAAAATGGGATTCAATATTCGATCGAGTAGTCGAATATTGAGGCTCTACTCGAAACGAACCTTGAATATTTCACTACTCGCTCATCTCTTTTCGCTACCTGTTGGTCTAACGCAATCATTGACTAGCTATACGCCCAAAAGTAGAGTCATTGCAGAAAGCAACTCTCATTCTTAGTTTCACCTATGGACCATAAGATATTGTTTAACATCAGAGAAAAAGTTACAGCAACCATATAGTTTTTCCAGTGGTAAGAGTATTATTGCTTTGAGTATAAAAACAATATAGTTTTGTCACTGTGAATGGTTAAAATGATGGGGAAGAGTATGCAAGCAAGTTTTCTTGGATGGCGCCAGATTTTCAAGATGCCTTGTGACATACCTTGGGATATAAGCCAAAACAGAGTGGCACATCCCCAGTTGTCTCTCCTCCATCGAGGAAAACTTATTTCTATATTCCACCCCAGGAATTCCTAGAGGAGTATTCGTAACCTTTAAGATTCCATATGCCTACAATCTCAGTCACCACAAGGAGACATTGTAACCCTTCAGCCTAAATTTATGTTAACAACCACAAATCCCAGGTTGTACATGTGTTTCTATGAATAGATATATACAGACATTAAAATGGTTCTATCAGCTTAATATGCCCCCTATGCAGGAGCAGCGTATTACAATTGAAGGTCTGTACTACTAGTAGCCATGATGGCACAATAATGTCATTGGCTATTAGAAGCACTGACATAATACACCAAACACTTGGTTTATAAGTCCAGTGTATTCATGAGGACAAGGCACCCACTGCTTTCCCCCATCTCTTAGGGTGGTGACTGACAGACCGCTATGTATATGTGCATACACACCATGCTGATAGCCAAGGAAGAAGAGGAGTATATTGGACTATTCTTTCAGCGCTCTAAGGGAGAGTTCACATGGAGTAACGTGCCACGTGATGTGGCACGTATACGCCGTGTGAGACTTTGCGGGCCGTATACGCTCCCATTGATTTCAATAGGAGCCGGGATCATTTACGCGCAAAATCACGGCCGCAAAATAACGCAGCGTTTACGATCCACGCTCCCATTGAAATCAATGGGAGCGTATACGGCCCGCAAAGTCTCACACGGCGTATACGTGCCACATCACGCGGCACTTTACTCTGTGTGAACTCTCCCTAAGTAGCCAAACAGAACAACACTGTGCTATTTTGGCTACTAGTAGTACGGACCAGTAGCTGTACCAAGACTCCTTTCCATGGGGCACTACATTAACCTGACGTATCTGCTTTAAAAAGTAATTTTAAGACAACTATACCTGATAAAATGGGTCCCGGATTAGTAATCTCATACAGATCAATACGCGCAATAAATGAACAGATGGAGCTCTGTCTATCCATTCTCTGTGATAGGAGAATTAAAAGAAACAATAATAAGTGATTAGCAACATATTTTAGAAGTCTTGATCTAATTGTTGAACTTGCATAACTAATTAGATCATTACGCATTAATAGTTTTCTGTGTAATATGTGGCTGCTACATTGCCAGCTGATGCTTTGTGGAACATACAGTGTGTGGGAGATAAGCGTGGGCTATATTACTGTCTATGTCTATGGCTATTAATGGCTGAGCTGGGAGTAAGGCCAACAAGGAAAATGAAATGATTTAGGTTTGGAAAGATGTGAAAGGCTGGCATACAACAAAACTTGACAAGAATGTCTGGAATCCCAACACTCCAGGAATAAAGGCAGTTTTACAATTCCATGTAGTTGCACACTTTTTGTTTTTTAGGATCAGATATTTGAAAAGAGAAAAAATGCAATGTTATATAAATCTCTGCACATTGTAGAATTATAATAATAGTATAATAGTAATTTGTAAAGATAAGAATAAAAAACAATAATATATAACAATAATATAAAAACATACAAAAATCTTATTTTACCTGCATCCAAGCCTGTTCTTTATCAGTGCCATGAATATGTCAAGGAATAAGTTATGCTGAGCGTGTTGGCTAAAATTTCTTTCATTTTTGTAATTAATGCTGGAAGTTAAAAGAAAAATAAAGTAAATAAATATACGTTAAAATATATTGCATAAAACATAAAAGTGACATAAAACCTAACACTTGTCATGTGTTCTGTTCATACATTTAAAAAACTCTTGGGGGGATTTATCAAGCTCTGTGCGCCAGTATTCGAATTAACAAAGTCCCAAAAAGGGACTCTATGACTTTTTGCCCTTAAAGAGGACCTTTCACCACCTGGGGCACATGCAGTGTAATACAACACTAGAAAGCCGACAGTGTGCTGAATTCCATTACGCTGAGCGGTGTGGAACACCCCCTCCCTTACTCCTGAGGGGTACACTGGGGGGAGTGTTCCTCACCGCTCAGGGTCATGGCTGGGCGGTAAGGAACACTCCCTCTCACAGTACAGTGCTATAGACGCTGCTGTGAGGAAGGATGATCCTGATTGACTGTCAGAAACGCCCTTCTGACAGTGAAGAGCTACGGTATCGGCATCGATATCTCTTCACCGGGGGCACAGAACGGGAAAGCCGATAGAGCGCTGAATTCCACGTACTGTCGGCTTTCTAGCGGTGGGTGTATTACACTGTATGTGCCCCAGGAGGTGAAAGGTCCTCTTCAAATACACAAACATTTTAAGACATTTTGCATGCTTACATTGCTCAATCAACTTTTGAAAAATGGGTGGGAAAGGCAGTGTGGTTGGCTTGTTGAGCTGATTTATCAATACAACTTTTTAAAGAGGAACTTTTACCGCCTCTACCAAGTCCAGCTCTTTGAATCATTAAATAGACACTGTTCAATTTCTTGTGGCACAGTTGGAATTTTTTTCTCTGGCCCCAACGCTCTTGAGCAATAAGTGCTGTTAGTTTTAGTGCCTTAAATACTATTCTACTCTCAGGTGGGAGGTGTCAGGCAGGAGCACACGAGGGGTGTGACTCTGAGCTCTGACATTGGCTGCCTCTGATTGGAGCTCTGAATCAGCACACTCCTTGTCTGCTCCTTCCTGTCACTGCTCACCTGACAGTACAGGGCCTACATAGCACATTCTGGTACCTGGTTTAGATTTTCAGTGTCATTTACACCAGTTTTCTGGCCTAATTAACAAAAAAAAAAATCAATGGGCCATGCCCTTGTCATGCCTACTTTTGGGCAATGCAAAAAATAAAGTTGGAATTTTGTTGTGCATAATAAATCTACTCCGAAAAACTGACTTTAAAATTTTTCCTTATGATAGATCCCAACCCACAATTTTTAAGTCTATTTACAGACAAAGTTTCTGTAGATAAAACAGCATCGTCAGCATAATGTCACTTTACAAAATGTATGTGAATACTGTGTGACAATTGTACATGCTTTCATGTACCCACTAAATCCACGCAATTACCAGTGGAGTATTGGCAACTACTGGAGACAACTGGCCTAACATGTTTAAAGCCTAACTCCCATTTTATTTTTTATTTATTTTTTTGCTATTATGTCAGGGGTAGGGGAGTTTTGGTGAACATTTTTGTAATATACTTTATTAACCTACCAACTTCCCAATAATAGAAAACAGGCTGTAAAGTTCCCATTAGCAATGATCTAACTAAGCATTGTCCATATATACATGTTCTCAATGTACAGTAGTACACAGAGCTGAAGCATTTACCAAAGGAGATGGTCGCTTCAAATGGCTGTATCTCCAGGTTTATACCACGTAGAAAAATGGTTCTCAGTTTTCATATGTTGTCATTTATTGAAGTACTAGTTATATAAGAATTATACATATAACTAGTTAAAAACACAATTGGGAATGTGATTTTATATCCAGCATAAACTGCTGCATATTAAGTTCAAATTCACAATTGTGTTTTTAACCAGAGATATATCAGGTTCTGTTATAGATAGTACTTCAATAAATGTAATCAAATCAGCTTTCTTATCATACCAGAACCATTTCTCTAGGTGGTATAAAACTGGAGATACGGCCATTTGAAGTAACCATCCCCCTTTTAGCTCGGCATATTCACAATACAACGGTGTACAGACTTTCCTTAGTAACAGCTCAGTTAGGGGATTGCTATGGAGAATGTTACAGCCTGTTTTATAATAAAAAGGATGTTAGATTCATACTTTCAACTATATTACGAAAATGGTCACCAAACCTAGCGAAAAAAAAAGGGAGTTAAACTTTAAGAGTCAGGGGCATACATATAATAATGTTAGAGGGAGTCTCCCGGTATTAAACCAGTAATACTGATGGATAGGTCATGCAAAAACAAATTTAAACATAAATAAATATGGGTGTATTCAGACTGGTGGCATGCCTGAAAAAAATAACTTTAATTGCATGTTGCATCATGTTGGCAAGAATTTTTTAGACATGTCTATGCCAGAGAAATGTCCTGGCTCTCTTTCAGTAATTCTTTCCCAACACTTCCCCTTGCAATGGGACTGACTGTTATAGTGGTACATTTTAAGTGCCATCTAAATCCTGCCTTGTACTCTGCCATTGAAATCTTATGCATTTCTTCTGGCAATTAACATAAGAGCCACTAGAGCTATTACACAAGGTACAAGGGGGAGTTGTTGGTGAGGGATTGTTGAAGAAAAGCCAGGACAAGTCTTTGCTATGCCATGCCTAGCGGACCTAACCAGGACAGCGCAAGACACAATAAAAGTGTACTTTTTAGGTATGTTACTGCCATTATCACCACCATAGACAGGCCGGTACTATTCCGTTATCGGGCCAGCAGCAGCGCATTTCAGCACCAGCTTTCGGGACAGCAGTTCAGTTCAGCAGCGGGAATTACAATGACATCCGAGGACTGCTGGCCCGATGCTTGTGCCCAGTAGCCAGTACATCAATGACCCCCCCTCCATCTCCTCCTCCTTCCAGTGCTGCCCCCCAGCTCTCCTTACATCTACCCCGTACCCTCTCCCCGCCACATGACTAAGCCGATGCTGGCCCGATGATAGAGGCCGTGCTTGTGTGTAGTAGGCAGTACATCGATCGATGCCCTCATCCTCCTCTTCCTTCCAGTGCTGCCCCCCAGCTCTTCTTACATCTGCCCCGTACCCTCTCCCTGTAATAGGCCTCACCGTAAATCTTGAGCAATGAATGCTACTAGATAGCCGCCGGACGCTGCAGAAAGTTTGTCCCTCCGGCTCGCTGTAGCTCACCGTTCCTATAGTCGGCGTGTTTCTTGTCAGGGCCTGGATTGAGCCCCGGTGTCTTTCCTTTCGGTCTCGGTACTAGCGCTGAGGTGAGGCCTAGTCGTGTGGCGGGGAGAGGGTACGGGGAAGATGTAAGGAGAGCTGGGGGGCAGCACTGGCAGGAGGAGAAGGATGGGGGAGGGGGGTCATCGATGTACTGGTTACTGGGCACAAGCATCGGGCCAGCAGTCCTCGGATGTCATTGTAATTCCCGCTGCTGAACTGCTGTCCCGAAAGCTGCTGCTGAACTGCGCTGCTGCTGGCCCGATAACGGAATAGTACCGACAGGCCTACAGGAGTTTGCCTAAAATAAAATCTCAGTTTTTATAAGTTTTTAATCTCAATTTTCCTTATTTTAATATGTACCGTATATTGTTAGAGAGTGAAGGGTGTAGTCTAGGAAGACAGGTATATTCCAGCCAGGCACCTAAGGGGTGTATGGTAAAGGCCCACACCAGGGAGGTCAGCTGACTAATCAGTCCCTAATAACAGTCTGAGGGTGCATTCACACTACGGAACGCCAGCGTGTATCACAGCCGTACACGCCGGCGTTACAGCAGGGCTGCCGGACACTTCCCATTCATTTCTATGGGAGCCGGCATGCGAGCGCTCCCCATAGAAATGAATGGGCTGCTTTTTTCCATTCATTTCTATGGGGAGCGCTCGCATGCCGGCTCCCATAGAAATGAATGGGAAGTGTTCGGCAGCCCTGCTGTAGCGCCGGCGTGTACAGCTGTGATACACGCTGGCGTTTCGTAGTGTGAATGCACCCTGAGTGTGAAGACTAGCAGGGTGGCACCACACTGACAGAGTTGAACTGTCCAGACCGGATCTCCAAAGCAGGTACTGTGCCACCTGTTGTTATTGCCAAGGTGGAAGACTGGTAGCCAGTCTCCTGTATAGTCAGGGAAAAGTTTCCTTAGGTTTGTTAGTTTCTCAGCCAAGAAGGATTTTGTTTTGTTTATCCTGTGGCTTTGCAAAAGCAGTGTATGCGTTACATGTGAATAAAGCCTGAACCTGTGTGTAATCCAGTGTCTGTGTCCCTGTTTCCTGCACTGCTACAAGCATCTACCTGAGCAATTTGCCACAATATATATTTTAACATATATAGTATGTAAAGAGTTCACTGAGACGGAACTGGATATATGCAAAACAGCCTTCCTCTATATATGTGTATATACAGTACATATCAGGCAGCACTCCAAGAATCCACGTGACAAAAAGTGTATACTTCATTATCCCATAGATAGATAAACAGACAATTATATAGATATAGACATACATGGGAAACATATAAGCAATAATTTTGTAAGAAATATCTTTGCATTTTTGATCCTATTTCACAAATGCTACAATTGTTTTTTACACTGTAACATTTGTGGGATAATGGTCTCATATTAAATGGATTCTCCAGTCTTTGAAATACAATGGGTGGAATTTATCATGTTAGTTTTCTGGTGTCAAAATGGTTCAATTTTGGTGCACGTTCATTTGTGCCACTCTATTTTTGGGCTCGCTTGCTATTTATTAAAAAGGTGAATTGAGAAGGAAGGTGATCTAGGCAGGCCAGGGAGGGGACACTTTATATCTTCTCTCCAGTAGGTGAAGGGAAAAAGCACAGAAAAAGAACACCATCTCAGAGTTTTGGTTACACCAGGTCACTGAACTCCATTATAAGGGTAACAGGGCAATTTGTCAATCACGTGTTATCCCCCTAATGCTCAAGTTTGATAGATTACTGGGAGAGACTGGGGAGGACCCAGTGGTTATGGTCCACACTAATACCACTGACAAGGTTAGAAGTAGGTGGAAGTATCCTAAAAATTATTTCAGGGTTTTAGGTCATAAGCTGAAGTAAAGGACCTCAATAGTAGTATTTTCTGAAATACTACCTTTACCGTGGAACACAAATGATAAACAGTGTAGGCAGAAGGGGCTGAGGTTCTTGGAGAAAAGGCCTGACTTTGTCTATAAACTACAGGGGTGTAATGAAAGGGGCATCATTGCACATGTTACAAAGAGTTCAGCCATCTTACAAATCACTTGTCAGACCACACATGGAATATTGTGCACAGTTTTGGGCACCTATGACCAAGAAAGAAATAATACCGCTTAAGTGGGCTGAGAGGCGAGCAACCACAATAATAAACGGAATGGGTGGATGACAGTGCCCAGAGAGATCATCAAAACTAAGGTCAGTACTTTTTATCAAACGTTAGTACAGATATAACTGAGCGGAGCTCTTCATACCCAGGACGTAACATGGGGACATCCTCTACATATAGAGGAAAGCATGTTTCTACAAAGACACAGAAGAGTGGCCTTTACTCTAAGAGTGGTGAGCCTAAGGAAGTCTGTTAAAGAAGAATGTGTAATGGATCTGGATCAACACGACAGAATAACAAGCTGAACTGGATGGACTTCTGTTTTCAGCCTTACAACGTTACTATGTTACTAATAACACCAAGTAATCGCATTCAAACTCTTCATAGACTGGGGTGAGAATAAAGTAGGGTGAGTGCAGGCACTTACTGCTCTGTGTCCCTTCTCTTCGCACAGTAACTAACAAATCTTACAGACAAAAGGTTATGGAGGAATCATACAACTTGGGGGGAAAGGGGGGTTCCTCAGAGCTATGTTTAGACTTGTTTTTATGTCAATCGAAATGGAGTCTTCATTTTTGTATGTTTGGTTGTAAGTTTTCGTCTCTTACCTTTACAGGAAATAGATGGATTGTTCAACCTACCTAAATTTTTCAAGTTCGACAGATTCAGTGGATTCTTGCCACTGAGTTTTAGGTGTGTGGTTCTTCCCAAACTTCTGCTGAGTCTTTGGCGTACCAGTACCTTTCAAAGCTGGAAGCTTCAAACAGAAAACATATGAGTTCAGGTTTAAAAAAATGTTATGGTTATTATCTATATTTTAAAATCCTGAAGCTCTGCACCAGCATCCAGTCGCATCTACCTGTATTTTGGACCGGAACCTGAGGCGGCCTCCACCTCCGGTTCGGGTCCAAAAACCCCCGCGAGAACTTACCCTTATTCAAAACTTCAGAATTTCCTATGAGATGACCAGTGAGAGTACAATCTTTAATGTCTCTAAATCATAAAAATATACACTTTTGATATGGAACATGGTAAGGGTTGGGGAGGGACAGGGAGGCTACATGGTCTTTCTTAAAGGGATCCTATCACTCAGACATGATTTTTTCTAAGTACCACGTCTCCTACCTTTCGTCGTCTTCTCCGCGCCACCCTTCGCCTACAATCCCGGTTCTTGTATGCTCTCTCGCAGAATTGGGGGCGGGCTCCAGCACTCAGACAGCTTTGGGAGCTCCCCAATGCTGCGAGAGAGCTCTCTCCAGCGCCGCCTCCTATTCTTCAGCAGCGTCATCTCCTATTCTTCCGGCGGTGGGTTGTAACTTCTGAGGCCTCGGGCCTTGGGTGGAGCAGTCTGCGCATACCCACAGGCCACGAAAAAATGGCCGCCTGCACAGTATTGGAAGCGGCCATTTTCTCGTGGCCTGTGGGCATGCACAGACTGCTCCGCCCAAGGCCTCAGAAGTTACAACCCACCGCCAGAAGAATAGGAGGAAGATGACGCTGCTGAAGAAGAGGAGGCGGCGCTGGAGAGACCTCTCGCAGCATTGGGGACGCTCCCAAAGCTGTCTGAGCGCTGGGGCCCACCCCCAGTGCTGCGAGAGAGCTCATTAGCATACCAACAACAATCAGGATTGTAGGCGAACGGCGGCGCTGAGAGGATGACAAAACGTAGGAGACGAATAGCCTTTCTTAAGGCTATTCCGACGTAGTACTTAGAAAAAAAATCATGTCTGAGTGATAGGATCCCTTTAACAGCTTTCTTCTAGTTCTATGTTTATGATTTATACTGTGTAATTTTAGAGATTACTGCTCTCACCACTGCGTGCTATAATTGTATTTAATAAGCAAAATGTTTGGAAAAAGGAAACAAAATGATATTTACATTTGGAATGTGGATTCACCGTTTCTAATAACTAAATACTAATTATCATCACGGAAATATATAAATGAGGGAACAACAACCTCTTTGCTCCCAGCTTCTCATAGACATTGTTGATTGTACCAGGATGCGAGAACATTTTTAGAAGGTAAACAATGTACAAACGAATTCTTAGGTGAATAACACCAGGCTGTTGTGTTTACTAGCTAATGTGTCCCTGTAGTATAATTTGCTTGTGCAAACCTTTGTGTCCTGTAAATTTGGGGTTTTGTAAAAACTAATTAAAGCAGTGGCAAGAATTAAGCCACAACATTACAGTAGAGGGCAGTAGTTTAGGTTGAGATCTTACTTTTTTACCGTTTTATGATTTTATGTGTGCTTCATTAGGATGTCAATATTACAAGACCTAGGCTCACTAGTCACTGACTGTACTGCTCATATACACAAGACTTCTGTGGATGGTGCTGCCAATTTCAATGGGATCTTTCCACAAGAATATTGCCAACAGATCCCCAGCCAACCCCTATAATCGAGAATCGTTGCTTTCATCCACCCCAAAACATCTGAATGGAGAACTAGTGCAAATACCAGATCCCTGTTCCATGTAAACCTTTTACCACAATTATTCAGTATGGTGGAGTCAGAAGTCTTATTCTAGTGATGGGTGGGGGTGACAGTGATAACCCCCAGCGATCATACATTGATTATCTATTCTGCAAATAAATGATGAAAGGTTCTTGGTGGGATAAAAACAATTAAAGGTAGTCTAACACCACCACCAAAATAGCTTCTAAACCATTTATATACTGTTGTAAGGCTGGTTAGTGGTTTTCATATAAAAGAGGACCTGTCATTTCTTTTACCTTTTTCATTCAGTAAATACTTGTGTTTCCCATAAAATAACATTTTTTTTTTCTTAAAGTCTATGAATGAGTTCTTGGTCATTTTGGCATTATATCTTTTATTGGCTAGAATCTCCTTGTTTTCTCTTCCGCTGTCTTCACTTGCTCTCATATAGTGCACAGAAATTCATCTAAGAAGCTGCTTGGTAGCTAGTTCTGTGGGTGTTGTCCTAATGGCTCATCAATAGAGATGAGCGAGTAGTACTCGATCGAGTTGGTATTCGATCGAATACTACGGTATTCAAAATGCTCGTACTCGATCGCTGTTTGAATGTAAAAGTTCGATGCAGAAACAGGATTCATTGGCTGAATGCTATACAGTCGGCCAATCAACGCTGGTTCTTCTCCTACCTTTAGAAGTCTTGTAGTGCGGGCATGCGCAGTCGACTCTGCCCAGGCCTGATGCCTGGCAGAGTGAATTCAGAGCCGGAAGATGCCGCGGGGACGCTGCAAGGAGAAGACTTCTCGGAGGATCCAGCCTGACCCTCACTCGTGGACTTGGTAAGTATAATTTGATCGAATGTTGCCTACCCCTGAAACGAGCATTTTCCCCCCATAGACTATAATAGGGTTCGATATTCGATTCGAATAGTCGAATATTAAGAGGCTACTCGAAATGAATATCGAACCTCGAACATTTTACTGTTTGCTCATCTCTACTCATAAATACTCATTTAGGCCGGGGCCCTATGTAGAATAAACGCTGTGATTTTCTTGTGGCAGAAATGCGGCAGAAAAAAAATTGCGTCATTTTACAGTCAGAGCAAAGTGGATGAGTTTCTAGCGAATCTCATGCCTTCTTTGCAATAAAAACCACAATGCGGACACATGGTGATTTCCAAAAGCGGCACGCTTTTGGAAATCGCAGCATGCCAATTATACATACAGAAACGCCAGCTGTTTGCCTATAGGAGTAATTGAAACAGAAAGTCCGCAGAGGAAACCTCTGCGAACTTTCTGTATAAAATGCTATGGGAAGAACATAGTGAGCCACAGCCAAAAAGCACTGCAGGATAAAGCATGGCGGAAATGAATTGTCGTTTTCCTGCAGCGTTTTTTCCCAGAAAAACTTTCTACTATTATACCTATACGGAAACGACCAGCATTTCCGTGGGTATAATTGACACAACGTTTTTGGAAATCTCAGCACTTCCGCTGTGGGTATTTTTTTGCAATGTGTTGATAGGATTCACTAAAACGCCGTCCACTTTGCAGGGACTGTAAAACGCTGCAGTTTTTGATGTGGTATTTATGCCATGTGGGGCTTCAGCCTTAAGCAGAAAACTTATTGAATTGATAAGAATTCAGCCTATGCAAGTGTTTATTTGCACTTAGGCAGCTACTCATGTGGATCACTGTGAAAAGGGAACACAGCAGCTTGTGTTATATGAGAGAAAGGGAAGACTGCAGAAGAAAAAGCAAGCAGAACTTGACTATAATAGATATAATACAATAACTTAAAAAAATTATCACAGACTTGCACATAGCCTTTAAAATCCTATACGGAGTTGCTCATCTCCAACTGAGTGTAGTAATTTCCCTTGAATTTTCATATTGATATTTTTCCATAAGCAATAACAGAGGAAGAGAACAATGCTCAGCTGACAGAAAAGATCCTCCAGAATTATTAGTTTATGGGAAATAATTGACTTAAAAAGGATCTCTGCCATCTTTAACAATTCTAGCTCTATACATCAATTAATAGCGACTGCTCCACTGATACCAGCACAATCAGAATTTCTTATTTAGCCCCCACCGTTCCCGAGCAATCAATTAGTTAGTTTTGGTGCCTGAGGTGTTATTTAGACTCTGTACTGTCCAGGGGGCGGCAGAAGCAGACAAGGGGTGTGATTCTGAGCTCTGACACTGGCTGCGTCTGATAGGAGCTCTGAATCACACCCCTGTCTGACATCACCCGTCTGACATTACAGAGCATCGGGCATCAAAAATACTTGCTCTTCTCGGGAATGGTGGGGGCTAAAGAAAAAAATCCAACTGTGCAGGAATCAGAGTCTTCTAACATATGCTAAACACTTGAATTGGTGTAAGTAGTGAAAAGTCTTCTTTAAACAGGACTTGTCACAAATTACTCCTGACATGTCTGTTTTACTAAATACTGTACTTGAGTTCCCCTTTATATATTGATTCTGGAGCAATTTCTATAGCTCTTAAGTTATCCCTACAAGAAATTGATTAATAAATATTGACAACTATATATATATATATATATATATATATATATATATATATATATATATATATATATATATATATATATATATACACACAGTTATATTTGCTCTTTGCAATGGTCCATGTCACACAGTGACACTATTTATTTGGTTTCCCTCTGTAGGGCCACTCTCCATTGATAAGGGAAATTACAACAACCAGCTGTTATATTATTCATGCTGTATATTTCCAGGAGGAATATTCTTCTTCTTATCAGAGCAGTGTGTCTGTACACAAAATGACACACCCCATTGATAACACCAAATTTTCAATTTATTGAAAATTTGCAGAAGTAACAACAGAGGAGCAGCACACCGCAGAATACTAAGAAAATATAGTCGAATTATTTCATGGTAATAGAAGTATATTGTAAACCAAGTAAGTCAGAGGAGTTGATCAGGTCTTGTTTAAAGGGAACCTGTCAGGTCAGTTTGGGACACTAAACCACCCACAGGTCCTTACAGACCGGACTTTAGTGTCCCAAATCACAATGTTTTAAAAACCATCTGTGCCTGAAATTAAAAAAGAAAATTAACCTTTATACTTACCTAGAGATGAGTACGATGAGTCTCATCAGACTCATCTCTGGTGCTCCCATCACTTTCAATGAAGCCAAGGACATTCAGCCCTGCTTCACTGTGCAAGGGCCAGGGGTATGGGGCATGCGCACTGAAGCCAAGATATAGTCATTCAGTGAAGAACTGTGCTGGCACAAGGAGTACAGCGGCAGTGTAAGTATAAAGTTTTTATATTATTATTGCAGGCACAGATGGCTTTATTACAGTCCTGTAAAAACCTTTTTAAAGCTTTGCACTATTAATAGACACTTAGCCCCCTATTCTCAGGACAGGGAATAAGTGTCTTGTGAATAGGAGATAAGTGTCCATAATGGCACAACTCCTTTATGTTATTATTACAGAATCAATTAGAAAAAAGCAGCCAACATAGCTTGAAATAAAATCCATTTTACCTGCTGTTTGCTAGACTGTACATTTAACAGCGACCAAAGTCTTTTGATGTCAGAACATTTCCTACAAATGTACAAAAGTTAAAGATTACAGAAATACATAGGAAATACTATTTGGCTTTTAGACGTGCATTCTTTCTAATAAAATTACTATCAATTGTATTCAATTTTTGGGCAGTGTTACAGGCATTTTAGGTAAAGTTATTTTCATGTGACAAATAGCATAAGATATTTAAAGGGGTTGTCCCATAACAAGGATCCTATCTATACTGCTAGTTTATGTGGATATAAGACTTTTCCTAAATACATTGCTTTATCAAAACTGCTTTTTTGGCCGCTATCTTAATTTATTCACTTCATTGTTGACACTGGCCCTTGGGATTATCTGCTCATCTGTCAAGTGATGTAGCTGCCTGCTTCTGCCCATCTTCAGCTTTTCCACTTATCAGCCGGTTTAATTGAATTTGGCTGATAAGGGCTACGATAAGGAGTCCATTACCTCTGTATGTAATGCAAGTGCACTCAAAGCCAGCTCTGCTACATCAGTTTCTACATCAGCGTCATACTGTGGATCATAGCAGATAGCAGAGCAATTGAAACCCCGCCCACCAATGTGTGAAAAATCCAGGAAGTGAAGAGAATACAGAACTTTCAGGCTGCAGAACAAGGGTTATGGGAATACCCGTTTAATTACTAATAAGAAATAATAAGTACACCTGATCAGACACAAGATAGGAGTCTGTATGATACATCACTGTAATGTCTATAAAGACCACCCCTGACATTTCTCATTGGAATAACACAGTTGGATTATAACCTATTCAGGCATTAGTTTCCTCAGAGATCAATGGTCCCAAAGTTGGGTCAATGGTTAACTAGACGCATACTAAGGATACGTTAAAGTGCTATGTTATATAGTTATTAGGATGATTAGTAAAGGTAAAAATGAAACTTTTGTACGGCATTCCTCAGAGGTGGATCTTTACAGATCAGTGGGGCTCTTACAATATGTCTATTTACTGCAGCACAAGTTATGTACAATAGTCCCTTACAATAGATTCTACGTCCGCACTCCAGAAAACTGTGGTGGAACTGGAGGCCAACTTCACATTTATAGTGCAGTTCTCTATACAAACCATGGATAAGAATGGCACTATGAACAGAAAATGTCAAAGAGGCTGCCACCTTTCATGACAGGGATTGTTAAGGTCCTCCACCAATCAGTAAGCCGTGGCACATCCTAGGGACATGTTATAATGTGCTTAAAGAGGACCATTTATGTCCTTAGGCACACACGGTTTTATACGCAGCTAGAAAGCTTTCCCATTATGTGCGCCAGGTGAAGAGCTAGCAGTGCATTTACCAATAGCTCTTCACTGTCAGAAGGGCATTCCTGACAATCTAACTGGGAACGCCCCTCCTCACAGTACTGTGTGTAGCGCTATACTGTGAGGGGGCGTTCCTTACCACCCAATGATGATGCTGAGTGGTGAAGAACGCCCCTTCCCCTAGTGCTAGTCTATGGATGAGTACTGCCAAGAGGGGAGGGGGGGGGGGCGTTCCTCACTGCTCAGCATCATGGCTGGACAGTAAGGGACGCCCCCTCACAGTATAGCACTACACACATTACTGTCAGGAAGGGTGTTCCCAGTCAGACTGTCAGGAATGCCCTTCTGACAGTGAAGAACTATTGGTAAATGCACCGATAGCTATTCACCCGGGGCACATAACATAGCAGCACATAAAATTGCATATGCCCAAGGACATGAAAGGTTCTCTTTAAGTAGATGAACGCTGTTTAATTCTAAAATCCTTGCTGTCTACACATACACACATCAGTAAGCTCTTTTTGCAAGTAAACATAAAATTACTGTTTGAGATGTAGCAGGAGATATGGGGCCCTGTAACAGAAACAGGAATGCTGTCTCCTACTCATTACTGCAGATTTTTTGACTAATAAAATAAAACATAAAAATAAACACTTAAATGCTGTGGTGGATGCCTACACCTGCAGCAGGATGGCTTACTGACTCAGTGGTTAGTACTGTGTCCTAGGATCAAATCTTATTATGATCAAAATCTGCAAGGAGTTTACACGTCCTAAAGAAGTCATAGTTGGGTTTCTGACAAATGTCAGACCTGCATTTATGGTCATATCAATTGGCAACCAATCAAGACAAAAGACCGTCACCACCAACGCAAGGTTCACACTCGTGTTCGAGTCTCCTTAGGAGACTCCTTCCCAGATTCCATTTAAAATCGGCAGAGAGAAAAGTCCTACAAGGAAGACTTTTCTCTCCACTGGATTCAGTACAAAAGCAGCGGAAACTGGGTAAAAACCACGTGTAACCGCTTTTTAAATGGACATGGTTTCGGTATTTTGTGTCCCAATGCAGAAGGAAACCCAAACGCTAGTGTAAACCTAACGTAAGATGGTTAGAGAAAATCTCCAAAACTTTCACTTTTAATTGTCTTTGGATTTAAATATAGTTATGTTTATGGAAAATCCCTTTAATTTTCATTTCATTGAGTAAATTAAGTGTGTGGAAGGGAAAAACTCTTCATATGTTTGTCCTAGTTTAATTCTTGTAGTTATTTATTTTTAAAAACTTCCTTGGGACGCACATATTAGAAATACAAACTCCTTTATTGCCTGTACAGTACAAGTTATAAAGGACAGATATGTGTCAACAAAACTAATACAGTCTCCAGGAAAAAAGCATATTTCCTTTTCCTAGTGATCAGGCAGAGGTAAGTTCTCTGCTGGCCCATAGCAATCTACACAAAAAAGCACAAGTGTGCTGCAGAAAACAGAAAATAATAGCCTACTGTGTGTGTTTAATGACCAGAATAAAAACTGTAATTAAGATATTTTTATATAGATAATAACAACATAAATGTTATAAAAAAAAAAAAAAAAAAATCAACATACCACTAAAGTGTTTATGATTAAAAACATGATTTAATTAATATGTAATTTTTCAACAATACAATTCAATCAAGGTAATAAAACCAGACCTAAAGATAACATAATGTTATTGCTAAACTTACAACTACATTTAATCAAAATGAATATAAAAAGTTAAACAAACACAAACTAAAAAGTAAAAATCACAAACCTTGAAGCTGCCCCTTGACTTTTCTTTTCAGAAATTTTTTCCGTTTTTTTCCCTTTCTCATCGTGATCTGGCATCATAAAAGAACTCAGTTCATAGAACTAAATTTTCTATTCCTGAAAAAAAAATTTAAAAAATGCATTTGTACAACTTTCGTATGGGCTTAATTTTCATGGCGTTCACTATATAGCCAAAATGACATATCACCTGTGTACTGCGTTTCGGTATAATTCGGGGGATACCAAATTTAGATAATTTTATTTAGATCATACACTTGTTTTACATTTCTGTGTACAGGGATGCATAAGGCGTCTTTATTTTTATTTTTTTTTGCAGGACCAGGTGTACTTTTTAGTTATAACATTTTGGGGAAGGACTATGGCTTTGATCAATTTTTATTCAAATTTTTAATCAGCGGTGAAACAGCAAAACAATGGTGGCTTGACAGTTTAGATTTTTTTTCCTGCTACGGTGTTCACTGTACGGGAAATATATTTTTATAAGTTTGCAGACCGGGCGTTTTTGACCACAGGAATATCTAGCGTGTATGTGTTTCACACAGTAATTTGTTACTTTTATATGTATTCTAGGGAAAGGAGGATTATTTGATCTTTTAATTGTTTTTTTTAAATTTAGATTTTTTTTAGTTTATCTTTATACTTAACTTATTAGACCTCCTAGGGGTCTGATCATTAATGCATGTATTGCAAAATACCGGCATTTGTATGACAGGCTGCATAAAGCATCCTGCCACAGAAATGAATGGCAGACAAGCCTGGGAGCTTTCAATAGGTTCCTGGCTGTCATAATGGATCACTGGTCCCAGATCTTGTTCCGGTTGCCGGCGATCCTTGCTTAAGTGGTGGCAACCTGCGGCATCACCTTTGACTGAGGCAGCAGGGGCTTTAATGCCCATAATCAGTGCAGTTATTGCAGCTACTCAGCTCCCGAGCTGCTGCTGTATTTAAAAGAAGTGATAGATTGAAGTGTCACAAAACTTTCTGTTTATGTCCGTTTTTGGCACATTGTTTTTTTTTTTTCTTTTTTCCCCTTCATCTTTATCCTTTATTTTGAGCATGCGCAGCGAAGAATGAAGAGGGGAAAAAACAGACTGCAAAACTATCCGTTGATAATCCAGTTGTGTCTGCCTTCCATAAACCTCAATGTTAAAAAATAAACTAATTGGTTGCTGCCCACCATGTATCCTTATATTTTGGATGGAGCAAAAGTGCTGCAAGTCTGACTTTTGCCTCTGTCCAAAAGAGTGGAAATGCTCAAAACGCAGACCAGTGGACGGTTTTATCCATTGAAATCAATGTTTTTTTTAAATGACCCCGTTGTAATTTGTTTTCATGATCTTTCTACAGATCACAGAAACTGATTAGGAAACACCAATGTTGATGTGAGCCCAGCCTACGGAGAAAGTACAAGGAAGGGCTTATTCACTCAACAATGAAAAGCATCCATCTGACATCTGTTTTTGCAATGTCCATAACCTGTCCGTTTTGAGAACACACTGATTTCTATATGTCTGTTCACAAGTCCAATTCATGATTGACTGTTAACAGACGTAAAAAATAGTCACATTGTTCTATCTTTGGCTGTTTCACAGATACATGGACCCAACAAATTATTGGATCTGATTTTAGCTGATGTAAAATGGATTGAAGTCCATTTTACGTTCAGTAAAAGCAAACAGTTAAAAATTGATGACACTCTGCCATTAAAACTGATGAACTGAACCGAAACGGATGGGAAATGGGCATTAAAAACGGACATGTATATCCTTTTTAAATGTCCATTAGATCCATCAAAAGCATCATTGTCATGTGTATAAGACCCAACGAGGGTCTATGCTTGAAGTATGGCAGCTGGCACACGTATGTCAGACTTTATTACTCATCTTCAGACTTCCTAATTCTGGCTTGATTCCCACCTACAATACGGATTTTTTTGGATATGGGGATCACAATGTACATTTTATTTTATTTTTTTCATTTAAGTATGTATTTTGTACAATGGGAGGAAATCCACAAAAACACGGGCAGTACATACTCCTTGCAGATGTCGTTCCTGGAGGGATTCGAACACCCAGGACTCCAGCGCTGCAAGGATGCAGTGCTAACCACTGAGCCACCGTGTTGTTCCCTACAATATGGATCTTGTTCAGGTATCTATTCACACTCCAGTTCTAGTATGGCAGCCAGATGACGCCGCTCGTAAGCATGAGGTTAGGAGTGTTTACAAATTAAAGGCGGAGCATCACTTTAAACTTATGGACCTGCAGTGTGTACAGTCCTATGAAAAAGTTTGGGCACCCCTATTAATCTTAATCATTTTTAGTTCTAAATATTTTGGTGTTTGCAACAGCCATTTCAGTTTGATATATCTAATAACTGATGGACACAGTAATATTTCAGGATTGAAATGAGGTTTATTGTACTAACAGAAAATGTGCAATATGCATTAAACCAAAATTTGACCGGTGCAAAAGTATGGGCACCTCAACAGAAAAGTGACATTAATATTTAGTAGATCCTCCTTTGGCAAAGATAACAGCCTCTAGTCGCTTCCTGTAGCTTTTAATCAGTCCCTGGATCCTGGATGAAGGGATTTTGGACCATTCCTCTTTACAAAACAATTCAAGTTCAGTTAAGTTTGATGGTCGCCGAGCATGGACAACCCGCTTCAAATCATCCCACAGATGTTCAATGATATTCAGGTCTGGGGACTGGGATGGCCATTGCAGAACATTGTAATTGTTCCTCTGCATGAATGCCTGAGGATTTGGAGCGGTGTTTTGGATCATTGTCTTGCTGAAATATCCATCCCCGGCGTAACTTCAACTTCGTCACTGATTCTTGAACATTATTCTCAAGAATCTGCTGATACTGAGTGGAATCCATGCGACTCAACTTTAACAAGATTCCCGATGCCGGCATTGGCCACACAGCCCCAAAGGATGATGGAACCTCCACCAAATTTTACAGTGGGTAGCAAGTGTTTTTCTTGGAATGCTGTTTTTTTGGACGCCATGCATAATGCCTTTTTGTATGACCAAACAACTCAATCTTTGTTTCATCAGTCCACAGGACCTTCTTCCAAAATGAAGCTGGCTTGTCCAAATGTGCTTTTGCATACCTCACGCGACTCTGTTTGTGGCGTGCTTGCAGAAACGGCTTCTTTCTCATCACTCTCCCATACAGCTTTTCCTTATGCAAAGTGCGCTGTATTGTTGACCGATGCACAGTGACACCATCTGCAGCAAGATGATGCTGCAGCTCTTTGGAGGTGGTCTGTGGATTGTCCTTGGCTGTTCTCACCATTCTTCTTCTCTGCCTTTCTGATATTTTTCTTGGCCTGCCACTTCTGGGCTTAACAAGAACTGTTCCTGTGGTCTTCCATTTCCTTACTATGTTCCTTACAGTGGAAACTGACAGGTTAAATCTCTGAGACAACGTTTTGTATCCTTCCCCTGAACAACTATGTTGAACAATCTTTGTTTTCAGATCATTTGAGAGCGGGCTGTCCATGCTCGGCGACCATCAAACTTAACTGAACTTGAATTGTTTTGTAAAGAGGAATGGTCCAAAATACCTTCATCCAGGATCCAGGGACTGATTAAAAGCTACAGGAAGTGACTAGAGGCTGTTATCTTTGCAAAAGGAGGATCTACTAAATATTAATGTCACTTTTCTGCTGAGGTGCCCATACTTTTGCACCGGGCAAATTTTCATTTAATGCATATTGCACATTTTCTGTTAGTACAATAAACCTCATTTCAATCCTGAAATATTACTGTGTCCATCAGTTATTAGATATATCAAACTGAAATGGCTGTTGCAAACACCAAAATATTTAGAACTAAAAATGATTAAGATTAATAGGGGTGCCCAAACTTTTTCATAGGACTGTATTTCACACTCATCACAAGTGTCATGCGTCATAAGCTTGTCACATTAACTTCATTCTTCTGCTGTTCCTAGCTTTAGGTAATGACTACTAAAGGTAATGTAAATGGTAATGTCTACTGAACAGGGATAGGCATTGTGTAAATACACTATAGACATCTGAGCTCCTGAGTAACTATTTATATAAGGTGGGATTATTTATCTTAAGAAAAGATGTGGTCTAATGAAAGGATAAGGATAGGGATGGTCAGTTAGTACCTACCAAGCTGAGACATTGCTCACCTTGGAATAAAAGGGTCAATATCAACAGCTGAGGACTCTGGCGACTGGAGCCTGAAACAGACCTCAAATATACACTGAAATGTAGGAATCATCACTCATAGGCAGATCCTGCCAATAAACGGTATCAAACAATTATACATATCATATTCCAAGCACCATATCTTTACTCTAGAGATTTGTTCCTCTGGTTCTCTGTTTCAAAATGGCCGATGCCATCTTTAGGAACGCAGTCTGTAAGCTTCTAAGCTCTGGCATGGGATGGACCAGCACCATTGTCAATGTGCAATCCAATCTTCATTTCCTGCAGACATTACAGCTTTCACTCAAAGAGACACCTTAGCCAGTGACTGTTAAAAGGGAACTTTGTCAGTTGTTTTAATTCTTTCCACCATAAACTGACACCTTTATGTGCAGGAACAAATCTGTAATTTTTATATTGCAGCAAAGTGAAGTTATAAATGTCTGACAGAATAAAAAGTTCTATGAATATTACCCTAAGTAGTCACGGTGTGAGGGGAGCGCTTCAGCCTAGTCACACTGTCCCCTTGTCTCTCTCTCTTCACTCTCTGCTCAGAGATATCAACCACATCAAAGATGTCAGCCACGGCCAGATGTGATTAGCAATCGTATGACTAGACCCACCGTGACTACTTAGATTATATGACTTTTTATGCTTCTAAACATTAACAACTTCATTCTGCTAAAATAGAGAAGATTATAGTTGATAGGATCCTTTTTAGGCTGAGGCCCCATGTTGCAGAAACGTGCATTTTTTGTTTTAGATTTTTGAGCCAAAGTCAAGAGTGAATTGAGCAAAAGATAAAAGAGCTTCTTATATATTGCTCATTCCTTTCTAAAAAAACAAACAAAAAAAAAACCACTGCAACACATCTGCAACAAAAAAAGCTGCGTTTCCACAACGTGAGGCCTTAGCCAGAAGCACATTCCAGGATTGTGAAAGAGATCAACAAGTAAAGACTAGCAGGGGTAACAGGCAGCATCAAGATGGGAGTGGTGGGTGATCTGTGTGGTGAATATTGCATACGTTTATTTTACCTCTTTGAAGTCTTTTGTTAAAAACAAGAAAAGAGAATAAATCATCCACAGGATAGACCAACCAATCCCGATCACATGCCATGCATGCTACCAGAAAAACTGCAGTGGAACAGCGTTGTGGTTTTTCCCGCACCACTTTTCACAGATAGTTCTCAGGGTTTTTCTTTTCAGACTTTCTGCTTTAATTATACCTATAGGGAAACCGCTAGCATTTCCCTGGTATAACTGACATGCTGGAATTTACAAAAACGCAACGGTTTTAGAAATCGCAGCATGTCCGCTACAGGTATTTTTCTGCACTGTGTAGATGGGATTTTACAATTAGAGATGAACTTTGTCTCTTTCAACCCTAACCTGCCTGGTGGAGCACCATACTTACATTCATAGGAGGCAACAGAGGTCAGATGTTTATTCCCAATCCCACATGTGAAAAATTTACACCTTTCAGGAGGCCTTAAATCAATCCAGTGGTGAACAGAGAACATACCGTATATACTGGAGTATAAATCGACCCAAATATAAGCCGACCCACCACAAAAAACGGTAAAACTTATTTACTCGAGTATAAGCCGAGGGGGGAAAATGCATGACATTCTGTTTGTGCTCATGTTAATCCTAGCCGGCTTCAGGCCTATATGGTAATATCCCAGATGTCAGGTGGTCTGGAATATTACCATACAGGCCCAAAGGTTGTGCTGGGGCATTATCATACAGGCCCAAAGCCTTATGGTAGCAGTAGCAGCCTGTTGCCATACAGGCCCAAAGCCTGTGCTAGCAGTAACAGGCTATTACTACTACTACAGGCTTTGGGCCTATATGGTAATATCCCAGACCAAGTGACATCTGGCATATTACCATATAGGCCTGAAGCCAGCTAGGATTAACATCGGATCCCGGAGAGGTGAGTAAAACTGTTTATTATTTTCTCTCACCTCCTCTGGGACTCTGATTATTATACTCGGGGGTCTGAAAAGACCCCCCCCCCCGAGTATAATAATAGCGACAGTGGGATCGCGGCTGGGGCTCGGGCCTACTCACTGCCGACCTCTGCGGCCTATAGTACAATGTGACGCAGGGGTCGGCAGGCCCGGGGAGGTTGGTAAATAGACCGATACCTGCTGGGAATACTTCAGCAGGTAGCGGCCCATTATAAAACAAACAAACATTAAGTTCTCATACTTACCGACCTCGCGCTGCTGCTCCCGCTACTGCTCATCTTCTCCCACAGGGGCTTGTCTTCTCCCGCGGCTGCTCCTGCGTCTCAGCGTAGGGGGCATGAAGACGCCGCCTATGCTGAGACACAGTAAGATGTCATTGAGACACGCCGGGTGCGGGCCTGAGCTAACGTGGCTACGTCACCCGGCGTTTGATGTAGTCGGGGGAGGGGGCCGGGACTAGAGCGGAGGCCCGCTGCAGCTGAGTCAATACGGTCGAGTCAATTACCGTATTGACTTGAGTGGTAATTTAACTGGTCCGCAGTAAAAGACATCTGTGAGAAGGCCGCTGAAACAGCGCTGCTGCCGATAGGTGGTCAGTGAGGCAGCGCTGTCTCCAGGGCCGCCTTAAGATGTTTCCAAAGCAGAGAAGATTCTCTGGAAACATCTTGGGGCGGTCCTGGAGGCAGCTCTGCCTCCCCACTCCACACCTATCGGCAGTATTTACAGATACAGTCCTATGAAAAAGTTTGGGCACCCCTATTAATCTTAATCATTTTTAGTTCTAAATATTTTGGTATTTGCAACAGCCATTTCAGTTTGATATATCTAATAACTGATGGACACAGTAATATTTCAGGATTGAAATGAGGTTTATTGTACTAACAGAAAATGTGCAATATGCATTAAACCAAAATTTGACCGGTGCAAAAGTATGGGCACCTCAACAGAAAAGTGACATTAATATTTAGTAGATCCTCCTTTTGCAAAGATAACAGCCTCTAGTCGCTTCCTGTAGCTTTTAATCAGTTCCTAGATCCTGGATGAAGGTATTTTGGACAAACAATTCAAGTTCAGTTAAGTTTGATGGTCGCCGAGCATGGACAGCCCGCTTCAAATCATCCCACAGATGTTCAATGATATTCGGGTCTGGGGACTGGGATGGCCATTCCAGAACATTGTAATTGTTCCTCTGCATGAATGCCTGAGTCGATTTGGAGCAATGTTTTGGATCATTGTCTTGCTGAAATATCCATCCCCGGCGTAACTTCAACTTCGTCACTGATTCTTGAACATTATTCTCAAGAATCTGCTGATACTGAGTGGAATCCATGCGACCCTCAACTTTAACAAGATTCCCGGTGCCGGCATTGGCCACACAGCCCCAAAGCATGATGGAACCTCCACCAAATTTTACAGTGGGTAGCAAGTGTTTTTCTTGGAATGCTGTTTCTTTTTGGACGCCATGCATAACGCCTTTTAGTATGACCAAACAACTCAATCTTTGTTTCCAAAATGAAGCTGGCTTGTCCAAATGTGCTTTTGCATACCTCAGGCAACTCTATTTGTGGCGTACGTACAGAAACGGCTTCTTTCTCATCACTCTCCCATACAGCTTCTCCTTGTGCAAAGTGCGCTGTATTGTTGACCGATGCACAGTGACACAATCTGCAGCAAGATGATGCTGCAGCTCTTTGGAGGTGGTCTGTGGATTGTCCTTTACTGTTCTCACCATTCTTCTTCTCTGCCTTTCTGATATTTTTCTTGGCCTGCCACTTCTGGGCTTAACAAGAACTGTCCCTGTGGTCTTCCATTTCCATACTATGTTCCTCACAGTGGAAACTGACAGGTTAAATCTCTGAGACAACGTTTTGTATCCTTCCCCTGAACAACTATGTTGAACAATCTTTGTTTTCAGATCATTTGAGAGCGGGCTGTCCATGTTCGGCGACCATCAAACTTAACTGAACTTGAATTGTTTTGTAGAAAGAAATGGTCCAAAATACCTTCATCCAGGATCCAGGAACTGATTAAAAGCTACAGGAAGCGAAGGAAGGCTGTTATCTTTGCAAAAGGAGGATGTACTAAATATTAATGTCACTTTTCTGTTGAGGTGCCCATACTTTTGCACCGGTCAAATTTTGGTTTAATGCATATTGCGCATTTTCTGTTAGTACAATAAACCTCATTTCAATCCTGAAATATTACTGTGTCCATCAGTTATTAGATATATCAAACTAAAATGGCTGTTGCAAACACCAAAATATTTAGAACTAAAAATGATTAAGATTAATAGGGATGCCCAAACTTTTTCATAGGACTGTACATTTGCAGGTTTTTCCCGAGGTTTATACAGCAACACGGTTTGCCACATACAGCATACAGACACGTGAAAGCAGAAAGAATAAGATCTGATGAAGGGGTGGTACTTGTAAGGTATCGAGATACCCCGAAACGCGTTATCTTCAAATAAATCCATTTAATCCTATCTTCGCATCAACATTGTGTTTACAGTACGGAGCGCAAAATTGGTTCTTCAGTCTGGGATTAAGTCCCAGTCTTCCTGTGTATATATTCTCGGCCTTGAGCCGTGCTACCGAAGACGCTGCCATACAAATACGGTATTGTGACACTCAGGTGTGTTTTTAAGAAAAGACATACAACGAGTGTGTTGACAGCAAAATTTTATAAGGACATTTATACAGACATTATGTCAAACTCCTGTTAGTGCGGCCCTACTTGATTTCTTTCCTCTTCCTCATATTAAGATGTTTCCAAAGCAGAGAAAATGCTCTGGAAACATCTTGGGGCGGTCCTGAAGGCAGCTCTGCCTCCCCACCTATCGGCAGCAGCGCTGCTCCAGCGGCCTCCCACAGATGTCTTTCACTGCGGACCAGTCATGTGACATTTTTAATTACCGTATTGACGCCCAATTGTAAGCCAAGGAGCACTTTTAAAGCACAAAAACTGTGCTGAAAAACTCGGCTTATACTTGAGTACATATGGTACATTAGGTCATTTCCATCTGGCCAGCTACTGATATCAGGAGACACTTGGGGCAAATTTATTATTATTGGCGTATTGTATTGGAGCAGGGAAAGTGAGATTTACGAAGAGACTGTTGGACGTTACTGCACCACAATGGATTTATATAAATCCTATCCATATACTGCAAATAAACAGTGCACGGTTGAAAGATTTTCTTAAAGGGTTTTCCAGGCTAAAAATATTGATGAAAGTTCACTAATATAAGATTGGTGGGGCTATGACCCACCGATCAGCTGTTCTCAGCTGATACACAGGGAATAGAGCTGGAAGTAGACAGTGCTATTGTAAGGGAATTGCTAGTTGTGCAATACCCTAGGGATGCTGCTGGAACAATGGAATAGAGACAATGAGTCCTAAACTCGACCCAGCCCCTGTCTCTACTTAATTTCCGCAACTGTCCTAATGACAGGATCAACTGGGCGGCGATCCCTTCCCTGAATAAGTGCACACAGAAAAAGACAAGTCAAACAACACAGAAGAGGAGTCAGCAAGTAAAAAAGGCAGAGAGACAAAGCAGTACAAAATTGTAATCCAAAAGAGTAGTCACAAGGAAAGCCAAGGGTCAGAGGTCAGTAATACAATAGTAAGGTAGTGAGGACAAAGTCACAGGACAGTCAAAATAGTGAGCAAACCTGTGTGGGCTGATGACCTGTATATAGTAAGTCTAGGACCTGCCCTAGACTTGGTTGATAGACAGGCTGTCAATCACACAGGGTAAGATTAACTATTTGATGAACAGAGGGAAAGAAGGTGCAGGAGGTGGGTGTGGTGAAAATTCAGTTACAGAGGAAAGGTAATAAAGCAGTGTTCACACAGAGCAACAAAAATCTCTAAGCAGAAAATCAAACTGAACACTAGTGATGAGCGAGTACTATTCGATCAAATACCTCGTGGCATAGGAATGCGTGTAATCAGCTGAACACCAAGGGGTTAAACACTTCAAATATGCAATGCGTCTAACTCCTTGATGTTCGGAAGATTACACGCATTGCTATGCCGGCGAGGTATTTGATCTCTACTGAACTCGCCTCCTGCACCCCAGCTCACGAGCGGAGGGTGGCAACAGAGACCCAAACAGGCAGAGATGTTAGAGCTGTTCTCTGTGTGTTTGTTAAACCAGGTTGCTGCAATCTCCATTGATTTGAATAGGAGCTAAGCTGCAGTGATTCTGATCCACCACTACATAGAGAACAGCACTGTCTGCTTACTGCTCCATTCTCTGTGTATCAGCTGATTGGTGGGGGAGGCCTGTGTCAGGGCCCCACCAATCTGATACTAATGACCTATCTTTAGAATAAACCATTAATATTTTTATCCTGGAAAAGCATTTTTAGACTAAGGCACCATGTATTGGGCCGTAGCTAAAAAGCGCTATGGGAAAAACCGTGGCGGCAACACATGGCAGTTTTACCAGCAATGTTTTCACAGAAAGTCTGCAGAGGTTGGTTTCCAAGCTTCAATGGTTAAAAATTAGAATATTATTTTACTAAAAATAAACTCCTACAGTACTCCTGCTTTCTCTAGACATAGCTATAACCTTTTTTTGTGTATGATAGTGGGCGGAGGCTGCCCCCTTTTTACAAGTAATAATTTCATTTGTACTTTGTTTCAATAGATCTCTAGCATTATATACAGCAATGTTAAATAAGGCAGTGTCTATATCCCCAAATTACATCTACCATACACAATAAAGAATAGTATCCTGCACACCATGATCTGTATGCAGCGGTTTTATTTTTGACAATCTAATTTCGGCTGGTGTCATACTGCCTCTTCTAAGCTGCCATCACATCTCATCTAGATTTCACACCACACATCCTACTTTACACATTGCATCTGCGCTCTATTTTTACACACCTCATTTGAGACCTCAGTCCATACTGTGTAGATCACATTCCCCAGCAGAACACAATGGACGTCACATTAGCGGCAGGTGTCATCTCACATTCCAGGTTCATGTCTCTGCAGCAGTATGGCTGGGATAAGTGTGGACACAGGGTCTCCGCAGAGGTAGACACATCAGAGGCCAGTATAAGCAGCCATACCCTGTGCTATAGGAAATATTCCATTATCCCAATCTCCTGGAGTGTGATAATCCCTCATTAGCTGCAATCACATTTTCATGTACTTAATGCTGCGGCGTCCTATCGTGTAAGTAATTGCATTAGATTGTTGCTGGCCGAATACATTACAATACATTTAATCCCTTGATGCGCTGTGTAAGCCCCACATCACGATATTCATCTGGTACACAGCATCAGCCAGATGTTACATAATGGGAAAGCATACATTGTCACTTACACTCTGCAGTAGGTGTTGTCTCAAGCTCCTTCACATCCCTAATGTCACACCCGATGGCATGGATTGACAAACTGGGAAACTACCAAGGCCCCAGAGGACTAGACCTCCAGGAGCAACCTGAGAGCGGAGCAGAAATATATTTTTATCAACTTGCAGTCCCAGCAGTCAGGAAGAACGGTCCTCCACCATAGAATTAAAGTAACTCTTAAGTCACCAGCCATTATTTAGCTGTGAACAGATTAAGAGAATATTTTCTGGATACTGAGTATTATTTAGCCAATATACAGATATTTAGCCAATATACTGATGAAGTGGAATTCGATCCGAATTTCAGGAAATATTCGATTTGCATCGAATCCGGATTTCCTTGTGTATGATGGTAATAAATTTCACAGCTCTGATCTGGGGTTTTGACCCCTTGGATGCTGCCGTCAAACATGACGGCGGCATCCAAGGGGTTCAACCATGCTACATGTCCCTCTCGGCACTCCCCACAACAAGAACGGGGGTGATGTCTTGATTAATAAAAAAATACTGATACTCACATGTCCTGGGCTCAGCATCCACTCCGGAGCTCTTCCGGCCGGTGACTGAGATCCTACTCCCTGGGCCTGTGATTGGGCCCCAGCAGTCATGAAGACCTTGCTGGCGTAATGACGTCATCGTGCCCCACGTGAGTACAGAGGCCCAATCACAGGACCCAGCAGTGACGTCTGGGGAACAGAACCTCAGTCGTAAGGAAGAAGACGAGCAAGGAGGACACTGCAGACTGCTGTATACCCAGAAAAGGTGAGGTAAGGTGAATATAAGTGTTTGTTATTTATAATCACTTCCCCTGGGCCTCTGACTATTAAACTCTACTGGGGTCTGAGGAGACCCCAGAGTATAATGTAACACAAACTCAATACATGTGTATTGCAGTGTATAGGAGGCTGTCAGCCCGAGCACACACATAGGCTGATAGTCTCCATTCAAGGCAGGATCAAACAGGTATGCGGGAAGACAGCAATGGGGCAGACCCCAGGCTGCCAAGGAGCAGCTGCACCCCGAAAATGTTGTGGGGGTACAATCGGGAATCCAATATGTAATAAAACAGTTTCTATGCGCGTGCCATACTTCCACGTGGTTTGCAGGAAGTCCTTCCCAGCAGCACTGTACTATTAGCATGAATGTCAGAAAGGGGTTCAGGTGATTTGCCTCAAATTCATTTGGATCAAATCGAATAGTATCAGAAAATATGGCAAAGTTGCCAAATCAAACTTTTGAAAAATTTACTCATCTCGCAGGTGGATTGGAAAAAAAAAAGACCTATGGATTTTACTTTTACGTGTTAATAACTTGCATTGGGCAAACCCACTGTGAATTTTCAGGAAACTTACAACAGAAAATCAGATTACACCCATGGATTTGCATATGAACGCACGTGTTCACTAAGAAAAAGTTGTTGTTTTTTTGGTTATGCATACCTGAAGGGGTATGGCCCAAAGTCCATGGGGGTACCTCCCACAGCAGATCCTGAACCACGGAGAAAGTATGGAGCAGTGTGGTGTAATAAATGCAGCTTACCACTGGCTCCTTTAAACATCTGTGGAAGTGGGGGCAGGGTAGAGGCCATTATACTGAAGGTGGGGGCAGTGTGGTGGCCATTTTACTGAGTGTGGAGGCCATTGTAATGATTATCGGAGCAGTGTGGGAGCCAATATAAAGAGTGTGCAGGCAGGATGGGGGCCGTAATACTGAATGTGGTGGCACTGTGGGGCAATTATACTGAGTGTACATGTGGGAGAATGTGTGGACCGTTATATTACATGTATGGAACTCAATAGAATATTATACTGAGTGTGGGAGACAGTATATTATATGCAGGGACCATTAATTTACAGGTGGGGCACTGAGGCAATGAACGAACCAGTCTACTGAATGTGGAGGGCAGTATATTACATTTGGGGGCACTGAGGAGGCTCCAAATAAAGCCTTTATAAATTATTGCCAGTAGATGGTACTTTGCTTGAAAAGGTTTAGAAACACTGCTCTAGAGGGCATAAAAAGTAAAAAAAAAAATATATATAAAATTTTAATTTACCAACTTTTCCTAAATCACAAAAATAAATAAGCAAAATCAAACATACTATTTTATGCTTATGGCCGGTCTATAAACATATAGAAATATTTATTTCCTACAGTGAAAGTGAATAAGTCCAAACCGTCATTTCAGCCCCCCCCCCCCCCAAAAAAAAAACCAAGAACAATAAGATCATACAAACCCAAAATAGCATCAATGAAAACCACAACTTGCCTTGCAAAAAAGATAATGCTTTATACAGCTCCGTACACAGAAATATAAAACAGTTATGTTGGTCAGAATACGGCGACTCAGTTTTGGATTTTTTACACATTATTCTGTCTAGAATCTGAACACTGCCAAAACAAAAGCCATAAGAAAACAGCACAATTATAATTCCACCCCATTCTGAATTCTTACTGCTTCCTAGCACATTGTACGGAATATTAAATGGTACCATTATGAAGTACTCTTTGTTGCGCAAAAAATAAGCCATTATACAGATGTGTGAATAGAAAAATAAAAAAGTAATGCCTTTTGGAAGGTGGGGAGTAAAAAAATTTTTAAAATAGCTATGGTGGGAAAGGTTAAAAATATCTTCAAAAATATGGTTAAAGGGGTATTCCCAGGTATATGATCATATCTATATTTGTAGATAATTAAAAGTTAAACATTTTTGCAAATATAAGTACTTAAAAATTCTGCAGAGTTTTAAAGATTTTCACTAATCATCTTAGAGGTGACAGTCTGTTATCTTGATCGGTTGACAAAGGATACGACCACAAATGCAGAAACTTTCTATGGTCTGGGACTTGTCAGGAACCCAACTATGATTCTCCTATTGTAGCCGGGTTATCAGGCAGGGACGCTACATGTATCAGAAGATATCATGGCCACAATAAGGCTCCGGTCCCACGGAGTAACGCACATTCAGACACATATAGTGTGAGCGCACAAAACAGATCCCATTCACATCAATGTGTGCCGGCTCACGCACACTACTCATTGAAATCAAAGGGTTAAAAAGCTTCCCATTGATGTCTATGTGTAGCGCCCATAAGTCGGCACACATTGAAGTGAATGGGATCTGTTTTGAGCGTTCACACTCTTGACACGTGTATACGTGTCTGAAAGCGCGGCGCGTTACTCCGTGGGAACGGAGCCTAAGGAAATCATTGCTGATTTTCTGACCTTAGAAAGTTCCTGCATTCATGGTCGTGTCCACTGGCAACGGATCAAGACAACAAGACTGTGACCACAAGATAGTTAGAGGAAATCTTTAAAACTCTGCAAAATGTTTAATTACTTATATTTGCAAAAATGTTTCACTTTCAATTATTTACAAATTTAAAAATAATTATTTTCATGGCATTACCCCTTTAAGACGTCATATGTTCACCATTGTTAGGCTATAAATTGTTGGAATAAAGTACATCGTCCAAGGGGAAATTTTCACCATGTAAATTTGTGTTATTATTTATTAATTATCTATCAATTTATCTATGTAAGAACAGACATTTATGAAGCTGCCAAGAGTATGAAAGAACTCAGGGGTTACTGTTGGGCAGGTAGAACATATTTAGAAGCCGATAGAAAACTTACTAACTGCTGTAAAAGCACCTGTCTCTGTGTGCCTCTTTTTCCCTCTCACTATGCTCCTCTTCTCCCTTCCCTCTCCATAAAATTCTACAGACACATGTATACTGATACTTAAAGGGGTTGTCCATCAAAAATTGACACCCAAATTATTTTTTAAAACGCAATGGTTGTTGAAAAGGAAAATAAAATTCATACTCACCTTTCCCTGTTGCTCTGGTTCCTCACCACGTGGTCTGGTCCCGAAGCTCCATTGTTGTCTGGAATTAGGTGGAATTACCTGCTGCACACGACCCCTGAGGCCAATCAGAAGCGTCAGCAGGCGGTATCCGGATTCACAGACAGGCGAGGAGTTCCACAGCAAGAAGGCAGCCGAGCTGCAGGACCAGACCCCACCAGGAGTACACTGGAGCACCGGGGACAAGTGAGTATGGGCTTTGAGTAACCGTCAGACAGTACTCATCCATAGACTTGTACTGGAGGAGCGTTCCTTACAGCTCAGCTCATCGTTGGGTGGTAAGGAACGCCCCCTCTGACAGTACAAGGCTATGTTAGAGTACAGTCAGGGGGCATTTCTTATAGCCCAGTGATGACGCTAAGCCTTGAGGAACACACTTCTGACATTGGGGAGATATCTGCGCCGTTATAATAGCACCAATATCCCCAGCACCGGGGCACATGCTAGCGGAAAAAAGAACCCATTGAAGTCAATGGGTGGCTTTTTTTTTTTTCAGCACTGAAATTCCACACCAAATTCCTCACCATTTTCCTCCATGTGAATGCACCTTTACTTATATAGATGACGGTACCCTGACAATCTTATTTTTAAGTGTCAGTCCTTAAAATCTCCTCATGAGCCCCGGCTCTCCGTTACATTACCAAATTCACTCTCCTCCTATCACTTATACATAAAATGTTTTTATCTAATTTTTCTGGTCTAAACCTGGGGTAGGTCTTAGGGCTAGTTCACACGGGGCCAAAGGGGCGGATTTTGATAGTGGAATCCACGTCATAATCCGCCCCTTTACAATGGTGGTCTATGGAGACCACTAGCGCTCTTTTTTCCGCTATCGGCAGTTGCGAGCTGCCCTTTCTTCAGGCGGATGCCGCGACTCACTGAGCCGCGGCTTCCGCCTGGCGGCTGCAACCTCCAGCGTCCGCCCATTCATTTGAGCCGACTCCAGGGTGGGGGAAGCCACAACCGCGACATCGTGGCAGGCGGGTTTTTACCATATTTTGACTTGGCTCCCCGAGTGAAAATATGGTCAAAACCTGACCCACCGCCCCCCCCCGTGTGAACGAGCCCTTACAGTCAGACACATCATATTTGTCTAAAATACAGTAAATACTGGACTACTCAGCTCAGACCTTTACCTGATGAACCCTGGGCAGCGGAACTCTACCAAAGTAGTTGTGTACCCCAGTCTAAAACTGCCAGAATTTCTAACGTTAAGGCCCCACATAGCAGGCCGCAGCAAAAAGGCACTATGGGAAAAATTGTGCTTGCTCCTGCAGCGCTTTTTAGACAAAGTCCACAAACTTGGAATTGATAGTGTCAAACTGTGCCAGATTTTTCAAAGTGTCTGATTCTGTTTGCTCAATCTTGTAAGGAGGACTTTTCTTTCTGCCAATTTTAGTATAAAACTGGTGGAAACTCGACGAGCACCTGGCAGACACCATTACAACAGGTAAACAGTGCAGCCAGGCACTCTGTCTTTTGGGATCCCCATGTGACCTGAATGACAGAGCCAAACACTATTGTGAACCTAGTGTTAGACTGTCTAGTCCAGGGGTCGGCAATTTTTTTTTGTATTGTGTACTGATTAAAATAAATAAATAATTGAAACAGAAGTTTTCAGCGTCATAAAACAAGCTTACTTGACTAAACTTGTATTTCAGTGGGATCCTTCTCTGGTTCAAGGTATAAAAGCAGTTGTTGCCCTCAGAGCAGGCCAGCTCGCGCCCAGACATAATGTCACATCTCAGGCTTCCCCCTTAGTACCTCCTGGTGAAACACATTTGAGGCCTGGTTCACATCTGCATTCGGTATTCCGTTCGGGGAGTCTGCTTGGGGACCCCTGAACAAAATACCCAACGCATTGACAAGCGCTGAGCACTGAAAGCACACGGACCCCATAGACTATAATGGGGTCCGTGTGTTTTCCGTGCGGTGTCCACACGAGTCATGCGGAGAGGAAAGTAGTTCATGAAGTACTTTTCTCTCCACATGACTTGTGCGGACACCATGCGGAAAACACACGGATCCCATTATAGTCTATGGGGTCCGTGTGCTTCCAGTGCTTACTGCTTGTCAATGCGTTGGGTATTCTGTTCAGGGGGCCACAAACGGCATACCGAATGCAGATGTGAACCAGGCCTGAGAGAGCCCTGTGCCCTGTAGATATGCCTGAAGTGCCGGAGGTTGCTGACCCCTGGTCTGATATAACATTACACCACTTGAATTAGTAATTTTGGCACATTTCTGGTTCATGTTTTGGCACGGCACACATCATCACATTTTAAAGTTGTCTAAAATACTGGAGAAATGTGGTGCCCAGCAGGTTAGGGATTGCTCACATGGGTCTCTATTGCTGAGGAGCGTCAGGTGAATGGGGGTAATGGACGGAGTGGCTCGCACCGCCGGTTATCAGGCTGAATCTACTGAGGATGAAGAACAAGCTGGACGGGTATCAGCAGTGCCCTGCTTCAGTCTCTGCCTGACATGGGTGGCAGATTCAGGGCGGAATGTGGCGCTGAAATCCACATCAAAATCAGCCCCACTGCTGTGTGAACATCCACCTAGACAGACGGTGCGAGTTATGGCTACATTGTGGCACATTCTGTTTAGTAAATCTCCCTCATTGCAGTGTACAGCATGGACGCCAGGGTCCTGGGGCAAACAGCACAAGTCTGGTGAATCCTGTCCCTGGTGCAAAGACAATTGATCGGTGGGGGGTGGTATGAGATATGGGGGGGGGGTATTTTCTGTGGCACCTTCCCAGTAACTAACCAGTAAGTACATAGTAAACCATCTTCATCTCACTAAGGTTTGGGCTGGCAACATAGTAACGTGCTCCACTACTGAGGTCTCTACAGCCAGGTGACACTACAACACCCAGCATCATGCTCCATCCCGGCCGCAGCCCCCGCCGTGTACTCACATGCTGCAGTGCTCGGTGGCCGCTCCGCGGGTCCCGGCTGCCGGTCTCCCTGGTAACGGTGTAAACAGTGACGACTGGACTTAAAAAAAAAAGAGACCCAGTGACGCAGTAAGGGGCGGAGCCAGGCAGGCGCACACCGGGCACACTCCGGAGCTCAGGCGCTTGTGGTCCTGTCACCTGCAGTCAATGGGCGCAGGTGTACAGCAGCGTGTGCAGTGTATAGTGCAGTGTATAGTGCAGTGTATAGTGTAGTGTATAGTGCAGTGTATAGTGCAGTGTATAGTGTAGTGTATAGTGCAGTGTATAGTGCAGTGTATAGTGCAGTGTATAGTGCAGTGTATAGTGCAGTGTATAGTGTGCCTCATGTTCTGCGGACTGCATTGTGAATAGTGCATTCGCTATTCTAGTCTGGGAAAGCTGGGTGACAACTCCTGAGGGAGCAACAGTGACGGCGGTATTGGTTGTCACAGAGCTTGTACAGATAACAATATGGCAGCCATGTCAGCTCTCCTCCAGCTTCCCTGAGGTCTCAGTATGTGGGCATGGTTTATTAATATTACCACAGTGGGGGGGATTACTATGATTGTTGCACAGTATAGTGAGCCCTGTATGGTGCTGTCTGCCTTACAGAATTGTGTGGTAAAAGCTCCCTTGACAACAACCACTGGAGAACAACAAATAGAACGCCTCTTATTGGTAGATGACGCGATTCAGGGTTTTGGAAAATGTTTAATACACCAAAACACTAAATGAGCTTATACATCTGCATTATGCTGAAGTATGGAGGCCAGGCACTGCAAGGTGGATGGGAAATCCCATGCACATATTGCTACACGCAGCGGATGCACTGCAATTTTCAAAACTGTTGCGTTTTTCTAAATCATGGCATGTCAGTTATACCTACAGAAATGCGGTTTCCCTATAGGAATTTAATGGGAGCAGAAAAGCACTTCAAGAAAAAACACAATACATTGCCACTGCTAGTTTTGTCTGCAAGACTATTACTGTGGCTTTTTGTCCAGTTTCAGACCAATACTGAGAGATATATGTTATTTTTTGTATCATGAAAAGTTCTATTTGTACAATTTTCCAATATACTTTCTGTATCAATTCCTCGTGGTTTTCTAGATCTCTGCTTGTTGTCATTCATTCTGTTACTGTCAGTGGATAAAAGTCAGTCCATGCTCACGTGATATACAGTCCATGGTCATGTGACATACCATGGACTGTATATCACATGCCTATAGATTGTATATCACATGACCATGGATTGTATATCACATGACCATGGACTGTATATCACATGACCATGGATTGTATATCACATAACCATGGACTGTATATCACATGACCATGGATTGTATATCACATAACCATGGACTGTATATCACATGTCTATGGATTGTATATCACATAACCATGGACTGTATATCACATGCCTATAGATTGTATATCACATGACCATGGACTGATTTTTATCCACTGGCAGTATGCAGAATGAATGACAACAAGCAGAGATCTAGAAAATTGCCCATTACTGGCCCCTCCCCATGTCTCCCTAGCTAACCTATTCCGCCCACTGCTAGAATACAGGAAAAGGGGAGGAGCCTTTCCCCGGACACAGAAAGGCTTGGTAAGTATTGATGGGGATAGAGGAGTGGGAAGAGTAATGATGATGTTTCGTTTCAGAAGCGGTGAAACGGAACATCACCTGATTATCAGAAAGTGTCCCTGGGGTGGTCATGTGACCGCTCCAGGGATATGGATAATTATAGATTTTTTTTTTTAATTGAAGTAAATTAAAAGTTAGGTGCGGGGAGGAAGTTTCGTTTAGGGGTTAATTCTCAGTTTATCCTGGACAACCGCTTTAATGTTTACAGGACAAATTGTATTTCCTATTTGTACCATTTATTATTTTGTACAATGTGCTGAGAAGCTGAAAAAAATCAGAATGGAGTGGAATTGGCGAAAAAATGCATTTGTGCTACTTTTTTTAGGGGCTTCCTTTATACCAGCGGTTCTCAACCTGTGGGTACTGAGGATTATATAATACAGTGGGGGGGGGGGTACTGAGGAGCATATAATACAGTGTGTGTGGGGGGGGGTACTGAGGAGCATATAATACAGTGGAGGGGTACTGATGAGCATATAATACAGTGGGGGGGGTTACTGAGGAGCATATAATACAGTGGGGGGGGGAATGAGTAGCATATAATACTGTGGGGTTGGGGGGGCCGTACTGAGGTGCATATAATACATTGGGCTGGGGGGCGTACTGAGAAACATTTAATACTGTGGGGTGGGGGTTGTACTGAGGTGCATATAATACAGTGGGCTGGGGGGCGTACTGAGGAGCATATACAGTGTTGGCCAAAGGTATTGGCACCCCTGCAATTCTGTCAGATAATACTCATTGGTATTATTATCTTTATTTAATTTGTCTTCAATGGAAAACCACAAAAAGAATTGTCAAAAAGCCAAATTGGATATAATTCCACACCAAACATAAAAAAGGGGGTGGACAAAAGTATTGGCACTGTTTGAAAAATCATGTGATGCTTCTCTAATTTGTGTAATTAACAGCACCTGTTACTTACCTGAGGCACCTAACAGGTGTCGGCAATAACTAAATCACACTTGCAGCCAGTTGATTCAACCTGTGTCCTTGTGTGTACCTCATTGAGCATGGAGAAAAGAAAGAAGACCAAAGAACTGTCTGAGGACTTGAGAAGCAAAATTGTAAGGAAGCATGAGCAATCTCAAGGCTACAAGTCCATCTCCAAAGACCTGAATGTTCCTGTGTCTACCGTGCGCAGTGTCATCAAGAAGTTTAAAGCCTGTGGCACTGTGGCTATCCTCCCTAGATGTGGACGGAAAAGAATAATTGACGAGAGATTTCAACGCAAGATTGTGCGGATGGTGGATAAAGAACATCCAAACAAATTCAAGCTGCCCTGCAATCTGAGGGTACAACAGTGTCAACCCCTACTATCCGTCGGCATCTGAATGAGAAGGGACTGTATGGTAGGATACCCAGGAAAACCCCACTTCTTACCCAGAGACATAAAAAAAGCCAGGCTGGAGTTTACCAAACTTACCTGAGAAAGCCAAAAACATTTTGGAACGTTCTCTGGTCAGATGAGACAAAAGTAGAGCTTTTTGGGAAAAAGGCATCAACATAGAGTTTACAGGGAAAAAAAAGAGGCCTTCAAAGAAAAGA
The DNA here is from genome assembly GCF_031893055.1 of Leptodactylus fuscus. NCBI lineage: Eukaryota > Metazoa > Chordata > Amphibia > Anura > Leptodactylidae > Leptodactylus > Leptodactylus fuscus. The sequence goes on along the minus strand of NC_134268.1, from coordinate 168,609,409 downwards.
ACACGGTCCCTACAGTGAAACATGGCGGAGGTTCCCTGATGTTTTGGGGTTGCTTTGCTACCTCTGGCACTGGACTGCTTGACCGTGTGCATGGCATTATGAAGTCTGAAGACTACCAACAAATTTTGCAGCATAATGTAGGGCCCAGTGTGAGAAAGCTGGGTCTCCCTCAGAGGTCATGGGTCTTCCAGCAGGACAATGACCCAAAACACTCTTCAAAAAGCACTAGAAAATGGTTTGAGAGAAAGCACTGGAGACTTCTAAGGGAGCATTCACACGGAGTTACGTGCCGCGAGATTTGGCACGTAGACGCCGCGTGAACCCTTTGCGTGCCGTACATGCTCCCATTCATTTCAATGGGAGCGGGGAGCGTATGCGCCGCGCTAGTTTGCGGCCGTGAATAAATGCACGGCCGCAAACTAGCGCGGCGCATACGCTCCCCGCTCCCATTGAAATGAATGGGAGCGTGTACGGCACGCAAAGGGTTCACGCGGCGTCTACGTGCCAAATCTCGCGGCACGTTACGCCGTGTGAATGCTCCCTAAAGTGGCCAGCAATGAGTCCAGACCTGAATCCCATAGAACACCTGTGGAGAGATCTCAAAATGGCAGTTTGGAGAAGGCCCCCTTCACATCTCAGGGGGGACCTGGAGCAGTTTGCCAAAGAAGAATGGTCTAAAATTCCAGCAGAGCCTTGTAAGAAACTCATTGATGGTTACCGGAAGCGGTTGTGCGCAGTTATTGTGTCTAAAGGTTGTGCTACCAAGTATTAGGCTGAGGGTGCCAATACTTTTGTCCATTTTTGGAGTTTTGTGTAAAATGATCAATTTGACTTTTTTTCATTCTCTTTTGTGTTTTTTCATTGCAAGTAAAATAAATGAAGATATTATTACCAAAGAATTTGTGCTTGCAATCATTTTCTGGAAGAAAACGAGTATTATCTGACAGAATTGCAGGGGTGCCAATACTTTTGGCCAACACTGTAATACTGTTGGGTGGGAGGTGTACTGAGGAGCATATGATACAGTGGGGTGGGGCGTATTGAGGTGCATATAATACAGTGGACTGGGGTATGTACTGAGGAACATATGACACAGTGGGCTAGGGGGTGTACTGAGGAGTATATAATACAGTGGGAGGGTACTGAGGCACAGATAATACTGTGTGTGGGAGAGCGTACTGAGGAATAAAATTATTTTTTGGTTTGGGGTCACCGGAACATGAGGTACTGTATTGCGGGGTCACAGCATTAGAAAGTTTGAGAATCACTGCTTTATACGATGTTCACTGTGCAGACAAAATGACATATCACCTGTATTCTATGTTTCAGTACAATTCTGGGATACCATATTCATATAGTTTTATTTACATTTCAACCCCTTAACAAAAATCTAAAACTTTGCAAAAAAATAAATTGTGTTTTGTAAAAGTTGCCATATTCTGACACCCGTAATTGTTTTTTTATACTTGCATACTGATATACAGTCCGTGGTCATGTGCTAGACACACAGCGGTACAGTTCGTTACCAGGCAGTTGTCTCATTACTGTCCTGTGTGGACTGTATATGGCAAACAGTTGGAAAATTAAAATTGAAGGAAGAGCTACCATTTAAGCTATACCTTTCCCCTCAGGATAATTAAGGTCGAAGATTATATGTAGCAGAAGGGAAAAAAATAAAAACACAGGGTAGGGGGCGCTCCTTATTGGAACCGTAAAGATAGAAACTTTTGTGGATGTCCGATCGGAACCTCCAGATCTGAGCAGAAACCATACTTCCCAATATTCTGGGGATAGTCTATGGAACCAATTCCAGATGTATGATGATATGAGGCTCGCAGAAACACCCGGGGTAACCGACCGGCAAATCAGGAGCTGTACGATGTCGGTATTAAATTAATTCAGTTATTGGTTCATTAGACATCATACCACTTCACACCCATAGCCTGTTTCGTGTTTATGAGGAGTGCACCACCGGGATTTGTAACTGATTTCAATTTCCACAATACAGTCCAAGATTGTCACACTAAATCCCCCTTGCACATGACCGTATGAAAGGTCAATGTGCTATCCTGGTTTTTCCTGCATAGCACATTGACCCATTCATTTCTATGGGCCCATACACATGACCTTGAATTACATGGTCACTGTGCAAGCCGAAAGTACGTGCCACAAAATATGGAACTGGTCCTATTACTGAATGAAAGGCGCCTCGGAAGCTCTGCCAGTACACGGGCCCTTCATTCCTGGCCGCCGGTTAGCATATAGTTGTTTGAAACTGGTTTAAGGGAATAGAGGAGCAGGGAGAAGTGATAAATGGACTGAAGCAGATATGAAAACAGGGACATTTTATTGGAGAAGTGGAAAGGCCATGAAGAGAGGTTAACATTTTTTAAGTACTCTTTATTGTTAGGGGAGATGAGAGAACTGTATACTTTATTAGCACATGCCCCATACAGCAGAAGTCCATTCACACGGAGGAAAATGGAGAGGAATTTGGTGTGGCATTTCAGTGCTGAAAAAAAAAAGCCTCCTTCCCTTTCAGCGCTGAAATTTCACACCAAATTCCTCACCATTTTCCTCCTTGTGAGTAGACCCTTACTGCCAGGCAAAGTATTGCCTAAGCTTTATTTTACTTTGCTTTATCTCATGTCATCCCGAGTTGACACAAGTTACAGGGAAACTCAGCAGCTCTACCTGCAAATAAACTGAGGCTGAACAGAAGTTGGATTTTGGCAAGTGCACTTTCATCTGGACAAGTCTGGTTCGTTCATGATCTGGGCAGAAGACTATTGTTCTGCCCAACTTCTTTCTCCAACCCATTAAACAAATGTATTGGTAAGGTCACTGTAAATAGACATTACATGGCCTTGGAGAGATGAAACATTTTAAAAGTACAATGAAGAATTGAACAAATAAACTAAGAATCACAATACAGACGGAGAGTCAGATACACGGGGTGTCCGAAAAGTAAGTACACAAAATGAAAGGGTGGACTTTAGCTGGTCTATGAAGCGGTTTTTTTAATTAATGAACATGTGACCGGAAATGCACCCTGGCGGCGCTTCAGGTAGACCAACATAGGAATGTAAGCGTATTCGCTTTCAGGTATTTTATTGACATAAGCCATGCATCGAATTACATGGGTGGAGCGAGCAGACATGCGTCTGGCCTAAGATGCCACAGATGGAAACGCTAACGTGGCAAGGAGGATATATACAGAGAAACTTCCTAACTGTCGTCTGCCGAATCAATGTACATTTGTCACCACTGACCGCCAGCTTCGCAAGCATGGAACATTTCAAGCACCTGATCGCATGGGCCGTCCTCACTCTGTGCAGGCCCTGAAGTTTGAGGAGGATGTCCTCCAGAGGTTTAGAGAGAACCCAAACACCAGCACGCATGCTGTCTGTGAATGGGTGCGTCAATCCATCTCCCAACATTGCACTGCTTGCATTAAGGCAGGCGGCCAGCACTTCGAGCAATTCTTGTAAATAAGTAACAGTGAGTAAACGAATTTCCCATTAAAGCGCTTTCTCTTCTTCGTTTCTCCTTTCACATGGTGCAGCGAGGGATAGAAAACTGACATCTCTGTCTACCTGCAGCGCAATAACGGTGCATTTCCACTCACGTTCATTAAAAAAAAAAAAAAAAAACACTTCATATACCGGCTAAAGTCCAACCTTTTCATTTTGTGTACTTTGCGGACACCCTGTATTGTAGCTAGAGGTAAATCTTGCAGTGAAACGTGGGAGATAAGGCGCCTTCCACATTCTATCTCTTGCCACTTGAAGGAAGTTACTTAGAGATGTTTCTAACACTTGTACTTCAGCGATTCTGAGAGATTAATAAATCTCTGGTAATCACTAGAAACATCGGAAATATAATCTAACAAAGGACGAGAGATTGGCGCTGGATTCTAGGAGGAATAAAAAGTAAATTTCCAATTGCCGCACCTCACTAGGGAGGATTACATAACGGAGACTAATAATATTCTATTAGATGCCTCTTATTAGGAGAAGTTTTCCATAGATCCGTCTGATAACTAGTAGAGTACAATGAATTGGTTTGTTATACTACTCAAAGTGTTACTGAATAAAGACGTACAAAAATGTCTGTTAGGGCTCGATTACACGGGCATAGAAGGGGCAGATTATGGCGCGTCATCCATGTCATAATCTGTCCCCTCACAATGGTGGTCTATGGAGACTGCCAGGTTACTTTTTTTTTGCGAGCGGCAGCAAAAAAAGAGGCGAACTGCCCTTTCTTCAGGCGGATTCCGCGGCTCATTGAGCCTACTCCAGAGGAGGAAGCTGCGACTGACAGAAGCCGCGACAGTCGGGTTTTAACCCAAGAGTGACGCGGCTCCCAACATCACTCTCAGTGCCAAAATCCACCATACTGCCCCCCATGTGAACTTAGCCTTAGTCAGACAACTTTCCAGATACCTTCATTTTCATCCACAAATGTTTGGCTAAACCTCCTGGTTGTCCAATTGATTCTTTTACGTATATAACTTCTTATCCCATTAGAAGATGTATTCTTACAAGAACATATTTACTGTCTCTCTTCTTATTTATGGGTTTCCTCTCACCTACTTTGTTGAAATCACTAGATCCTCCGTCGATGCTTCCGATGTGGGACTGAGTTTGCAGCAGAATGTGTAATGGATAATAGCTGGAGTGACATCCCAGTCCCATACAATGATGACCACACCTCTATGGGGCTTCTGATCCATTCTGTTATAAATGACATGGAGCAGGATAGGACCTGCTCTATAATCATCCATGTCATCAGAATAGAATGGATTTTGCCATAATCAGCTTGCGTTTACTCCATGTGAACGGCCCCTTAGGCTAAGGCCCCACATGGCGTCCCGAGTAAAAACGGTACAGGAAATGCATTGTGGTTCTTCTCGCAGCGCTTTGGACATATAGAGGTTTCCTCCGCAAACTTTCTGCTTCAATTATACCTGTATGGAAACCCTCAGTGTTTCTACAGGTATAATTGATATTCTGCAATTTGGAAAACCGTGACAGTTTTGGAAATTGCAGTGTGTGTGCTGCACGTATTTTCCCACAAAGTGGGCATGGGATTCGCTAGAATCCCACTCACTTTGCTCTGACTGTAAAACGCTACGTTTTTTTTCTATGGCAGGCAACCACAGCATTTACGCCATGTGGAGCCATAGCCTTTTCTTAGTCCTGGACAACCCCTTTAATGATTGCAATTCCTCCTAGTACTGAGCATATGAGACATTTCTTAGCCACTGAGGTAAATGGCAACTATTTGTATCCAACTATTTGGTGAAAATGATAAAATCATGATTTTTAAGAATGATCAAATCCAAAAACTCAGTTTGCTAATCTGAATAGTAGAGTGTAAATGTAAGGCTGGGGCCCCAGATCAGTACCAGGCCGCGGGGCATGTTGCACGGGTCCACATACCGGTGGTGAGGAGTCAGCAGCTGCTGTGGAGCTGGTGAGTGCCCGGGGTTGAGCCAGGACCCACCAACCGGCTCCACAACACTGACGCTTGGTTGTTGTTCATCAGGATAAGGTGAGCAAAGTGCGAGGTTGAGCCGGGACCCGCTGTATGTTCGGGATTCTAGTACTATGCAGGACATGCAGCGGGTCTTGGCTCCACTCCGCACTCGCCTACCAAACTTTGGGCAACTACATTACACGTCACTTGTCCCTGTGACGTGTAATGTAGCTGTAGTGAGGCTGTAGTGAAGTTAATAGCAGCATTAGGAGTGATATCCGTCATCAGTAGCCATCTTCATAACCTGCAGTGTCCGTCAGTTTGCACTTTCTCTTGTGTTTTCATATGTACAGGATTCTAATCTACACCCCCATGCTTAACCCCACCCCAACCACACCCCTTCCCTGCCCCAAAACCCCCCTCCGGTCAAACCGGTCAAATTTTGGTTTAATGCATATTGCACATTTTCTGTTAGTACAATAAACCTCATTTCAATCCTGAAATATTACTGTGTCCATCAGTTATTAGATATATCAAACTGAAATGGCTGTTGCAAACACCAAAATATTTAGAACTAAAAATGATTAAGATTAATAGGGGGGCCCAAACTTTTTCATAGGACTATATATATATATATATATATATATATATATATATATATATATATATATATATATATATATATATATATATACACACACACACACACATACCAGAGATATGTAATATGAATAGGTATTAACTTATTTGGGTCGTATGACAGTCTCAAAAGCAGAAAATTTTAAATTCAGAAAATTGCTCATTTTTCCCCAAATGTCAGAATTTTTATTTTTTTAAAATAATAAGGCTTGCTGAAAAATATATTTCTCAATATGTTTGTATAGTAGTTTAAGATCCATTTTGTGAAACCTCCAAACTCCCTTCACAGACAGTTAAAGGGAACCATCAAAATGCTGTCCAATCTACCTGTATCATTTTCTACAACAAAGGGAGCTCAGCAAATTGATCTAGTTTTATGCACTAATCTAATATTATTGACTGAAAGCCCTGCGGATTCTATGACTACGAGAACCGTGGGCGCTCCTACTCAATGACTGACAGCTCTTCCTGTACAAGCATGCATACAGATACAGCTGTCAATCACACAGCACCCACTGGAATCCTATTGTCAATCATGGTACACCCACTAGACTGACTCTATAGGAGCCTTCATATGGAGTTTACACTCCGCTCATTCAGACACGTAAACACGTGTCAAAGTGCCCGTTGTAAAACACAATCCCATAGAATTCAATGTGTGCCGGTCTTATGCGCGCAACACATTGAAATCAATGGGTTTAAAAGCCTCCCATTGATTTCAATGTGTACCGCACGTAAGACCGATACACATTGAAATCTATGGGATTGTGTTTTACAGTGGGCACTTTGACACGTGTTTATGTGTCTGAATGAGCGGAGCGTATACTCCGTGTGAAGGCTCTCTATGACTGTACTATTATTCTAACAAAATACAAAAGAGACACCACATATAGAAATTTCAGTAGACTTTTATTGCTTTCAATCAACTTTGTCTTTTTATACATTACAAAATATAGTTTGCATTTTTTTTCTAAATTTCCAACAGATTATAAAGGCAGGGTTTTCACATCTCAGGTAGAACAAGAAACTCACATCTTTGCCATAAAAACTAACAAAATATAATTTATGGTTTTGGAACTCGCTTTGGATTTTGTTACAAAAAAAAAGAAAAAAAAAAAAGAAAACACTATCGTCAATACAAAAAAAAAAAAACAAAAAGAAAAAACAGGCATAAAAAAAACCTGGTGCTGTGCTTTCATAAAGTTCTTCAGTATAGTAAATACTAAATGGCTATGCTCAGGTAAATTAACCATACAATGGAAGACAACACAGCCATGTCCAAGATTGGAAAGATAGGAAAAAAAAAAAAGAAGAAAAAAAAAACATCTTATTTGTACTGTTATATGAGAAAATGACAAAAGCTGCAGGTAAACGTGTCCATGTTTCAAGTTTGGATCATGTTCGACGCACCAAGTATCATACAAACTCGCACCACCCATTTAATCCATATGTTAAAAATATACAAAAATACTTAAATTAAAAACTGCCTTTAAATATATTACCGTACTAGAAAGGGCGTATACCCAACCGGCAAGAACACATCTGCTCGTTCATGGAATCGGGGGCCATTAACTTTACATTACAGGTCTGACTATAGGAACGTCAATGGAAGTATTTCTAGACTTGTTGTAGGATTCAAGTCAACAGCCTTGATGTCTTAGATTTTTTTTTATAAAATAGCGCAAAAAAAACGGCCAACAAATGTATCTGAATGCGATAAGTCTTGTTTAGTAAATCCATGTCTCAATGTATGAAGGGTGAGATGCCAGCCTACAAAGAACAGAATAAAATAGGGCAGCCGGCATAGATTTATTGTGTTGAAAGGTTCTTGATATCAAGGGAAAATATAGATTTACTGAACTAAAACACAAAAGGGAACATAAAACCTTACATATAATACAACAGTTATTACAAAAAAATACAGAAATATTTTCCTGCACAGAGAAGAGAACATTTCTATGGTCAGATGATGTGACCAAGAGAACAAGTCATTACACAAACCTGTAACAGAGGAAAATGAATCAGGAAATGACAGAATGTAATGACGCCGAATGTAATCTCATTCCCCATTTCCTTGGCTCCTCCATCTGTAAATGCAGAATACAGCAAGCTGGAGGGACTGCTATATAAAGCAATAGTCTGTCATCTGACTAGGACATTGTATAACCCCAGTGACTAGTACAATAGTGAGAAATATTAGGAAACCTACAGACGCAGACAACCCAAGTCACCTATCATATGAAAAAAACAACAACACATAAATAAAGCTGCAACATCTAGACTTTATGTGTTGTAATGTGAAGCTGCCGCAATATTTTTGCATTTTTTAAAAACTAAAAAAGTGTTTGGTTTTTTTTCAAATGCATTTTTCAACTGTTATCACTAGAGATGAGCGAGTACTATTCGAAATGGCTACTTCGAATAGCACACACTCATAGGAATGAATGGAAGCGGCTGGCACGCAGACTTTGCTGGCCGCTTAACCCCCTGCATGTCGGCTGCGTACATTCATTGCTATGGGTGCGTGCGATTTGAAACGGCCATTTCAAATAGTACTCGTTCATCTCTAGTTATCACAAAATGCTAGAAAAAAGTAGACAAAATGTCCTTTGAGAACCAAGTCTTATAGCGACAACATACTTGATGGTGGGATCAGTTCTATGGTGGCTGTAGACCTTAGAGGGGCTCTATCATTGGGAAAAGTCATTTTTAGATAAGCACATCCTTGCATAGCCTTTAGAAAGACTATTCCACACCTACCTTTAGTATGTAAATTGCCCCAGCAGATTTTGAATAAGTCAGTTTTTATTCATATGCTAATGAGCTTCCACCGTGCACCGGCAGTGGCTATGTGCACTGTCTGTTCTATGTGTATGTATAGCAGAGGCTACTGTGCTGATGACACGTTTCTGCTGTACATACACATGGAGCAGACTGATCACAGACACTTCCGGTGCATGGTGGAAGCTCATTAACATAGGAATAAAAACTGGCTTATTCAAAATCTACTGAGGCAATTTCACACCTACTTTACTACTAAAGGTAGGTGTGAAATAGTCTTTCTAAAGGCTATGCAAGGATGTGCTTATCTAAAAATGACTTTTCCCAATGATAGAGCCCCTTTAAGTACTCATTCCTCAGCTATTCCTTCTTTTCTCCCAGTTCATGTTCCAAAAATGATGCCCAACTGCGTAGAGTGAGAGTGCACAGGCAGAGGGGAATTATAGTCTGTAAACATTCGGGTAGGTTTAATTTTAGCATGCATAACTAATCCTCCCCTCCCCTGACATCTTTTATCAGAGAAGACTTGGCACACCCTCATACACATTAGATGGCTGGAATCTAGTTTTTATCCAAGTTTGCAATGTGTATGGCCCTCTTAAGTCTGTGTGGGCAGAAAAACTACAATTGATGGATTCCCACTACATTTACTTAGGTAACACTGTTGAGTTGGTTGAGCTAATGGAGAAACAGTAAGTAACTTAGAGCTCAGTTGTATGATAGGGAAGACATTTTAGGATGGGTCCACATGCTAGTTTTTAACAGGTATTTATTAGAGATGAGCGAGTATATTCGATCAATACCTCCCCTCCATAGATATTGGGGTTAAAAAAAAAAAAAAAAAAAGGCGCCAGGGAAGGTTGGAGGGGAATTTCCCGCACGGTATTCATGGTATTCAACCGAGTACACCAATAACTATGCAAATGGAGGTATTCGATTGAATACTATTCGCTCATCTCTAGTATTTATGTTATATACGTGGTTGTCTATTTTATCAATTTAGAGGAGAAGGCAACACAGAAAGGCAAGTGTAGTGTCTGCTGCGATGCCTAGGGGTCAGATTCACACAGTGTTATATAGTTTGTCTGCTGAGATTTAGCAAGGATACAGTCACCTAGAATGAGATCCGCCATCTTTGAATTTTTTTGGTGCAATAGTTACTAGTCTTTTCAGTTGTCTATTACACTAACAATCCTTCCTTAAAGAAATGTTCACAGAAAGCTAGTTTGTCTCTTGCCTGGTGCCACTGAACACGTATGGCTGATCTGAATGTATACAGCAACCAATAAGGACTAAAATACATATGGCTTTATTGTTGGAAAGGTTGTTCAACCAGACAATGCTTGTTCAACCAATATCCTACATTTATCTAATATGTACAGCTGCCTTTATAAACAGCATATTGTACCAAGAGTTGACGTTATCCATTAGGATTGGAGGTCCCAGAGGATGGACCTCCACCACAATCCTGAGAACAGGTGCCCCCTTTTCCCATCCAGAGACAATGTCAGGCCAAGCCCATGCACTGTTGCTGCATTCATTCTCTATGGGAGTGCTGAAATTGACAAGACACCTCCGCAGAGAATGAATGGAGCAGCAGGGTGCATACTGGGCCCGCCACTCCATCAGGAGGACTGAACCCCCATTCTCAGAACTGAACGGGGGAGCTGGACCCCACCAATTATATATAGGATAGAGAAGAACGTCAAATATTGTTACAACCCTACAGTAATAAAAGCAACAAAACTCTATGACAGCTTCCAAGTTTAGTGTAGTGTATGATTGTTTCAGTATTTCACTACACATATAACTAATGGCTGCTGCTTGGTCATTATACAATGTGCCTCATCCCCGCAGCCTGTGAAAATATTACAAATCAGCAGCTTCAATTAATCTGCCACATCATCTCTTTGTAGCAAATTTGGCAAAAAAATGATTATAGGTCATGAAGTCGGACCTATAAAGCACAGATGTGGCTTATTGCACAAACATCCTGAGTTCACAGACTCACATTGGGAGACGGCAGATACTACCTAGTATTTGTGGAGGCCACACAGCCCAGAAAAAAAAAAAGACAGGTTATTTTAGTAGAGGCATATATCATATATCTCAATATTGTATGTGGCATTTTACAAAGGCAGGAAACTAGTGAACAAGAAAACTGTATATTCTACAACTAAAATACTTCTTATGGCACTAGTACACGGTGTGACCATGTAGTCAATTGTGGTAGCTGAGGTAACTCATGTGTTGTATGAAGGGATATTGAACGCCAAAGCATGTAACAGCAATGGCAAGGAAGGATTTTTTGTTGTGCTGTCAATTGAACAGAAAAAAAATAAAAAAAAAAATACAGGTTTCCTATTATGATGGTGCTACTTGTGGGTTTGGCTAAAGTAGTAATTAATCCCCAAAAAATACTGGCTTAAAAAAAAATAAAAAATAAAATAAAAAGCAGATTTGCATCATACAGCGATATCGTAAAAGTGGGTTCTTCATGGAACGTATGGGAATGACAAATGGAGAACTGTCCGATGGTTTGGTTCTAATACTATTGCTTGATGGCAAGTTATTAAATATACAATAAAATCAATTAAAACAAGATCTATAAAAATTTCTATTGAATAAATAATTGCTGAGTGATCATTCTGTGCCATATTACAATTGAGACCGCCTGCTTTAGACCCTATACAGTATTTACAGTGCTAATAATTTATGAGGTGCATGTACAGTATTCTGGAAATGTTTTCACGCTCTGATGGTCTGATATTTATATCGGGTACATTCACACACGTTACATACACCCTCACGCATGATTCAACAACATTCTTCTTCTCGACGCGGTTTTATAGGGAGGTTTCGGCATCCACGTATTTTCGGAAACTGTCATCTTCGAGGGTGATTTTCACACTAACTGGTTTGTCAGGACTGAAAAGAATAAGCACATGTTCAATATTAATACTAAGAAAACTTCCGTAACAAAAAAAGCGTCTATAAACGGTTAATAAAATAAAGCGTATGAGCACAGATCATATCCTTATCCTCCACACACACACACACACACAACAAATGGCGCACTTAATGCATCACAGTAAGCAGAAAGCCAATGCATTTGCTAGGGAAGACAACGCCGCTGTCCCTGTCTGTGGTTTGGGTTTGTCTCACTAGTTTCATTAAAAGGTATCCATAACATCCTAAAGAATTATTCATTCCAAATTTTTGGCAACCTGTTGGTGAAGCCTCTTTCCTTCACCTATGGCAGGGTATTACAGCCGCACAGACCGCTCTATGCCTAGCGTGTACTGTAGAGTTATTTTCCTGTACAAGAGGATTTATGGCCACAGAAGTCATGAATATTAATAACACTATTATGATAGCCGACAATGAGGATGTACCCCAGGGGTCGGACCACTTTTTGCTCAAGCTTTGCAAATGATCTACGTAAATTATCTTGTGTATGTTCCTGAAAGAGAAAAATAGCCAAAGCACTCCATATATCATGTAGGTGTTATAACTAAAGCCAGCCGAGTGAAATACATGAATGACATAACATGCTGCAATAAGAATAGGCATCAGTATAACAAGAATACATATGGAAAGTGAAATAGAAATTCATTTACACAGACAGTTGGCAGCGTGTGCAAATACCTGGTGTGATGGGATGATACAGATTTCGCAGTATGGAAAATTGAGTTGCCCTTTTTTCAGCCACAGGCAGACATATATATATAGAATTCCTAGCTACAAACATTATAATACTTATACTGCACTGGCCCAGTCTTCGTTTTCATCCTGTTTCCCTAAGGCTAGTGTAAGACTGCCATCATAGGACTATTTTACATCCACATTAGGACAAGACACTGATCCTTCATCTGTTCTGACCTGAAGTTATATCACCATATGATTCTCTGCTGAAGTATGGATCAGTGTGGCTGTGGGAATATTTACAATGACACAAAGCCATACTAGAGATCATCACCTTCCTCAGATAGGAGGAACATATGATTTTAAATGTTGTCTAAGTGGCTTTCAAACTACTCATACTTTGCATAGTTAAAGAGAACCTTTCATCAGATTGGGCACAGGCAGTTCTATATACTGCTGGAAAGCCGACAGTGTGCTGAACGCCCCCTCCCCTCCTGATAATACTTTTCTATGGATGAGCACTGTGAGCAGACAGAGGAGGCGTTCCTCCCCGCTCACACTGTACAGCGCGATAGGTGCTACTGTGCAGAAGGACGTTCCTGACTGTCAGAAACGCCCTTCTGACTGTAAAGCGCTACGGTATGGGGACCAATAGCACTTTACCCGGGGCACAGATCGGGAAAGCCGACAGTGTGCTGAATTCAGCACACTGTCGGCTTTCCAGCAGTATATGGAACTGCCTGTGCCCAATCTGATGAAAGGTCCTCTTTAAAGGTTTTGTATGATGGAAACAAAAATCTGATAAACTGCATAACTGGAAAGAAAAAAAAAAAAAGTCCTAGAAAGTTATATCTACAGCTAATGAACATGTGATAAAGATTTGTTAGGTGAGAGGAACACTTGTCATGCAGATTATGTTACTGTCTATAGCAGGGGTGGGCAATTAATTTTCCCATGGGGCCACATGAGAAATTGAAACTGTTCTAGAGGGCCATGCCCGCCACTGCAAATTTAGCTCCACCCACTTCTATGCTGACTCCGCCCATTCTCAATCATTTTTCCATGTGCCCCCTACAAAGTATAATCCTCCTACAGTCACCCTAACATTATACACCCCCACATTATAATGTTCCCCTCCAAATGTCCCACAGTATTAAGTCCCTCTCCTGGTGCCCCAGTTTATACTAGAGGGGGACATTAAACAGTGGGGATAGTTGGAGGTGAACATTAAACTGGGTGCAAAGAGAGGCAGACATGTCCCCCTCCAGCTACCCCCCACGGTTTAATATGCTCCTCCAGCTGCCCCTTAATGTCCCCCCCTCCACCTACCCCCTAGTTTAAGGTCATCCTCCATCTGCCCCCTAGTTTAATGCCCCTCTCCATCTGCCTTCAGTGTAACTGCCCCAAGTTCCCTCCTCTTACTCACACATACTGTCTCTTCTCTCCTTATCTTCCTTCAGTCTCCATTCCCGGCAGCTTGTTCTTTCTGTGTAACAGCAACCACACTGCCCTGTGTGACTCCGCCCACTAACGAGTCTTAGCCTATCCTAGTGAGTTAAAGGACCTGTGATTATGTCATCACAGGTTCTTTAGCGGACTTCCTATTCAGCATCTACTTTTATCCCACTAGCTATACGGGCTGGACAGAACCAGTCAGAGGGCCGGATGTGGCCCACGGGCCGTATATTGCCCAGGTCTGGTCTACAGGGTTAAGGCCCCAGGAAGCGGGCTACAGCAAAAAAGCACTGTGGGAAAAATTCTATAAAAACACATCACTGATTTTCCCACAGCACTTTTCACAGAAAGTCCGCAGAGGAACTTTCTGCCTCCAATATACCTACTGGGTGAACCACTGGCGTTTCTGTAGGTACAATTAACATGCTGCGATTTTGAAAATCACAGCATTTCTGCTGTGCGTATTTTTCTGCAATGTGTGGATGGAATTCTCTAGAATCACTAACCACTTTGTAGTGACCGTAAAACGCATGCATTTACGTCACGGAGGACCCCGGATTAAAATAGGTTTTCCATAGACAATTGGCTGTTAACAAATGTAACAAACAGATGTATTTCCTTTCAATAACTTCATGCGAGAACAAACAGGTACTCTGCATGCTGAGAGTCATTGTGTCTAGGATGTAGGACACCGAGGGACATGTATAAAGTTTCCTATAGATTAAATAAAGGTAATAGACCTTACATTATAGAATATTGTATTGGGGCTATTTATCAAGTAATTTACATGCCTGCAATACAGGATTTTACAAAACTTTAAAAGGGGTTTCCAGGATTTAGGTCATCAATATCAGCTCACTGGTGGTCCAACTCCTAGTACTCCCATAGATCAGCAAACTAAAGGGATCATGGCACTACCGTACATTATCTGGTGGCAGTGAATGGTACTGCAGCTTTCTCCCATTGACTTGAATAAGAGCTGCAGCACCGTTCACAGCCTCTACACAGTGTACAGAGCTGTGTCTGCTGCACCAATCAGCTCATTGGTGGAGGTGCTGGGAGTTGAACACATAGCCATCAAAATTACATTGATGACCTATCGTAAGCATACACCATAATTATTACAAAAAAATACCCCTTTAAAGCTTCTCTCTCTATTTTAAGGAGGATCTGTCAAGCTCTCCTGACATGTCTGTTTCAGGAAATACTTGGTATCACCTAAGTATTCATCATGAAACAATCGTGATCCTCAAATTATTCATATACTTCGAGTTCTAATGAAAGATTCCCCAGGAAGTTTATACCATATCAGAAGAGATTACCAGAGATTACCACAGGATTTAACAAGATCCTCAGCCAGTCCTGTTTATAGATGTCCCTCTATGTTCTTCAATAAACTGTTTCACTTACCCATACTTTACATCACTGACAAAAAATGAAGATTTTACATTACTTTGACAACCTGCCAGAGACAATTTGGTGTTAGCCCAACTGCAGGGGTCAAAATTAAGACTAATTACATTAGGTCAATAGGAACCAAACCGGTCAATAATACATGTATGTATACACTGTAACTGTCTTATGTGATACTTCATAATGTAAAATCTTGTCCAAACCAGTATCATCCTTCATTTATTGTTCTTCATCTTTATCAGATATACTCCTGTATGTAAACTTTGTCAATTGTTTCAAAAATATTTCATTAAAAGGGTTTTCTGGGCCAAGGATAAGTCATCAATACCAGATCAGAGGGGCCCAATACCAGAAACCCACACCAATT
The DNA here is from genome assembly GCF_031893055.1 of Leptodactylus fuscus. Classification (NCBI taxonomy): domain Eukaryota; kingdom Metazoa; phylum Chordata; class Amphibia; order Anura; family Leptodactylidae; genus Leptodactylus; species Leptodactylus fuscus. Next base: position 168,593,628 of record NC_134268.1, on the reverse strand, counting down.
TGTGACAGACCCGCACAGTTCTGATATTAATGACTTATCTTTAGAATACACATTAATATTTGTAGCCTGGAAAGCCCCTTTAAAATGGGTTGGCCAAATTCTAAGTATTTACTCTAAAGTCCCTCAACTATTTATAGTGTTGCATACATCCATATAAGACATCATATTAACCTCGCCTCTCAGAAGAAAGGCCCTGGGTTCCCACCTATCGGCTACATAAATATGATTCAATTGTATGACCACTTTCTAAGTTGTCCCTGGACTGGTCCTCTTCCACACAGGTGCTGAATGGTAACGGAATTCTTACTGCGCCCGCACAGAAGAGGATCAGTCTAAGTATAGCCATGAAAGCAATCAGGTGGGTGAATTACATGACTGTCTATCTTGCACCTTATGGATGCCATGTTCTAGGCTTGCTGTACTTTATAGACCATAGATGGGGAGGGCAAGGGTAATGTATGATGTGACACACCAATACAATAATAATTTAGGGCTCTACGTAAATATTTTTAGAAAGTGACCAACCCCTTTAAATAAGGTGTGTCTAAATAATCCACAGAATGAACACTACTCCATAACTGGGCAGTCACACGCTATACTTTCAATGCAATGTGCATGCAGAGAAGCAGGTTTTGTGACTACGTCTTCAGTAGTCAAATATAGTTAGTTATACTAAATCATAAAAGGCATAAAAAAGCAGCAAAATATGAATTAAAAGTATTGCACATTATATATATATATATATATATATATATATATATATATATATATATATGACTTCTATATGAACTACCCCGAAGTGCTATTAGACAATGGATACGTGAACTGGTGATAGCTACCTCTGGTTAGACTTGGTTACTTTGGCATTTTCGGGGTTCATTGAGAGAGCCTTCCACTGAGCAGTTTTTGCCATCTCATCTGATATGTTTACAACTGATGGGTCAAGGCTAGAGAATAAACATAGGTTGTGGTTAGTAGCCGCTTCTGCAAAAGCATTAATGTAGAAGTATGTGGCAGCAAAATGCAGGCAAATGCCAGAAAATTATTATGCAAAAATAAAACCATTGCTTAGTAGTTAGTCAACCTGAATGTCGGAACTTTCCAATGAAGTTACTTGAATTTTATGATTGCATCATCAAAGGAAGTCAAGCCGTAGAAAACGTGTAGTCAGAATTATTAGACAAGGCCAATGTTGTTGCAAGTTGGACATTTCGGTCCCAATGGGCTTCCTCGGCATACGTGTAGTGAGGCCAAGCAGCTGAAAACGTGTGCCTGTGCTCCCAGTCTAATAAATCTACTGCCTGTCAATAATAAAAGTTAAGTAACTTCATTTGTTGTGTATTAACATTAGGCTACAAGGGCTACAAGGATCATCACTCCTTAAAGAGGACCTTTCACCATTTTGCACACAGGCAGTTCTATATACTGCCGGAAAGCTGACAGTGCGCTGACTTCAGCGCACTGTCGGCTTTCCCGATATGGGCCCGGTGTGAAAAGCTTACGGCCCGGTACCGTAGCTCTTCTATGGTCAGAAGGGCGTTTCTGACAGTTAGCCAGAGACGTCCTTCACAGCACAGCCAATCGCGCTGTGCTGTGAGAGCCGGGAGGAACGCCTCCTCCCTCCCTGATGATGCTTGTCTATGGACGAGTACTGCGAGCAGAGGGAGGGGGCGTTCCTCCCCGCTCCACAGCACAGCGCGATTGGCTGTGCTGTGAAGAAGGACGTCTCTGGCTAATGGTCAGAAACGCCCTTCTGACCATAGAAGAGCTACGGTACCGGGCCGTAAGCTCTTCACACCGGGCCCACATCGGGAAAGCCGACAGTGTGCTGAATTCAGCGCACTGTCAGCTTTCCGGCAGTATATAGAACTGCCTGTGTGCAAAATGGTGAAAGGTCCTCTTTAAGGAGTGATGATCCCATTAATTTCTACTTAATGAACCATAGGGCCCCATCTATGAAAGAAGTGTAAAAGCTGGCACGACGTCAGGTCTCTGCCTCCACAGCATTTGGTGATCTGCACAAAACCATATCAATTGGAATCTGCTTACTGGGAAATAAACATGCACATGATATGAAACGTTCGCATAAAAAGCTGGATAATACAAAGAATGTCCTCCGCCTGTTACCTTGGAAATGAGAACAGGTCTCTACTTTTCTAGGGTGAACTCATTTGTGTGGGATGCTATAAACAGAATTCAGAGACAATATGGCAGCAGAATGAAAAGGGATGATCAATGAACAACTAGAAGTTGTAGTAATATCAGCCATCTTTAGATAAAACAAAGACTTCACCACCCGCCAAGTCACAATAAGCTCATGACACTGACAGTTCACAACTCCATAGGAAAGAGAATTTTACCCACATTGTGAATGGCCATTGTTAAAACAAATTGTCTATATACTCCCTCTACACTGCCATGCATGTTACTACCTAGGGCCTAGAAAGAAATATTAAAACACATACATGCTCACTATATCATCACAGTAGTAAAGAATGCTTTAGAAAGTTTTAATAACTCCTTTGTTGTATGCAAATTATTTTTCAAGTCTCCGCTAGCAATGTCTTTGATAGAATAATAAGCTGCGATCTTGGCAGCAATCTCTCCCATCCTGGCTTCATTGGCATCACTGACGCCTCCAGCGTCATCCACTGATTCCTTGCAAAATCAAATCAAGTGCACCACCACCCCTAAAAACAGCATTGTCTTAAAGGGGACATTTGAGTCCCAAGGGTATTACATTATTAGACACCAAGCAGCTGACGGGGCTGAAAGCTGTATACATGGTAAATGGCAGGAACTGCAGCTTGACGATAATGTAGTGAATCCGAGCATAGGTGCACATCCCCACCACTGTCACTTTGGTGTATACTGTAGCAGTGGCCCCAGGGGAAATAGAGTAGAGCTGCTTATGGCCATATACAGCCTCGGAAACCCGGAGGAAGCCAGATCAGTGCGGGACCCAGGGGTCAGACCCCCATTGATCAGATATTGACGGCCTATCTTGTGGACAGATCATCTGTATCTAATACCCCAGAGTCTTGGACAATTACTTTAACTTGTAGAAAATACTACATAGTAAAACTTACTGGCACCAAAACCGGTTTTTATTTGCAGTCTTACTAATAAAATACATGCTCACAAGAATAACCTCATTTCATACCTGTATTTCAAGCTCTTTACAGGAATCTGAAGAAGGTTCCTGCCCTCGTAGGCAAGCTGCACACTTTCACGGTCCTCTGCTTGGAGCATTCGTTCAGCTTCCTAAAAAACCAGGGACATAGAAGTCACCACAGGACAGAGCACTGACATAACATACAATTTAACCAGAATGAGATTTGCATCACAATGTTTCAGTTTGCCTATCATGGCCTATTTTGACATGCTTTCAGCCAAAATTGCAAAAAAACACATGCTTAAAAGAACATGGACATTAAAATAGGTAAAACATCTAAAACATACAATACTCAAAGCAACCACGGAAGAATCACTACTTATAGGCTCATAGTATACAAAGCAGGTTAAATAGATCACAAGAGTCATTCAGAAAGAGATTTGTGCCAATATTGAAATTAAATTATTTGGCTAGTGGCTCCAAACACCAGGGAACAGTTATACCATAAGCAACTCAAAAAGCTGGGGTATTTGTGGTTTATTATAACCCCCCCCCCCCCCCCCCATGCCCTGGACTAGTTCCTATTCTTCTAAATATAGCAAATATGATCTTCCATGAAACCACTTTATGCTTTCAAGTCGCCTGTCTGGTTCAAAGCACAAAGTACCATAGCTGCTTATTTTCACTTGCAGCCCATTAAATGGGTTGTACCGTGAATAAAACGGATCCCCTATCCCCTTATCCACATGAACCATGACAATAAGCGCCCAGAGTCTCCCTGTTGGAATGGAGCGGTGGTTGCATAAGCATGCTGTCTCACATTCAATATTTTGGGACTGCCACAAGCAGTCAGAGAAAAACTTCCAGCTACAGGTGCCAAGCACAACTGTCCATCAATTTAACCAGGGGGATTAGGGATAAATTGACATATATATACACACAATATAATTGAAAACGTGTTTTTTTTTTTTAATAAATATTATATTAAAATTATTAAATATAATAATGATTATTGTAATATATAATATTATATATTAGTCTGTTCTTTAAAGTAAATAAATGACCCTACTAATAAAAGATGCATTTGTCAATGCCAGCTATACACTATTGCACGCATATAATAATCTCTAGATGCATTATCATATGCATGGCAAATTTTCCCAATGAATCAAGTAAACAGAATGAAAAAAAAAACTATGGTCTGAAAGTCGCCTTATGTAGTGCATTTACGTACAAAGAAAGCTGCCAAAGCTGGGCACCATTTTTATCAAAGGCTTTCGCCATTTTGTTCCCTACAATAAGGAGGAGTGGTCTACAAATCACACCCTGCTACTACTTTTCTGCACAATAGGTACTATGTACGGTACTTGTTGATTATTACACCACGTGCTGCATTAAAATCTCATATTTTCATACTTGGCATGTACATTAAAATTAGTAAATAAGCATCACTGCACCTATGTGAAACTTAATACAAATACAGCTTACCCAGAAACCAACAGGCACCTCAAAATAACACTAAAGTCACATTTATCATGGCAAACTACAATAATCTGCATTTTCAATGGAAAACACATTAAGGATGCAAGTTAATTGATCCATCTCTAGATAGCAGAATACGTCTGTGCACCTCACACTTTACAAGGCCATCCATGTTACATACCTCATGTGAATCATCTTCAATCTTCTCGTTTTGTAAAGGAGAAATGAAGAGGAAGGTCAAAGCCAAATCACTCCTTTGCAAAACTAATACAATGAGCTGAGCATACCTACAGTATATGCAGCAAGCTAGAAAGCACAATAACCTAAGGAATTCAAGCTAACCTTTCCGAGACACGTCCAAGTTCTAGCACACACAACGACTTTCACAATCTAACGTTCTAGACACATACCTCCTTCTCTTGTTTCTTCTTATCATCCTCTTTCTTTTTCTTACTTTCAGGCATCAGATCATCCAGCCAGCTCAATTCACGCTTGGTAAAACAGAAATCTAACAGTTTGCGGATAAATACCAGTGCGAGAACCTTAAAGACAAGAATATAATTTGTGATCATTATAAATCTTCTTTAAGAAAACCATTGAAAACCATTTCAATAATTCTTGAAAGCAACATTTACCATCATGGGGAAGACAACAGCCGCCTGAGATGCTTTGATCACCCATAATAGCACAAGACAGGTGAGCTGTATAACCGTGAACACATGGACTTTCCAGAGGGGGACATAACGGAGATAGATAAGGTCTGGCTGATGTTTGGCAGGCATCCCGAACAGTTTGATACGGTCAAAAAACTGCAAGGCACAGGTTGAAAGATTGGTTTAGAGTTTAGCAGAAAAAGAAAAGAGGACTTAGACATAACTGAACCTTATCAGATGATTTATTCTGCTAAGTACAGTATGGCAGAGAGAAGATGAGTTACGATGTATAGATTTGATGAAAAATTTCTTGGTGAGAATCAGAGTAAATTCTGACATGACTCCTAAGGGCTCATTCACACAGGCAAGTGGGGGTGGATTTTGGCGCTAAATCCACGTCAGAATCCGCCCCCTCACAATAGAGGTCTATGCAGACCACTAGCTTCCTTTTTTCCGTGAGAGGTATGTTGCCGCTCATGGAAAAAAAGAAGTGAGTTGCCCTTTCTTCAGGCGGATTCTGCGGCTGATTCAGCCCCGGCGTCCGCCTCGCGGCAGCACCCTCCGGTCTGGGCCCATTCGTTTGGGCCCACTCCGCAGTGGGAAGCTGCGATAGCCGCAGCAGGTGCATTTTGGTCCTATTCGGACATGGCTTCCCACATCAAAATCAGGACCAAAATACGCCATCCCGTGCACTTCCTGATGACCCTGCTCATGCAAAGTCATTGATAATTTTCCCTGTATCAGTGTGTAAAGAGAATGTGTCTCTTAGGATTTACACAGATGACCTGATCAAATCTATCTATCTATCTATCTATCTATCTATCTATCTATCTATCTATCTATCACAAAGCTACGCTTCTTCTCTCTCTTGGATTGGGTAGCAGAAATTATATAGTAGATTCACTTTTTATGGCTATAATGGGACCTAGATGTTACTGTTGCATTTTGACATAAGTAGTAATGACACATAAGGCATAAAACACTTTACCAATCTGGTACATTTCCAGTGCACATACCCATTGCAGCCAATGTGACAACATCACTGCTGCCAAGTAGACAAGGACCATCAAATAGGGTAGTGGTAATAGAGTTGGCAATTCAACGGCAAGTATTGCTTATTTTATGCCCAATTTGTGCTAACCTCAAACAACCCCTTTAAACACAACGGCAGAAGGAGCATAGAGCATTCCAGGAACTACTGACAGAGGAACAGAAGCTTCACAAAATTACTGTACATCAACAATGCTGTTAACTCTTAAAGAAGATGCTTTGTAAAGGACTTGGTTTATATAGACTATATTGCAGAAAATAAGCACATCCATGTACAGGATTGGGGGAGGGAAGGAGGACTAACCTGGATACCCTTTAGTGAGGAAGCGCCCATATACAGGAACACGCCATACAGAACCGGCATTGGAATAAACTGGAAACACATACATTATATCATTGTATTAGTTGAATACATCTATTTTTTACTTGTCAAAAGCAGTTAACACAACATATTGAGACCATGAAATCTTGAAAACTTTAAGCCGTCTTATGTGCACTGGTATAATCACATCTCCTCATAACACGTGATATAGCCATGTAAGACACTCAGATTTTTTTCTTTTTATGGAGATTGTGAGCCCCACATAGGGATCACAATGTACTTTTTTTTCTCCTACCAGTATGTCTTATAGAATGGGAGGAAATCCATGCAAACATGGGGAGAACATACAAACTCCTTGCAGATGTTGTTCCTGGTGGGATTCAAACCCAGGACTCAAGCGCTGCAAGGTTGCAGTGCTAACCACTGAGCCACAGTGTTGCCCCGACATTTGTTAAGCCGTCAATACTTGTGTGCCTCTTCTTACCTTCAATACAGAGGTCATGAATACAGACAGTCCCATCAGAACAAAGATCAGAAGACCTGTCACTCGCTGCTCTCTGATGCCCAGGAATTTTGGCTGTTCTCCTGGAGCAGAACATTCAGATTCTACTTTTAAGCTGTTAACATGGCTGATGGACAGAACAGTTGCAGCTACAAACCAGGGTAAGCCCATGATTGAACAGATGCCCAGCATGATCGCGACCATGAACAAGTCAAGATGATAGCCGCACCCTTTCTGGAAAACCAAACAGCATACAGAACCCATCAGAGACAGTATTCCTAAGACATCGAGCTGCCACATCATCACGATAAAATGTAGCGTGTGACAAAAATGTTAGGGCCCAATGTATTGTAACTTGCATTCAATCTATCTAATTGAAAAAGGTCGCCTTGGCCCTCACAGACGGGCTTACACTATTTAATCAAACTGTTAGCCAAGAACCTAGTTTTTATGTATTTTTATGTAGGATTTAACAGTAATGCTCTTGGTGCAACTTTTTCTGTTCAAATTTCTATCACAGCCAGGGCAACTTGCTCCTGCATAGTCCATATTGTTTGCAAGCGCCGACTGCTTTTGTCCATTTGTTCTATGTAATAATCACTAACTATGGACCAGCCATATTAGTATGATACGCAACAAGGTTACAGTAGCTTAACATCTACTAGGGCAGTGTGGTACTGTTTTTGGAATCCAATACATCTAAGTCATTTGGACGTCATACATCCAACCTATGAGATAAATACCTTTAGCTTGTGTTCCTTCCGGTTAATAATGACAGCAGTGATTTGCTGATCCATGAAGATAAGAATAGTGCACAGCAAGGCTGGGATGGCAGCAGCTAGTAATGTCCACCATGGATTTTTCCCAAGGGGATCTATGATCCATCCTCTGTCTTTTAGAGTGGGCTTAATAAGGAAAAATCATCATTTGTAATAAAGAGAAAGGAAACAAGCTACTACATATAATGTATTGAAGATGCAATGACTCTTATTGTAAAGTAGAAAATGTGATTTATTTACCTCAAACTTTTCAGGAACGTGGAGCTTTGGTGATGGAACACCCACAAGGTAATCGATGAGGACCATAATGACTATAGTCAGGAAGACGGCAAAATCACTAATTGTAGAACGTACCTAATGGAAACATAGTTATAAATTCGCTATATAATCGCTTAAATTGTAATCCTTATGAAAGTCATCAGTTTACAGGCAATACACACAGGGAAGGGAGCTGACTTAGCCATTCTGGCTAGACTACTCCATCTTTTAGCTTTTTCTGAGATTCCTTTTACACAGTGACCTTTGGATCTCCTAAGACGTATCATGCCTTATCATGACCATGTCATAGTTTTACTGTATATAGTATTTTGATTGAATGGTTTTGACTTGAACAAAACCCTGTTTTGATTGAATTTCATTATGTGATGTACATTTTCTCTCTGCCCTCTTTATGTACCCACCCGTCTTTTTTGTTTTGCTACTGCAGTATCTTCTTTACTACTTACAAATTACGGATCTGTCTTTAAGGGATACTATCACTGGATAACCTTTTTTTTCCTCAATAACACATAGGAATAGCCTTAAGAAAGACTATTCGTCTCCTACCTTAAGTTGTCTTCTCTGTGCCGCCGTTCGGTAGAAAACCAGCTTTTCTTCAGTATGCAAATTAGTTCTCTTGCAGCACTGGGGGTGGGCCCCAGCACTCAAACAGCACTGGAGCGTCCCCAATGCTGCAAGAGAACTCTCCAGCGCCGCCTCCATCATCTTCAGGAACCCACCTCTCTGCACGTCTTCTTCTGTCCTCAATTTTCAATTATCTAGGCCTTGGGCAGAGCAGACTGCGCATGCCCGGGCCTCAAGTAAATGGCCGCTTACACAGCTTACAATGTAAGCGGCCATTTTCTTGTGGCCCGGGCATGCGCAGTCGGCTCTGCCCGAGGCCTAGATAATTGAAAACCCGGGACAGAAGAAGACGCGCAGAGAGGCGGGTTCCTGAAGGAGATGGAGGCGTCACTGGAGAGTTCTCTTTCATCATTGGGGATGTCCCCAGTGCTGCGTGGGAGCTCATTTGCATACCAAAGAATACCCGGTTTTCTACCGAATGGCGGCGTGGAGAAGACAACTAAAGGTAGGAGACGAATAGCCTTTCTTAAGGTCATTCTGACGAGTTATCGAGAACAAAAAAAAAAAAGGGGTATCCAATGATAGTATCCCCATAAGGTGGCTGAGGAATTTCTCATTTCTCAATTTGACAGGCTGCAAGTCACAACTCAACCACTGGGTGGCAATATATTCACATATAGTACAGATATTTTGTGACAGGATATCACAAAAACATGTTTTAGAAAGCTGGTCATCTCATGATACACATATTTGGTCTTGTCTAGCCAGGATGTAAGGTAAAGAAGAACAGAAATGTATTCAAATCAACCATGCTTATAGGGTAACGTGTAGTTACTAAAATGCTGACAATTGTGTATTTTATGCAGAATATCGGTTTTCTTACTGCTACAGCGGTGGTTCACCCATGTACCCATGACAACTGTTGCAAGATAAAGCAGTTATTACAATGGTGTAAAAACATGCCATACACATTACACTAGGTTCACACTCCTATTCAGCTCTCTGTCGTTCGGGTCATGTCTGTTCAGTTACCCGCGGAACCCATTGACTATAATGGGGTCGACCTTGCAGGAATTTTCTCTCCGACGATTTGAAGATGGTCCTACAGCGACTCCAATACAGATAAGAACCTAGCCTTAGATAAGTGTTCGCTAAAACCACTCAACCATCTACGTTTCTGGACTCTTCTCCAATGGCAGATTTGAGGGGCAAAAGGGCTAAGCAAGCTGGATTTCAATATACCTGATTGTTTTGTTCTTAAGGTCTGGCAGCAGTTTATTTCCCTCCCCCATTGAAAACATATGTGCACTGCACTAACTTCAGCTTGCATGTGTAAGGGGACACCATAAGGTTACCCACTTTCTGAACGAATGTGTGGCTGTCATCTACTTAAGGTTAAGGGTCACCGTAATTTATATACATATATGCAATCCAAATGAATTAGTTAATTTCTATAAAATTTAAAAAAAAAAAAAAAAAAAAAAAAAAACACAAGCAAAAAGTCTGTTATTACCTTGGTTGGAAAATAATTCTTAGTCTTGAATTGTTTCAGGAAGGATGAAAGGAAGAATGTTGTGAAAAATAAGATGACACACCAGAAGAAAACATCTGGTATATATGGACCATGTTCACCACAAGCTGTCCCCTCAAATGAACCATGATGTGCGATACAATCCTAGGAGGAATGGACATCAAAATGTATAAATAAAAAAAAATCTGAAAAAGGGTTTTGTGTGTCGCCCCTGTTGATCCTCCCAAACCACAGACATTGCCGAATGGGGGTGACAAATCTAGTCTAGACAATTCCATCCTGTCCAAAAGATGCGGGCACTGGAGGGTTGTATGTATTCAACTCTTGTTCTACAAATAGGTGGTAATCCTTTACTTTATCAAAAAGATCAGGGGTATGGCAGCAATCACATGATGTACATCATTTTACATTTTGTACAAGGTGACGGGTCCTCTTTAAAGGAATCTTCCAATAGTCTGGTGGGGGTCCAACCTCTAATATGATCACTGAACTCAAGAACTCAAGTCCCTTTTAGCAGTGCCAAAGATATGAATGGAGGATCTGTGCTCATGCTCAGACTGTTGCTCCATTTAAATAGGGATACAGAGGTCCCCATTTTGCATTTGGTGATTCTTTATTAGGACACACAGGGAGAATCAACATGCAAAGTCTTCTGTTAAATTTAGGAGACTACAGGAAAGCAGATCTGCCCTTGTAATCTATAGGCTAGCGAATCAAGTAACAAGATCTGCTCATTGCTATCCACCCTAGTATAATGTTATCAGACTGACTACACAATACATTTGTATGCACACTTACAGAGACTGTCAGATTACTCCAGGGTACTTCGCTGGCAGTAATATTTTTCGTCTTCCACACAGATAGGGTATGATTGCTGGGCATGGATGGCTCTGCGCAGACACACCTGGATGACAAAGAAAGGTAGATGTGGGGTTATATTTTTTTCATATTGAACTACAGTATTACTATTGGACAGGCAGAACAATCCTGAGTATCACCCCCTCCCCATAGTACACTTCTTTTTCACTCCCTTTGAGTCTAGGGCAGACTGTTTTCCAACTTTGTTTGCTGGAAGGAGAAGTACAGCAGCCCTAAGATGGCAATAGACATATAACAAAAGTCAGCCAGTACTGGCCAACTAACTCAGCCAATTGCCCCCTGACAGCAGATTCAAGGGTGGCATCAGGTGGCATGTGGGATATGTCCAATGCTTTTCCAGATCTGAACAATCTAAACTTTAAACCTTAATGAGAGTTCTAACATATTAACATAGATTGTAACATTGAAGAACGGCCGTCAGACAGGCCAAAGAACCTAGGGAAAAAGCACATAAAGTCTAACAAGTATTTTGCAAAAGGAAATCCTGCCAATGGGTGGGAGTGTGTTGTTTTCCCGGCCATACATTAAATCTACAATGATTTATGTGACTTGAGGCACTGGGTTCATTCACAGCACAAGAATGTGTAATCGATGTCACACAAGCCATAAACTCCGCGCATGACCAAAAGTCTGGACTAAAATAAAATACTTACGAGTATTTTGTAAGCAACTCAATATCGTTGTGCATATTAAAAGCATATTTTTCTCCTAAATGGTAGAGTTTCTCCAATGCTTCATAAATAAATATAATACAAATAAGAGCAGCAAATGCTTCTTCTGTAAACCGCGTGATGTAGCAGACTAGACTACTTGCATCTGTGGCCACCAGCAGTAAGCACAAGAAGGCTGTCCACAGACCAATGCTGGTTCGTAGGGACAGATAGGACAGGCCATAGTCCCTAGAAGGAAAAAAAAACAAACATGATCACAAAATATCCCATGACATCTCAGAATAAAAACTGAAAAAAAAAATCTGTATAAAATCCAAGGCCATGTAGTCAGGAAAAAGTTGGCGTTGGAAAATGAATTACTAACTTTAGCTTTAAAATAAAATGATTATTTTCAATGATGTACAATTATTAAAGGGGTTTTCCAGGCAGAAAATCTTTTTCTGCCTGGAAAACAGCCCCGAGATCGATTATCTGTATGGAGCCACTTTCGGAGCCTATCCTGTAAACAATACAAGGGCAAAAGGAGAAGCCTCATCCGCTGTAGTTCAGCTCCCATGAACTTCAAATGGAGCTGAGCAGAAGTTAAGGCCCTAGGGCTGTTGGGACAGCTCTGTACAGATGATCGGTCTAGGGGGAGGGGTATGTGTCAGCCTCCTATCGATCATAGAATTATGGCCTATACTAAGGATAGTCCATAAATAAATAACAGACAAACCCTTCAAATTAGTTCATTTGGTTTAGTTCTGGGGTAAAAAAAAAAAAAGTTTTAAATTTCGCAAGGTGACAAGGCTTCCTCACTGTAAGGACTATGAATCTGTGGAATAGCCTACCCCTGAAGCTGATCACAGCAGTAACAGCTGATGCCTTTTCAGAGAAAAATAGCATTTATGGTTATGGAAAGAAAACTTATTTCCTTCACTTGTCCCTTCAGTCACGCCCTTTGCCGTTCCCTTGGTAGAACTTGGTGGACACAAGTCTTGCTTCAACCGTACTATGTAAATTTGTTCCTCTTGCGTAAAGCCTCATTATTTTAATAAACGTCTGAGAATTTCCTGAAAACCTGTATTTAAAGTTAATTCCCTTAAGAACTGTATGGTTTTACTCATTGACAAAACAATGCAGGGAAACTGGTTTGTGAAGAAGAACACTGAGTCATACACACTTGCAGAATTTAAACAGGATCTTCTCAAACACCAAGACGGGTCCGGTGCTTCCCAATATCGTGAGAGGTTGTCCAGCAAAGAGAGAGTAGGCAATGCCCGTTAATGATGCTCCAAAAAGAGACTCTATTGCACTCTGAGAAAAACAAAAGGAAAATTATGTTGTGTATATAGTAAAAGCCTGACACACAGCGGTAACAAAAAAACCCCATAAACAACAAATCCAACCACAATTCAAGCTAGACAAAATACACAAGTGTCAACCTGAAAACAAGACAAATACTCTTTTTTGTTCTGAACTACAGATCACAAAATACCACAATTAAATATAATACATGAAAGAAATAATACATGAAAGAATTTAAGGTAATTTTATACTACAAGTTGGCTAATACCTCACCATCAGTTTTCTATTATTTTTAGTTTTTCTTAGCTCTGATCTGGAGACATTTTTAATATTTTACCAACTACATGAAATACACAACAGAAAACATTTGTCTCACAACAACCTAACAAATTACTATATGTATTTCAACTTTTTACATCTCAGTCTCCTTCACTTATGAGCTGCGTCTACACAACTGAAGGCACCTACTAAGATTGTGCATAAAATTACCTTATGGCTGGCACATAGATCACATTTTCTGTTAAGATTTTGACTTTTTTTCTTTTTTTTTTTTAATCCAGTCCTTCTCATACCAATAAATTTAACAAGTCTTTACCATGAAAACATATCATGGGTGTCACTACTTGACTATACATACCCTTACTGTATAGCACTATTAGAATTTCAGGCTATCACATATCACCATAAGCTATCCATAAATTCAGCAGTATGAGAATCATGAGCTCACTGTATATAAATGTATCACATTACAGTTAATAGTGATACAGCAGTTTGTATTCTCCTTTCTGATAAGTGCAACTTCCCAGCATGCAAGTGCAGCTCTCCACCTCATGTGGCGGGACGTCTGGACAACCCTCCTGGCCACTTTCACACAATCAGTATTTGTAATCCCAAACCATATTTAGGTTGAGGCCCCACGTTGCAAAAACGCAGCTTTTTTTGTTGTTGTTGCAGATCTGTTTGCAGTTTTTGGAGCCAAGGCCAGGCGTGGATTGAGCAGAAGGAAGGTGTATAAGGCCTAGTTCACATGGGGCAGTGGGGGCGTATTTTGGTCCCGATTTTGACACGGGAAGCCACGTCAGAATAGAACCAAAATATGCCTGGTGCGACTGTTGTGGCTTCCCGCTTCGGAGTAGGCCCAAATGAATGGGCCCAGACCGGAGCGTGCAGCCGCAAGGCGGACGCTGCAGTTCAATCAGCCGCGGAATCCGCTTGAAGAAAAGGCAGCTCGCTTTTTTTTCCCCGTGAGCGGGAACAAACCGCTCATGGAAAAAAAGGAAGCTGGTGGTCTGCATAGACCTCTATTGTGAGGGGGTGGATTCTGACGTGGATTTAGCGCCAAAATCCGCCTCCTCTTGCCCCGTGTGAATGAGCCCTAAGAGCATCCTTTGTATTTCCCATTCCTTTTGTAGCCAATCTTGACTTTGGCTCAAGAAAATGCAGCAAAATCTGTAACAAAAAACAAAAAAACAACTGCGTTTCTGTAACTTAAGGCCTCAGCCTAAAGCTCACCACCATTTATAAACCTTCATACATACAACTCAATGTGAAATCCTTGTGTTCCTATCTGTCACTTTTAGGGCAGGCCCTATTCATATCTGTTAGGGAAAGGGAAATATCAGAATGGAACCAAACATCGGCTTGCACACTCAGTCATATGCGTGAAGGAAAGAGGAAAGATTTGCACAAATACTGACTATGAGGAAGTAGCCTTAATATAAGCAACTGATTTTGCTGTGGTTTTTTTTTTTTTTTAATAAAAAAAAGCCAAAGTCAATAATGGCTACAAAAGAAATGAAAAATATCTAGAAGTCTCTTATACTTAACGCTGCAAAATCCTCAACAAAACCTCAAAAGCCAAGGCCACACGTTGTGGAAATGCAGCTTTTTTTGTTACAGATTTTGCTGCGTTTTTTTGAGCCAAAGCCTGGAGTGTATTAAGCAGAAGATAGAAGTATAAGAACTTGCTATATATTTCTGATTTCTCTTGTAGCCATTCTTGGCTTTGGCTCAAAAAATTGCAACAATAAAAAAGCTGCATTTAAGCAACATGGGACCTTAGCCTAAACCAGATTTTGCACAGCCATAATATGGCATCTCTATTATAGCCATAATACCTAGACCACACAGCTCTACTTGAACTAGGTTCAACTAGGTGATCTACAGCTAAGAAAACGTGGGCGCATTATGTCCACTGTGTGTAGATAGCTTATACCTGAAACAAAAAGCTGTGTGGGGGAAAATACCTGTACAAGTTAGCTTATTAGTTAGAACAGAAATATCCAAAAAAAATTACACAATCCAAACAACAAACATGACCTGGTTGTAAAGAAATATTTCAAGAAAAACTTTGCCTGGTGTGGTACTCTCTGCAGATCGCTGTTGCCCCATTTCTTGTTTATGGACTCTCTGACGTCAGGGATAAAAAAAAAAACTTTTACCTTAAACCTTGCATCTTCTGTTCACTTGGTCTCCCCCAAACTGTGTCAGAGCTGTAAGCAGGGGGAAGGTCAAATACTGTGGGGTAGACTCTTTGGATCAAGCATGAACACGTGAGACAAATGCACAAGGACACCTTCCTGAGAAGGCCTAATAAAAAGCCTGGGCACTACCAATCTTTCTTTTGTACTCACTATTCTGTTTTGTGTGGCTTCTCCCAGAAGACCTCCAAAAGTGATTACAGGAGACATACAGGCACAGTATAGGAAAAGAACGGAGGCCAGGCACTGCAGGCTTAATGCATCCTTGAAGTCACTCAAGAAAAAAGGTGCTTTCCTTTTGATGTCAAGCATCAAACCACCAAAAAGCCTAAATAGGTGAGATGAAACTTGTCAAACTGTACACTGCAGGAGGCTAACTACTTGCTTAGTTATGCTTCTGCTTTCCTTTCTAATGGAGGAGATGTCTACCCATATGAATGATATTAACTACACCCTGGAACCCAAGGGTCTGATGTTCTGTATAACTTCAGGTCAGGAGATACTCCATCTTGGAAATATAGGATTCAACCAATGCAACACAAAGTTATATTCAATGCGTCCCACACAAGAGAAGGAGGCCTTCGATATAACAGTGCAAAACATAAGAAAAGAGTATAACCCGAGTGAAGTCTCCAGTTATGGTAACCCTTGCTGATGGTTGCCAACCCTCTAGGGTATCCCTTCTCCTATGGGAGGTGAGCAGGTAATTTTAATATGGGTATACGTCTCCATAAGTCTTGCTTGCTTTCCTCATTTCACACCATTAGTTTAGCATTTTTGGGATGTCACTGTATTTAAAACCGGCAAAAGCCACAGTATTCCCACAATTTACTATACTGACTGCAAAAAGGAAAATATATGCAACATGAAATTACACAATATTACACAACATGCAAGAGTTGCCAATGAGTATCATGGAAGCTATTAAGTAACAAAATGCATCAAAACCATACAACGTGTTCACCGGAAAAGTCATGTGATGTTCTGAGAAGGAATAATACAGAAAAAGTCTTCCTACAGCTTACTATAGGCAGCCAAACCCACCATTTTTAGGAGGGGCTGGTCAATTATCTTACATGTATGGGGGGCTCCCCAACCACGTGAGCCTTTTGTTATCAGTTTAGCAAAGCCAAAAGCTTACTCCCGTGGAAGACACAAGTGTACATGCACATACACGTGTACAAGGGTATTTGTAGTGGAATACGCTATAGATAGTATAGCGGAGGGTGAGATACTCAGCAGAATTCACATCCACAATCTGATGTACCTGAATATTTACGGTTATTCTAACTGTTCCTCATTGTAATCTAATGTATAGTGTTTAGTATAGGACAATCCAATTTGTCCTAAGTGAATTCTTATGAATTCTTAAGATGTCTAGATAGATAAATGCTGCTGCCATTCTGATGCTGAATAGATCCTTCATGGGCTCTCCACACATAGGAAGTGACCACCCAGCTAAAGACTGGACCACACCTGAGGCTACGGAGTGGTCATGACTCATTTCCTATGTGTGGAGAGGTCAGGATCGCTTTTTTTTTCATGCCATTCTGATCCTTCTTTAAAAAACACTAACTGGTCAGACAACCCTTTAAAAATGAAACCTTGCTTTTTTTTTTTTTTTTTTTAATTTCCCTGTCAGAAGTGAAAAACGCTTTTCTGTAACTCTGGTTGTCCATTTTATTCCTTTAAAAACAAGCCATGACCTTTTCCCATTGACATAGTTTTTATGGCAAACAACATGTGCCCTTTGTGAAGCAGAATATACAAAATGTGCAGAAGAACCTGAAAAGCTTGTTTCCTAAACTGGGAAGAACCAACTAAGCTCCATTAGAAATACTTAATGGAGACTTTCAGAATAGTAAAGTCTCAAAGAAAAGACCATTTCCGCCATCTTATTTTTACCCTTGTCTTTTCCACCCTCCCGCTATTAAAGTAATAAGTACAATTTTGTACTTAATGCCAAAACCTGAGAGACTCTTGTTATGGGTTTACTTGACGGTCATTACATAGAAATGCTGGAAAGGAAAACCTTCCTGCCATAATATCAACTGAGAAAAATCAGTTTGGAAGAATGGAAAATTCTGAATATCCATTACCCTTGGGTCTAGTGCTCTCAATGTAACGGATGGCATAGCATCTTTTATGTGTAGACATATTTTGTATATTGTGTGCTGAATTTTTGCATTTTGTTATAATAGTTCCATCAATTCTTTATATTTGCTTATTATTGGCACTAGATACATTATACACACTTCTTGACACCAGTTATAACTACTGCAATAGAAAAATCCTATGGGGTTTCTCAAATAGGGCCACAATTAAAACAGAAGGCTAACGCTCACTTCTCCTGTGATGGGATTGGGAACCAGCACGTATTTGAGAAATCCTTAACGCATTGACTCCTCACACTAGGACAACACACAATGGTAGTAAGGTATCTGAAGAGAAGCAGGTTATAGATACACACCTTCCAGTTCTCTGAAGCTCAGGGCCAGCATGATGCTGCTCCTCCTTTATCGTCTCACCTGTTGGGGTAGAACCATTTGGTATAGTTGGGATCTTGCGCTTTTCCTAAAGGAGCACAGAGAAAAAGGTCAACTGGTGCTCACAGCAAATATATGGAAAAATATACACAAAGGATGATGTTCTAAAACCATAACAATATGATTGACTAGAAAATAGACTTTCAGATACAGTACATGAAGAAACCGGAAAATTAAATCTTTTGCTTTCTATAACATTTTTATTTCAAAATCCTAATTTAGAATGAGGAAAATATTTCAGTTCCAAGATGGCAGAGAACAGAGAGTTCCTACCTGTGAAGGAACACTTTTGGGTGGCTCAATACGAATGGATGGATCCCACTCTCCTGGAGGTAGGACTGTTACTTGGTCTAAAAATTCATCTATCCCTGCAAGTAGATCATTTCTATCTTTTGCCTTGTAGGCTACATCATGGAATATCTGTAACAGATGGACACAAATGGTCAGACTTGTTCAAGTACTTAGAGGTAAAGAACACCATAGAAATTCATGAAGTTATGTCCTTAGAAGAGTTAAAAACACATTCAGTTTTTTATTACGCAGTTTTTCAATCCTAAACCTAAATCCGCAACGGTTTTTGGAAAATGTAGTGTGCCCGCAGCACGTATTTTTTCACAAGGTGTGGATGGGAAGCTGTGACTGTAAAACGCTGTGTGGGGGCCTGAACATAAAGGGGTTGGCCACTTTCAGACCAATATTGACAAACAAATGTACAATAAAAAGATATACAATTTTCCAATATACTTTCTGTATCAATTCCTCACAGTTTTCTAGATTTCGGCTTGCTGTCATTCATTCTGTTAGGGCTAGTTCACACGTGGGCAAAGGGGAGGTTTTTGACAGCGGAATTCGCTTCAAAAACCTCTCCTTTAACATGGTGGTCTATGTAGACCACTAGCTTTTTTTTTTCCTCCTAGCGTTTTCCGCCTGAAGAAGCGACATGACCTTTCTTCAGGCGGAAAACGCCTGAAGAATTGCATAGAAGTGAATGGGAGGCGAAAACCGTGCGGTAAAAAACCGCGCGGTTTTTTGCACACAAAACCGCGCGTTTTTTTGCAAAAAACCGCGCGGTTTTCGCCTGCAGTTTCTATAGCACATATAGGAAAAAAAAAACCTAGCGAAAACCGCTAGTGAAAACCGCGTCAAAAACCTCGTCAAAAACCACGTGGAATGCAAAAAACAGCGTCAAAAAAACTCCTCGAGGTTTTTTACCTCGCACAAATAAGCTAGGCGGTTTTCACGTGTGAACTGACCCTTACTTCTAGAGGATAAAACTCTGACCATGGTCATGTGATTTACGGTCCATGGTCATGTGATGAGCACACAGGTGCACAGCTGATTACCAGGCAGATGTCTGATTATTGTGCTGTGACTATAACGAGCGGCAGCTGTGTACTCATCACATGACCATGGACCGTAAATCACATGACCATGGTCAGAGTTTTATCCTCTAGAAGTAACAGAATGAATGACAGCAAGCCGAAATCTGGAAAACCATGAGGAATTGATACAGAAAGTATATTGGAAAATTGTACATCTTTTTCTTGTACACTTGTTTGTCAATATTGGTCTAAAAGTGGCCAACCCCTTTAATGGTGTAGAGCAGATGTTCCCAACCACCGGGCCGTAGACCAGTACTGAGTCGTTTATCAATTGGTCCCGGGCCGGCCTGATCATCGGGAATCTCTGTCTGGTTACTAGGTGTCCCTGATGCTCCTATGCTGAGTGTAATACATAGCATAGGAGAAGTGGCAGACATCTGGTACACAACCTATTTTAGACACTGAATTGCTGGTGTAGCCTACACCAGCAGATCACTTTCCATTTACTTAGTATTAAGGCAGCTGCCGGGATCTGTTCTGACTCACAAGATGTGTGCATATTCTAAGTTACTGCCAGAACCTTCACTTTGGTGATGCTCGTAGCTGGGGAACAGAGTAGAAGATGCACACAGGTAATAGCCCCCATCCCTACATGTAACGGGGCACTATTATAGTAATACTGACCCCCAGTCAATAACATTAGCTGTGTGTGGGGGGACTGTTATTAAATGTTATAGTAACCCTAATAGTGCCAATCACTGCCCTGCCAAAACCCCTCCCCATGCTTGGCCACAGGAAAACTGACCTACTATACATGTAAGTGGTCATTTGTAGAAAAAAAGGTTGGGGACTGCTGTTGTAGAGAGGGCCTCATTTCAGTCTTTCTCCTCTTACTCTCCTCTTACTCCACTCTGCATAGGTTACTATGTGTCCAGGGAGAGCTCAATCAATAAGTGCTCCACTTCCTGGAGAGTGGCTTGGAACACGGCAACACCCTAGATTAGCATTTAACACATTCCCTCATTCTAGAGTTTCATAAGAAAGCCCCTTCCCACATCATTTAATGTCCCTTCAATGGCCCACACCTAAGGAAGCAGATAAAGTAGAATCTCCCTGTCACCCTGAACAACACCCAAAATGTGGCACTCTATTATCCCACACATCCCAAAAATAAACACACAAATAAATACTAGGTACGGGGTTGGCCTAAATTTTAATGTTATCTCCTACTGTTGTGTCCTGACCAATCAGCATGTCATCCTCTGGATAAGGAATACAATTAAAATAGGACAACCCCTTTAAAAGGAATTTTTCAAAAAAAGAGAAAAGCTAAAAATCACTTACTTCATCTGTCATTAATGTAGCAATTGATCTTCCTATTTCATGGTATTGTGCGGCCTTTCCAGTTGGACCCAATAATACGAACAGGAACCTGATGGGAAAAGGGAATTCATAAAGAATGGCCTACTTATCTACAATCAATCTGTTGCATACTTCACCTCAATATTAATACTTAGAGATGTTCGTCCAGGAAAAAATTTATTTATTTTATATATTAGACCAGAGAAGATGAATAAAACAAAACCAAAACACATACTCCCTTGTCCGGTCCAGTCCTGAGGCTCCGCAGTCTTGTTTTCCGCGAAGTCCCTGCCGCACTGATGTCCTGTGTCCCTTTCCTTAGGCCGCTGAGTTCAATCAGCAGCCTATGGAAAGAACATGGGATGTCACAGGCGATGTCCTGCGTCCTTCACAGAGGCCACTGACTTGCCATTCAGCAGCCAAAGTGGTCACATGCAGCGGGGAACTCTGCCAGAAGATAACACCGGAGCAGCCGGACCAGATCGTGTTGGTAGACACCTGAACACCGTGGATGGGCGATGAGGTTTTTTGCTTTTTTTTTGCCACCTTCCCTGGCCTAATATAAAATTATTTTTTACACTAGACAAATTGTTTAAGCGCAGAATAGTTAATGCTAATAAAAGAGAACCCGTCGCCTCCCCCGACAAGTCTATTTTAATAAATATTTGTATAGTAGTATACTAGTAACAGCAAGGTGTCAATTTATTAAGAAAAGTTTGTGAAGAATAACAGAAGCAGCATCGCAGAGTTACGACAAAGGATCCTCCAGAATTGTTCTTTTCCAGGTAATACAAGTATTTACTAAAACTAAAGACATTAGGAAAGGTGACAGGTCTGCTTAAAATAAGTAGGCACATCTAAACCAACCCAAAAGAGGGTGGCAAAACAATTCTTCTTGTCATGTGTAATATACAACTGTATGGTTGTAGGGATGGTTCTACAATCAGAGGGAGCCAATACATGCATATGAAAGGGAAAGTATCACCTATCCGCTAAGACTAAGTATAACCAGATATTGCCACGCTATTTCATAGTATGGGTTTATTTTCTAATGGTTTTTATTTATTTGTTTTCAGTAAATGACCATGGGGGGCAGCGATCAGAGATCAGATCTACAGCGGTGACATGAACCCCAGAAAGTTAGAGACTGGATATGTTCTCAGAGGTCTATGGGAGAGTTTTCTGTGTATAGTCTGTATAGTGTAGGTGAACTGGGACTATCTATATATAGAGGACTCCTGCCATTGTATTTCTGCCTGTAATGATAATGCAATGATTATTGAAAAGTTATCTCTATAGAACAGGAAATGTCAGACTACTATGAAACTGGTGAAACATTTCTAAATTTAAAGATGACCTTTCAAGTCCTTGGTTACACGCTGTTTTATATACTGCTAGAAAGCAGACAGTGCACTGAATTCATTGCACTGTCGGCTGTCCCGTTATGTGCCCCAGGGCAAGAGATATCAGTGCAGTTACCGATATCTCTTCACTGTCAGAAGGGCGTTTCTGACAGTCTAGCTGTGAGGAATGCCTCTACTGACAGTACTGTCCATACACCGTATTCCTCACAGCCCTGCTAGACTGTCAGAAACGCCCTTCTGACAGTGAAGAGATATCGGTAACTGCACTGATATCTCTTGCCCCAGGGCACATAACGGGAAAGCCAACAGTGCACTGAATTCATCGCATTCATCGGCTTTCTAGCGGTATATAAAACCCCGTGTGCCCAAGGACATGAAAGGTCTTCTATAACATAAAAGCTTGATTGAAACAAGGGTTCATTTTTTAATGACAACAGATCAGGATCTTTCTGCACTTTTATACTTAGCTCAGGGTATTGCATGTTGTGTGACCAAACGGTGGCAGTGAGAAGTCTATCAAAGTACATTCAGCAAGCAAAAAAAAACATTAAAAGTAAAGTACACTTTAACCTCATAGACGTGTCCTGACTAAACAAACTGTGTGGATAGAAACATTATTTCGGCACTACTCAGCAGTATCCAAAGGCAGTGTATCCCGCTGTACGGGGGCTATGAGCACAAGACAAATTGCTTTTGATTTAATTAGTTTATTGCTTGGACACTTTGCATACATAAAAGGCAGAGTAACATAGATTTATGGATTACAGCTGCTGATAAAAGTCCACTTGGCTGGGAAGGCGCATAATACAAATGTGAAATGCTCAATTGATTTTACATCACATGGATTCCTTCAGCGCTGGAGCGGAAGTATCCAACTTCTTTCCCACAGAAAACATCTGAAGGTTTGCTACTGTTCTAATAAAACTGAAGCAGCCTCAGCTCACTCACACAAACACACATTTGTAAAGAGTAACACTAACCATATACAGTGGAGCAAAAAAGTATTTAGTCAGTCACCAATAGTGCAAGTTCCACCACTTAAAAAGATGAGAGGCGTCTGTAATTTACATCATAGGTAGACCTCAACTATGAGAGACAAAATGAGAAAACAAATCCAGAAAATCACATTGTCTGATTTTGTAAGAATTTTTTTGCAAATTATGGTGGAAAATAAGTATTTGGTCACCTACAAACAATCACGATTTCTGGCTCTCACAGACCTGTAACTTCTTCTTTAAGAGTCTCCTCTTTCCTCCACTCATTACCTGTAGTAATGGCACCTGTTTAAACTTGTTCTCAGTATAAAAAGACACCTGTGCACACCCTCAAACAGTCAGACTCCAAACTCCACTATGGTGAAGACCAAAGAGCTGTCAAAGGACACCAGAAACAAAATTGTAGCCCTGCACCAGGCTGGGAAGATTGAATCTGCAATAGGCAACCAGCTTGGATTGAAGAAATCAACTGTGGGAGCAATAATTAGAAAATGGAAGACATACAAGACCACTGATAATCTCCCTCGATCTGGGGCTCCACGCAAAATTTCACCCCGTGGGGTCAAAATTATCACAAGAACAGTGAGCAAAAATCCCAGAACCACGCGGGGGGACCTAGTGAATGAACTGCAGAGAGCTGGGACCAATGTTACAAAGCCTACCATCAGTAACACACTACGCCGCCAGGGACTCAGATCCTGCAGTGCCAGACGTGTCCCACTGCTTAAGCCACTACATGTCCGGGCCCGTCTGAAGTTTGCTAGAGAGCATTTGGATGATCCAGAAGAGTATTGGGAGAATGTCCTATGGTCTGATGAAACCAAACTGGAACTGTTTGGTAGAAACACAACTTTACGTGTTTGGAGGAAAAAGAATACTGAGTTGCATCCATCAAACACCATACCTACTGTAAAGCATGGGGGTGGAAACATCATGCTTTGGGGCTGTTTCTCTGCAAAGGGGCCAGGACGACTGATCCGGGTACATGAAAGAATGAATGGGGCCATGTATCGTGAGATTTTGAGTGCAAACCTCCTTCCATCAGCAAGGGCATTGAAGATGAAACGTGGCTGGGTCTTTCAACATGACAATGATCCAAAGCACACCGCCAGGGAAACGAAGGAGTGGCTTTGTAAGAAGCATTTCAAGGTCCAGGAGTGGCCTAGCCAGTCTCCAGATCTCAACCCTATAGAAAACCTTTGGAGGGAGTTGAAAGTCTGTGTTGCCAAGCGACAGCCCCAAAACATCACTGCTCTAGAGGAGATCTGCATGGAGGAATGGGCCAACATACCAACAACAGTGTGTGCCAACCTTGTGAAGACTTACAGAAAACGTTTGACCTCTGTCATTGCCAACAAAGGATATATAACAAAGTATTGAGATGAAATTTTGTTACTGACCAAATACTTATTTTCCACCATAATTTGCAAATAAATTCTTACAAAATCAGACAATGTGATTTTCTGGATTTGTTTTCTCATTTTGTCTCTCATAGTTGAGGTCTACCTATGATGTAAATTACAGACGCCTCTCATCTTTTTAAGTGGTGGAACTTGCACTATTGGTGACTGACTAAATACTTTTTTGCTCCACTATATATATATATATATATATATATATATATATATATATATATATATATATTTATTTATTTATTTATTAGATAGCAGTCGGCCCCACCAACCCCTCTTTCATACACACCCATCTCAGCCCAAGTGTGCATCTGCAGTGAATGAGGAGAGGGGGTGAGTCAATCCAACAGAAATCCCTGGACCCTTTTCTGCCCCAAGTAGTCAACAAGTGCCATTGGGCAAGAGTCAGGAGTCCCCCATGCACATTAGATGGATGTCTGGTCCTCCAGTAATCAGGGGGGTTATCCGATATGCATCTAATACCATCCACCCCACTCCCCTGCCATTTTGGAGCTTCCAGAGTTCCCAGCTGGTCACTGGTCTTCCAATGATGAAGTGTAAGGGTGCATTCACAAGGAGGAAAATGGCGCTGAATTTGGGGTGGAAGTGGCGTCAGATTTAGCGCTAAAAAAAAAAAAAAAAAAGTCTCCCATTGACTTCAATGAGTTGCCTTTTAGAAAAAGAACCCATTGACGTCAATGGGAGGCTTTTTTTCAACGCTGAATCTGATGCAGATTCCACACTAAATTCAGCGCCATTTTTATCTGTGTGAATGCACACTTAACCTGACGTATTACCACTGCAGCCAGTCATTTGCTGTAGCAGTGATGTATGTACACCACTAAGGTTACCAATATGTTTAGTAAAAGAAAGACTGGCACTTCTGCTTATCACTACGGATCAATTGTTACAATCTTTATTGGACCCAATCAAAAACTTTGAGCTGCTCTGTGACCCAAGAGTTAAAGGGCATAAAAATGTCCAATATCATGACTATCCACTATAATGGGACCAATTTAAAATGGTTGTCCAACATGTGAACATCAAAAACAGTGACAGGACAGTCAGAGGAAGCAGCAAATCTGTCTCTGTCAAGCACGTTTGACAGATTTGGCACGTTAGACTTTGATAGATTTGATCTTTAGTTCACTTGGAGGTTGATATTATTTAGACTAGTTATTTGTGCAGGTATAAATACGGACACTCACAACCCTGGCTGCATTCATGTCAAGTCTTTCACATCCGTTTAGCAGATCCATTTAACACATGTAAATAACGGAAAGAGGTCATGCTGAGCTTGTTGTACCCATGCTCCCTGTATTACATTGAAAGTGATAGGGAACCTTGCAGTAAGGACTGTCGCAGCCGATCTGTTATGTGAATTGCGAAACTCGAAGCAAATCATATAGTTGTGCATGCTAGGATGGAGACATAACCCTCTGTGGTTTAAGGGCCTTACTACATAATTGGCCATGCAATTGCTTGCACAAATTTTCATTCCAATTTGCTGCCCAGGTAAACATGTCTAGCAATAAAACAATAAACTATTATTCACTTGTATGAAGCGGATCAAATCTTTTATGATGACATAAAATCATCACTTACTGACATCACATCCCCAGGATGACGACAGTGGAATCTGCATGAGAGTTCAGAGATCATTTGTATGATCATGACCATAGAAATGTAAACTAACAGTCAACCTACTGCATCATCCACCGGCACTTGTTATCAGGCCCATGTAAAGGGACCCGTACAGAGGAGGAAATCTAGTCTGCCATGCATGTAGCAAATGAGGCAACAGCCTATTAACTAAATTATCTAGTAGCTATATACTAAAGAACAGTGCACCAATATCAGTGTAATATATACAGTCATGGCCAAAAGTTTTGAGAATGATACAAATAATTTTTACAAAGCCTACCGCTTCAGTTTTTCTAATGGCAATTTGCATAGACTCCAGAATGTTATAAAGAGTGATCAGCTTAACAGCAATTACTTGCAAAGTCAATATTTGCCTAGAAAATGAACTTTATCCCCCAAAACACATTTCAACATCATTGCAGCCCTGCCTTAAAAGGACCAGCTAACATTGTTTCAGTGATTGTTCCATTAACATAGGTGTGGGTGTTGATGAGGACAGGGCTGGAGATCAATCTGTCATGATTAAGTAAGAATGACACCAATGGACACTTTAAAAGGAGGCTGGTGCTTGGCATCATTGTTTCTCTTCTGTTAACCATGGCTATCTCTAAAGAAACACGTGCAGTCATCATTGCACTGCACAAAAATGGCCTAACAGGGAAGAGTATCGCAGCTAGAAAGATTGCACCTCAGTCAACAATCTATCGCATCATCAAGAACTTCAAGGAGAGAGGTTCCATTGTTGGCAAAAAGGCTCCAGGGCGCCCAAGAAAGACCAGCAAGCGCCAGGACCATCTCTTAAAAGTGTTTCAGCTACGGGATCGGGCTACTTTTGGCCATGACTGTACAGTAAGTGTCTCAGGTACCTTGTTGGGATCGGGACTTCTGTTAGACCAGTGAGCAGAACTGCTGGACTTAGTCTCACAAAGGCAATAATCGGCCGATCCAAAAATTCCACTTCTCCCACCAAGACATTTGATGCCTCAGCTCCTGGAGGGATTTTCTTCATGAAGTTCATGTCAACCTAAAAGGTAAAAAATAACATACTGTAATTGGTACATGAATAATACACAACACCTAATACCTATGGCGGGAGGAACACATCCCATATCTAGCCCCATATATAAAGACCAGGTGGATTTGAAGTGGAGAGCAATTTCCATAGTGGACATATCTGTCAGCCATAAATCTTTTAAATCATTTTTAAGGTTTTTCTACAGTAAAGATTTGAAATGTCAAATAAAATATTAAATAGATCATTATTTCTAGGCATAAATATTACTCAATTTGTATCTGATAAAGAAAGGAACAGGTTTTGTGGTCATGACTAAAAAGATACTACAGTGACAGACATACTCACCAATCACATATGGTAAAATACACTTACTATACATAACATAAAATACTTAAGAAATAATACAAAGTGTTGGTATTATACACAATATGCATACTAATATTGATAGTTTTGCCACTGAAGAATGTGACTAAAAAAAATGGATTTCATGGTTTACATTTGTTGAAAATGACAAGAAACATACAAATTGAATGAATGGATTTGTCACATGTGTATAATAACAGGGGCTACAGCACAAATGAGTCTTCACCAGCGGACAATGTGACATGATTTGCACTGTAGACTAGAAATTACTGACATGGTTATCTGCGGAAACTTACAGCGGACCTCTTGCGTCCCATAACAAACGTGCCACAATTACACGGCCAGGAGTTATAATCCTGCTAGTTGAGGGGAAGAAAGAAAGGGCCAAGCAAAAAAATCAACACTATTATAAATGTATTGTCAACTCATGGACAATACAAGAATCCAACCCATAAACAGAATATACTTTATTTTACACAGGACTAAGAGCTAGTTCACACCGGGCTCGTGTTGGTGTATTTTGGTACTGATTTTGACGCGAGAAGCCGCGTCAGAATAGGACTAAAATGCGCCTTCTGCAACTGTCGCGGCTTCCGGCTCTGGAGTAGACCCAAATGAATGGGCCTAGTCCGGAGCTGTCAGACACTCACTGAGTCCAGTGTGCAGTCCCTATTAGCCCTAGAAATAGAAAGAACAGAGAAATAAATGGACAGAGCAGGAAGACTGGAGCAGATCGTGTGAGAAGGTGACAGGCAGTGTCGGAGTCCCAGTAGTTCTCCCCCAGATTCCAGACTTGTGTGGTCCAGGGCAGATCTTGAATAATGTACAGCCCAGGTCTGGGTTATAGGCGCATTACTGGGCCATAAAAGGCTGCAGAGCCTGCACTTCAGGCCTGATCCTGGGAGGAGAGGAAGTGGCTGGGTCTGTCCTGACACTGAGAGCCTTGTGCTACGGTACAGTGTTGTTTTGGTTGATTCCTGTGGCTGGTAGTAAGCCCCACGTACAGTTAGTATTTTCTGTTTAGTTAGCGCTCAGACGAGCAGGTTTTTTTTTTGCCTGAAATTAAGGCTGTATTTTATGTTGCTTATCCTGTGCCTGACGTAAAGTTTTACTTATTTTGCTGTTTTTTTGTTAAATAAACCAGTTTTTGCTGCAAGATTTGGGCCCCTGTCTCTGACTGGTTGGGTCCACACCACTGCTTCCACCAAGGTATCTTCCCCACAACTGATACATATAGTTTTCTAGGAAAAGATTCAGTAGAACTGGACATCTGCATACACATATCTATCTATCTATCTATCTATCTATCTATCTATCTATCTATCTATCTATCTATCCATCTATTCTATGTCTTTATCCATCTATTTCAATATATTTTCTCAATCCCCATTGTTGAAAGTTGACAGTTTAGTTGCATGCCGAATGTAAGTTGGTATATGGGATCTTCATACAAATTATTCGGATTGTCCACATTCTAGCTGATCAGAAGCTTATGTGCCAACTTTATACTGCATACAGCTGACATCTGATAGATAACCAGGAGGTATATAACAACTCTTGTATCTAGCTTATCATAGGGTAATTCCCATTTACTATTAATCATTTACCTACATATACACTTCTATGTGTGTAGTTATTGAATATGAATATAGTCATTTTAATTAAAAGAAGCAGTTCTCATGAAATCACTGTTTTTTATGCAAAGTTTATAAAAATTAAGATTTATGCTTAAATAGTACCTTTCACCACCTTTTCCAACTATCGGAATACTTCAGTAGATGCCCCTCTATTGATTCCAATACTGTGATTTTTTTTTTTTTTTTTTCTAGAACGTTCACCATTCCCAAGCAATGAAACATTGTGCTTACTTTCTCCACAAGCATGCTCTCTGCTGTCAGGTGGGCAGTTCTTAGCTGAAGAAGACAGAAAGGAACCGCCCACCTGACAGTGGAGTACAAAATTGTGCTTAAACTAACCAAATGATTGCTCAGGAATGAAGGCTATAAAAAAAAAAATAAAAAAATTCTAACTGTGCCAGAATCAGCGAAGTTGCATTTATTGAAGGATGCAAAGAATTGTGATGAAAGGTCCTGTTTAATAAGGGTGAATTCACAAGTGAAGCTTGTTGCAGAAGGTTCTGATCATCTAAATGCCAAAAGTCATGCGCTCGCTTCCATTCAGGAAAATGTAATGTAGTCTTTCAGTTACAGGTATTTCTGTCACAAACTTGCCGCAAGCGAACATGCCCCTATTGTTTCCAGATGAAGATTCGGATTACTAAACGTGAATCCCATACTCCATACCCAACACATAACTATTTAGAAAAGGCAGACCCTGTGAATGCAGCTGTAATACACTATGTAAGTCAGAATCAGTACAATATAGGTAATGCAAAACATTGACCAAATTACTCAAATTTGAGAGTAAACTATATGTAAGGGGGCATTCCCACTTGTGCCGCTATCTGCCCCCGTGATTCTGCCGAAATTCCAGGAAAAACAGCTCAGGGACGACTTGCCAGTGGTCAGTTTAAAAACCTGTTCAATTCAATGGGTTTTTAAAGCAAACTGCCGGTGTCCGTATGCAGTCTCTACACTGTGAAAGTTTTTTTTGTTTTTTTTTTTTTACAAGGAAACAAAAAAAAAACAAAAAAAAAAAAACCACACACTGAGTCCATGCAGAAAAAAAGGGTTTTACGGCGGGGAGGCTGAATACAGACGTCAGTGGTTTGCTTTCTATCATTAATAACTATATCTAAGCTAGTCATCTAAAAAGGATGGATACCTTATAAAGGTGTGTAATGAAAGTATTAGACATACCTTGCTAAAGTCCACCGTGCTGTTCTCCTGACTGCCCCCAGTTCCGTTCCGTTTCAGTTCTGATGATTTAGTAACATCTAAATTTCCTGGTGTTGACTGTGGTGAGGTCAGAAGCCCTAAGAGTAAACACATGCGATTAGACAGCGATTCATCTTGTCCGGCTCCTTTTGTAGAGGTAACGGGTGGTGTGGTAGGTTATATGATAATAGATTAACCGTTAGTAGTTATCCAGAGACAATTGAATGTTTCCGTATTACTTCTAATCGTTAGCTTGGCATTCTTTTATGCTCACTTCCATTAACTCAAATATGTTACTAGCAATACGTTAAAAAATGACAAAATATGACGTATGCAACTGCAATATCCAAGACCATGATTGGTCTACTAAACTGCATAAGTTGGTCCTAAAATACACACCCGTAAAAATAACATGGTCTTCTGAAGCGCCCACTTTGCACGTAATAGGTATTGCAGCAAGTTCTGACTAAAACACTAACTATTTCCACCATTGCAGAGCAAAATCGCTTGCTTATAACCTGATTCAATGGCAGGTGTAATCTAATACACAGTCTATGACCGGGTTCAGATGGGTTTTTTTGGTCAGGATTTTGACGCAGAATCAGTGTCAAAATCCTGGTCAAAAAAACCACCTCCCATTGAAATCAGTGGGAGCCGGTCATTTCCTTTTTCCACGAGCGGTTTGTTCCTGCTCGCGGGAAATAGAAGCAACATGCCCTTCTTCAGGCAGATTCCGCCTCGCGACACCTCCCTCCTGACTAGGCCCATTCATTTGGGCCTAATCCGGAGTGGAATGCCGCGACTGGATGCCAATGCACTGCACGGGCATCCAGGCGTGATTAGCTGTTTTCTGGTTCAGAATCTGAGGCGGCCTCCACATCAAATTCCGGACCAAAAAACCCCATCTGAACCCGGCCTACATCTGCCACAATGCTATATTAATCTATAGGGTGCCCCTGGCAGGTATTTAACTAATACGGTCAACTGTGATACACTGAATTTTTCCTAAATACATGGGCAGATTTGTAATACTTACTTTCTGTTCTGCATCAGCACTGCCCTGGATTGCTAGTTACACACATGAATTGGATATTGAATGTTGTACAGTCATGACATGCATTTCACTGTGGACACCGTAAGCAGTGCTGCATTTGCACGTATAACCAGTGGTCCTCTCACGTAGAAGATAAATGCTTTAGAACTACTCAGTCTTACCACCATAGGTCAAGGACACATAGATTGCATACTTGACATCAGTAATATTAGAAAGTGATCTAGCGTTTGCTGCAGCACATTCTTAGAGACAGGTTGTGCATGTATGTACATCTGGTACAGTCGTTCCTAGCATTCCTGAGTATTACCTGAGAGGAGCACATACCGAATACAGCATAGCAGCTGCATGACCCGTGATGACAGCTCAGTGAGATCTCCACACAAATGCAATGTGGTTAGGACAGCAAGCAGAGAAACCACACATACATTCCAACATTAGCCAAGATATAGAAAACATACTGTGGTGTCAGATATGAGGTGGCTGTACCTGTATCAGACAAACAATACAAAGGAACCATGCCGCAGGCAATGTACACGCCATGTTTATGTTGTCTGCCTCTTTTCAATGCAGCACCAACACCCCCACCCAGAGTACCGTATTGACAGGATACAAGCTGCCATAAATGGCTGCCAGGGTCATCATGGTGAAGTTGCCTGTATCATAATCACTGAAGAAAAACTGAGCGCTACCTTCCTTATGTACCCCAACCACAAGCTAAACTTCAGGTGTACATACTGCTCACCCAGTGAAGGCAGGGTGTTTTAATAGGGGTGGATAGAGGACTATGGCAAAAATCCATGTCATAACTAGAGGAGACTGAAAAAGGCTGGATGGTGGAGATGCGCTGATATCACCCAATGCTAGCGTGAACTACTGGATTATATCAAAGTGTCATGTAAATTTTATATATATATATATATATATATATATATATATATATATATATATATATATATATATATATATATATATATCCATCCATCCACCTGGCAACATGTTAACGTCCCTGGAAAGTTAGATGTACATTAGCTCTTATTCTCAGAGTGGGCGGGTGACATGTCTCAGTTTTTTCCAGTGGGATCTCTTGATCTAGATCAGGGGTCAGCAACCTTCAACTCTTCAGCTGCTGTGAAACTACAACTCCCAACATGCTTCATTCACTTCTATAGGAGTTCCAAGAACAGCAGAGCAAGTATGCATGCTGGGAGTTGTAGTTTTACAACAGCTGGCGTGCCGGAGGTTGCCTATCCCTGATCTAGGCCTGTGAAGGAAGGCTGCAATATATCCCACTATATAGACAGTGGGATAGTTACCACATACTTACATAGGGTATGCCAAGACGACACTCTACATGTCATTTGGGGCCCATGTACATACTCAGTGTATGCATGAAACTTGGGGTCAAAAGAAGATATGACCATGCCCCAAGTACATCATAAATACTATCACATAAAGGATAAGAGTACTCCGCATCTCCTGCTTCATGGCGGTCACTATATCTTAGCTTACGGTTGTTACAGGTACACTTACTTATGATGAAATGGGCTACACTTCAAGATCAGTATTTGATCGAAGTAGTGGAGGAATAAAAACAAAAACGCATGCACATTGAAGCAACCTTGTAAGTTGTACATGAATAAAGCCAATTACGTATGCTCAAGCAATCAATGTGACCAAAGGCATTCCATTGTGAGAGCCAGCGGCAGGTGCACCACACAGGGAGAGGAACAATAGTTGCCTGGATAGATATCACCATGATCTTCCTTCATAACGGAGTCTTCAGGATTTTCGTCATCATCCTCTGGTGGATGAACTACTACCATAGGAATAATGTCACCAGTAAAAGGTGGTATCCCTGGGACCCACTGCACACTCTGCTGAGAGCTTGAGGATTCCAGCCGACTCAGTTTAGGGCTGGAGGGTGGTGTGTTTTGGGGGGTTGGTACAGGGGTGGTTTGCCTGGAGCCAGCTGGGGTTCCCACTCTCGAAGGAGTAAGAAGATAATTGAGGAGGAGGGAAAGGCGAGATTCTGCTCGCAGAGAGTTACGGGAGGCGGAAAGGCCTTCCCCTGAGGTAAAACAAGAGAAGAAAAAAAAAAAAAGTTTTTGCTTTTGTCGGTTACAGAATTCTTACTTTTGCATGTTGGTATAATGTTCATTTTATAGGTCACAATATTGGAGTATTATAACAGTCATGCATCATTGTGCCTCAGGTATCAAAACTGTCTCAAAGGGATCTTCAAGTCTTCAGAAACCAAAGATTCACCTTTTAGTTCAAGGAATAACTTAAAGCTTAACTGGTTGAGATGAGCAACAAGGAAATGGCTTCCCTTGAGAAATGCTTCATACATAAGGCTCAATGACTAAACCATATTTTACATGCAAAGGATACGAATAACTCACAGTCGCTGATTTATGAAAGTGAGAAACTAATACAGAAAGAGGATTGCTACATCCTTACAAGGAACCTCTTATTTGTATGAAACTACAAACCATGGAGCAATGTCCTATTTACATGGACTTTTGGATAAAATAGGGGAATAGGGGTCACATTACATTTTACTTGTCTATGTTCAGGAAAATACACCTCAAGTTTTGCAAGCGGGCTGGATGCCGACCTCAAAAATACAATAGAAATATTCACAGAATGACAGCAAGTTGTATTCAAGGAATCTTGTTCACAGGCTAAAAGAAAGGGTGAAATCTGTGGGCTTGGCGGAGGTCACACAACTGGAGTTGTAATCTAGCCATGTCCCGATTTACGGTATAGGAGGAGATAAACCTACATAACCAGCTTTGCTATATACCTGCTATATCAGTCAGATTACAGATATACAGAACGTCCAGGTTCCCAAGATGGTGCAGCTGAAAGTGTTCAACACCAATATGTTAGAGGAAAGCGCTGCAGGCAACATGGAAAGCCATAGGCGCTGTGTTTTCATATCTTTGACCATTAGTACCGGGAGCTTCAGAGTCCAGCGAGGGCAAGTTGTGAAGCAAATTTGTTTCTTGTTCCATTTAGAACATTAATAGTAAATCTAATATTAAGTTATTAGTAGAGATGAGCGAGTACTGTTTGGATCAGCCGATCCGAACAGCACGCTCGCATATAAATGAATGGACGTAGCCGGCACGCGGGGGGTTAAGCGGCCGGCCGCCGTCAAAGCGGAAGTAACAGGTGCATCCATTCATTTCTATGGAGCGTGCTGTTCGGATCGGCTGATCCGAACAGTACTCGTTCATCTCTAGTTATTAGCACAATTATCATCTATACTACTTTTTTTTTTTTTTTTTCACAAGGTTTCATTGTATCTAGTATTTTTAACGCTTTTAGCTGGCTGCAATGTTTTACTGCACCTGAACCACTGATCCAACCACTGGTAGAAGAAGCAAATCTCAGGCTCAGTTCACACAGAGTTTTTTTGGTCAGGGTTTTGGCAGATATCCGCCTCCAAACCCTGAACCAAAAAACGCCTCATCATTCAAAGTATACAAAACGCTAGCGGTAAAAAAGAAGCGAGATGTTCATTCTTTTTTGAAGCCTGAGCGTTTTTTGGCTCACAGCTTCAATGCAAGTCAACGCGAGCCGGTTTTTCCTGCTCACGTTTTTTTGGTCAGAAACCTGAAGCGGAACCTGAAGCGTTTTTAGCAAAAAACCTGATCAGGAAAATGCCAGGTGGTTTTTTAAAATATAATTCATGACCACATCCCAAGAGGAAACGGATCAGGAAACTCCTCAAAAAACGCTTCGAGAAACGCTTCAAATGGCAAAAAACGTCTCAGGAAACGGCTCACGCGGTTTCCGGTCCGGTTTTGAAAATGCCAAAACCCTGACCCAAAAAACTCTGTGTGAACGTAGCCTAAGAGCACTCAATAGCATCACAGTGTCCTGGACATGCTCAGAGATGCTCAAGGCTAATAACTGGCCGACTTCACACAGATGGGTCTGGGGGCATTGACTGACATTGCTCCCCGGGTCAGGACATCAGTGGCAGGGCACTGGAACAATCTAATATTCATTTAAAGCATTTCTGCCAGAGGGGCTTACAGCAGACTATACGCACATATCCTAACTGGGAGAATCAGATAAATGGCATCATATCAGTACTGAGAAGTTAGGAACATTACGACATGTTCTTGCTGGTAATCTGACTGAGTGACTACTGCGCTGGTGGTCACATACCATCTATGAATTAGGCGGGTGGCCATTGATATAAATGCAGATTGCCTAAGTGATAAGAATAGATTCCAGGGTTTACAAAAAGTCATTTCTACTGCAATAAGCTGATCAGCACATTGGCTTAATTACATGTGAAGCCATTATTCTGTGCTTATAGGTTTACTTCCATCTTTATGATGTCCTACTGATTTCTGTATTATATGAACACAGGTAAATGCAAAATCACTGATGTAGTCATTAATATAGTCACATCTGACATCTGTTTCCCCATCACTGATAAGTACAATTCTAGAATATGCATATTGCCTAATATTGCCTTACAATGGGGAAGCTCTTTAAAGCTGAGGCCACACATTGTCGAAAAGTCTTTTTTTTTCCTGTGGCATCTTTTGGTGAGTTTTTGTGCCAAAGCCAAGAGAGGCTTCAAAGGAAATGTTAAATATTAGGGAATACTTCTCCCCTCTGTTAAATTCATTCCTGGCTTTGACTCAAAAAGTACACTAAAATCTGCAACGAAAAACACAGTTATTGATCGCAGGTATGCTCAGGGTTTGCTTCTAGTTTTTTGGCAGCACCTACAATATTAAATAATAGCAAGTTCAGGTGCAGCCTAAGGCCTAGTTCACATGGGGCAAGGGGGGCCTATTTTGGTCCTGATTTTGACACGGGAAGCAACGTCAGAATGGTACCAAAATGGGGGCCACACGGTGGCTCAGTGGTTAGCACTGCAGCCTTGCAGCGCTGGAGTCCTGGTGTTCAAATCCCGCCAAGGGCAAAAAACCATCTGCAAGGAGTTTGTATGTTCTCCCCGTGTTTGCAAGGATTTCCATCCCATATTCCAAAAAAAGACATACTGATAGGGAAAAATGTACATTGTGAGCTCTATATGGGGCTCACAATCTACATAAAAAAAAAAAAAAAAAAAAAAGAATGGTACCATAATACGCCTGCCGCGACTGTCTCGGCTTCCCGCTCCAGAGTAGGCCCAAATGAATGGGTCTAATCTGAAGCGCGGTGCTGTGAGGCGGATGCTTAGGCTGAATCATCCACGGAATCCGCCTGAAGAAAGGGCAGCTCGCTCCTCTTTTCCGTGAGCAGCAACAATGCCACTCATGGAAAAAGTAAGCTAGCGGTCTACATAGACCGCTATTGTGAGGGGGCGGATTATGACGTGAATTCAGCGCCAAAATCCGCCCCCTCTTGCCCCTCTAACAAAGCTGCAAGTGTTACAAGTGCTGCTAACATAGCTGTATATACCACCATGAAGCAAGCGACAGACATATATTTACCAGCTGAAGCAGATTCCAAAAGGTATCTACTGAATCTTTGTCGCATAAGGGAAAGACCGAAAGGTCCAAACCTGCGCACATCAGAGTCCCCTAACAAAGTTTCAAAGGAAAATACTCACAAAACTGACCATGTGCTGCAGATTGACCTTGTGGTCTTACCCTTAAAGGAGTTGTCCAGAAATATGGATGATATGGCCTATGAGCTGTACAGGCCACCTACCTGTGCCAATACAATACACAATACAAGGCCAATAGCAGTTGGCCTTGTGCCGTGATCAGGTGTTGGTATTGCAGCTCAGCTCCCTTAGACGTCAGATATTTATTTAACCACAAAATCCTTATTCCTGGACAACCCCTTTAAGCTGTCCCTGATGCATGTTGGTCTTCAATGTTGAATATAATATGAGTTTTATGGTACAAATAGATATTTGTGGTTATTTTGGCAGTTGTCACTTATCCGGCTTTAAGAACTGATATGCTAGAAAAACAAAACCCTGAAATGAACAATCCTGCAAGTATATACAAATGGTCATATCACTGACACGTAGTAGGCATAAAGTCTACTATATGGGAGAGATTCTATAGTAGACTGCACATATAGAAGTACACAACTATAAGCAAGTATAGAGTTGTGTCTTCTAAAGCACTATTAATTGTCAGTCACACAAACTTGGCCGTAAACTGTAAGGAAAAGAAAAATCACATCCAATAAAAAGAAAAGTTCATAGAACAAAATAAAACATATAACTGAATACAAGCTAAAAAGTCAGGGGAAAGTAAAGCAGTAGCCAATGACTGAATTGATGTAAGACAGACAATACCCCAATACAGATTAATTGCAAACCACGCAATGCGTAAAACTACTGATTTTGGTGGAAGAGTCTCAATTTTTGAATTCTAGAAATACAGATAAAAAGTGAGTGGCCGCAGACAGGTTAATTTTGCAAGCAATTGTGCAAATTATAGTCCAGAAAAAGTTTAAGAAGCAGGCTTCTGCTTTACGAGAGAAAAGAAATAGCGAAATAGGTTAGAATAAGCTGCTTGTGACAACTTATCTCACCGTTTCGTTCAAGCAAGTGAGGATCAGAATGTTTCTTGCCTATGTCAGCGAAGGACCGCACCAGAGGGATACGGTTACTTAGTTTCTTCTCGTTCTGGTGGTGATGCCGCTTCAAGAGAGCTTCTCTGACCAGTTCCCTCATGGAGTCATCCAGCTGACCTGATGCAGTCATGTTATCCAATACCATATCTGTGGAGAATGGATTACAAAGGATTTAGGTATGCAATGATGAAACGGAAATATATGTACCAATCAACAAGTTTCCGACCACATCTAAGAGTTGTTCTTGTAAGTTTAAGCTGGGATAATAGGGGGTGGACACATTGATCAATCTCCATTGATGAAACTCGGCTGCAAATTTTCCTGAAAGCCGCCACTGCAAAAATGGTTAATGTAAAGGATGAAAGTTGCATCAAAAACCTGTAACTTGTCCACTCCACTATGCCGCCACTGTACACTGCAGCAAGTTATCCACAGAAAAATCAGAGATGGCTGACCCACTCCAGGTATGCTTCATGAGACACAAGCCTTAAAAGGGTTGTCCGGGATAAACTACAAATCTTCCCCTAAACTAAAGCCCCTCCTCCTGCCTAACTTCTAATTTACTTGTATAAAAAAAAAAAAAAAAAAAAAAAAAAAAAAAAAAAATTAAATAAAATGTATAATTACCTATACACTTTCTGATAATCTGGTGATGTTCCGTTTCACAGCTTCCATAAGAGCTTCACAGCGCTCACCCCCAACCCCATCAATATTTACAAGTGTTCCTGTGTCCGGGACAGCTCCTCCTCTCGAATCGCCGGTGAAGTCTGGAGGTGACTACAAGACAGGCATTGTAACGATGGACTGGGCAATCCATCGCTACTACGCAGGGCTCACAGGTACTTCCGGTCTGTGCGCAGCGAAGAGGAAAGGAGGAGCCGTCACACAGATTGGAAGCTAGGTAAGTATGATGTAGTAGGGGGTAGGCTTAGTTATTTGAGAAGGGCTAGCAGCGGTCAGGATAGCTTAGCTAAGGAGACCGGGAGGGAGGAGGGGCCTAGTAGTGAGCGGGATGGCTTAGTGTAGCTTGGTTAGGGAGACAGGGATAAAGTGTAACACAGTGAGGGGGGCAGTAACAGGGTGATAGCGTGAAAGGTACACAGGAAGTTACATAGTAGGAAACTACACCTTGTAAACAAATGCAGAAGATACCACGGACATTTAGAAATCACTCAAAACACTGTTAAAAGTATATGGGTGCACTTTTAACTCACTAATAGCACTAAGAGACCTTTGTACATCTAAAAAAAAAAAAAAAAAAAAAAGCCTGGAAAACCCCTTTTAAGTGGAGAAAGTAGGAGGGATATTAAAGGGCCTGAATATTTCACTAATTTGAACTCTCTCATTGAAATAAATTTCATTTAAAAGCAATCAATACGGTTTTGCTTGGATGTATATGTATTTGCAGAATGCTGAACTTTATGTTCAAAGAAGGAAGTTGGTTAAGTCAACAAGAGGACAGGTGGAAAGCTATAGACGAATAACACAGCAAACACCTACAGCCGCACACCCTGAAAGAACAATGAAGTCGTTGCCAGATGCTTACTCAGTAGAGGAAATGAGCTGAAATTTACTACACCCACTTTACATGTTGTACAGTACTTCCCTATATTCATAGCAACCAACATTGCTCTCCCCATCTCTCTTACACACACAGGCCCTCAGTGAAATCCTCTGAGCACCCAAGAGTCACAATTTGTACAAAAATCCACTTTCTGCGCTATGCTTAGCACAAGTCTAATACAGGGGTGTGACTTACCAGATAGGGCAGGGACAATTTCTTTTGGTCTGATTTATGAAACATAAAAGCCAGAAATCGACACACATTTTGGGAGTAAATCCATGTCGGCTTATAGCAGGAATAGACTTCATTTTCTGTCTTAGGACAGTCCGAAATGCAAAAAAATGATTTGGTTTTCTTTTAACAGGGGAAGTTATGGATGGATGTTTGTATATAGGGTATATGGAAAGGTGTTCTCATGGGATTTCATCTTACGGGTATGGACACACACTGCAGCAAGACCCACATCCAAAGCCCTGGCCACCATTCCAACAGTCTGAGATGGTCCTTGTATACCTAGCTGCAACAATGAAGTCCACAGCTACTCACATGACTGCTAAAGCCAAACACTTGCCTCAGTGGTCTCATGCTGTACACCACAGAGGTCAATGGCTGGCTCCAGCAGTCACATAGTAGAGTGGAAGAGAACATCATCGGGGGTAACATGGTGGCTCAGTGGTTAGCACTGCAGCCTTGCAGAGCCTGAGTCCTGGGTTTGAATCCCGCCAGCAACAACATCTGCAAGGGGTTTGTACGTTCTCCCCGTGTTTACGTGGATTTCCTCCCATTCTACAAAGACATACGGATAGGAAAAAAAATGTACATTGTGATCCTTATATGGGGCTCACAATCTACATAGATTTTTTTTTAAAAAAAATCATCATCATGCTGGTAAAGACCAGCAGAAAGCTTGGCAATTTAATAGACGAGTATTAGTCTATGTTATTTTATACTATCACAAGACCAGAAAGGGGTATCCCCACAGCAACAAGAATCAAGATTAAAACCTAACTTTTATTAAAGTCATTTAAAATAAGTCTATAAAGTTCATGTGTACCTCCTTCTACCACCTAGTGCAATAAAATCACTATTCCTCACTGAGTGGCAAATCTTTTTTATGCAGGCGTGTGTTCTGTGATACCTAATCCGTATGTCGGGTGTTCACCCTGAATCTAGGTACTAGTTCACACCACTCTCTATAGCTCACCTAAGCTGACAGGTGCTCGTTCTGACCGCTCCCTCTCCCCTCCTCAAACAATTGGGTTTCAAATTGACCGTGCTGGGAGTCTCTGCCTGAGCCTAGACACTTCTGAGAACCTGCAGCTCTGGACCCTGCTAGTTATTATGCCTGTATCTGTGAGAACAGATGATATTCTAGGACATCAGATATGTTCGTCCCTTATATTATAGCGTCTCTACGCATTTCATCAAGCTCATCAGGAGACGATTAAAATTTTTGCAGGCTGCCCGATTAACTATAGCCTGCCATCTAGCCTATTGCAATACCAGCGATATGGCATGTGGTAAAAACCACAGTTGAGACTGGGACCCTGATGGTGGATCCCGGTTGTAGTAAAGAGGCTGACCATGGTCAGGTATTTTATACTATCCCCTCTGTCTAGCACAGTGTACAAAATCGTTTTACATGTCATACACTTCCCTTTCCTAACAAGATAGAAAATAATGACCTTTCCTGTCCATGTGTGGCAGGACCAAGCATGGGCCATTGATGCAGGACACAGTATATGGCGGCCTCTCCAGGACATATAAATTAAAATCCATCCTCCAGGGGACCTTGTAGACCTCAACAAAACAGAGCACTTGCTTTTCTTGTAGTTTTCAAATGTTTATGTACCAAGCAGAGTCATTCATACAGCTGGGAAATAACAAACCTTTACATTAGTTTAATAATTATTTACTTAGATTTTATTACAATAAAGCCACTAAGAATCTGCTGGTTATAACAGAATGTTCTGTGCTCGTGTAGTAAATGTAGGGCATGGTGCATCCTCATGTAGTTTATTAGTTTCAGCTGCCTGAGGCCTTTCATCATACTAGACTTTCCAGATGCATACAGTGCTTACAATCATGAAAAAAAACTAAATACCTTCCATCACTTTTAATGACAGCCAGAACACTACTTGGATGTGGATGAAACCCAGTAATATACAGCATACTAGAACAGATGGTTATACCCGACTAAATACGTTATGGGTTAAGGAGTAAGTGTTAGATCTTAGAAGGACACTTCGCTTTTTTTGCCTTGTGCCCCAGATGCTAAGTCCAATCCGTGGAAACGGTCCTGTGTTTGGGGCGGAAGTACCCGGACTGAACGGAGTCATTTCCATAAAAGTCAATGCATCATAGTCAGTTATCATTCAGTAAACTGACATCACGCTATTTGCGTGATAACCGACTATGATACCTATGATACAGTGACTCCTATGAACACGGCCCAGTTCTGTCTGGGTATTACAGCCCATGAACAGAGCTACGGCCCACACACAAGAGTCATGTGTAAGAGTCCTAAGGGTAAGCTCACACTGAGCAGAAAATGGACGTGATGTAATGGACGTCTCAGAATTCTAAGCCACATCCTCACACAATAGCATACGTCTTTTCATGCAGCGCCTAAAACACTTGATAAATGAAGCGCAAGGCATGTTAGACCATTTTATGGAGCAAATTGCACAAGCATTATGGCGCATATTACTTAGTAATCTCCCCCAATTAATGTTACCAGGTTTATACAAATGACATGGGATCTGCAGATTGCAG
The DNA here is from genome assembly GCF_031893055.1 of Leptodactylus fuscus. Taxonomy (NCBI): domain Eukaryota; kingdom Metazoa; phylum Chordata; class Amphibia; order Anura; family Leptodactylidae; genus Leptodactylus; species Leptodactylus fuscus. The sequence goes on along the minus strand of NC_134268.1, from coordinate 168,551,211 downwards.
CACTATCCCCATCTTTCATATACAGTCATTTACCTGCTATTTCCTCTATGGTGCTGGCTCTCATGTCCAACATCACTGTGCCATTCAGTATGCAGCTTCGCAGCTCAAAGAGGCTGTGTAGAGAGAGGGTGGCCACATAAGGCTTACTCCACCTGTCTCCACCATCTTCAACATCCTCCTCAAATTTAAGCCACCTTTACCAAAGAAAAGAAGAGCCAGTAAAGCAAAAACCACATTGCATATACAGTGCAATAACGAATACAAACCAGTAAGCATTTGGAACAATCCTGCACAAGTTACACTAAGAAGGATTAAAAAACAGGGTAGTACTTACCTGCTGGATCTCCTGCCACTCTGCACAGTCTCTGTGGCTTTCCGCCAGTGTTTGCCGACAGAGCTTCAGTGGTCAAGTCAGGACCGTAGAGGACTCGGTACTGCTGAGGACACTGATGGACTGCAGTGGTCACGTGTCCCTCACGTAACATCAAACACTGGCAGGGAGCAGTGGAAAGGGATCCAGGAGCGGAGTACCACTGTTTATTTTAACCCCTGCCTTTTTTTTTTTTTTTTTTTTTTTTTTTAATAATGAAAGTGGACAACTTTTTCGGCTTTGTCCACATGTTTGGAATATGTACAACCCCAGTGACATACACTCATAGAGCAATCTAAAACCACAAGGGACATGACTAAAACTTCTATTACAATATATAATCCGCTGTATTGATACAGATACATTTATGGGAAAGAGAATATCATATCAAAATATTATAAACCCTTTATTAAACTCATATTAGCCCAGGGATAACGTATAAGCTCTACGCAAATATTGTCCAGGTCAGCTGACCAACGCAGAACCATTACCCACCCAATCTGACTATTAACCTAGAAGTTTTTGTAATTTCATTCTCCCCTTAGTCTTTTTTTTTATTACTATTATATGAATTATTTGGATGTACAAATGGGTTTTGAGACTATATAGTAAAACCTATTGAAACAGAATACAGTTTTCTACAAAGTGTACTTGACGCACACAATCCATTTTCTGAAAGTGGGTGGTTGTCTGGACCTTTGTCACTTTTACACACAAGTACATGCAGGTCTTTGGCACGTATCCTGCCCAAAAATTTCAGCTTCTGGAAATCACTGAAACATACAAAGGAAAAGACTCATTTCAATGGGCCGTTATTGAGGATGTTGTGTCAGATTTCTAGTGATGGAAATCTGAGCTGGGTGCTTAGACGCTGAGGAAATCGGCAGGTCAGCGAGTTCAGCACTTGGCCCCCACGCTTAGAGGGGGCACCTCATTTGCCTGGTCTTCCCAGTTAACTCGATATGTACAGAAATTTTCTGAGGAGGGGTCTGCTTTCAAAGTTCACGTTACCAATTGTCATAGTTTATTAACAGCTTTCTAGGAACACTACAGTATAGGACTAGAAATAAGAGAACACTCATTCAACCCATTCTATACTGTTCTTTGCCATTGCTTGATCCTATATATTTTTCTTCCCTGTAGGTTATATTATACTAGAGATGTATCTGCAGATAGGTTACACTGGAGCCTATTAATAGAGAAAGCAGAGAATCATGGGAAGCCTTTTTGCTGTTACATTATCTGGTAGCATGCAGACCTTAAAGAACACAGTCATCTCGTCTGACTGGTCTATTAACTACTTAAATTTCCCATGAGAACAATTTTGGGACATTTTTTCTTGTTATTTTGCATTGTGGCACTCCTTTGTTACTCCTCCTAATAATGTATCAATAAACTGACAGAAGGGGGAGCCGTCCCTCCCCGTATGTCACTGTCCAATAAAAGCAGACACTGTAGGACACTCCCCTTAGACAGCTTAGGATATCCCTTATCTTGTCAAAGAGGAATGCCACAACACAGATTTCTGGAGAAACATTTTTTTGGGGATGTTTTAATTCCAATAGAGAAGTAATGGACCAGCAGTGAGCACTCGGCCTACCACACCATCAGGATCAGGGATCCATGTGGGTCTCAGCAGTTGGATCATGAATTTATACCCCATCCTATAGTTATAATCGGGGATAACTTCAACACTTGGTACAACCTCTTTAAAGGGATTCAATCATTAAAATGAAAATTTTTTCTCCCTAACATGTAGGAATAGCCTTTGTTAAAGGGATTCTACCATTGAAATGAATGTTTTTGGCGATCACACGTCAGAATAGCCTTTAGAAAGGCTATTTGTCTCTTACCTTTAGACGTGGTCTCCACTGCGCCATTCCTTAGAAATACCGGTTTTTATCGGTATGCTAATTAGTTCTTTCACAGCGATGGGGGCGGGCCCCAGTGCTGAAAATGCAATGAGGGCGTCCCCACTGCTGCTCGAGAAGACGATCCTGCGACACCTCTATCTTCGGCTGGATCCTCCCCTTCTCTGTCGTCTTCCTCCTGCGTCACCTCCGACGCCTGCGCAGTTGGCTCTGCCAGTGAGACACCTGCAGAGCCGAATGCACATGCCGGCCAGCGGCCATTTTTGGGAGGCTGCTCCTGCACTGAACTACAAGAGCAAGAGCGGCCTCCCAATAATGGCCGCTGGCCGGCATGCGCAGTCGGCTCTACTAGTGTCTCACTGGCAGAGCCAACTGCGCAGGTGTTGGAGGTGATGCAGGAGGAAGACGACGAAAGAAGGGGAGGATCCAGCTGAAGATAGAGGCGTCGTTGGAGCATGCTCTCGAACAGCAGTGGGGACGCCCCCATCACATTTTCAGCGCTGGGAGCCCGCCCCCATCGCTGTGAGAGAACTAATTTGCATACTGGTAAAAATCGGTATTTCTAAGGAACGGCGCAGCAGAGACCACGTCTAAAGGTAAGAGACGAATAGCCTTGCCAAAAAAAAATTCATTTCAATGGTAGAATCCCTTTAAGAAAGGCTATTCTTCTCCAACCTTTAGATGTCTTCTCCGCGCCGCCGTTTGGTAGAAATCCCAGTTTTCTTCTGTATGCAAATGAGTTCTCTCGCAGCACTGGGTGTGCCCCTAATGCTGCGAGAGAACTCTCCAGCGCCGCCTCCATCTTCGCCTGGAACGGCCTGCGTCTTCTTCTGGTGCTGGCTTCATACTTCTAGGCATACACAGCAGGCCACATGAAAATTCAACAGCAGGGAGAAGCCGTTCCAGGTGAAGAGAGAGGCGGTGCTGGAGAGTTCTCTCACAGTATTGGGGATGCCGCCAGTGCTGTTTGAGAGCTGGGGCCCACCACCAGTGCTGCGAGAGAGCTCATTTGCTTACAGAAGAAAACTGGGATTTCTACCAAACGGTGGCATGGAAAAGAAATCTAAAGGTAGGAGACGAATAGCCTTTCTTAAGGCTATTCCTACGTCTTAGGGAGAAAAAAAAAAGCATTTTAATGATTGAATCCCTCTAATAAAGTAGACATGACAAGAGAACTGAGCGGTCGAGAATATCCCACATTGAGATCGAGACAAGATGTGGAAAGTGTTCAGAAAAGGCAATTTCCATCAAGTCTGCAAGTAGTCAACTTTTCCAGTGAAAAATGCAGAGTGGAAAAAGTTTACTATACAAGATTTTATGTCATGTGAAAGGAAGACTCCTGAGCTGAACCTTCCCTGGAAAGTAAAAAGAATAAAGCCCCTCACCTTGCAGTCTCCTTCCACTCACATTCCTCTCCATCCCGAAAGCATAGCTCATCCATTTCTGTAAAGAGGTCATGTGGGATGTGTTCTTCATCATCATCCTCGGTGCCCAGAATAAACTGAACACGCTGTGATGGGGTGTCTGCACAAGGTCAAAGCAACAAAAAGGCAGCTTAGAATCGGATTACAAATGAAGTCTTTATGTAGAAAGAGGAAAATCTCCCCTGGGTAACAACATATTTATTTGTGGGTTATATTTATTGACTTGTCTTTCAATGGGTTACAGAGGTTTACAGAAATTGCCAAGAGAGGTCTCATTGCAAGATGAAGCGCATATAAAAAAAAAAGACCAAAAAAAAAAAAAAAACCCCTTACATCTGCAAGAATGAACTAAAGCAAGTGATCTTATACATGTAAGACTTTTCATAATATTTGAGCAGACTGGGGCATCGCTGTCATTTCTTAAAACTCATGTACACAGAAGTGGGACCCTTACTCAGGATCTCAATCTACCTGTCGTGGCGAGTTCTCTGAAACAGTTAAGGAAAGGCTGCCTGAGCAGTAATATTACAGATTATACTTATTAGATTTCTGGTGTTATCAGGGGATTTATTAGGATTTTCAAATCAGTATTTTCAGGAAGGATTTCTTCACCTAAAAATTGGCTTAGACCTTGTGGAGCTTTTGCCTTCTTTCAGCACAACATTGCAGGGTAAAAGGCAATGGATGGACATAGGTCTTTCTTCACCCTTAGGGCTAGTTCACATGTGAATAGGGTGTGGAGGAATTTGGTCCAGAAAAAAAAACGCTTCAGGAGTTAGGAAGCGGTTTTTGACATTGAGGCGGTTTTTCTCTCCAGCACAGCGAATCGACCTTAAAAAACCGTGATGTGGTTTTCCACCTCCCATTCACTTGTATTGATTTTCTGAGGCGGAATCCGGCTCAAGAAAGGGCAGCTTGCTTCTTTTTTCCGCTTGCGGAAAAAAAGACCACTAGCAGTCTACATAGACCTCTATTGTGAGGGGGCAGATTTTGAGGAGGATTCCGTGCCAAAATCAGCCCCCTCTTGCCCTGTGTGAATGGGGCCTTACTCCATGTGAATGCCCCCTATGGCTCCAGGCGGTCGCTATGATAGCTGTGTTTTTCACAGCTAGCACACACCCTGTTCATTTCTATGGCCATACACAACCGCATGCATTATCATAAGCCTGTGGATGCAGCCTCATGGGCAAAAACTCAGAACAGGTCCTATGCCTGTCCGTTTTGTGGCCCGGGCTCACTGACAGCAGCAGACAGAAAGTCATGTTTCATCACAGCCCAGCTACATGCACATGTAAGTTATTTAATAGGACCGTCCGCCGGGCTTTTAGGCACAGAACACACAGTGTATTAAAGGGATAAATGGCAAGTTATACTGAATATTTTCTCACAATTAGATGTTGCTCAGCTTCTCCTGCTCTATAACCTGCTGCTCACAGTATGTGAGCATTCCCATAAAACTGACAAGGATTTTCTCATCTACAGTTCTACGTCAAATGAATAGGGTTATCATAATGAAGTGCCTTTCTATTGTTAGGCTTTGGGGCACAAATGATTTACCTATTCTCTTGATCTGACAGATATTATAAGCAAGTGAGAAAACAATATCACAAGACATAGACTAAACATGGCATTTGCCCCAAGGCATGTTCACATTGGTATTATGTGTGAAACTAGACTGTAGAAAGTACATGGCATGCCCACATGAAGGCTGTATGATGTGTAGAAGAAGTACATTGCAAGTCTGACAATACAAAACCTTTGTGTTGCAGAAAGAACGGAATTTAAAAAATTGCAATTCATTTTATGCAAAAGACTGATCTACTAAATATGTATTAAAATGCATGACAAATGGATTCAGTCTAAGGGAAAAAAACCTAGTGAGAAAAAAAACAAAACAGCCCCAGTCTATTGCCTTACACAGCACTGACCGGCAGTAAATCTGCAGCAGAATCCCAAGTGAACTCATTTCCATCAGACATAATGGGTCACATGTCAAAGGGCGAGAGTCTCAGTGCTGTCTAGAAATAGTTATACTGGGAGAGCGCACATCAGGCATCAATGATACTAAAATAACTCGGCTTTATTTGTTATACCAATGTACATACATTCATGGGTACACAGTTATATTCTACCTGTGAAACAGGCTGGTGTACAGGGGGCTTTGGCCGCCATCTATATACGTAACTAAAGCATTATGGTATGCCTCAAAGATGGATAATCCACCCATAACCATTCATTTAATAAGTAAACTTGAAATGCATTTCAGTATGTAGAAAAGCATTAGTGTACCATTTCTATACAATGAGGTAATCCTGACTATTTAGTCTCCAGCAGTGCAGTCATTATAAACCCATCCACTAGCAATAATAGGATAGTCCCTCTGATAACATTCAGTCTGGGTAGCAACTCTGAAAAGAGAAGCATAACAGATCAGGAGTGCTGCGGTGGTTGCTGTGACTGCTAATATTACACGGTATTATTCGCATAGTCACAAGGAAAGCAAAAGAAACATGGCTTTGATAGATTTACACAGTCTTTTTGGAAAAAACTGATGTTTTCTGGCATTTTTTGAAGTACTATGGTGCACGCAGCTGAAATAGGTGGAGTGGCCTACAATGCAACAACGTGCGCACACAAGTATTAGGGTACATTCACACAAGGGAATTTGCATTCCGTGCGGCTAGCTGTGACAGGATACCAGTGCAGTGCACAGACATCCAGTCGCGGCATCCCACTCCGGATTAAGCCCGGATGAATGGGCCTTACTCCGTGGACGAATCAACCGCGGAATCTGCAGCAAGATAGGGCAACTCTATTCTTTTTTCTGCTACTAGCTAGCGGAAAAAAGTAGTGAGCGGCTCCCATTGAGGTCAACGGGAGCCTTTTTCAGCGGCGGCTTTTGAGGTGGATTCCATGTCAAAATCCGCTGCCAAAAAACTTTATGTGAACAGATCCTAAAATAGCGTAGCACAGTGTCCCAAAGTAAACCAACTAATAGGCAGTATAACAGATGCATCAGATTTATCATCTAGCATGAGACACTACTAGTGTTGAGCGAATAGTAGATTCAAATACTTCACTCCCATGGGAATGTGTGTTAGCAGCCGGCGCTTAACCCCTTGGTGTTCGGCTGCTTACATGCATTCCTATGGGAGCGAAGGTATTTGAAACTATTTGTTAAATACCATTCGCTCATCTCTAGACACTACTAACTCTGGGGCATTCTCAGACTGTAAAACCATTAATAAATACAGATCTGCATCCTTATAGTACATGTTCGAATTAGGAAACTGTAATATACAGTATTATAGCAATTATTACTTTACTATTAATTAATATAGTAATTATTATTATTTTTAATGTGCATATCGGTTGTTGGAGTCCACTTTGTTTTTGCACATCGCAGTAAACTCTGGGTATGTAACTTTTCAGCTGACATGCTCTTCTAATCCCTTTGCATAAAATAACCAATCCATGCCTTGGTTACTTTATACAAGAATAAATGCTGGGATTCCTAAGAAGAGCAACCAGCCGGAAAACCATTAGGGTTCATTTACCCACCATTGTCCATAAATAGGGGCAGTTGGCAGAGCTTTTAGAAGCGCTCACATGACCTAACTTGTACTGAACAGAGTAATTGTGTAGGAATATGAGCTACTGGAAACATGTACGCTCTGGGAGTCTGGTGGTCATTTCCACTGGAGACAAAAATAAGTCAGCTAGCAAGGATGGAGTCAACAGGAGCCATAGCTCAGGGGAGGTTGTAATGTATGTTCTCCCAAAAGAAGATTCCTGTATAAAGGACTTATTCAATATGACTTAATTCTTGGACAATCTTCTTAGATGTTTCATAGTACATCAAGTGCAATGTCACGCAATGTCTAATACTAAATTGATGGTTTCGCAGAAGGGGAAAAAAAAATAAAAAAAATCATATATGGGAATAAAAATAAATGCTGTATACATAAACTGACAACTGGGTGTTACCATTCTCCTTGTCAAAGCCCTAATACCCCCCATAACTGGTAACACCCATTTATCAATTTACTCATACATTTCTAAAGAGTTCGAACAGAAACAACGAAATGTAAAGTTCAAAGAAAAAGGTGCTCATAGGCCCAGTTCACATCTGTGCAAGGGTTTCTGTTTGGGAAGTCCGCTTGGGGCCCCTCCCCAATGGAAACGTAATCCATATAAAAAAAAAGTGGTTACCTAAGCAAACCTGCTGACCTCAGACTATAATGAGGTCGGTGTAGTTTCCGCTTGAAAAATGCGTAGAGAAAAGTGCTGCTTGCACGACTTTTCTCTCAGCGTTTTTCATGTGGATAGGGGAATGGAATGGTCTGAACACAGATATGAACCAGACCTTAGCTGCAAATACTGCAGTTCCATATCATATCATGAGAGTGCACAGGTCCCCTTTAAAAAAAACTCACAAAAAAACAAACACAAAAACACAACTAAATGTAAAGAAGAATCACGTTGGAGCATTTTAGAAATCAATTGTTTACCATAGTTTGGAGACTCCCGGCCATCATCTTTATCATTTTCTTTCTCTCTTCGTCTCCGGTGATGTCTGTGCCCACGATGTCTGTGGCGTCTACGGCTCTGTCTGCCTAGGGGTACATGAACCCCAATATAAACTGCTCTGTGACCTAAATTAAAAACAAAAAGGAGCATTTAATAAAGACTATGTGCAGAAAAACATATTAAACCTTAAAAATGAATATTATAGCAAAGTTTATAAGATGATCTGTAAATGACAGCATGACTGTATCTCATGGCAGTACGTGCAGTCCGAGGGTCTTCCAGTTCTCCATTCTAGGACCTGCTCTAAAAATACTGGAATGGATCAGAGCTCCAGAACACACGTCGGAAAACTGCACATTTGGTTATGTGCATGAAGCGTTCCTAGTAGTCGTCTGTATAAGAATGGCAATCCAATGTTTCTAGAATATTCCTTTATTACACCCATAGACTCAACATCACTGGTTAGTCACAGAGTTCTATGGACAAATAACAGGAACTTAAAAAGGAGAACCTTGGAAGTCCTTGGGCTATAAAGTGACCCAGATTCTGTCCCGTACACCTAATGTAAAGAACTTCTACAATATCATTCACTCTCATGACAGACTTCCATATACAAGTACACAGAGTCTCCTGCCATATACCGCGTTGTCTGCAGAACAGCCTTGGGTTGAAATGTGACAGACATGAACCACAATACAAATCATGGGGGCAGCCATTATTCTGAACTGTCAGTGACCCCACTAAGGAGCACAACCGTCTCACCCCAGTCTGAATGCAAACAATAGTTTGCATTCAGCAGCTCAGTAAGTAGAGACAAGAGAAGATTTTGTGCCCTTGTAATAGGGTCAGCCAATAACCCAATTCATTTTTGCATGTATGCGACACCAGATGTTCCTGATCTCCATCACATCAGACATAACCAATGCATTTGGCCTGGCTGTTTAGAGATATTAATGGCAGTGCTGAAGAAGTGAATTGACCAATAACTGACCACATGACCCGCTTAAGGGCGTCCTTACACAGGGTGACCGCCACATGGGATTGCGGTAATTTGCCCGATTGCATTTGTTCTGTTTGCCTAAAGCAATAAAAAGTACGGACACAGGCCGGCGATTTGTTGCCATGGTAATTGCCAGGCTGTGCCTGTACATCGCATATGTAGCTAACAAATGACTGCAATCTCATAAGGCTGGGCCGCACTATGTAAGTATGGCCTTCAAAGGATTGTCCTGGTTCAGACAAACATTGACATAAAGGTTATTGTTTGTACAATTACATTTTCCAATATACTTTCTGTAACAATTCCTCACAGTTTTCTAGATCTCTGCTGCTTGTTGTCTTTCATTCTGGAAAACTCTCAGTGGATAGAAATCAGTCCATGTCATGTGATGGTCTGTCCATGGTCATGTGATGTCGTCTATGGCCATGACCCCATCCAGACTCTCTGATTACTCACGATTAACGGATTTCCCAGCAATCGCTTCTCTCAGCTGTATGTGCACACTGAAGAAAGAAGACGCTGCTTATCTGCTCTTCATGGGAGCATATTATACTGTGTGCAGGCCCACTGTGGAGCGTATAATACTGTGTGGGGTCCCACTGAGGAGCATATTGTGTGGGGCTACCCTGGAGCACATTGTATCATCTGGAGGCCACTCTGGAGTAGACTGTACAGTCTTCAGACCACTGTGGAGCACATTGTATCGTGTGGGGGCCTGTCACTATTTATGTCACACAAGTATCTGTTTTATAGCGGACATGATATTAGTACAGGCTAGAATATCAGCACAATCACTATAAAACAGATCATGTGTGATGTATGATGAACATTAATTGCTCAAAAGTATTAAATACAAACTTTTACCTTTCAGTACAAAAGTTGTTTTGTATCATTGGTAGCTTTGTAAGACCCCATTCACACGACCGTATTTTGGAGGTCTGCAATTGTGGATCCACACAGTATTAAGGTTAAATTACCATGTTAGCACTTTGTGATAAATTAGTGGATTTAGTGTTCCAATTTAAGCACTCAGTCTCTAAAAGGTTTCACCATCACTGATCTACGGTCATGTGATATACAGTCCATGGTCATGTGATGGACACACGGGTGCAAAGCTCGTTATAGTCACAGCACAGTAATCAGAGGACTGCCTGGTAACGAGCTGTGCACCTGTGTACTCATCACATGACTATGGACTGATTTTTATCCACTAGAAGTAAGCAGAATGAATGACAGCAAGCAGAGATCTAGAAAACCCTGAGGAATTGATACAGGAAGTATTTTGAAAAATTTCATTGTACATACAATACAATTTACTTCTCTGTATTGGTCTGAAACTGGACAACCCCTTTAAGGTATGGGCACACATTCAGGATGAGAAACTATAAAGGACACTTTTTTTTTTTTTTTTTTTTTTTTTTTTTAACCCCACTCCTGGTTTTAGCTTAAAAAAACTGCATACACAAAACCTGAATTTCATAATCTTTGGCACCTGTAGTATTATATACCGCTAGAATGCTGACAATACACCGAATTCAATGTACCGTCAGCTTTCCAACATGCACCCGGTCTGCAGTAGATATTGGTGCTGTTAGTTTCGGCACCGATATCTCCCCACTGTCAGAAGGTCAGGGCTTACTGCCTAGCGTCATTACTGAGCGGTAAGGCATGCCTCCCAGACAGTACTCTTCCATAGCATTGTACTGTCAGTGGGGGCATTCCTTACCATCCAGCAATGATGAAACTAACGTCACTGATATCTCCAGCACCTAGGCGCATTCTGTCAAAGTTTTCCAGTGGTATCTAAAACTGCCAGTGCCAGAAGATGTGAAAGATTTTGTTTAAGTGAACCCACAAAACAAGCAATAACCGATAAATTTAATAGTAAACACTGGCTGCACATTGTGTGTTGCCCTTACACAGGATTATGATCAGGAATCAATGTTTGTACAAAAGATCATTTTGGTGTTTTTCGCCCCTTATAAATGGGTCTCAAGAAAAGTGGTTACCATTGTGACAATATCTAGAGCTTAGGAGACTCAAACTGACAATGTCCACCTGCAATTGGTGGACAAATATGTCCTGCACATATGGTTTTTTCAGCCACAGTTTTCAGTTTTAAAACAATAGACACCTGACAGACCCCATTATAGTCAGTGGGGTCTCCATTCTCCATATGTAATTGCTGTATTAGCGGTCCACCTGTCTGTTGTTCTGCTTCCCTGTGATCCTAGCATCAGGTGATGTTTATCATAGTCTAAAAGCGATCAATAAATACACACTTACATGGAAAGATTTCTCTAAGGGATTTGTGGAAACACTTTCACTACTTTACTTTAGTAACTTAACAAATCACCATAAATCCAAAGGAAAACAATTATAGGAAGACTTGTAAAAGGGCGTGCAACAAGGCTATGGTCCAAGGCAGATTACAAGAAGAATGACTGGCAGGCCAGGAAGTAGCCGGCATGTGGAGTGAGATAACCTCACCCTAAGAAGATGACTGCTTAGACTTGCATGGATTGTGTTCAGAGATGATAAATGCTAACTAGAATAATGATGGATTATTAATACTCCACTGGTCAGGCAGTACATTCCACAGAGAACGGTTGCAGGGAGGTCTCTGGCTCCCTATATCCCCAAATAAGCATAATCAGAGTGAGCGCATATCATTAGGACAATACATGGACAACAAATAAGTAAAGCTATGTTCAGACATAGAAACTTACAGCACTTGCAAGTTGAGAAATCCACTGCAAAATTCTGCAATAAAATCCATACAACACAAACCATACTGTACATTTGCCAGTCTGGGCCCAGCTCTAAACGCCTCAGACCTTTCACCACATGTGAATTGTTTCTTGTTAAACCCATTCACTTGCACTGTACGGATAGTCCGTTTCAAATTTTTTATTATGGAGCCAACATATGGAATTTGGAAATTATTATTTTCTAACCATAGATAAAGGATTATTATAACAAAGCAGCCAAAACCTCCATTGCCAACAAGTGACATACATGTGGGAAAGTAATACATTGTGTGTACAGCATAATAGATAGTATAGCAAATATCTATAGTGGTCACTCAAACTCCAATGCCGATTTGATCCAGGATGACCATTCTATATTGAAACTATTAATATTTGGGATCATACTGAAGTAGCAAACATTAAAGGGAATGTGGTGAGATTGTAAAACATTTTCCATATTATTGAGATTTAAATAAAAAAAAAGAAAAAAAAAAAAGAAAATGATTACATATATATATATAATTATATCCTAAAAACCCTGCAGTTAGGCCTCTGGCCACTAAACCAAATAAGCTGAGACTTTCTTGTTTTCTGTAGATTTCTATGCATACTGATAACATCTACCATGTAGGCAATTTGTCATCTGTGCACTATGACGTCTGCCCAGGTCATGGAGCATGTCTAGAAAACTCTCCCATACAAGGATCTACTCCAGACCATTGTATCCATGGCCCTTGGTCCATTTCCAGGAGAAAGGAAGTCCAACTATTTTAGGCTCAGTAGCAAAAGTTGTAAATTTTTAAGGACTTTTTACTTTTATTTATTTTTTTTAATAGGGAGTCTGTGAGCAAAAAAAAAAAAAAAATAATTGGTATCAAACAAATAACAGCACCTTATAGAGCATTTTGCAATCATTGTAAAGTGGATGGGATTTTAGCAAAATCTAGAAAAACACCCTCAACGGAAATGCTGCAATTTCCCAAACCATCCCGTTTTTTGGAAATCACAGTATTGTCAATTATAGACACAGAGACCACCAGGGTATAATAGAAGCAGAAAGCGCATGCAGAGAAAAGCTCTGCGTACTTTCTATGAAAAGTGCTGTGGCAAAAACCGCAATGCATTTCTTGCGCGGTTTATTCTGCAGAGCTTTTCAGCTGCTGCTCATTATGTGGGGCCTTAGCCCAAGACTTGGTAGATCTGATCATTTCTAGGTGGTGTCCACATCCGTATCAGACACACTATCGCCTACAAAGTGCCTTTTATAATCATTGGAGTCTAATGCTTGGTACAAGTGTCCATCGTGTAATGGATACAGTATTGTGTTACAGCTTCAGTCTAAAATAAAAAACATGTCCCAATGTAAACACTGCCATACATGTGATCCGAGTGATAAGCACCAAAGATCTTCACACTACAGCGATCATAATGCTATTGAAAGTTTCTGTATCATTTGGTAGATCATCACTAGGTATAAAAGCAGGTTTGCCTAATAAAAATAACCAAGGATGACTGCACAGCACATTGTGACCAGCTGATCATCCAGGCACACATGGAAACCTACCACATATCCCAAAATGTTTTATGGGGTTTTATTACACTACGCCATATAGTTTGATAAGGGTCATGAGGTTTTGTTTGTAGAGTATTTGGCTTATTGTGAAGAGGGTGAAGTCTTTTTGTATTCTTGCCATTTCTTTTCCATACACCTTATAGAGTCTCTCGCTCCACAAGGTGTAAAGAGCAGTCACAAAAAGCACAAAGGTTATGTGTAAACAAGGTCTTTACCCTTAACAGAACATATTCCATTTGTTAGCACAGGTCAATGATCCCAACACTACTGATCAGACTACTGAAAGGGAAAAATAGCAGACGAAATCCCGCCATCTCCATTACCCCACATCCCTCTCAATCAGAACCACACTGACCAAAGCTTACATTGTACTTGTCTACTGATACCAAAAAGCATATAAAAGAGACCCCTAGCATCCTTCATCTTCCTGCTATTATTCCATAAGAATGTATTATGTAACCACTTTCCTGATACAGTAGAACATATAAAGACTCTTAAACAAAAACACATGGTTGTAAGTCTGACCTAATCCACGGTAGTGTTCAGTATCAGATCTCAACCATGTGCCAAAAAGATAAGTCTGCTGACTGCTGTATAAATGAAGACACTCGGCTCGATTACAATTTCATGGCCAACAAAGTCTAACATGTCCACGATGAAAACACTAAAGGGGACAAGAAAAAAAAACAAAAAAAAAAAACACTTTTTGGTGACCTATAGGGCAAAACTACAAATCTATAAATTGTAAAATGCAATTCCCAATTATGCCACAGTTGTATGTCGGAGTTAATCATGTATCTTTTTCCCTTAAAAAAATAGATATTGTCAATGCTGAAGTGTTATCCAGTGTCTTGTCTATGGTGTTCTGAGTCTTCAAGTGGAACAAACAAACCTTTGGTGTGATCAGAAGTCACCAAAGTTAAATCTTTGATCACACCAAAGATTTAACAGTTGTTCATTCCACTTGAAGACTCAATACACCCTATACAATATACATGATATAAATAATGAAAAAAAATTGCAGAGTTTTAAAGATTTTCTCTTTAACCATCTTAGTGGTGTCAGTCTGTTATCTTGCTCAGTTCCCAATAGATAGGACCATGAATGCAGGAACTTTCTGGGATTTTGCACTTTTCTTACATCCAGTCATAATTTCCTTATTCCACACACAAGCAGACAGGGACAGTGCATGCACAAAGAGGTAACCCGACCACAATAAGGAAGTCATGGTGGAGTTTCCCAGCATAGAGAGTTCCTGACTACAGTCGTATCCACTGACAACCGGGCAAAACAAAAGAATGTCACTGCTGTGGCAAAACGGCCATTTTCTGTCATGTGATAGAAAATCTGACAAATCCCATTTTTGGCTGAAAACCTTGCCTGTTTAAGTTCATGAGCTAAGGGTAAAATCTATGCTAGTAATAGTACTGGAGTTCAGTGCAGTTAGCCTTGGTCATAAGAAGAAATGTGTATTTGTGCTTATTGATACTGTATTTATCATAAAGGCCCCATTAATATGACACAGCGTGCTATCTGAGGGGCTTCCAATGCTCTGTTCATTATAGAGCAGGTCCTATTCTCCTCTGTGACAATGAAGTGGAGAGACACCCCCCCCCCCCAACTGAAATCAATGGGGGATGGAAGGCATTCTGATCTCATCAGAGTACATTCCACTATATAATAGGCCCCCCCTCAACCTGCACACTTGGTCATGCTTCAACTACAAACTGGAGGATGGGAGGCTCAGAGAACTCTTTTGATTATTTGAGACTATTTTGATGGATCTTACACTGATGAGCTGCAATTCATTACGATATTACGCTTAAAGGGGTATTCCCAACTCGCCTGTTCACCATCTTGCAGGCTTTATGCTCTGTTCACTTCCTGGTTTTCTTGGTAAATTGGTGGGTGGGGATTCATTTGCTGTCTCACAGACAAAGCCAGCTCTGCTATCTCTCTTCATAGCAATGCACGTTTGCAGTCAGTAATGAGGGATGGTTGTAAATAAATTAGCACAGTATCACTGGAAGATGCATAATCTGAAGCTGATGTAGAGCTAGATTTGTTAGGTGAGGAGAATCCCAAATTTACATGCTACAGGACCACAAGTCAGCTTTCAATATACTCACTTTTAGATCTGTGTTTAATAGACTCCCTGTCTCAGCCCTTATCAGCAAAATTCAATTAGCCGACTGATAACTGGAAGAGTCGGAGATAAACAGCTCAGAAATACAAGCACAGAGCACTCAGCTCCCCTCCCTCTCTGAGAGAGGAAGCTTGTCACTTGTCCTGGGCGGATAGATAAGACCATCCCCGGGTCCGTGGTTATGGAAATGCAATGTAAACAATGAAGTGAATAATCTCAGCAGTTTTGCTGAAGTATTTGCTGAATGTATTTAGGAAAAGTCTTAAATCCACATAAACTAGCAGTATAGATAGGATCCTTGAGATGGGACAACCCCTTTAAGGACTAAGCAGCCATTTTTGTTATTTGGAATACAGCCATGACTTAATATCTTCTACTGTTTTATATATATCTAGCATATAAACAGACCGATGGGTCTCCATGTTACAGACCACAAGCAAACCCTGCGTAGTCTGACCTTATCATACTCCCTCCAGTATCTTCCCTACTACTTGTTGACATACATAAATAGGTTAGCAAGTCAGATCAGATGTAAGGGAGTCTACAAAGGACTGCTTGTAGTATGTGACCATGGAGAAACATGTATGAATAGGAGATGTAGCCACAAGAGCATGCAATTTCAAGGCAAGATATTCTGAGAATTTGCACTATAGTTTTAATGCACTGGAACAATATGCATACATTGAATAACAAGGGCACATGTACTACATTACACACAGATCATTTATTTTTATGTATTTTATATATACACACAAATATTCAATGACTGCCTGCTATCATTGGCTTCAGATTTATGTATCTATTGATTGATTGATCTGATGATGAGGCCATTGATAGATTGTTACATTCTGCTTTATCTTTCCTTGTGGGCCTGTTCCATTCAGGATGTTTTTCCAAATAAATAAAAGGTAGTATCCTATAAAATTGCAGGAACTGCACATCTCAAGGAGCAAAATGGAGGTTACCGAATTATAAATATTAAAAAAGGTGATCTAAAACAGTTAAATACACATGAAATGAATACAAGTTGCACAGCAAGTCTCATAGCAGATCTGAAGCTCCTAATTCCAGGGCTGGAGAAGAGATCGTACACTTCCAAGGGTATGGCATCAAGACAGAGGACAATTCATATTACACTTGTTGGTAAGCAGCTTTAAAGGAACGGTGCTTGTGTTCTCACAT
The DNA here is from genome assembly GCF_031893055.1 of Leptodactylus fuscus. Taxonomy (NCBI): domain Eukaryota; kingdom Metazoa; phylum Chordata; class Amphibia; order Anura; family Leptodactylidae; genus Leptodactylus; species Leptodactylus fuscus. The sequence goes on along the minus strand of NC_134268.1, from coordinate 168,534,365 downwards.
GGCTGCTGTATTATCCACACATTTCATACACAATCACTTTAAGGATTAGAGCCTGTACAAGGCACATACACGGAAGCAGCTGCGATCACGGACACTTACTTTCTAGTTCCTCCTTCTCAAAATTTGTGTTAACCGTAGAGCTGGTTTTCCCCAAATCAACCACTGCTTCTTCATCGTGACCCTTTGAAAGAAAAATAAACAAAAAAAAAAAAAAATTAAAAACAAAACAGGTGCTCTAAAACCAGATTCTCCAAATACTCAAACAAAAAGTTGCTTTCTGATGACGATTTATGGTACATTGAGACATTCATGCCATTGTCAATCTCCAACAAAATCTTCAAGTGCTAACTCAGGATTTTTGTCACCGATCTCACTCTATGCATTGTGATAGGTGACATCTGCAGCAATATTTCACAGGTTCTTCCTAGAAAGAACTTGCTACAGATTTCAAAATACACAACGTCCCAATGTCTACTCAAAAATCCACACAAATTTTGTAACATCTGATGACAACTTCAGCCTAAATGTACATCTATAGAAGAATCTCTAAAACTGGCATGAAGACAAAAGAAAAGGTTACACATCAGGCAATCGCATTGCCATATTTCATTTGTATCACACATAACTGCTATACAGGGAGATGGAGTTTTATTCTAGCCCATGATCTTTAGAGAACTTTACGCCCCCGTGCAATGGCCGTATCACCTTGTGCCCTGGAGAGCAGCCAGTGCAACAAATTGGCTGCGATTGTGGGAACAAACTTTCAGAAGTTTCAGATCTTGATAGATTATTCCATTCACAGAAATACTACAAAGGACCTCAACACAATGTGATCAACCTGATAAAATTTAGGGCTGTGGTTGGCACGACTGAAAGTGTATAAGCACATAGCACAAGAAACAACCACAATTTTTTATGAGTTTCCAATGTGGTTGCATTTTATTTATTTATTTATAGGCGTAAATGACAAAAAAAAACAAAAAAAAACAAAAACACAGAAACGCCTCCCTCATTTGTAATGTGTAATTCCAGATGGTTTATGGGTAAATATTGCAAATGTGTGATTACTAGATCAAAGCAGGTCTCACTATTAGGGTCGAGCCGATCTTGAAATTTCAGGATCGTTTTTAAAAGCCGATTTCCGATCCCAATGCAAGTCCGTGGGATTTTTTAAAATTAATTATCGAAGATCGGATTTTAAAAACGATCCTATTCACTACACAGCATGGAGTCCAAAAATAGTTTCAATTTTGGACTCCATGCTGTGTAGTGTTTACCTGCACAGATCCGCTGCCACTCCCCCCGTCCCTCTCTCATTCACATGCCTTCAGAGCGCCGTGCGCGCCCCCACCTCCCTAGGCTAGTGTTAGAGATGATGGGAGTAGTCTGGGCTTGTTGTGGCTTAGGAGAGTGTGTACCCGCCCACACTCTCCTAAGCCACGCCTTCTCCCACCATCTCTAACAATAGTCTAGGGAGGTGGGGGCGCACAGGGCGCTCTGAAGGCATGTGAAGGAGAAAGAAGAGCGAGAAGAACAAGGAGCAGCAGTGGCAGCACTTCTGTGCAGGTAAGTTGACCGATCGGGATCGGAATTCCGGTCCCGATCCTTTTTTAGGCGGGATCGTAGCCCGATCGTGATCATAGTCTGATCATAATCATGAAATTTACTTGATCGCCAATCGGGATCCAATCCCTATCACTCAACCCTACTCACCATTCAAAAAATAGAAAAAGAATGTGGTAAAAGTGGCACATTCACAATAAAAATTTAAGGCTGAGGTCCCGGGCTGAGGAAATACAGCTTTTTTTGTTGCTGATTTTGCTGCATTTCTTGAGCACAACTGAATTGAAGACAAGGTAAAAGTAGAAGAGCTTTCTATATATTTCCCATTCCTTTTGCAGCCATTCTTGGCTTTGGATTTAAAAAAAAAAAAAAAAAAAAAAAAGCACTTGGTCTGCAACTCAAAACAGTATTTCCACAATGTGGTTGTAGATTTTGTTGCAGTTCTTTTTAGCCAAAGCCAAGCATGGCTACAAAAGGAATGTGACATATATAGGAAGTTCTCCCTTCTGCTCAATCCACTCCTGGCCTTGGCTCATAAAACCACAGCAAAATCTGCAAAAAAAATAAAAAAAGCCGTGTTTCTGAAACGTGGGGCCTCAGCCTAAGGCCGGTGCGAAAACACTGCAATTTGCCTGCGGAGGAAACATTGCGGCGTTTTACAGTAAGATCCTTGCTGGATGTCTGACTGCTAGGACCCTCAGATATCACAAGAACAGAGGTCTCCATTAGGACTGAGAGTTACACTGTCATCTACATCAGGAACAAGAAATTAAGGAATAGCTATGCCGGACCTTGTGACTATACCCCAAATCTGAAGCTACGAGCTGAGAGGCCAACAATAATGTCCAGAGAATACACACAATATTGTTATATACAGGTTTAAACTGCACAACAGAGAAATATATTCAGTAAATTTTTTTCTATGAATTGAAGGTCTAGATCAGGAAACATGGAAAAGAACAGAATATTATTATTATGGTGCGGTCTCATGAGCTGCTACATTCTACATTCCCCCCCCAGTTCAGTCCTACTAAAAGTGGCTACCAAGTTACTAAAGCTTAAAAATGAAATAGCCGTAGTTTTATATGCAGAAACAGCAATAAGTGCTGCATATGACTAAAACATGCTCCATCTCTCCTTCTTGCCTCCTCCTGGTGCTAAGCTAATGTTGTGTGACTGTCAGACATGTATGCCGCAGGCTCTTTCCATGTTGGACAGTTTCCACGCGGATTATGAATGTGGACAGTCACATAGTCATACAGCAGGTTTAACGATCGGTTGTTGTCGTCACCAAATACTTAACACGTATCTGTTTCCCAAGTCAATAGTACATGTGAAATTTTTAACATATCTAGTCAAATATGATTTTCACTCAAAGGCTTCTTTCCCACCCCTAACTACTGCCCTGCCTGTACCTGTTTGGAAACTCTACACAGGGAGATCAGTTCCTTGTGAATGGTTTCTGTAATGTGTGGGAATTTCTGTAACAAGTCTGACGCGTTCACATCCTTCTTAATGCAATATGTCCCTCAAGAGGAGAAGAATAGCTGTTGAGTCACTGGAAGTGGAGTCATATCACAGGGCACAGACCAGCAGACAATAGAAGTAGAGGGGATCCTTCAGAGACGTCTTGCTGAATAGATAACCTTTTAGTAAATACAAAGTGAGCTATGTGCTGGAAATGAGGACTGGTCAAAGGTACCCAATAAGTGGTCTGACCACCAATATACCAGACTTATCTGACAGATGGGAGGAGACCTAGGAATGTAAGACAGAGAAGGCCTATACATAGTGGAAAATGACCGAACCTTCATAAATTATAACATGCAGAGGAGGAGGAGAACTGATTCTAGCCCAACACAATCTCATTATCTGTAAGATTAGTATTGACTGGTCAGAATTCTGTGAGCCCAATATACTGTGAGATTATGGCAATTACTGGGAATATGTTACATAGGAACCCTCGCTCCCGAAAATGGACAGTGACATCACTTATATTGACATTTGCGCCCAAAGTTATGGTGTACGGGCTTTCTGAACTATTTTTTCTGGTGCACACAGTTCATAAATATAACTGGCTCGACAATTCTGAAAAATGTGCACCAAAATGGACAAGGCTTAGAAGTACGGTAGCTATAATACCACACATTTATGAGACAGAAAAGTACAGATTTTTTTTGCCAAGTGTAAAGTGGTATAAACTTAGTAAAAAATTCAGTTCAGAAAGAATATTGGTGCACAGGCAATGGAGACTGCAAAAACGGGACAGAATTTTGGCGTGTTGGAAAGGGAAATTTATGAAGGTCCATACGACAGATTTATAAATATTTCTAAAACTATGAACAATATTGCTAAAGGTCAAAAGTATTTCGAAATGTGCACCGGGGTTAACCCCCCCCCCCTTCCCGCCCGATAGGTCCTTAAACTAGGTTTACATACATATTTCTTACAGGATTATGAGATTTTCTTAGGACTGAACCAATTCTTCTCCTCCGAGTTATAGTCAAGAATGATCATTTGCAACTTTCTGTAGACCCACTATGCTTTATGGTCCTAAGCCCCTACAAGTTGATAGACAGCACTCAGTTATGGATAGGGTTGAGCAATCGGGATCAGAAAAGATCGGATTCCGATCACAAATCGAGTAAATTTCACGATTGCGATCGGAATTCCGATCCCGATCTTTTTAGGCGGGATTGAGGTCGGAGGTTATTTCCCACAATGCTTTGCTACTGGCCAAGCATTGTGGGAAAAGATAACACCTCTAGTAGCTAACACTTACCTGCACAGATCGCTGCCCCTCCCCGCTGTTTTCGCTCCTCTTCTCACCTCGCTGCCCCTCACGTCTCCCCGCTCTGTACCTGCCCACACTCTAAGCCACAAGCCCCGCCTTCTTCCTAGGTCTGTAACACTAACCTGGGAGGCGGGGGCAGCGAGAAGAGGAGCGAGAACAGCAGGGAGTGGCAGCGATCTGTGCAGGTAAGTGGACACCAGAGGAGACGTGTAGTCAGAGCATTTTTTTTTTTAATCACTACACAGCGTGGAGTCTTAAAATTAAAGTGTTCAATTCTTAGACTCCATGCTGTGTAGTGAATAGGATCGTTTTTAAAATCCGATCTTCAATTATTAAAAAAAATTCCATCAACTTGCATTGGGATTGGAATTGGGTTCGAATGGAAAATAATCGGAAATCGGATTTTAAAAATGATCCTGAAATCTCAAGATTGGCTCAACCCTAGTTATGGACTGTCCTTGGCACTCGGTAACCTGAAAAACCGCAGGCCTCTGTTCAATTACTTCTTCAGTTATTTTAAAGGGAACTTTTCAACACCTTCAAAACTCTTGTGCATTGTTTACAAGGCTCCGCTCTACTAAATTTTTCCTCTAGCCCCCAACCTTCCTGAGCAATTATTTCTGTTATTTCCAGCACAGTCATGGTCTCTTCTGTCAGGTAGGTGGTTCTGGGGTGGAAACTAACAGCACCAATTGCTTAGAAACCGCAGTGGCTAGAGGAAAAATTCCAACTGTGCCAGAATCAGCAGAGCAGTGTCTATTGAAGTATGCAAAGAACTGAGGTTGGAGGAGGTGCCGATATGTCCCCCTTAAGTGAAAGCATTATGGCCCATCATGGAATGCGGCTACAGCGTTGCATGGTACAGTGTATAGTATTACCCTTAAAGGTTATCAGCAAAATTATTGGCAACACTTCACCATATGCAAACAGTGATGTGCTGCAAAGAGTTAAACAGTATGGGGAAAGGAATGATCGCAGATGCTAAATGTATCACTGATCGTCGCTCAACTGCTGCATTGGCAGGTGTAAATGTACGCTCAGATGGACACCAATTCATTGGATAGGTACTAGAAAGAAATCTGAACATGTAAAGATGGAATATGCAGGCTGGCTGCCAACATTGTGGTCTGGGGGAAAAGATGCAGTTCTTGTATATGGGATTATATCACAGCAGGTTACCACCAACCCATTCTGGAGCGAAGCAAAATGCAGAGTGGGGAAACTGCTGAAGATACAGAATACAGAGGGGGAAACGGATGGGAAGAATAAGTTAAAAAAATAAAAATAAAAAACACAAACCACCACAACAACACCACGGAATGTAGATGGCCATAAATACTGAAAGACAGCTGTAGAGGGTTTACTATAAGTGAATATGCACCAAAAGATACATAATAATAAATAATAATATTTCCGCTATTGGACTAGTGACTAAAGCAGCCACAACAGACTAGTGCTCACTGGTTAACTTTGCAGAGTACAAAGGGATAAACAGAGTCATTTCATGATTAACATGTGACCGCCCCAGGCACATTTTCTGATTTCCTGGTGATGTTCCGTTTCGCTGTTTCTGCAGACAGGAGGTCACCAGTACTCCTTCTCCCCCCTTCCCCGCCATATTCACCATTGCTCACATCCTCTTCTTCTGCTGGTTGTCGCTTCCTTTACAAGGGAGCTGGATGTGACGCCTGCGCAATAAAACGCTGGCAGAAGCAAAGAGAAACAGCGTTCTATTGCACATGCTTCTCTTCGTTTCTGTGGGCGTTCTATTGTACAGGTGCGGGCAGAAGAAGGGACTGCGGCACGAAAGTCATGTCCTGGATGAGAAGACAGGCAAGTATGATGGGGTGGGGAGTGGGTAGGGGGGAATGAATTAGTTAGCTAGGTAGGGCTTGTAGTCTGCGGGCTAGCTAGGGAAACAGGGAGGGGGAGGGAATTGTGCGGGAGATCTGAATGAACTGCAATGCATCATAGTAGTTGTAGGCTAAGGCTTAGTTCACACGTAAATCCACGTGTGCGTATTCCATCGCAGCTTTCCGCTCCGGATTAGGCCCAAATGAATGGGCCTACTCTAGAGGCGGACGCCGTGGCTGATTCAGCCTGAAGAAAGGGCAGCTCGCTAGCGGAATAAAAAAAAAGCGAACACTAGCGGTCTCCGTAGACCACCATTGTGAGGGGCGGATTATGACTTGCATTCCGCGCCATAATCAGCCCCCTCTGTGCTCGTGTGAACGAGCCCTAAGATAGCAGTAAGCTACCCAAGTACACAAATGCAGAGGATACTAGGCGCTCCCAGTAAAAGTCAGAAATCACTTAAAACACTGCTAAAGGTATTTGGGTGCACTTATTAACCCACTGATAGCACTAACACACCTTTTTTTTTAAAGAAAGAAAAAAAAGTTTTTGCCTGGAACACACACCTTGCTGTATAGAGAGACACAATACAGTACGAAGAATGTATCTCCAATATGGTAGACGCCAAGTACCTCACATACTATATATAATTTATAGCTACAACAACAACAAAAGAAGTCGTAATCATATGAAGAGGTCTTATACATATGGTGCTACAGCAGAAAAGACAACAAACATATCCGAAGAGTTTAACAAGTCATTAACCCAAAGCAAGTGTTAACATGAAGTCCTGTGACCAGTTTATCTACAAAAGCAGCTATAGGATAGGTTAAACAAGTATGAACATATCCTAAAGGTAGAAATGTATAAGACTACATCTCCAACAGAAAACCAATCTATACGTGCCATCACCCACATAATCTATAATAAGACAGTAAATCATTATTCTAGATCCTGGGCATCCGATAATAGGCCCCATAGCCCAGATAGGAAAGCCACAGACCGGACAGAGCTTTCACCCCCCCCCCCCACCCCACTGCCATAATAAAAGGGGGTAAGAAATCCTCTCAGTCCAATATAAAATCCTTTTAATATCAAGGAAGGAAGACACAAAATGCAATGTGTATCCAAATATTACAATATGCTTTTTTAATCCACAAGCGGTACCAATATAATGGGAATGTCCGTGCCCCGTTCCAAGCAGAAACCTCCATTCACGTGGAAGCTGCATGTCTGTTTGGATAGAGTTACAGACAGGCATGCCCTTGTAAATCTTCATGTCACTTTATATTGCAGTTAACTTAATGGAATGCAGGACCCGATCCAGGAATAAACCACTGGCAATCACAAAGTATCTCTCAACGTAGAGAATGAGACCATTCATAAGTGGGACATGATAACATCCCGACACTAAGTGCAATAATAAAATAACATAACTGTACCGTCTCTGCTGGCAACGCAGAAGGTTACAGCAGGATGAACGATGTGGACATAGCATTGAGTGACGCTGGTCTAATCTCTTGCAAATGGGATGAATGTCACATGTCACATCCTACTTGTACTGTCCATGCATTGGGAGTCCTGAGCTCTGGGCCCGATGCTCTTCACCAGTCCCATAGATGAATGGAGTGGCAGCGTGCGTGTTCAACCACTACTCCATTCAGACAGTGGGACGTGGGCCCCACATTCTGGTGATGCCAGATGGCAGACCCACAGCAGTTACTTATCCCTGCAAATAACTGATGTGTAAAACTAGCCAAATAAGAGATTTTTTGCAAGATTTAATCATATCAGGGAGATTCTTTATGGTGGGGACAATGTTAGTTTTGCTGGTGTCTGTGTTGTTGTAATTTGCACGGTATAAGCAGAAAAGGGTTAATCTTACAGCCCTGAAAAATACTGGAACATGGTAGAAATCTGATCTATGAATGGACAACGTATGGTTATGTTCACACTAGGGTGACGGCTACCATTTACATTGTAAGACATTACAGTGTGCTGGACCCATCCTAGGCCAAATACCAGCAGAGACCGAGGGAATTTGTATGTTACTTAGTGGCTTACAATGGCTGTCAACAAGGTTTTAAACATTTTATATAGCAAGAACAGTGAGGATATTGTACGGTGTATTGTATTGTACAGTGTATTGTATTGTGTTGTATTGTATACGGTGTATTGTACTGTACAGTATATTGTACGGTGTATTGTACAGTGTATGGTATTGTACAGTGTATAGTATTGTACAGTGTATTGTGTTGTATTGTATTTACAGTGTATTGTGTTGTATTGTACAGTGTATTTTATTGTATTGTATTGTACAGTGTATTGTGTTGTATTGCATTGTACGGTGTATTGTATTGTATATTGTATGGTGTACTGTATTGTACGGTGTATTGTATTGTGTTATGTTGTATTGTACAGTGTATTGTATAGTACGGTGTATTGTATTGTGTTGTACGGTGTATTGTATGGTGTATTGTATTGTGTTATATTGTATTGTACGGTGTATTGTATTGTGTACTGTATTGTACGGTGTACTGTATTGTATTTTGCTTTTACAGTTGTCAGTTATAGAACAAATACAACTGCTTGAGAGAAGACAATACTCTTATCCAATTCTTGGAACAAATAGTTTTGGCCGTGGACCTGTCTCCAAAAGACCCAGCTACTATTATTAACAGTGATTGACATGGACAGGGCTAGCTACATGAGAACAACTGAATATAGGAAGAAGGAAGGGCTAACTAAAAGCGCAGGACATAACTTTACGCAGGTTTTACAGATTATTTAGTAAATATCCGTGTGGTGATCTTAGCGTACGTCATGTAATTCTACCTGTTCTCACAAAAGTGAAGACTCACAAGCAGCTCTTTCACGCAGAAGCTTTGCACCCAGAGCTGTGTGCGAGCCAAGTGTTGGACGAGCCTCTAATCCTTACCAGTGGGAGACAAGGCTGTCTATGCTAGAAATGTAACTTTGATCATTTTATAGACTGGAAAGTAATAAGAAAAATAAAGGCGTTTACTAACCAGGGAAGCAGAGGAACGCCTGTCGTGTCAGAATATTTAGGGGAAGTGCTGCACAGACGACTGATAGTTACAAAAATGATATATGGAATAGAGGAAGGTTACCTAAAATATAGTTAAACTATATACACACAGAAAAACTATAATACATGACTATCGTAATGGATTTTGAGACACTGCAGATTATTTTAAGATACCGTATTTGCTTCAGCCATACTTTACCTACATTCACCATCACCACAGTCCTTGTCGGCCATCTACAATATGAAGGTTGTAGTAGCTTCCTGAATTTTCACTGACCGTTCCCTCACTGCTGTACCATACACACGCCAGATATCTAATGCTACTGCGCTCTATGCAGATGGCGCTCACTGTACGGTCTGCGTGATGATAAAGACATCCCATCATACATTGGATATGACTAGAGATGAGGGAGTACTGTTCGGATCAGCCGACCCGAACAGCACGCTCCATAGAAATGAATGGATGCACCTGGTACTTCCGCTTTGACGGCGGCCGGCCGCTTAACCCCCCGCGTGCCGGCTACGTCCATTCATTTCTATGCGAGTGTGCTGTTCGGATCGGCTGATCCAAACAGTACTCGCTGATCTCTAGATATGACCAATCCAAAGTAGAACACTCAGACTACGGAGAAAGTATGGGGCAAGAAGTCAAAATGAACTATTAAATATGAGTTTAGTAAATAAATTACCTCAGAGATTCGGGAGTAGCAGTACTACTGTTACTAGGTCAGTGTTCTCTCTGAGGCCCCATTCACATCTGCACATGGGTTTCCATTCAGAGGGTCCCCAAGCAGACCCCCGGAAACCTAATCCACATAAAAAAAGCGGATACTTTAGAAACCTGCGAACCCATAGACTGTAATAGGGTCTGTGTGGTTTGCGCATGAAAAATACAGAGAGAAAAGTGCCGCTTGCAGGGGAACAGAACGGCCCGAACACAAATGTATACCGGGCTTGAGCTTCAGTAGTTCCTTAGCAGAGTGGTTATGGAGCTGGGCTCGGTCCCAAGGAAGGCAGGTATTCCAGGCAACTTTTAGAAAATGAACTCAAGGCGAAAAGAAAAATTTCAGGTCTTAGGTGCCTTGTTGTCCCCCTTAAACAGTATAATGCCCACTTACACCCCTCACAGTCTAATGGCCCATTATACTGTGTATAATGTTCAGACAGCAAGCAGGGAGCTAGATTCACATCTCACCATTCTGCTACCTGTCTCTTCTCTGCTCCTGGGTCTGATGTGACATTTGCGCTAGAAGTCTGGAGCCCCTCCCCCCCCCCCCCCCACACACATTATAATGTCCAAGGAGCGAGTGCTGCATCGAATTCATTACTCCCCAGTCCGCTACCTTCTCTGCACCCTGCTCCCTCTCTGCTCCAGGCCCCAAGTGTGGATGTCACAGCAGACCCCGGAGCAGATTGATGAATAATAAATCCAGCTCATCTTCCCTACTGCAGGGTTCCTGTGATGCCAGCAAACGCCTCCATCTGTACTGATGCACGTAAAGATAGGAGAAGTCTGGAAGGGGCACAGTCACAAAACTACGCATCTTATTCAGAACACTGGCATGTTCTTGTAAATACATTCACAAATCCAGCACAGTACACGTTGTTATACGGTATACAGACAGGCTCAGGACAGTGCTAATATTATCAAGGTCCCATAATGCTATTGCTTCCCCTAAAGAAAGCCCCACTATGATCAGAAGATCTTTTTAGGTTTAGCTATGGAAACCCTGGCGGTCAGCTGTGATTACGCAAGGAGGACCTATGACCTATATTGACGTGTGCATTTTAGGAAATACTAAAAATTCTGTAGTATTTTGTTCTACATTGTGCCCTAGATTGGTTAACCTTCCTAGAAATTTAGGAATAAATTGACCGCTGGCTAAATTTATGGGAAGAATACCAGAGGAACAGCGCAACATAAGAATAAAGAGAAAGCTGTATAGTATTAAAAGAAAATAGATATGTCAGGAGACGGCACAAAAATCTAGTGTTACCTGGCTGCCTCCGGGGTGTGAGAGTTAAAGGGATCCTATCATTGGATACCCTTTTTACTGACTAACGCTTAGGAATAGCCTTAAGAAAGGCTATTCTTCTCCCACCTTTAGAAGTTTTCTCCGCATCGCCGTTCAGTAGAAATCCAAGTTTTCTTTGGTATGCAAATTCTAGGCCTTGGTCAGAGCCAACTGCACATGCGCACGGCCACAGTAAGCTGTGTAAGCGGCCATTTTCTTGTGACCAGCTTACATTTTCTTGTGGCTGTGGGCAGGTGCAGTCTGCTCTGCCCGAGGCCTAGAAGACTGAAACCCAGGACGGAAGAAGACACAGGGAGAGCGCGTTCCAGAGGAAGATAGAAGCGTTGCTGGAGAGTTCTCTCGCAGCATTGGGGACGCCCCCAGTGCTGCGAGAACTCATTTGCATACCGAAGAAAACCAGGATTTCTACTGAACGGCGGCACAGAGAAGACATCTAAAGGTAGAAGAAGAATAGCCTTTATTAAGGCTATTCCTAAGCGTTAGTCAGAAAAAAAAAAGGTATCCAATAGAGATGAGCGAACGGCGTTCGATCAAAATGGTATTCGATCGAATATCAGGATATTAAAGATATTCGATTCCAATCTAATACTACGCGGCAAACGCACTAAAAATTCGTATCCCCTCCCACCTTTCCTGGTGCTTTTTTTGCACCAATAACTGTGCAGGGGAGGTGAGACAGTAACTACGACAACGTAGGCATCGAAAAAAATAAATAAAAAAAATTATCGGAAAAAGTAATTGGCTGGCTAAATCAGGTGACTTCCACTTTATACGAATGGTGGATTTCAGATTCGGTTCATATCAGACTGTGAACTATTGGATATAATGATCAGTCACTCGGTATGAGGGAATTAGGTGCTCAGAAAAGGCATCTCACCGCCATAGTCCATAAAGAAAAGAATTTTCTGGCACTCAAATTGGAAGTATTATATATTTATTACAAGCATCAAAAGTTACACTAATAGACGTTTCGGTCCAAAGACCTTCATCAGTATAACAGATGCAGATAAAGTGAACACATGGTGTATGGAGAAAGTCCAATAGGGAGAAAGTCTCTCACTTTATCTGCATCTGTTATACTGATGAAGGTCTTTGGACGGAAATGTCTATTAGTGTAACTTTTGATGCTTGTAATAAATATATAATACTTCCAATTTGAGTGCCAGAAAAATCTTTTCTTTATAGACTGTGAACTCTGTGACTGTGAGACAGGGATAGATGTACTGGCAGGGTTAGCTAGGGATTACCTTTATTTAGGTGAGAATGTTACTCAAACAGCTCTTTGGGGCTCTATCTCGTGGGAGCCCATTATATGCTGGTCGGGATTCCTGTCAGCTTGCTTTATGCGGGAGCTGAATTTCTCATAGGAATGCATTGACCAGCGTTGATTGGCCGAATGCCATACAGTGTACAGCATTCGACCAATCAACGCTGGTTCTGCCGGAGGAGGCGGAGTCTAAGATTGGTCTACAGCAGTCTCCATTGTGGTCCGATCTCAAATGTAGTAGAGTTGATACAGCTCTGCTACATCTCAGGTATAGCAGAGCTGACACAGCGCTGCTACGTCTCAGGTATAGCAGAGTTGACACAGCGCTGCTACATCTCAATCATTTTCAAGATTTCCCTTTAAGGCTAAGGCCCCACGTAGCGGCCACAGTGAAAAAGTGCTGCAGAAAAAAATGCAGCGGAAATGCATCATGTTTTTTCCCGCAGTACTTTTCACGAAAAATCTGTAGAGTTTTCCTCTTCAATTATACACATAGGGAAACATCTAGCGTTTCTGAAGGTATAATGGACATTCTGCAACTTCCGGAAACGCAACATTTATGCTGCAGGTATTTTCCTGCAATGTTCGGAAGGGATTTGATAGAATTTTGCTGGGACTGTAAAACGCAGCATTTTTTGCCATGTTGGATCTCGGCCTTAGGCTAAGACCTCACGGGCCGGGAATACTGCGCTAAAGTGCTGCGGAAACAACCGCGGCGTGACCGCATCGCAGTTCTTCCCGCAGTGCTTTGAACAGAAAGTTCAGAGTTTTGCTCCACGGACTTTCCTTTACAATTATATCTACAGGAAAGCCGCCAGCGTTTCAGTAGATATAATTGACATGCATCGATTTTCAAAACTGCAACGTTTTTGGAAATCGCAGCATGTCCACGCTGCGATTTTTTCCGCAAAGTGGGCATGGGATTCGCATGAATCCCATCCACCTTGCAAGTACTGTAAAAAGCCACGATTTTTCCCACGGCACAAATCGCGGTGTTTCTGCCCTGTGGGACCCCAGCCTTACAAGGGTTTTCCAGGTTAAGAAAAACAGATGACCTATCCCAAGGATCAACTATAGATTGGCAGGGGTCTGACATCCGGGTGCCCAGCAGATCAGCTGCTTGAAGAGGCTACAGCGTGAACACTGAAGCCTCTTCAATACTTACCAAACACCATGCCATATATTTGGGCAGCGGATGTGCTTGACACCAGAACTTAGCGCATTCACTTGAGTGTAACGGAGCTGCTTTACAGGCCATGTCCCTGATCTATAGGATATCAGACTGAAGTATACATACAGTATTCAAAGGTTCTCTTTGCCTAAAGTATATAGCTATATGACGTCACACGGCTGCAATAACTACAGATACATGTGCGCTGACATGCTCTTTGTACCGCCATGTATTTCTTTTGATGACACACATACAAACTTTTCCTAGCAGCCTTGACTGAAGAAGCTGAGCACTGACTGCAGCCAGACGTGGCTTTTCTCTAGCACTAGCTCAACTCGTGCTCTCCCACAACAGTATTGTACGGGGAAGGTTTACATAAAAAGCATCAAATGGGGGAGGTCAGAAGGATACAGCGCCCAGAAAGACAGACATTTAGCTGTAAACTGCTTACCTTCAGGCATGAAATCAGCTTAGCTTAAACCTAAAGCGGATCAGTGTCATTCTGCAGCACATTTACATGACGGTGACAGCTCGCCGCTGTAGTCTACGCTTTCTCTTAACACTTCCTTTATTTTTAAGCGTTATTGTAAGAAACAAATAACAAAAAGGATTATTCATTTTTTTTGTCCAATGAGATAAAGCGGCGGATTGTTTTGATACAAATGGTATTACATCATACTACAACCACCACTACAATTTGCTTTCTATCGGACGTGATCAGAGATCGCTCCAGGTATCCACCTGCACTGCAAGCAAGCAATAGCTGCAGTCAGACAAGAACGTGGAATGGAAAAGACCTGAAAACGTGCGTACACATAGCTGGCCAGAAAAAGCAACGCCTTCTGTCAGTACACAACAGGCTACACAGAAGATTTTCTATATGGACTTACAGCTATCATATCCTTGCGGGCTCGACTTCTTTCCATGCTGATTTCCTAAGTGCAAAGCATGTCCTTGACTTGAAGCTGTGTAATGTAATCCAGCCCGAGCTGTTGTGTGAGCAGAGTACGTGACTGCTTTATGATGGTGCTGTCACACAGACACTCTCCAGCTCCCATCCAATCCGCACAGAGGGCAGGCACTCGCTCCGCATCACACATACACACTACTCACAGATTTGGGGAACATGGCTGCTCTTTAACTTTTCACTTCTGCAAATACCAAAAAAAGGAGCCTGCCCCTATCTGGTTATTACACACTGGAAACTAAGGGGGTAGCGGGTTCAGGTTTATTACAAGAACTTTCTCAGATTGGTTCATTTTTGGATAGTCTGTAATCCAAGGGTACATCTCAAATATAGCAGCGAAGCTATTTCATGAGAAAACACACAGCAGGGATATTCAGGGCCGCTTCCAACTCAAAGTGACAGCATCTGCCATGCCCAGGAAAAATGAAGAAAAATCATATTTATAGCACAGAGGGAAAAAGCTACGTGGTGAACGTGGTGCCATCTACTTTATTCTCAAAAACTTCCCAGGAAAGCATTAATATCAAACATTACCCCATACAAGCAGTGCGCCTTACCACATTCAAAATATGGGCCTCTACAGACACCCCTAGCAGTGTACCCCACAGCAGCAACATTTGGGAGTCTAAAATTAGATCCATCAACTCACTGGCCATTTCTGTTTCAACATAGAATGGCATAATAGATCTCTGAGTTGTATTGTTCCTCTGTCACTACTCCTGGAAATGTATAACTAGACTGACAACTAGGCGGTGCCATTTACCGTGTCAGTAAATAGACAGGGCAGATTTATTAAGACTGGTGTATCATATGCCAGTCTTAATAAACGCCACTACTGGTGGAGGGAACAAGTGACTTATGAAGAGGCTCCGACCACGTCCCAGTAACAGGATGGAAACCTACGCCAGTGAGGAACGAGAACGGATTTCCATAATAACGCACACCAATATAAATGAATATGTCAGGCCGAGGTGTCCCTGCACATTCACACAATGTGGCAAGAAAGGCACAGAATGGGGGTTGTGGTGCACATGTGGCCCAACAAAGGGCCGTGTCCCAAACATGCACTGTCATAGAAGCATTGATAAATCAGGACGTATGGGGACATGCTGATCTGTTTATGAACATATAAAGATCTTTCTGTCCCATGACAGGAGCAAGGTGCGTGCTTCAGCTACACAAGGATATGGGTGACCTTTCAGGCTTCGCTGTCCTCTTAAAGGGTTTTGCACACTTACACACTATCAGCTGTTCTGCTCGCAACAGCAGACAACAGAAAAGGCCTGACGAGAGGGAAGCAAAGCATCTACGAAATGGAGCAGGTGGAAAACCCCATGTCAAACTAGAAACTAATGCACAAATCCAAATTGAGAAGGCAGGTACATGGGCTACTCAAGACCCCATCCTCATTTAGGCAAAGCTACATGGGCAATACAAGACCCCAGCCTTATGTACTCAAAGCTACACAAGACCTCATCCTTATTTACACAAATCTATATGGACTGTACAAGACCCCATCCTGATTTACACATGAATAGTTACTGCACTGAGGGTACGTACACTCATATGACGTAATCTGGTGCAGGTTAGGAGGGGAAATCTTCCTGTATTTAATCGGAAAATGAGAACAAAGCAGGAGGCTGGAAAAAGCAAAAAAAAAAAAAAAAAGCGTTTTGTTGATCTTGCCGCAGACGATACATCCGCCGAACCGGTGGTGTGAGCCGCTTCAATGTATAGTCCAATTCATCTCAGGCTGATCAGCAAGTGAAAGCCACAAGTGCAGAATGTAGAAAGGAATTTGAGGCAGAAGTCTGCCACAAATTCTGTCTCCTTTTACACTATGTGAATAGCTCCTTAGTCTTCAAAGGGATCCTGGATAAAGTTGTACTTAAATAAATGTTTCTGTAAATCCAATGAACAGCTTCTACTTAACAGAACTGTGCAATGGCCAAAACAAAACATAAAGAAGTACTATTAAAAGGGGTTGCCCAGGCAAAATTGGAAAACCCCTTTAATTTTAAAACAGCTCAGGGCAGTGAAAAATCAATCACATGAATGCTGGGGCCAATCAGCAGTGTCAGCAAAAGACCTGTAATGTCACAGGTAGTGACATTGCATGCCCTGTGCTGATTGGCCTCAGTGGTCACGTGACCACTGAGACCAATCAGCAGCTTCAGCGGAACTAAAGAAGAGACTCGTTGAGCAGAAGGACCTGAACAAACCGGGATGACACCGGAGCATCGGGGAAGGGAGAGTATACATTTTTCTTTATTATTATTTTCACTGCCCCCAACTGATTTAGAAATTAAAGGGGTTGTCCATTTTTGCCTGGGCAACCCCCTGTAACAGCATAATTTAATTTTTTATACAAAGTGTATTTATTATGCGAAAGTAGTTAAACCTTCAAAAAACACAAAAAAAATAAAATCCCATAAATATATGGTATACCTGGAATTGTGTCTAACGGCATTTATACTGCACCCTGACCCTCAAATACAGTTTTTCCCCCTTCCAGGAGTTCATACATTTTCTATATACAATATGTGTATCCCAAGCAAGTCGCAGCATGACACTTATACCTACGGAGACGCTGGCTTTTTCGGTTTAGGTATAGCAGAAAAAAAATCTGCGTTTTTAGGCTGTGACTTGCTTCGTTGAGCCTTAGCCTGAAGCTCAAGTAAGGGCTTGTTCACACAAGGCAAGAGGGGGCAGATTTTGATGCCAAATCCACCTCAAAATCCGTCCCCTCACAATAGAGGTCTATGTACACCACTAGTGTCCTTTTTTCTATGAGCGGTTTGTTCCCGCTCACAGAAAAAAAACAAGCGAGCTGCCCTGTATTCTGGCGGATTCTGTGACTGATTGAGACGCGGCGTCCGCCTTGTGACAGCACCCTCTGGAGTAGGCCCATTCATTTGGGCCTAAGTCAGTGCGTCATGCGGCAAAATCAGGACCAAAATGCGTGGTCACTAGCCCTGTGTGAACTAGCCTTAAGATTATGCTTGATGTCCACTAATATGCATCGTAACCACTGTCATGTAGCGGATATCGGAAACATCCCGAATACTATTCCTTTTTTTGAGTTTCCATTTAAAGCTTACAGGAAACATTGAAGATTTCTGAAGCTTTTATATAATAATTTTGGTGTAAAAAGTGTCAAACCAGTGACTTTCAACTAAACGAGTTTTTGCACCACTATTGCCACTTTTCTCAATGAGGGTGATGTTGCAGATACTATGATAAATGACACAAATCAATGCCAGATATTAACTAGTGTAGATTTCTGTTGAGGTGCACAATCCGCCCAGTGTACAATCTACCGGTCTTGAGAAATTTGTCCAGATGTGAGTAGAGCCCTACAGAGGTCACAACATGATCACTTCTTCCCAAGTGAGTCAACAGACAATAAGCTGATGCGAGACGTGACATTACGTGCAAGGTCACAAGGCTACCCCTAGGAGGGCGCTCTCTGGGTGAAGGAGTACCTGCTGGGTTGTTTTCTTCCTGTATTAGGCTAAAGGGTCTGTCTCAATGACAGATTCTCTTTAATGATTTACAGATTTAGGAAATGTTAGACTAAAGTGGATTCTAAGAACAGGTATAGAGGTTAAAAAACATCTGGAAAAAAAAAAAAGTTGAAAAGCCTCAAAGCACAAAACTGGCCACAGAGTCCAGTGGACAACCCACCCTCATGGACTTCTCTACAAGTTCAATGGTCACAACTATTGTAGATAAACAGTATCCATGAACCCTGTGCTCACCACAGCATTAGGTAGGTAAAAGGCACTTACCACACGACTGCCCCCCAGGGCAATTGGTAATATCACGGTTAATGATTTAAACAATACTTTATTCATATGCACATGCTGGAGAACAATCCATAGGAGAAGACAACTACAAGTCAGTTCATCCACTAACGATATTGTCTGGTATTTCTCCAAGTTTCCCAATTTCACTTAATAAGGCTAAGTTCACACCTGCACTTGATTTACGCTCTGGGTTTCCACCCCGAATCCGCTTAAAAATGTGAAAGCCAATTGGAAACCTGGTGGACCCCATTATAGTCTATGGGGTCTTCAGGATTCCCCTTTTTTAAGTGAATTAGGGTTCCATTTGTGGGGTCCCAAAGCAGACCCCACAAACAGAAACCCGAATACAGGTGGGAACCTAGCATAAGTCTATTTAAAATTATCACTTTTTTTCTTAGTATTTTACTATGTAAAATACACTTGCAATAATAAACATGCAAGGGTATCTCATCAATTTCTTATAAGTCAGAAGGGGTAATGTCTTATTAGGGAGATACTGGTATATGCATACCCTGCTAAGAATTCTGGGTAAGAAATATGTAATAGGAGTAAAAAGAGGAATTCGCATATGGCGCCACCTTCTAGAAGGTTGCATACTTAAAGGGGTATTCCCAACTCGCCTGTTCACCAACTAGCAGGATGTATGCGCTGTTCACTTCCTGGTTTTCTCAGTGAATTGGTAGGCGGGGTTTCACTTGCTCTGCTTAGCACTCTTCATAGCAGTACATTTTTGCAGTCAGTAATGAGGGATAATTGTAAGTAAATTAGCATAGTATCACTGGAAGATGCACAATATGAAGCTGATGTAGCAGAGCTGGATTTGATAGGTGACGAGAATCCCAAATTTACATGCTACAGGGCCAAGAGTCAGCTTGCAATAAACTCAGTTTTAGGTCTGTGTTTACATACAGAGATAGACTCCCTGTTTCAGCAAAAATTAATTAGCAGACCTGATAAATGGAAGAGGGAGATAAACAGCTCAGAAATACAAGCTCGCTCCATGCACTCAGCTCCCCCTCCCCTCCTGAGGTCACTTGTCCTGGGCGGAGAGATAAGGCCATCCCCAGGCCGTGGTTACGGAAACGCAGTGTAAACAATGAAGTGAAGAATCTCAGATGGTGGCCAAACAAAGCAGTTTTGCTGAAGCAATGTATTTAGGAAAAGTCTTAAATCTGCTTAGCTAGCAGTATAGATAGGATCGTAGAGATGGGACAATCCCTTTAATTTCATACTTGCCTCTTTTTCCTGCAAAGCACTGATATGGTGCCTGGCTGTGCAGCTCTTCTATTGTCCTCCCAGCTACCCTGTCTACTGCACTATGGTGCCACAAGAAGTACTATAAAGTAGGAGACAGCATGGCTAGAAGGACAGTTCATTGCAGGAAGAAGAGGCAAGTATGAAATTCCCTACAATTGTAAACAGTAGTGTGGCAAGGGGACCTATGATGCCTCCAGGCTTAGGGGCCCAGTCACAAGTGCACCGATGTGACCCTTTTAGCCGTTTGTTCTGTATTTGGCCAGAAGGCTATAGAGTGGTGAGGACCTTCTGGCAGAAGACAAAACAAACTCAGTGAGGCAGCTTAAGAGGTCCCAATGCAGCTACTCCATCAAAGCAGTCATGGGCCGGGCCTCATGTTTCACACCTGTGCTATAGATTAATACCTGGTTTTCAAAGAAAGCTAAGTGCATAATCTGGGAATAATAGCCAAGTAGTAACCTCTTCTTTCTGGAGGAGTTATACTGACTTGGCTCTTATTCAAAGATGGCGGCATTAGGTTTCTTTGAAAACTAGGTATTAATCTTGCTAAAGGTGGTGCTAGAAGCAAGTTCACATTTTTTCACCAATGAGGTCTTAGATGCATATTCCTTACTTAATTTCTAATAGGTATTTATAGTCTAAAGACTAGATCAAGCAGTCGTGTGACTATCAGCACCGCTGTATGTAGCTTTAGAACTAAAGATACAAGACAAATATATTTTCTCATATGTTAATGAGGTGTTTGTTGCAGTGAGGGCATCACCATTGCTCTCACTGCACCAAAGAGCTACCCCCATACTAAAACTAACAGGGCCAGGCAAAGTATATGTCAATCATAGAGACAGATGCTGGGTAGAGAGGAACCAAAAAAAGAAGGATATCTTGTGCTTCCTTTTGGAAATATTGTATTGGGTCACATTTGGAAACTTGTCCTCCAGAAAGTCCCATACGTTTCCTTGGACTATTGTCCTCTAGAATAGGGTAGGATAAGAGATGACTTGTGTCCAGACAATGGTTCGCCACTTTGAGATTGAACAGCTCTCCTGGTGGAAAGGGCTGTTAGGAAGATACTGGAAATACAGCAGAATCCAATGGATTGAAGCCCAAGAAAAACACCCCGATGGCGCTCACAAGGTCTTCAGACAACACTCAAGTGAATGAAAATAGTACAGTTTATTGATTATGCGGTTCGAGGTTTTTTTTGTGTTTAGATACAAATACGACCTCTTCATCAGATCTGATAAAATTCTCGCAGCCAATTTTTGAAGGTTTTCTGAAGAAGCCAAATTCTGCCCCCAGGTGGTGCTACAGCTCTGTTGCCTTGTAAAACCTTTGCTTGGCTTTACATTACTTGCAGCTCCTTGTATTGTATTATTTACATGCAATGAATCTGTGGACAAAATTAATTTCCCATGATGCATCTGCCTGCTCTCAATCTGTGTGCCCCTCCTATCTGAAGGCATTGTGACCGCCATCGGGGTGTTTTTCTTGGGCTTCACTCTATTGGATCCCGCTCTACTTCAAGAATCAGAGACAGAGGAAGGGAGTGGGCGCTAGAAAGCACAACTCTTTGGTGCATAGAAGGAAATTGTGATGCCCTCATTGCACCAAACAGCATGTTAGCATATCAGGGGGGAAAAAAACCTAATAGCTCAGCAACACAGGCACAAATTGGGAAGGAAAAAAAAAAAAAAAAAAAAAAAAAAAAACACACACAACAAACAAAAACATTTTATTCCCATGAACCCTGGCTAGCTGACAGTTTAACAGGGTCTGTTCTGGGGCCTTTAACTAGAGAATGAGCATGCTTGAAATTAAATATGTCTGACCATTCTTCCCCTCCCCCATTGTCATCATGTTCCATCAGGGCTAGTGCCAGGGCATCCTCTTACATGTCCAGTTGAAGCCAGCCAAGATTCATGGACCGTGTATGGGCACCTCAAGAACAGCCTTGCCAAGCAAAGTTAACACAACAAGGTTCATCTGCAACCAAAAATGACATGAGGACATGGAAACAAAGGTTTATTAGAAATCGATTAGGTGTTGCCCAGATGGGTACTGGGCTCTTACTGGTAGGATTACACCTGTAACACAGGAAGCTGCAACAGTGCCATCTCCTGGCTGAAAGCAGGTATTACATCATCTTCACAAATATTAAATACACTCAGCCTATACGAAAACGGAAAATAAACGTGTTTTTTGCAAACGCTATGATGAAAAACATAGAATAACTTTGCCGACGATCCCTATTTAAACCTAGGCTAACTTCTCTCACATGTAGGGCTTTCTAAGACATCACATCAGGATCACGTGCTCCTTTCTGAGTTTCTAGCCAGACAAATAGCCATCATCCCTATACCTATCGCTAAAGTGGATTTCAGCACAGGATTTCACAGAAAGGAACAAAAATCTGTTAAACCGTGCAAATGGTGCCAGGGAGTAAGAAGGTTGCTTGAACATTTAGGTAGGCTTTGCAGATAGGCTGTCACCAGAACCCAGCCCAGCAGAAATAGGAGAGGATCACCTCAAATAGGGTTTCCCCCTTGTGAATTGGTATTTTCATTGCTGAGATATCACCGTGTCTTATCAATATGCAAATAAGATCTTTGGAGCAACAAAGGGGATTGCCGCGTGTCTCTTTAGGGGCAATGATGACTCTCTTGTTGCTCCAAATAGCTAATTTGACTATTGACAAAAACAAGAATCTCTCAGCAATAGAGGAATTGATTTACAAGGGGAAACACGGATTCGGGCAACTCTAACCTTTCTGTGGTGCTGAGTTGATATGTTCAGTTCTGGTGGGAGCTCAGGGATAAGCAAATGACATGATGAGAAGTTAGGGTGCTATGTGCAGCTATTTAAGTGTATTTTTATTCCCCTGGAAAAGCCCTTTAAATGCTTTCCATTAGTTTAGAGGAAAGTTTTCCTTTTCAATGACACAGATATCAAGATTAGCACAAGTTCCCTGCAGCAGTCCATGTGCAATGTACAGTCACTTGTGGACAGCCATAAGCAGAGGTTCACGATGTCCTGCAAACATGAGCAGAAATACTGTGTCTGGTGATACTTGCAGGATGGCCGTCTTCCTTGCATCTTATTTTAGGAGTTTTATGAAGTTCACATTTAAAGTGCTGACAAGTGTCTACGGGTGTCTCAGCCCATGTGACAAGGACACGATGGGAACTAAAAGCAAGACAGATTGAAACCGCAAGTATCTGAACTTCTGAAGACACCCCATGTGCAAAGGGATGACATGCGAGCAGGACCGGGTTACACAGCCTTTATAGGACTGCTGATCCCTAGAAATACACAGCAGCGGTCACAGTATGGTTATAAATGTAACACTACACAATGGGATTTTCCAGTATATAAGATCGATGTGTATGTGGTTGGCTGTTAACCAGTTGTTAGACAATCAGTGTGGGAATACTCAGCTACAATGTGGAAATTACTATTTTCCACTAATTTAATGGATTACTTTAGGCTGAAAAGTAGGTTAACCCCTATGTCATGTACAAAGGCCTACAGTACAGTCAGAAATGGAAATCACATATACTGCACCAAAATTATAAGAAGTGGATGAGGATTTACAAAACCCCATTCACATGTCTGCAGATCGGAAAAGGTTTTCTGATCCGATCAATCTTTATTTGTTAGGGGATGTTCACACTACCATTAGTAAAGTCCATTGCTCTCATCAGTCATGGGACCAGGACGTGTATAGAGGATGGCTTCCATCATGTTCTTTTTTCACATTACAGTGAATGGAAATGAATGTGGATAAGGAGAGCACCTTGTGGAGCAGTCACTCCATCTGACTTCAAGTTTCTGACTGATCCTAAGACAGAAGAAAGCAATGTACTTTACTAATGGTAGTGTGAAGATACTTTTAGAAGGGTGGATTGACAATAAGCAGATTAAAGTGTCCCAATACTGGAAACTCCAGGGTTCAGCTGCTTTCTGTTGTGTAACCTGACAGTAAGTGTCCAATGTCCCTACAGTGCCTCCAAAAGGGCAAATCACACATTACACCGCACCTAAACCAATCGCATGTGGTCTATGTAATGCAAAGCAGAACAGGCCCTCAAGAGTAAGGCCGATGCCCCACATGGCGTAAAAGCCGCGATTTGCCCACGGTGGAAACACTGCAGGAAAAATTGTGGTGTTTTACAGTCAGGGCAAAGTGGATGAACTCTTGCAAATCCCATGCCCACTTTAAGGTTAAAAGCTGTGGGGCGGACAGGCCACGATTTCTAAAACTGCGCAGTTTTGGGAATCACAGCATGTCAATTATACCTACGGAAACGCCAGGGGTTTCCCTATAGGTATAACTGAAACAAAGTCCGCAGGGGAAACCTCTGTGAACTTTCTGTCTAAAGCGCTGTGGGAAGAACCGCAATGCCGCCATGGTTTTTCCCGCAGCGCTTTTTTGCTGTGGAATGCCACATGGGGCCTTAGCTTAAAAGACACTCTCCACATGGCTGCTGTAAAATCCTATTGGGATGTTTATTTAGCTGATGTGTATGTAGACTAGAGGGTTAGTACAAACCAAAAACTGCTTTTATAGGATTTTCCGCGTATATTTATATATATCACACACACACACACACACACACATATATAAATCAATGATGCTTCATAATTCATAGAGGATGGATTTCTTTGGGAAACCAAAATGTGTTATTTATAAACTAAAAGAGAAATTGTATTATTAACTTACAATAGATAATTTTAGGATAGAAGTCATCCTAAAAACGTGTGTAGTCACATTATGTTAAGAAACAGAATCCCAAAGTGTGAACCATGTGAAACAAGCCAGCTCAGCCCCAACAGATGTCAGAGGAAAAAAGAACATCCTGAAGGTTAGTTATGGAGAAGGAAGGCCTAATATCACAGTCTGTTTTGTGGACTTCTCTGCCCCCATGCTTGACAGTGTATTTGTTTGTACTAATAGTGGATACAGGAAACAACAAACTCCATTTTCGATTCTAATTTCAGAACACAGAATATGAAAAACAAATTAAATTACAAAAATACAATGAAACAGATGTCCACTTTGCATATCCCGTATAAACCCTGATAGAAAAACACAGAAACTACAGAGAAAATGCTGCTTTATTGGTTTTCCAGGAAAGGAGGGTGCATGATGCAGACACCTCAGTACATTTATGCAACACAGCCATCCTACAGCAGGAAGGAAATAGGCTCTGTACTGCCACCTGTAGGCAGCTACCCATACTGGCCAACCTCTTAAACAGTCTAGAGCTGTGTTAGATGCATCTCACCCTCCTAACCAGAACCCTAGTGAGGAGAACCAGAACCTCTGAGACAGTCGGTGGATACCCCAGTTTTGCTTTAGGGAGAACCTGGAGCATGGAAAGGATGAAATTATGGAAGGATTTCATTAACATAATGTTAGATTATGTCCTCCACATTTTATTTATTTGTGCTTACTTATACAGCACCATCATATTCTGCAGCTCTTTACAGAGATTGAATGGGACTGACCTACAGTACAGCCATGTGACCAATGGAAGCGAGTTCACTCTCAGAAGGGGAAAATAAAAAAAATAAAGTCATGTGTTCTAATCCTGGATAACCCCTTGAATGGAGAGAGTGACCTTATCTGGCACTACCAGAACAGAGAGCAGCTACAAACCATGTAATGTCATTACTTCCATGATATGAAAGGGTTGTCAGACCTCAGACCTAGCCAAGCATCAGAACTAATGCTCCTTTATAGATTATGGGCGATATATGAACAGCCAGGACCTTCAACAACAACAACATTCCTCATTCTAGGAAATCCAGCATCACAGAAGATGAATAAAGTTATTATGCCACAAGTGTCTTTGACAGCAAGCACCCTCTAAAGCCCCACGTTGTGGAAATGCAGCTTTTTTTTTTCCCCGCAACATGGGGTCTGAGCCTTAGACCCTGTTCCCATGCAGTAACGCGCCGCTCATTTAGACACATAAACACCTGTCAGAGCGAGGCGCTTCCAAACAGGTCCCATTGACTTCAATGGGTGCCGGCTTAAGCGCGCTACACATTGAAATCAATGGAAGGCTTTATAACCCATTGATTTCAATGTGTAGCACGTGTAAGCCGGCACCCATTGAAGAAGTTAATGGGATCTGTTTTGAAGTGCCTTGCTCTGACATGTGTTTACGTGACTAAATGAGCGGCGCGTTACTCCGTGGGAATGGAGCCTCAGGGAGCCTTCACACGGAGTATACGCTCCGCTCATTCTGAACGTAAAACTCGTTCAGAATGAGCGTGTAAAAACCAGCTCCCATTGATTTCTATGGGGGCCGGCATACGTGCGCTACCCATTGAAATCAATGAGAGGGTTTTTTTCCCTATTGCTCAGTCGATTGTAGGCGGAATCTCCAACGCGGATGTGAACCAAGCCTTAGCCTTAAAGAGGGCCTTTCATGGATTTGGGCACATGCGGTGTTATATACCGCTGGAAAGCCAACAGAGCGCTGAATTCAGCACTGTAGTGTGTGAGCAGGTAGGAACACACTACAGCACTATTGGCGCTGCTGTGCAGAAGGACATTCCTGACAGACTGTTAGAAACACCCTTCTGACTGTGAAGAGCTACAGTACCGGTACCGATAGCTCTTCACCAGGGGCACAGATCGGGAAAGCCGACAGTGTGCTGAATTCAGCGCACTGTCGGCTTTCCAGTGGTATTTAACACCACATGAGCCCAAATCCATGAAAGGTCCTCTCTAAAAGGTGCAAATTTACATAATGCTAGGTTCACACCTGCGTTCTTCTTTCCGTTCTGTGCTTTCCGTCTTCTCCCTGCCAGAAGACGCAAAGCACAGACCGGGTCCGGCCGTGAGCGTTTTATGCTCTCCACCGCGAAACCGGATTTTTTAATCCGGACACAGGAGTACTGCATGTCCGACTCTGTGTCCGGATTAAAAAACCCGGTTTCGCGGCGGAGAGCACAAAACGCTCACCGCCGCTCACGGCCGGACATCTCTCTCACCCATTCAAATGAATGGGTGAGAGACTCCTGCAGGTTTCCGTCTCCTGCCTCTGTTTTATGCCGGAAACGGAAACCTGCAGAACGGAGAGGGCAACGCAGATGTGAACGAGCCCTTACATGTACAGCCAAGAAAGGGGGGGGGGGGGGGTTTCACCACGATCACTCGCATTTCCACACACACACAGATGTAACGAAGGAATAAACTAAATATTCTTGGCTAGTTTTACATGTCACGTCTACTTCATTTGCTTGCACACACTAAGCAAGACGTGAACTATGCCAGATGACATTTTCCTTGGAGACAAATGGGGAGGAGGCACAATAGCTACTCCTGCTGACGTAAAACATTCTTCCTACCAGAACTTATCAACAGTTCTGCTCCCTGCCATGTTATATTTAGTTACATGGTGCCATCAATCAATACGGCCATCAGACAACTTCCACTGCCATGATGAAAACAAGCAGGCAAGGCCTAGCTATTATCTAGCAGATGGATCTGCTGGACGCTCTTGTGCTTTCACTCTGTACTTTCATGCATGAACATGCTGAACAGAACAAACCCGAGACTCCTCCAGAGTCCTCAAACACATCTGTGTCTTCATGCTTTACATGCCATGAATACAAAAACTACCATACAAATTACTATCGAATGAAGAGTTGAGTAAATCTCAGTTTGTGGAAACCTGATCTGCAAACTTCATTTCTTCTAGGAAATTGGACAGTCAACTAGCAACAACTCTGGGGTGCGGGGCAGCCGCCTCCTAACACCGCCACTGGAAGAAAAGTGACCACACTGAAGCTCTGTAATGTTGGGGTCATGTTAGATCATTTTGTGCACGCAAGGAATTACATACAAAAGTTTCCATGAGGCTCAGTGGAAAGACCTCATCCCTAAATATCTAGCCGAGAAGGTAAACAATATTCTATAGACTTACAAAGAGAGTTTTTAATAAGCCATCAATGTATACAGTTATTCAGAATTATATTCATTTCATTTTTCAGTATAAACAGAAAAATTCTCCCGTCTTGTAATCCTCTGAAATGCCTAGCAAGGGTTCTCCTCTCCTAATGTAATCTCTCCTTCAAGGCATCACTTCTTTACCTCCGATGTGTTTGGATTACTTCCGATTCCTGGCATTGGCTAGAATAACGTACAATGTGAGCAGTGCTCAAGAGACTACCACAAAACCATCTGGGTTGGGGCGGTGGGTGCCGCTGCGAGGTGGCTGGCCTAGTCCCTAGAATAAATGCAGATCACAAATTCCTGCAAACAGAGTTTCGTTCTTGGGATGTCAGAGATGTCAGCCAGCGAGTGCTTATATTCCTAATGTAATTGAAGGACTGACAAATAACAATGGCCTCCCTGGTAATAGCCAACTCAGAGGAGCGGAATGTGTTCATATTACTATTGCAAGAGATGTAGTTCATAGAAGAATTATTTAATGTCTGTACTCAGCGTTAAAAAGCAAATGGCCAGCTGCATTTGCAACCGAAAACTGAATGCTCTTCAAGTCTCAGGCCCGGTTCACATCTACATTCAGACCTTTCCGTTCCCCTCTCCGCATGACAAATGCAGAGAGAAAACTCCTGTTTTTCATACGGAAACACAGACCCAATTACAGTCTATGGGGTCTGCAGGTTTCCTAAAGGAACCGCTTTTTTCTGCAGATTAGGTTTCCGTTTGGCGGTCCTCAAGCAGACCCCCGAACACAGATGTGAACTAGGCCTCAGTCTATATAGTATATGAACAGCTAGAAGAGCACTCCGACAATGCAGCAAATCTGGTGACACTATCAGACTCCCAGTTAATATTCATGAGGTGTCAGATACATACACTGCTCAAAAAAATAAAGGGAACACTTAAGTAACACAATGTAACTCCAAGAAACACTGATTGACAATAAATTTCACCTGCTGTTGTGCAAATGGAATAGACAACAGATGGAAATTATTGGCAATTATGGAGACACACTCAATAAAGGAGGGTTCTGCAGGTGGGGACCACAGACCACATCTCAGTACCAATGCTTTCTGGCTGAAGTCTGGGTCACTTTTGAATGTTGGTTGTGCCTTCATACTCATGGTAGCATGAGAAGGACTCTACAACCCACACAAGTGGCTCAGGTAGTGCAGCTCATCCAGGATGGGACATCAATGTGAGATAGGCAAGAAGGTTTGCTCTGTGTCAGCGTAGTGTCTAGAGGCGCTACCAGGAGACAGGCCAGTACACCAGGAGACGTAGAGGGGGCTGTAGGAGGGCAACAACCCAGCAGCAGGACCGCTATCTCCGCCTTTGTGCAAGGAGAAACAGGAGGAGCACTGGGGCCACACGGTGGCTCAGTGGTTAGCACTGCAGCCTTGCAGCACTGGAGTCCTGGTGTTCAAATCCCACCAAGGGCAAAAAAAAAAAAAAAAAAAAAACACATCTGCAAGGAGTTTGTATGTTCTCCCCGTGTTTGCATGGATTTCCATCCCATATTCCAAAGACATGCTGATAGGGAAAAAAAAAAAAAAAAAAAAACTGTACATTGTGGGGCTCACAATCTAAATTTAAAAAAAAAAAAAGAGGAGGCGCACTGCCAGAGTCCTGCAAAATGACCTCCAGAAGGCCACAAATGTGCATGTATCTGCACAGTTAGAAACCAACTCCATGAGGATGGTATGAGGGCCCTACATCCACAGATGGGAGTTTTGCTTATAGCCCAACACCGTGCAGGACGCTTGGCATTTGCCACAGAACACCAGGATTGGCAACTTCGCCACTGGTGCCCGATGCTCTTCACAAATGAAAGCAGGTTGACACTGAGCACGTGACAGAGTCTGGGGACGCCGTGGAGAGCTATTAGTTTTGGTGCCTGACATGCTATTTAGACTCTGTACTGTCAAGAGGGCGGCATCAGGCAGGAGCAGACAAGAGGTGCAATTCTGAGCTCTGACAACAGCTGCCTCTGATTGGAGCTCTGAATCACACCCCTTGCCTGAAATTACACAGCTTAGATAACACGTCAGACACTAACAGTACTTATTGCTCAGGAACGGTGGGGACTAGAGTAAAAATTCCAACTGTGCTGGAATCATTGGAGCAGCACCTAGTAACAGAGTTAAACAACTTTAATGGATGGAGGCAGCAAAAGGTCCTCTTTAAGGCTAAGGCCCCACATTGCGGAAACGCAGCTTTTTTTGTTGTAGATTTTGCTGCGGTTTTTTTTGAGCCAAAGCCAGGAGTGGATTAAACAGAAGAAAGAAGTATAAAAGCTTCCTATATAGTTCCAATTCTTTTTGTAGCAAAATCTGCAACAACAAAAAAGCTGCACATCCACAACGTGGGGCCTCAGCCTAAAGGAAGTCTTTATCACAGTGCCCAGACATGAATTCCTGAGTAGGAGGAGTCACAGTAAGACAAATCCATCTGAACTCACTTTTAGTTATTTATTTTAACTACTCCTCGGATTCTTTTCACATTTTTCATAAGTATTGTGTAACATCATGCCAAGAAAAATTTTGAAAACACACACACCATTATAAATAAAAAAATATAAAACCCCACAATATGTCATAAACAGGAAATACTCCTCACATAGACGAGCAAAACACTAGACCTACAGAATCTCAGAATATGGTTATTTTTATGACACACGTTCTTGCATCACTTCTGGATTTTCATTTCAGAAAAAAAACAACATGTATATGTGTTATGTAAAAGTAGAGTAATTGCTGCCATCACTGGTAAAAATAGGTACTACAGCAGCAAAACAAAATTGTAAGATCTTCAGGAAGGGGGTCAGAAAGAGCAAGCTCATGATTTTTTACCAATTCCGGTGTCGTACTTTATATTTCTGCATTAGCAGAGGCAATACTTCCTGTTTCACTACAACGAGCGACAAAAGCAAGTGCGCTGGGGAGGAAGTTAAGTAGGTTAAACGTGCTAGTCTTTCTAACTAGTTTTATTTGAGAAGGAGTAAGTGTCTGATCATTTGGGCTCTGAGGACTGGGACCACCTATGATCACAAGAAGAGATGTCTTTCCCTTGTGTGAATGGTGCAGCAGTACGCATGCATGACCACCAATGCATTCGGTGCTCTAGGACTGACCGAGCGCTGTATTCTCCATCTGTCCATTGCAAGTAACTAGAGTGGTGGTTGGCCATGCAACATGGAAACCTTCATTCTCATGATCGCTGGAGTTTCCTACAATGACATACTTTATTCCTGTGGATAGCAAACAGGTGCTCATAGGAAAGCACTTTTAAAACCTAGGTACTAGAGATGAGCGAGTACTGTTCGGATCAGCCGATCCGAACAGCACGCTTGCATAGAAATGAATGGACGTAGCCGGCACGTGGGGGGTTAAGCAGACGGCCGCCGTCAAAGCGGAAGTACCAGGTGCATCCATTCATTTCTATGGAGCGTGCTGTTCGGATCGGCTGATCCAAACAGTACTCGCTCATCTCTACTAGGTACCAAAAATAGGTAGAGTACCTATGTACATGACACTGACTATAAATACGGTCCTCAATAAATAAATGAACAGAATGATCTAGAAACAAAGTGAGCACATGCAAGTACGTACTGTGCCTAGGATTTAATGATGCTTCCTAATTCTTTAGCTTGTTACTTTCCATACAGGAAATTGGAGAAGAGGAAAAACAGAACATTTTCCCCTAGGTGTATCTGTCTGTATACAAGAAACCTCTGCAGAGTAACAGATCGCTCTTTAACTCCCAGCCTGTATCATTGAGACCTGCGGACACCAAAGGCAATGAAAGAAACATTGCAACAGATCTTTATTTCTTACTCTTATGCACCTAAGGATGCAAATCCTCACATGTGAAGAAGAATTCCCATTCTTAAAGAAGCCTTTGCTACATCAACAGCACAAACACTCAAGAGTGTAAGTTTCCTGCATAAGCCATGAAGTTGATGAACAGTTACTATAATCTCTTCTATGGTGGAATTTCTCTTGCTGCTATAGAAGTCTTACAAGACTGCTAATAAAACCAACATAAGACAGAAGGAGAATGACGCAGGTACCTCAGGTGCACAGGAGATCCTCAGAGCTTCCTCCATAACTACAAGCATGCAGGAGAGCTCATTAAGCAGGAACACAGCAAAGAATGGCACAACAGACCATGAAAGGTGATAGCAGAACAGCTCTCAGATTGGCATGGGAGGTTAGGATCAGAAACTAATTGTTAAGGGGGCTTGTTCAAGATCAGCAAATTTGGTTAAATATAAGTGGGGGGACAAACTGTTAGAAGGGGAAAAACCATTAGAAGGTGCTGGGAAGGGCTGCCTGGAAAAGCACTGACACTCCCACAACCAGCAAGCCTGAAAATATAAGAAATGATAAAAATGATCCAAACACGCATAAAGGTATGTTAGGTTTATTCCTTCATATAACAAACATTTCCTACCTTTAGTCACAACTTCTTGGTCCTGGAAAAAATCCTTTAAAGGGGGTTATCTGTTGTCCAGGTGTTTGGTGCAGCTGGATCTGGGGATGCTGGGCTGGTTCTGATCCAGGACACATGATCGGAACCAATCGTGTGCTCCTCCATCCTATAGGACTTGAACAGCTAATTAACTGTGTTATGGGGACCAAGGTAAAGTCAGTCCCCATAGCACAGGTATCAAGCAGGGCAAACTGGAGAGAAAGGAGGGGGCAAAGTGACCTGAGGACAGGAACTGGTTCCATTCAGTTGACCTGGAGCCAACCTGGAACCCAAAGATCCAGCTGCAACAAATGCCTGGACTAGGTAGGTTCATTCCAAGTCCCTGGATAAACCTTGTGTCATTCGTGGAAGTACCACCACTGATGAAGCAATGGGCACATATGGTCATCACTGCAGAGAAGTAAACAGACTATCAGGGATCACCAAAGTAGTAGCACTAGACAAAAGGGGAAATACGTTTTTTTTGTTCTTTTTTAACAGCTTGCCTGATTTTAACATTTTTCTCTCCATCTTCAGGGGATCTGATAGAAGTCAGTCTCACAATATATAGGGGCGTACTGACTGTCCTCTGACAGCAAATATGGAAACAAGGATTTCAAGATGCCTGATTCTTTTATTCTACCAGGAGAGAAGGCATTAAAATACCTTGTCCTGCTCCCTAACGAAATAAAGAGAAGGAAGAAAAGCTGTAGGCAAAAGCACCCCAGTAACAGCCATCTTATGTATAGGGCCAGCCCAAGTCAACTGCTAGAGATCGACGGTGACAGAAACTGCATCACTACACAGTTATTATAGCTATAGTCCTGTAACCTTGGACAAGGTTCTGCTATGACCTTTCATGTCCTACTCAATTTGAGTTTTTTATAGAGCGCGAGAAAACCAACAGTACGCTGAATTCAGTGCATTGTCTACTTTCCCAGTATGTGCCCTGGGGGTGGAAATATCGTCACCGATATCTCCCCATTACCAGAAGGGCATTCCTCACAGTCCAAAGTCATTGCTGGGCAGTAAGGAACGCCCCCCCCCCCCCCTCTTGACAGTGCCAGACTATGTTAGAGTACAGGCGGGTGGCGGCTTCCTCACAGTCCAGCGACGATGCTAGGCGATGAGGAATGCCCTTCTGACAGTGGGGAGATATCGGTTTCGAAATTAACGGCAACAATATCTCCACCACCAGGGTACATACCGGGAAGACAGACCATGTCGGCTTTCTAGCGGTATCTAAAACCGCACATTCAGGAGGACACGAAAGGTTCACTTTAACACTCACAACTTCTGGAAAGTTTTATCTGTATACATTTTCAGCGTCACACTAAGAGAAGTACTAAGCAATTTACATGACGACTTTTACTGCGATTCTAGGCTGCTAAATTTAGCTGGACTCCTTCAGTAACGTTTCTGGGCTTACAGTTGTGTTTATGATCTCCCTGGTGAGGAGTTCACTCTGAGGTTGCAGCATGTAGTAAAGTCACAACATTCCCTTAAAAGCAAATGAAATGCATAAATTCCCAGAAACCAAATAAAACAGGATCCAGAGAGGAGAAGGAATCTGCAGGCATTCTCTGCCTACCATCACTAAACCGGAAAAAAAAGCTATGGAAGCCAACGCTCATCCTCCAGGATAGAGATTATTTGTATACTCATTGCCTAGTCCAGTGTTACTTAACCTTTCCAAGCAAAGTACCCCTAACCAAGTACTCGCAAAGTAGTGATTCATTGTAAAGGCTGAGAGCAGCAGTTATAATAATGCCCTGTAATTGCCCCCACACAATAATGCGTCCTCACTGACTCCACACACGGTGCCTTACAAAAGTATTCATACCCCATGAACTTTCACATTTTCATATTCACCTTACAACCACAAATTAAGAGCTAGTACACAAAGGGTATATTGGGCCGGAATCCGCGTTAGAATCCGGCTCAAAAAAGCGCCTCCCATTGAAATCAATGGGAGCCAGTCATTTCCTTTTTCCGTGAGCGGGAACAAATAAAAAAGAAGCGACATGCCCTTTCTTCGGGCGGATTCTGCGCCTGATTCAGCCACGGACATCCACCTCGCGACACCTCCATCCCGACCAGGTCCATTCATTTGGGCCTAATCCGGAGCGGAATGGATTTTTTGGACTGGAATCTGAGGCGGCCTCCGCATCAAATTCCGGTCCAAAATAGTCACGTGTGAATTAACCCTTAAATGTATTTTATTGAGATTTTAAGTGATCAACCAACGCAAATAACATATTTGTAAAGTGGCAAGAAAGTGATACATTGTTTTCAAATTTTAAATCAAATAAAAATCTGAAAAGTGTGACGTGCAAAAGTATTCATCCCCCTGTACTCGGATACCCCTAAGTAAAATCCAGTACAATCAACGACCTTCAGAAGTCACTTAATTAATAGAGTTCAGCTATGTGTAATATGGACTCATTATAAATACACCTGTTCTGTGAAGGCCTCAGTGGTTTGTTGGAGAACATTAGTGAACAAACAGCATCATGAAGACCAAGGAGCTAACCAGACAGATCAGAGATAAAGTTGTGAAGAGTTTTAAAGCAGGGTTATGTTATAAAGACATATCCCAAACTTTGAGCATCCCAAGGAGCACTGTTCAATCGATCATCCAAGAATGGAAAAAGTATTATTCAACTGCAAATCTACCAAGACATTGCAGTCCACCTAAACTAACAAATCAAGCAAGGACAGCACTGGTCAAAGAAGCCGCCAAAAGGCCCATGGTCACTCTTGAGGAATTGCAGAAATCCACAGCTCAGGTGGAAGAATCTTTCAACAGGACAACTATAAGTCGTGCACTCCACAAATCTGGTCTTTATGGAAGAGTAGCAAGAAGAAAGCCATTGTTGAAATAAAGACACAAGTAGTGTCGTTTGCAGTTTGCCACAAGCCATATAAGGGACATAGCAAACATAAGGTGACCAAAGAAACTTTTTGGCCTAAATACAAAGTGCTATGTGTGGTGGAAAAGTGACACTGCTCATCACCCTGAACATACCATCCCCACTGTGAAACATGGTGGTGGCAGCATCATGGTTGGGGGAGGCTTTTCAGCAGGGACAGGGATGCTGGAGGGAGCTAAATACAGGACAATCCTGTTGGAGGCTGGGAAGGAGATTCACCTTGCAGCAATACAATAACCCTAAACCTACAATCAGAACTACAGAGGAATGGGATACCAGAAATCAAAGATTATGCATGTTAAAAGCATGTATCATTTTCCTTCCACTTCACCAGTATCTGCTACTTTTTGTTGGTTATCACTTAAAATCTCAATAAAATACATTTAAGTTTGTGGTTATAAGGTCACAAAATATGAAAAAGTTGAAGTGGTATGAATACCTTTGCAAGCCACTGTAGTATAATGGGTTTCTCAGTGTACCCCAACACACAATATAATGACCGCCTCAGTCCCCCCATACACACTGTATAATGCTCATACTCATATACACACACACACACACACACACACACACACACACACACACAGTAATTTCCAGGAAGCGAGTAGCGAGCCACATTCATTACTCACTGCTCTGCTCTGGGGTCTGCTGTGACGTCAGCGATTGTCGCTTGCAGCAGAGAAGAAGAGCACAATGGTGAGTAACAAGATGAGCTCACCGCTCTCCTCTCAAAACATAAATGGGCGCCTACCTCATTGCATTTCTAAACTGCTTGGACAGCTTGCTAAGGCAGGCTTTCCACAGTTAAATGGATGATGGCTGCCGTGGCTGTGTGCAGGGGTTCATAGTTACTGAGCAGGTGGGGAAACAGTGTTCTCCCCCACAGCATGTACCCCTGAGGACCTCTTGATGTGCCCCCTGGGGTACATGTGCCACAGTTTGAGAACCACTGGTCTAGTCTATAAGACTCTCTACACCAAGTTGGCACTCTCCAGTTCCACACCAAAAGGCCTCTGTCCCAGTAATCCACTACCCTGAACTGAAACAGCAGTCTGTAAATGGGTCGCCTTTCTCAAAGTGTGTTAAAGGGTTGGACACTAACATATAGGGTTGCTATAGAGAACTAGATAGCCAGCATGCACCCTCCAGGAGGGGCACTTATTTCCATAAACCTAAACCAGACACACAATAGCCATTCTGATTTATCTGGAATCATTTCTATTTTGTTCTTACATAAACATCCCCTACATACATGTCCAGTTAGTTTAGTGTTTTATTGATTGATCAAACTGCAACGCGAAACACCAAATTACACCACCAGTATAAACCAGTTAGTTGTAGCCGGACGGCCCTACAGAAAAAAAAAAAAAAAAAAAAAAGTGCATGACAGTGTACATAGTGTCTTAAAATAATATTGGTCTGAAGTTGGATGAGAAACAGGCTCAGACACATCAAAGGTTCTTATATGCTAGAGGCAACATAGTAAGAGTGACATCATAAAGTATTCATACCAGACAAAAGTGCATTGACAATTCTGCTTCACAAGCTAGAAGTACAGTACAATGGAGCTACAGAGACCACCTCAACATTTAGGACCACACCACTGTGACAATGTCCTAAAATGAAACTTTGCACTGTGTTTATATCATGTTTATGGCCTCCCTTTAATGTACATGGTGTAAATGGATGCCCTATGACCTATCCCATACACTACCCCTCCTCAATGGGAAGCTTTTTTACCTATTGCTTTTAATGTGATAACAAAGGAGTGGCTTCAGAACAGCTCTGTGACCATTCTTGACTGGCCCAGCCAGAGCCCTGACCTCAATCCAATTGAGCCTCTCTGGAGAGACCTGAAAATGGCTGTCCACCAACGGTCACCATCCAACCTGACGGAACTGGAGAGGATCTGCAAGGAAGAATGGCAGAGGATCCCCAAATCCAGATGTGAAAAACTTGTTTCATCATTCCCAAGAAGACTCATGGCTGTACTAGCTGAAAAGGGTGCAAATCCTCAATACTGAGCAAAGGGTCTGAATACTTATGACCATGTGATATTTCAGTTTTTAATAAATTTGAAAAAATATCTACATTTCTGGTTTACTTCCGTCAAGATGGGGCTGAGTGTACAGTAATGAGAAATAAAATTAACTTTTTTGATTTTAGCAAATGGCTGCAATGAAACAAAGAGTGAAAAATTTATAGGGGTCTGAATACATTCCGTTCCCACTGTGTGTGCGCATATATATATATATATATATATATATATATATATATATATATATATATATATATATCTGTAGAAAAGTTATGTTTTTGTAAAATGCAGTCTGCCCTATATAGAATGAGTAGGGAATAGCCTGAAGTACTAGTAACTATATAGAATGAGTAGGGAATATCCTGCAGTACCAGTCCCTATATAGAATGAGTAGGGAATATCCTGCAGTACCAGTCCCTATATAGAATGATTAGGGGACTGCAGCACTAATCCCTATATATGCACTTCTATACTGGAATGCACTTCTAAAACAGTGTCACAGCTCTCCCGACATGTTTCACCACTTCAGTGGGGCCCTCAGGGGCATGGGGCCCATTTTCTGGATTTCATAAAAGATAGATTTTAAGTTTGAGCAAACATAGGTGAGAAATTAGGATTATTTTGCAATGCAAACAGTTGTAGACTACATAGATTGCTTGACATGGCTCCCAAGCTGCTGGCTGTATACCTCTGCACTAAATCAAAAAGTGGTGAGGGTCAATAAAAAAAAAAAAAAAAAAAAAAAAAAAAAAAATGTATTGTCGCTGATACACAAAGAAAAGCTATCGCCCACCGCCTCTTGACAGACACGTCTGAGACTTCTGGATTATCATTGATGGATTTGCTTCACCTTTCGAAAACTAATCCTTACATACAAAAGGGCTCAAAGCAAAAGGTGGGTCAGCAATCTGACAGACAGCAAAGTCAGATTTCCCAGCCATCCCACACACTTCAAAGCTAGAAGTTAAGCACTGATCAGACATTCGCTCTATACGGATCCCCGCAGATCAGCAAGTTTCTCCTCTATGTTGCATTTTCATAAACCAGCAGATTAAAAAGGCTTCATATGGCTCAGACGGGTTTTCATTCTATGAATACATAAAAGGGTTAATAAAATAACACTAAGGGTGCATTCACACTAAGTATACGCTGAGCTGATTCTGAACGTAAAACACGTTCAGAATCAGCGGGTACAAAGCAGATCCCATTCATTTCAATGGGAGCCGGCATACCAGCGCTCCCCATTGAAATGAATGGGCTGCTTTTTTCCCCTATTGGTTTCAATGTGATACGCGCGTATGTTGGCACTTTATGAAGATTATAACTAACACTGAGATTCAGTAAACTTTGATTTGGCTTTATTTTTTCCTCATGCACCCTTTGACCCTTTACACTAAGGTTGTGCAGGTTATATCTTGTCAAAACTGTGCCCTACAAACCTGTATTAGTGTTCTTTCTTAGACCTCAACAAAACCGGCTACCTAAAATAGGAACGGACACAAAGTTCCACCCAAATGCGTGCATAAATACACATACAGGGACGTGACCTTTCCAATGTTTCTAATCAAATGTCACTAAACGGGCAGGTAATCCTTTAAAGCATGGTAAAAGTCAGTAACAATATCCTAACATGCCCAACAAACACAGTAATCCCAATCCACATAAGATGATCCGTCTTAACTTCTTTGTGACATTATTTTTAGACATCAAAATTGTCTCGTGGTTAAACAAGGCCACTACAGATCACACACCTAAGCAGCAGCCACAGAAGTGATGACGGAGTCACTATGGGAGCAGACACCTGGATTCGGAATTGTTATCACTGGTTGGCACAAGTCACATCTAGGTGGCACTGCCAGTCATCTGCAGTTTTTTTGCTTTAGCAACCAAGAACTCTGAAGTGTTTTTAAGATCTACTGAACAGGAAAGATTTCAGTGTATGGGGTAAAAGATTCTCAAATGCTTGAACCATGGACAAAATGTATGCTGTAGTGCAACACAATAGAGTGGGCAAAGAAAGCTTTGAGTAAGTAGCTATAGTAATATATATATATATATATATATATATATATATATATATATATATATATATATATATATATATATATACATATACACACACACACACACACACACACTATAGAGCAGCTCACTGCAAGCCACCTGCAAGCACACTTTCCAAAATACCCCTTGTATAGACAGGAGCAAGAGGGGCACTCAGCAACCATCACTCCTGTCCTCAAGCATCTCTTCTTTGTACGCAGCACACTATTCCATATATTTTGCCCGACTTAAAGGGGTGGTCGAGGCTAAAATTTTATCAACTCACTTGTCCTGATGCCTCCCCGCAGCCTTGTTGTCTTCCAGCGTTAGTACCTGCTGAGCGTGACCACTAAGGCCAATGAGTGGCCTCAGTGGATAGGATGGATGGGATCCGGCGGGATGTCACAGTCGGCAAGAAATTCCACACCAAAAAGGCAGCTGATCTGCAGGACTGGACCACCCTGGGAGGACACCGGAGCACTCGGCACAGGAGAGTATGTTTTTGGTTTTTTTTTTCTTTTTTTTTAGACTTTCATCCCCCACCCCTTCCAGCCAGCCTAATTAGAAAATGTTATGTTTACCCTGGACAGCCTCATTGAGCTTAATCACTGTATAATTAAGAGTTATAAAGCTATTGCTGTGCAGTTCTATTTGTCACCATTTCAAGACCTCTGTTTGCTGGAAGTGATTAAAACATTCTCGTTTACCCCATAAAGTGAAAATCAACACAGACCGAGTCTTGTATCTCCCCTAACCATTATTTTATAAGGCAATAACTCAACAGTCACAAATCAGTTTTTTGCTACAATGTACAGTATTGGTTTGTAGACAGAGGGCGGCCTGTAATTCTACGCACATATGGAAGGAGGTTATATGATCTCATTTACATATGGTATAGGGAACCCTTTAGATCACATTTAGGGTAAGGTCACACGGCAGAAACCTTTTCCGCCATGTGACTTTTCCATGCGGCTAGCCGCAATGGTATACCGATGCAGTGCACTGGCAACCCATCGCAGCATCCCGCTCCTTAATAGGCCCAAATGAATGGGCCTAAGCAGGAGGGCGTCTGGAACCGCAGACACCACAGATGACTCAGCCACGGAATCCACGGGAAGATAGGGCATGTCACTTCTTTTTCCCGCTAGCTGAAAAAAAAAAAAAAATAAAAGTCGCTAGCTGAAAGGAAAAAGCGAGGGACCCCCATTGAAATGATTGGGAGACTTTTATGCAGGCAGATTTTAAGGCGGATTCCGCGTCAAAATCCGCCTGCACACACCCTTAAAGGGGTTGGCCACTTTCAGACCAATATTGAAAAACAAATGTTATTGTTTGCACAATAAAAAGATATACAATTTTCCAATATACTTTCTGTATCAGTTCCTCACAGTTTTCTAGATTTCGGCTTGCTGTCATTCATTCTGTTACTTCTAGAGGATAAAACTCTGACCATGGTCATGTGATTTACGGTCCATGGTCATGTGATGAGCACACAGGTGCACAGCTGATTACCAGGCAGATGTCTGATTATTGTGCTGTGACTCTAACAGGAGGGGGTGCATCACTGCACTAAGAAAAGCAGAATGCATGTTTTGACCAACAACCCGCCACCTAGGTTGTTCTGATAGGAGGTGGATACATGAGGGTAGGCTCTGACAGCCCAGGCAAACAACCAGTAAAGAGTCCCCTAAGAGTCATCAGCAAGCAAGAGCAGCTCCCACAGTTTCCTTGTCTACATCCAGACACATGTGGCACCTTCATCACACACTATTATATCTACCTGGTTCATTTTGGGAACGTTTCAAATACCTTATAAGGCTAAAGCCCCATGGAGTGTCCCACAGCGGCAACACATCACAGTTCTTGCTAAAGAAATAATGTGTGACTTATTGTCTCGGTA
Source organism: Leptodactylus fuscus (assembly GCF_031893055.1). Lineage (NCBI taxonomy): Eukaryota > Metazoa > Chordata > Amphibia > Anura > Leptodactylidae > Leptodactylus > Leptodactylus fuscus. The sequence continues at coordinate 168,493,248 of NC_134268.1, read as the reverse complement.
ATATTAGTTGATGCTCATGTGCTGTATTAATATAGTATATAGGATGACTCAGTAATATCAGGTGATACTCATGCGCTCCACTATTATCGTATATATGGTGACTTGGTAATCTCGCACGGTGATTCCTATGGTTCACAATCTGTGCTACTCTGCCATTGGCATCTGTATGGCGGTCTAGTATTTAATAACAATAGCAAGTCTACCAGGAATGGCGCCAATAGCATGAAATAGAGCACAAAACCCAATCACATCAGAATAGTACCACTGCCAAAGGTTTATTCAGTCAGCACAGTATAGTAACGGGATATACTTTATTTGGGATCCGCACGCACCACTGTGCAGGATTTGTGGCTGCATGCTAACAGATGCATCTTTATTGACCATATTTGTGTATAAGAGTTAGTTCGGTCCCCTGAAGGTGGGTGTCCATTCACCCTGAAACGTGTAGGGACATTTTTGTTAAGGTCAGCTTGGCACTGCCCTTGTTAGGGCAGGAGCAAATTTGGTGCACGGGGTGAGAACCCTAGGGTGAAGTGGGGAGATCCTGGTGTCCAAGCTCCAGCATACCTTGAACATCAGGTACCTCGATTGTGGGTAAGATCCAACCAACTATTTAACACTATATGCATTTTTTTTTTGTTTGTTTGTTTTGGTATGCATTGTGAAGCTGAGCGGAAACTATGTTGTATAATGTATAATCTATACTGGCTGAATATCCATCGGACATTGATAAGTACCATCTGGCTTCATAATAGTATGTGAAACATGTTTTTTATTGATCCTAAGACGGCTGTTTAGGATATTTTAGGGGTAAATAAATGTTACATTTTATTACTTGACGCATCAGTGCTAGTTTTACCATCTGTGATGTCATTGGGGTTGGCGACTCTACCACGTGTTCTACTATTCAGACGAGATGTGACCCTCTCCATACATGGGATAAATCCACACTGGACGACCTGGCACATGTACAGCCTGGCATCTAAGTCCATGAAACCTGCCAGTGTGTGGCCCCGACCACCACTAATTCACTAATGCATTTCTTGTTGCAGACAGCCACACTGTGCCCCATGGGACATAAGGAACCTTGTGTCAGTCTACACTGCTGCCCCAGCTCCTACAAGTGTATGATGGGGCACTGCCAGTGTGAACACAGCACGAGGCAGCTGAGCAGTCGCCTGTCCCTCATGTAGCAGCGGGGGAGGGAAGAGCCTAAACGGAGATTCACCAGTGTGTGGCGGGGAGGGGCGCGGGGCCGGCACTTCCGTCTGACTCATTTCCACCAGAAGGCACAAACGTTTCACATCGGTAGAAGAGTCACCGGGTAAGAGGAAACCCCGCAACACCATGTGCTCGGGCCGGCGGGCGGCCTGCTCTATACGCGGCTCCCCTCGGCTGGCGCGCACTGTCCGGCTCTGTGACGTGGAGCTGAGGTGATGAGCTCCATAACAAAGGAGCCCGGCTCATGGCACACGGGTACCACAGCCTGAGGAGGACGGGATACGTGGCAGCCAGCTGTCTGGCGTAGGATGGCAGTGTGATACAGTGCCCACCTATCACCTGCCAGTGTACAACAATGACTGATAGGCCATATATCACCTGCCAGTGTACTAGAGAGACTGATACACCACATGCCAGTGTACCACAGGGACTGCTACTGCACCTATCACCTGCCACTCTGCCAGGGTACTAGAGAGACTGATACACCACATGCCAGTGTACCACAGGGACTGCTACTGCACCTATCACCTGCCACTCTGCCAGGGTACTAGAGAGACTGATACACCATATGCCAGTGTACCACAGGGACTGCTACTGCACCTATCACCTGCCACTCTGCCAGGGTACTAGAGAGACTGATACACCACATGCCAGTGTACCACAGGGACTGCTACTGCACCTATCACCTGCCACTCTGCCAGGGTACTAGAGAGACTGATACACCATATGCCAGTGTACCATAGGGATTGCTCACACGTCTTTCTGCAATATATAATGCCAGTATAAGAGTGTATATTAGTATATACTCCATACAGAGAACTGAAAGATCTTGAAGTTGTGATATGCCTCTTAGAGCGGGTTCACACCTGCGCCCGGTCTCCGCTTTGTGGGTTTTCCTCTTCTGCCCGAGAAACTGAACAGGAGATGGAAACCGGAAGTCAGTGACCGCCCGTGAGCGTCTTGTGCCTCTCCGCGGCGAAACAGTTTTTTGGGTTTTTTTTCTGAGTTTGAAAACTGACTGCCGGTTTACAGCTCCTGTCCAGTTTCTCGGGCAGAAGATGGAAACCTGCAAAGCAGAGACCGGGCGCAGGCGTGAACCCGCTCTCACCATCTTCCATCTTTCTGAGCTTTTTGTATGTTGTATTATCCATGCTGCTGTAACACACTAAATTTTCCCATGGTGGGACTATTAAAGGATTATCTTATCTATACTACTACACGACACCAACATACAAGTGCCCATTACTCAGTTAATACAGAAGGCCAGTACACTACAGTGCCCACCAAGCCATGATGTCAGTACACTACAGTGCCCACCAAGCCATGATGCCAGTACACTACAGTGCCCACCAAGCCATGATGTCAGTACACTACAGTGCCCACCAAGCCATGATGCCAGTACACTACAGTGCCCACCAAGCCATGATGCCAGTACACTACAGTGCCCACCAAGCCATGATGCCAGTACACTACAGTGCCCACCAAGCCATGATGCCAGTACACTACAGTGCCCACCAAGCCATGATGTCAGTACACTACAGTGCCCACCAAGCCATGAAGTCAGTACACTACAGTGCCCACCAAGCCATGATGTCAGTACACTACAGTGCCCACCAAGCCATGATGTCAGTACACTACAGTGCCCACCAAGCCATGATGTCAGTACACTACAGTGCCCACCAAGCCATGATGTCAGTACACTACAGTGCCCACCAAGCCATGATGTCAGTACACTACAGTGCCCACCAAGCCATGATGTCAGTACACTACAGTGCCCACCAAGCCATGATGTCAGTACACTACAGTGCCCACCAAGCCATGATGTCAGTACACTACAGTGCCCACCAAGCCATGATGTCAGTACACTACAGTGCCCACCGAGCCATGATGTCAGTACACTACAGTGCCCACCGAGCCATGATGTCAGTACACTACAGTGCCCACCGAGCCATGATGTCAGTACACTACAGTGCCCACCGAGCCATGATGTCAGTACACTACAGTGCCCACCGAGCCATGATGTCAGTACACTACAGTGCCCACCGAGCCATGATGTCAGTACACTACAGTGCCCACCGAGCCATGATGTCAGTACACTACAGTGCCCACCGAGCCATGATGTCAGTACACTACAGTGCCCACCGAGCCATGATGTCAGTACACTACAGTGCCCACCGAGCCATGATGTCAGTACACTACAGTGCCCACCGAGCCATGATGTCAGTACACTACAGTGCCCACCGAGCCATGATGTCAGTACACTACAGTGCCCACCAAGCCATGATGTCAGTACACTACAGTGCCCACCAAGCCATGATGTCAGTACACTACAGTGCCCACCAAGCCATGATGTCAGTACACTACAGTGCCCACCGAGCCATGATGTCAGTACACTACAGTGCCCACCGAGCCATGATGTCAGTACACTACAGTGCCCACCGAGCCATGATGTCAGTACACTACAGTGCCCACCGAGCCATGATGTCAGTACACTACAGTGCCCACCGAGCCATGATGTCAGTACACTACAGTGCCCACCGAGCCATGATGTCAGTACACTACAGTGCCCACCGAGCCATGATGTCAGTACACTACAGTGCCCACCGAGCCATGATGTCAGTACACTACAGTGCCCACCGAGCCATGATGTCAGTACACTACAGTGCCCACCGAGCCATGATGTCAGTACACTACAGTGCCCACCGAGCCATGATGTCAGTACACTACAGTGCCCACCGAGCCATGATGTCAGTACACTACAGTGCCCACCGAGCCATGATGTCAGTACACTACAGTGCCCACCGAGCCATGATGTCAGTACACTACAGTGCCCACCGAGCCATGATGTCAGTACACTACAGTGCCCACCGAGCCATGATGTCAGTACACTACAGTGCCCACCGAGCCATGATGTCAGTACACTACAGTGCCCACCGAGCCATGATGTCAGTACACTACAGTGCCCACCGAGCCATGATGTCAGTACACTACAGTGCCCACCGAGCCATGATGTCAGTACACTACAGTGCCCACCGAGCCATGATGTCAGTACACTACAGTGCCCACCGAGCCATGATGTCAGTACACTACAGTGCCCACCGAGCCATGATGTCAGTACACTACAGTGCCCACCGAGCCATGATGTCAGTACACTACAGTGCCCACCGAGCCATGATGTCAGTACACTACAGTGCCCACCGAGCCATGATGTCAGTACACTACAGTGCTCACCGAGCCATGATATCAGTACACTACAGTGCCCACCAAGCCATGATGTCAGTACACTACAGTGCCCACCAAGCCATGATGTCAGTACACTACAGTGCCCACCAAGCCATGATGTCAGTACACTACAGTGCCCACCAAGCCATGATGTCAGTACACTACAGTGCTCACTGAGTCATGATATCAGTATACTGGTGACTGCTACTCAGTTTCCCAATACACCACCATGATCAATACACTACAGTGCCGGTGTCCTCCATGTACCATATAGTGCCTGTGTATTACATTGCCTGTGTACTACAATGCAAGTACTGTATGATGCCCTTGTACCTCACGGCCATGTGATGCCAGTATACTACATGTAATACAAATGGTACAAGTACATGAACATGTAGTACTCGTCACCACAAAACGGGCACTGTGCAATACTGGCAATATATGCTGCATTAAGTACATGGGCACTACATATGGTGCAGGTTACTGTAATATAAATGCACTGTATAGAATGAGGACACCAAATACTTTCTAAAGGAACATTTACACTCCCATCATAGGATGAGCATTAGCAGCAATAAAGTGATGGACACAAACGTAGCCCCCACCGTCTGCATCCGTCCCCACTGACGCTAAGCTTTCTCCCATCAGGTTTGTTATCTTTAGCAATGGAAAGAAAAGTCCTGGATGCAGGACCTTATCTTCTGTCACAAGAGTTAAAAGCATAACAGGAGAAAGTTTTTGTCATGTGTAACAGGAGAGTGAAGGCAATGCCACTTACTGCCACTATATAGTGTATGAAGTATACGGACACCACATGAATCATAGTGCCAGTATATTACACTGCCATCACATTAGTATACCTGTATTGTGATCCATGTACGGTAGTTCATGACCATACAGTGTTGTGCATTACAATACACGTTAGTGCCATCACTTTGGTGTACATGTATTATTCTTCCTTTTATGTACCACATACTGTAATACACTCACAGTATCATCACATCACTCCAGTATATTAGAGTACTCATGTTTAGCATCAGTATATTACACATCATTAGTATTACAGTACTCCTGTAACATACAGTGCCAGTAGAATGCTATCCCACCGTATACTTCATAACATATGCTAATACATTACAGTTTAAGTGTCCCATATGGCTTCAGTATTACTGTACTCATGTACTAGGGTGTCAGCATGCCACTGTACTCATGTATCATATAGCATCATTATTTCAGTACTAATAGACAATATAGCTTCAGTATTACAGTACTCATATACAACACAGTACTCATGCCAGTATATTACAGTGCCCATGTACCATATAGCGCTAGTATATAACAGTACTCATGCACCATACAGAATCTGTATCACAGTACTCCTGTATCATATAGTGTCATTACAATACTTATGTACCATACATCACCATTACAATGCTCATATACCAAATGACATCATTTTTACAGTACTCATGTATCATATAGCCCATTGTTACAGTATACATGTACCATATATCACCAATATTACAGTACTCAGGTCCCATATATCATTACAGTAGTTGTATCATATGGCACCATTATTACACTGCTCATGTACCATGTAGCGCCATTACACTACACATGTGCCATATAGCACCATTATTACACTACACATATACCATATAGCACCATTATTACACTACACATATACCATATAGCACCATTATTACACTACACATATACCACCATTATTACACTACACATATACCAGTTAGCACCATTATTACACTACACATGTACCAGTTAGCACCATTATTACACTACACATGTACCAGTTAGCACCATTACAATACTAATGCCCACCACAGTACTTCTGTACACTATAATACTAGTATATGTCAGTGCCAGTGTATTAGAGTAGCCGTGTTCTTCATGTCCCATATAGTTGACACTAGTGCCGGTGTAGTTGAGGTACCACACGGTGCTCATGTACAGCCCGGCTGCACAGCACAGCAGTGGCGGCACCTACAATAGACGTGTCCTGGGCATGTGGTGCCCACAGTGGGCGGCATAGGGCACCTCTCTGCTGGGCATCATTCACCAGCCACAGGCTGCGGAGACAATAAGGAAGCGGTGCCGTACCGTGGTGAGCAGAGGTCTCATCTGTTCTCCGGCGCCGTCCTCGTCCATGCTCGGGGATGCTGGCCGGGAGATGTACACGTGGGCTCCCCTCTGCTGCTGCCGGTCCTCACAACATGGGATTAGCTCACACGGTCCCCGGTCGGCAGTAGGATCTTTATCGGAAAGAGAGCGGTGTCGTTGGCTTTCTCCGCCCCTCTTCCTCCCCGCTATCCCGCCCTCCACCTCCACTCTGCCCTGCACTCTTTCTTTTTGCATGGCCCCTTCTATCTCTTCTATTGGCTGGTCCCTCCCCTTCCCTCTCTATCTCTCCCTTCCCCCTCTGTGCTTTGTGCTCTCTCCCCTGAGGTGGTTTCTGCACTGATTGTCAAGTCCTTAGTGATGATGGCCAAGCTATTATTTTCCAGGCATTTTTCTGAGGTGACTCTGTAGTCTCTGAGATGTCTCATCATTCCTGGAGTCATTTCCCATCCAAGAGGTCTTTATGTTAGTCAAGTATCATCCGTTATATAGCGCCTCATATACCATAGCGCAGCACACAGAATGCATTCACTGCCTTATCCTTCGTTTACATCTGCGCTGTCCTGGCAATGGATCCCAAGGGACCACATTGACTACAATCAGGTCCATTGGGTGTCCTTCTTCACTGAAATCACCAGATGAAAAAGTTAGACTTCCAAGGACTTTGGTCATTGGATGTCCAAAATAAACTTAGCCTTAGACGAGGTTCACACTACTGCTATTTAATGTCCTGTGACAGATGAGAGCAACAGACATTGAATGACAGGTGCAGACAGAGCCCCCTCTGTTAAGTTTCCGTCCGCATTCACCCCAATGCAAAAAAAATGACAAAAGTTCAATAAGAAAGGACACCGACTGAGCAGGCTCCTTCTATGTTACCCTGCTATAGTTAATGTCCGCTGCTGTCATCCTATGAGAGATGATAGCAATGGACATTAATAATGTAGTGAGAACATAGGCTTATCAGCTAGTGTTCACAATCCCTCGCACATTTCTGAAACGTTTAGGGCCATGATGGCGAACCTACGGCACGCGTGCCAGAGAGAGCACTCAGAGCCCCCTCTGCTGGCATGCACACCGTCGCCCGAATCGCTCTCTAACAGGGAATCTGGTACAGGATTCCCTGTTAGTGAGCAATCGCTGCTTTCAGCTGGATGTGCAAATGCACATCCAGCTGAAAGCTGTCAGTGTAGCTCGCGGCCGGCACGGTCTATACTGACTGCAGAGTGTGACCTCTGCCCTGGCGCAGGCACGATGACGTAAGTCATCAGTGCCTGCAGTCAACAGAAGAAGGATGTCCGGCAGCTCTTCAGGTAAGTATATTTGTGTGTGTGGGGAGGGGGACTACTGTGGAATATTTAATACTGTGTGGGGAGGGGGACTACTGTGGAACATTTCATACTGTATGGGGAGGGAGAACTACTGTGCAGCATTTAATACTGTGTGGGGAGGGAGAACTACTGTGCAGCATTTAATACTGTGTGGGGAGGGGGGCTACTGTGCAGCATTTAATACTGTGTGGGGAATATATAATACTGTGGAGTATATAATCTTTTGTGGGGGCCACTGTGGGGAAGATTGTATTGTGTGTGAGGGCCACTGTGGCGCAGATTGTACTGTGTGGGGCCACTGTGGGGCAGATTGTACTGTGTGGGGCCACTGTGGGGCAGATTGTACTGTGTTGGGCCACTTTGGGGTAGATCGTTCTGTGTGGGGGCCACTGTGGGGCAGATTGTACTGTGTGGGGCCACTGTGGGGCAGATTGTACTGTGTGGGGGGTCACTGTGGGGCAGATTGTACTGTGTGGGGTCACTGTGGGGCAGATTGTACTGCGTGGGGTCACTGTGGGGCAGATTGTACTGTGTGGGGGCCACTGTGGGGCAGATTGTACTGTGTGGGGGCCACTGTGGGGCAGATTGTACTGTGTGGAGCAGATTGTACTGTGTGTGGGGTCACTGTGGGGCAGATTGTACTGTGTGGGGTCACTGTGGGGCAGATTGTACTGTGTGGGGTCACTGTGGGGCAGATTGTACTGTGTGGGGCAGATTGTACTGTGTGGGGTCATTGTGGGGCAGATTGTACTGTGTGGGGCAGATTGTACTGTGTGGGGCCACTGTGGGGCAGATTGTACTGTGTGGGGTCACTGTGGGGGCAGAGCTTCAGTACAAGCTCTGTAAAGCCCCATTCACACGGCTGTAATTTGTGGGTCCGCAATTGTGGATCCACAGAGTCTTAAGGTTAAATTGCTGTGTTGGCACTCTGCAATAATTTATTGGGTTTTGGGTTGCAGTTTGGGCACTCGGTCTCAAAAAGGTTCGCCATCACTGGTTTAGGGTATCTTGACAGAGAGCAATTTGTAGCTGATCAGCTCGAAATTCCACCTGAAATTTCATTTGTTTTAATGGAAGGCGAATGCAGATTTTTTTGTGCTTGCTCCTTCTTCAGGCAGAATCTGCCTGAAACTCCCATTCAAATGAATGGGAGCCAGTTAGAGCAGATTCAGAATCAGCATCAAAATCTGCTTCAAATTCCTGAAGCATATTTTCACATATCCTCATGAACTTGCTTTCCACTCAGCTGTGAAAAGTAATTTTTTTGTGGCCAAGTTTAAACTGAAGGCTAATCCATTATCTCAGATCACTTATATGTGAAAACGGGTTGGGAAATGGATTGTACTCTTATTCACCAGTTCAGTCACATAGACCATTGCAAAACAGTCGTGTCAATATGTACATTAATGTGTATGGGGCTGTGTGCAGTCTGTTAATATGACAGCTACCACACAGCCGGAGAAACCTGTTGTTGCAAATGCACTAACCAGATTCCTCTGTGTGAACATACCCCACACTACAGCCATTCTTTATATGTAAAAGTGTCACTTTTGGCTAGTTCACACAGAGTTAACGGGCGCGCATTCTGGCACGTATATACATGTCAGAATGTGAGCGCTCAAAACAGATCACATTCATTTCGATGTGTCGTTCCAGGTGTATAACGTGGGTAATTTTGCGCGCGTAATTTTGTGGCTGCAAAATTACACGCAAAATTACGCGCGTTATACGCCGGTAACGACACATTGAAATGAGTGTGATCTGTTTTGAGCGCTCACATTCTGACATGTGTATACATGCCAGGTTTGTAAAGGGATGGTGCTAGACGAGGTTATCTGGAAGGTGGCATGGTACATTATCAGTATGGCTAGGTCCTCATCTATGTTGGAGTCTCCGGAGTCTCTATTGATTCCGTCTAAAGTCAACAGAGTGAAAAGTCCTGCATGTAGGACTATTCTCTCCACCTGTATAAAACTGGTGAACTGCCGACAGACTACATTATAGTCTATGGGGTCCGCGTGTAACCGTTTTTTTAGTGGACAGGATCTTTCTTTCGAGTCCCCATGTGGGATTGAATACTAGTGTGACCCTAACGTTAGATAGCTTACAGAATATATTGGCACATTCCTTTTTCCCATTGGCTGCTGGAAGTTAGACACTCAAATACACTCTCTAACCTCAGTATCGGAAGAATCCACTTTTTTACAGTTTCCAATGTATGCAAGTTCATGGGCCAGTGTGTGTGCATGGATATACACTACTGTTCAAATTTAGCGTCACTTAGAAATGTCCTTATTTTTGAAAGAAAGGCACAGTTTTTTTCAATGAAGATAACATTAAATGAATCAGAAATACACTGTATACATTGTTAATGTGGTAAATGATTATTCTAGCTGCAAACTTCTATTTTTTAATGCAATATCTACATAGGTGTATAGAGTGTTTACACTCCAGCAACCATCACTCCAGTGTTCTAATGATACATTGTGTTTTCTAACTGTGTAAGAAGGCTAATGGATGCTTAGAAAACCCTTGTGCAAGTATGTTAGCAGAGCTGAAAACAGGTTTGCTGGTTAGAGAAACTATAAAACTGACCTTCCTTTGAGCTAGTTGAGAATCTGGAGCATTACATTTGTTGGTTCGATTAAACTCTCAAAATGGCCAGAAAAAGAGAACCTTCATGTGAAACTCGACAGTCTATTCTTGTTCTTAGAAATGAAGACTATTCCGTGTGAGAAATTGCCAAGAAACTCAAGTTTTCCTTCAATGTTGTGTACTACTTCCTTCAGAGGACAGCACAAACAGGCCCTAACCAGAGTAGAAAGAGAAGTGGGAGGCCCCGCTGTACAACTGAGCAACAAGACAAGTACATTAGAGTCTCTAGTGTGAGAAATCGACGCCTCACAGGTCCTCAACTGGCAGCTTCATTAAATAGTACCAGCAAAACACCAGTGTCAATGTCTACAGTGAAGAGGCGACTCAGGGATGCTGGCCTTCAGGGAAGAGTGGCAAAGAAAAAGCCATATCTGAGACTGGCTAATAAAAGGAAAAGAGTAATATGGGCAAAAGAACACAGACATTGGACAGAGGAAGATTGGAAAAAATGTTATGGACAGACTATTCGAAGTTTGAGGTGTTTGGATCACACAGAAGAACATTGCAGTTGCCAACCAATAATGTGCTTGTTTGGAGAGAAGTCCAGAGACTCTGCCGGCCATGGTAGCACATTTGGGCCATGCTGGTTGGTAACAGCAACAGAAGCAACATGTGGCTTGGTGTTGTCAATGTAATGCCAAGCTGTTAGCGTGCCTGAAATGAAGACTACAGGTGTGGATGGCTATTGTACATTATGTCATCCGCACCATAATCCCAGGAGTACGACCATTGGGACTTTCCCTTATGAAGGCTTCTTCATCTCTAACTATCATTGCGTCCAAGATAAATGAGGGATTTATCACAGAAGAGGATGGGCTTCCATTCCAGCTTTCATTGGCATCTTGTTGTGCACTATAATGGTGTTTTTTAGAGGTTTTCTGAGGTTAATGGAGTGTCTGTAGCTGGACGTTTCTGGCTCATAGGCCAGTGTTGGGCAAATGCCTAATGATGTTTTGTGATGACACTGTTTGCTGACCTAGGATTGGGATGTGATGTTCGCCTTGACTTGCAGTACAGAATGGGGCCTTACATACCATTCTTTCAATTGATGATCCATCAGTACAGAGGTTTTCTTCAGTGCAACTCTTGCTGTCATTCCAGTTTGTTCTCCCAACCACCAGGACACGCAGCGTTGAACAGTACTGATATCTTGGGCCAGGTGCGTAGTGAGCTGCTGGAGTGATAAACCAAGGTCTCTCAGTTCAAGGATTCTGTACCTCTCAGCCAATAACAAGCATGTCAATGAATATTAGGTACCGCACACCACTTGATCCAATTTTTCAGGTTTCATATAACAGAAAAAATTGCTTTTAAGCTATAGGCCCATGTTGGGAAAATTACATTTGTTGTTGTTATTGCTGCAGATTTTGCTGCTGTTTTTGAGCAGAAAGGAGAATTCTAAGGGCTTCCCATATTCCCCATTCCTTTTGTAGCCTCTTCTGGGTTTGGCTGAAATAACCCTAGCAAAATCTATTACACAAAAAGCAGCTCTTCTGCAACATCGGGCCTCAGTCTGGTTTTTATGCCTGTTTCACAAACCACAGATTGGAGCTAGATGCTTGAAAATGTGATCATTTGCAGATCTAAGAAATCCCAGCTACTTCCTCAATTTGCATAACATTATCACTTGTCCTTCCTGATGCAATTGCAATGTTGTGAAGTGTGCGTGTATATATATTTATATACACTATGTGATCAAAAGTATCCGGACACCTGGCTGAAAATGACTTACAAGTTAGTGGCGCCCTCCATCGGTAATGCTGGAATTCGATATGGTGTCGGCCCACCCTTGGCCTTGATGACAGCTTCCAGTCTTGCAGGCATACGTTCTATCAGGTGTTGGAAGACTTCTTGGGGAATGGCAGCCCATTCTTCACGGAGTGCTGCACTGAGGAGAGGTATCAATGTAGGTCGGTGAGGCCTGGCACAAAGTCGGCGTTCTAAAACATCCCAAAGGTGTTCTATAGGATTCAAGTCAGGAGTCTGTGCAGGCCAGTCCATAAGGGTGCATTCACACTGAGTAAACGCTAGCTTATTCTGAACGTAAAACACGTTCAGAATAAGCGGCGTCTAAAGCAGCTCCATTCATTTCTATGGGAGCGGGGATACGAGCGCTCCCCATAGAAATGAATGGGCTGCTTCTTTCACTCCGTGCAGTCCCATTGAAGTGAATGGGGAGTGCCGGCATGTACGCTCCGGCATGAGCAGAGCTTGCCGTATACGCCGGCACTCCCCATTCACTTCAATGGGACTGCACGGAGTGAAAGAAGCAGCCCATTCATTTCTATGGGGAGCGCTCGTATCCCCGCTCCCATAGAAATGAATGGAGCTGCTTTAGACGCCGCTTATTCTGAACGTGTTTTACGTTCAGAATAAGCTAGCGTTTACTCAGTGTGAATGCACCCTTACAGAGATATTATTGTGGTTTAACCACTCCGCCACAGGCCCTGCAGTATGAACAGGTGCTCAATCGTGTTGAAAGATGCAGTCGCCATCCCTGAATTGCTCTTCAACAGTGGGAAGCAAGAAGGTGTTTAAAACATCAATGTAGGCCTATGCTGTGATAGTGCCACGCAAAACAACAAGTGGTGCAAGCCCCCTCCATTACCGATGGAGAGCGCCACGAACTTGTAAGTCATTTTCAGCCAAGTGTCTGGATACTTTTGATCACATAGTGTGTGTGTGTGTGTGTGTGTGTGTGTATTTTGCTATATCTTTCTCTATACATAATTATATATAGCTATTTTATTCTATCACTGTCTATCCAGGTTGCACAGAGGTAGCAATCACTACTGGGACCTGGGGAATCATGTGGCCCAAAGGCCTCTCTACAACAGAACAAGACACCATTATTATACATTATATGGCACGTGGTAAGTGGGGGCCCCATTATAGATTCTGCATTGGCTCCCAGAAGCTTCAGGTTACTCCTCCTTCTTTATCTATAGCACTGCATTACACATAGTAGACAGAAAATTCACTCAGCAGGCAGTTAGTGGCTCAGTCAGGTGACAGCAGGGAGGGAGGCAATGAGAGAGCAAAGCAGGCACAGCCCCTCCATCACACTAGTCACTAGCAGCCAGTGAGCGGACACCTTGGAGAGTTTATTTGTGTATCTAGCTTCAAGCAGCCAATGGGAAAACCAGATAGACATACCGAACAAGCTATTGATAGATAGATAGATAGATAGATAGATAGATAGATAGATAGATAGATAGATAGATAGATAGATATGTGCATTTGGTCAGAACAAGGTATCTTGTGTAGGGCAAATTGCGCACCCTCCCAAAACCCCACCCCTGAGTATAAAATCAATCAATTTACTTTAACTATCCTTTTTTATGGTATATTCATACATCAGGGGCATGTCATGATTTTCTATGCATTTTTATGGAACTGGTAGCAAAACTTACAAATTTGTGAATGTAGTCTTATTTATGATGGGTTAATTTTAGTCTTGCTTATACCGAAACACTCCTTATAAAAATTCACTGTTATATACTGAACTATAGATTTACAACCTGCAGTGCTCCTGCTGTTCTGAAAGTTCAGCTCAGATATAGGGCAACAAGTTGCATATCTCTGTTTCCCAGGGCTAGCACAGTGCCTTACAATGTGTGCCTAGGGTCCATTCACACGCAGTAAACGCGCGCTCATTTTGGCAAAATACCCGTGTAAAAAATACACATGGAAAAATAAGACTCCCATTGACTTCAATGACATTTTTTTACACGTGTAAAAAAACGTGTCAAAATACACGTGTAAAATGTAATTGAAGTCAATGGGAGTCTTATTTTTACACGTGTATTCTTTACACGTGTATTTTGCCAACTTAAAGGGGCTCTATCAGCAAAATCATGCTGCTAGAGCCCCACATATGCGTGCATAGCCTTTAAAAAGGCTATTCAGGCATCGGTAATGTTATATTAAACTACCCCCCCAGTTTTAAAATAATGAACCTAAAAAAGAATGTGCTCTACTTATGGATCGTGCACGCTGGGTGGGCATTCTGGGTGTGTCTTCATCTTCATCACCGCCTCTTCTTCCTCCGATGTCCTCCGGTCCCGTCTTCCTCCAGCGCTCACGAACGGCCAGTGATAGCCGGGGCGCATGCGCAGTAGCCGTAGAAGAAGCCGCATGCTACTGCGCATGCGCCCAGGCCAGTTTTGCATATCAGTGTCCGCAAGCGAGCGCTGGAAGAAGACGGGACCGGAGGACATCGGAGGAAGAAGAGGCGTGGATGAAGAAGAAGACACACCCTGAATGCCCGCCCAGCGTGCACGATCCGTAAGTAGAGCACATTCTTTTTTAGGTTATTTTTTTAAAACGGGGGGGTAGTTTAATATAACATTACCGATGCCTGAATAGCCTTTTTAAAGGCTATGCACGCATATGTGGGGCTCTAGCAGCATGATTTTGCTGATAGAGCCCCTTTAAGCACACGTTCACTGCATATGAATGGACCCTTGTTATGAGCAAGCACCCATGTGTGGACTAATGGGCTGTATATGGGAAATCCAGAATCCTCCCCAGACGCAAATGGAAGGTAAGATGTCAATCATAGAGCAACTAACATTAACTGTTCGTGATCCAGAGGGAACTCAGAATACTGGCTGCACTGAAACAAACTCCTAAAACAGAGGCCCAGGAGCAGGGGATGACGCAGAAGTCTGAACAGACAAGGATGTTACACATACAGTCTAACCTATGGATTCTTTCTTCCAGGCTTGTGTCTTTCTATATCTGTGAAATATTTGATTATTTTTGGTTGTGAAAATGAAAACACTGCACTTAAGACAGATTGTTTTCAAAGCTGTTTACAGACTCGACTTCCCCAACCTATTTCAACTTTATTGTACCTAGAAACCTCATGACTGTTTTTGTACTTCTATTACTTCACCCTGTTATATGGAATACATACACAAAGTATAAGAATATTTGAATATATGTGATCATTTATCATGAACTTAAAGGGGTTTGCCCATGAAAGGAGAGGAGATGAAAGTCCCCTATACTTGGAGATCAGTGGGGGTGTGACCAATCTGAAGAATGAGGGACTTTCATCTCTAGTTGTAAACAGAGCAGTGGTCGCGCAGCACATGCACGGCACCATTCATTTCAATTGGACTGCCAAAAATAGCCAAGTGCTGTCCTAACCACTGCTTCATTCATCCCCTGTTCTTCTCATCACTAGGGGTGAGAGTAATTAAATAATTACTTATTATTTTACTTACTTGGGGGGGGGGGGGGGGTATGCAAAAATACAGCAAATTGTGAAGCCCTGTGCAATATAATAAATAACTTACTGTATTTTTCGGACGCACTCCCCCCCCCCCCCTCGTATTTGCCCAGAGTGGTGATTCTGACTGCAGGATGTGGATTGTAACCTCACATCTAACCATTGTTAATGTGATCCCATTGTGACATGTGACACAACAGTCACAAAAATCCAAATCTGCTGTACTTTGCAGATCACAGATCGAATGCAAATTTGCAGCATAAAGTTCAGTATAAGTCGTGTGCAGCTATGACTTGCATTCTTCATTGTTATACATCAATATAAACAATGAAGAGACTGTGGCCCCTTCTACCGGGGTGCCAAGAGTTGCACCCCACCAATCTAAGGCTCCATTTTGAGCAACTTTTGTTACATCCATTTAGCTGATCAATTTAATGGTTGCAATAAATGCAACAAACTAATGCAAATAGACAAAATAATGCAAATGGATACAGAGAGATCAATGTAAAAAAAAAGCTAAATATGTTTTGCTTTTTTTTCATTTTTTAAAATTAACCTCCCTGTTTTTTTGTGTCCGATAAACGGATCTTAATGGATGTAGAAACACATGAAGCCTGAATAAAGCCTAATATTGAAGGTCTATCCTACGACTGAGTCTGCATCCTAAGTGGAGATGTGGAATGCAAATCTAAGTGCATTCTGTTATGTCTTCATGTCTACGGGGCTTTAGATTCATTCGTTCCAATGACATGGATGATTATAAGGGTCCATTTACACGGAGGAAAATGATGAGGAATTTGGTGTGGAATTTTCCATGCTGAAAAAAAGCCTCCCATTGATTTCAATGGGTTCTGCTAGCTTTTTTTCCACTAGCGGTTACTGTACAGGTACCCTAACATGTCATGCCCCCATGGTATAATGTCCCTCTCCAGGTACCCCAAAGTTTAATGCCTCCACCAACTATCCCCAGAGTATAATGCCTTACTCCAGCTACCCCCACAGTTTAATATCCCCCTGAAGTTTTCCCCACAATATTCTGTCCCTCTTATGATACCAAACAAACATAAAAAAAACCTAATACCTCACCCTGTCCCCCTGGCTGCTGTCTCTGGTTCTGCTGGCTTCAGGCGGAGCATACTCTGAACGTTGTCTGAATCATGAAACAGGGAGAGAATGGCTCCCTGCTTTACCATTCTACTATTCTACCAATCTGTAGAAACTTGGACATACTTTTGCCAACCGGGACAGTGGGTCAGAACCCAGAATCCGGGTGTCTCCTGAATGTGGGATGGTTGGGAGGTATGCCAAATATACCCGATTGTCACTCTGAGTGCTGTGCTGTAAAGTCGGCCTCATATTGGACGCACACTCGGTCATGTGCATGGAATCTAAGGAAAGGCCCTGAACTTCAAAAGTTGGATGAGTATTTGGTGTTTTCCAGTTTTGTGCTACTAAACATTGTTTATTATTTGATAAAGTTATGCAGCATTTCTACTTTGTTTTGTAATTGCTATTTCTATACTTTAAAATAAAGAAACTGTAAACCCGTCCTGTCCATGTGACAAAGGTGCTTGGCTTGGTGTATTAGAAACCTCTTCTGTAATGATCCGTGAAGCTGTGGATATGTTGGATGTGGATGAGGCTTTGCAGTATGCAGAGGTATTGGCAGCTCTCCTCCTCTGGAATGCCACCCACTGAAAGCAGCCTGGGAAACAATTGCAGAGCCTGTATCTGTTATACTAACAAACTAGATGATTCTTGAGTGAGGACAATTTCTCCTTTTCACTACACACTTCTCTTGTGTGTGGCCAGGACTCACACAAAGAACTGGAACTAAATGTAACATGACATGAGCTAGATTGCAGAGTAATAAGGACCCCTCTCTATGCCCACTAGAGGGTTCACCTCCCCTTTCCCACTGTAATGAATAAATGAGATAAGGTTTCTTGAACCTACATTTTGTTGCAACAAATTCTTATGGTCACTCAAATTGTTCATGAATCAAGTAATCGGTTAAAATTCTTTAGAAATTTCATTATTAAATACTTAGTTTTACCTACTGATTGGACTAATGAAATAGATTAGATTAATACATATTAACAAAATAATATAAAGTAATTAACCTGCAAAATTACACAATGGTGAGCTTAATGATTCTATTAAATAAGAACTTCTCTTGCTCAGCAGCTACATTAAGTGTGGTTAGGTCACAGCTGTTAGAGCTGCCAAAGGCAACCAAATACTATAAGTTGTTTATTCAGTTATCTATTACAATAATAATTCTCATTTTTTATGTCTTTTACTGTACTAGAGCAAAGTTATCAAGTATGATACAATAAAATGCATGAGGCATGCTTGAATCATTTATTGTCATTCAATTTATTACTATGACTGAAAGTTCTATTTATCAATAGCGATAGGGGAGATTGTAAACTGGCATATTGTTATCAGACCTGCTGGGCAATTTGGGCTACGGGTCATATTGCTTGGCCCAAGATCAGTAGGTGGCATTAGAAACATGGTCCTTTGCCCATGAATACCCTATACTTACCTTTGAGTGGTCATATGATGAATGGAAATGTTTGGCCATATGAAATAGTTCTGTCAACACAATTAGTCTCTACTTTATTGCAATCAATAAAACATAACCTTTAATTATATTCATTAAAATATCCCTGTCAAATCCCCACCATATAGTAATTTTTTTTTTTACCCTATTTTGGTTTAAAAAGGAGTACGCCTAAATAGTGTGGTTGAGTTAGGGGTTGTGGGGCTTCTTGTAATTGATCTCCACCCAACTCCACCCTATTCAATCTCTGCTTTCACCAACACTATTAACGATACACATTATCAGTTTGCTGCTGTTCAGTAACTACAGTAGACATATTGCGGGACAGCCACAGCGATAACCCGGTCAGATTCATGTGTCAGCGTTATTCGGACAGTCCAATTAGCTGACCTAACAAGCTGGCCTAATCACGGAGTAACCCTCTTTTATCCGCCATGTTCAAACTGTAGAATTTCATACCTTATGTTCCCCTACGCGTTTCCCTACTGTCGTAGTTCATCAGGGGGTCTATCTAGCAATTGATGCCCTGCAAACGATGTGCGGTAATAACCACAGTTCGCAGGACCATAGTGGTTGGCCCCGCTACTTGAGGACTGTACTATGGAGTACAGGATCTGGTGAGTGGATGATGGGATTTGACTACTTGCAGCATCCCTAATAGCCTTGCCTTCAGAAGAGGGAGAGTCCTGTTCCTGATGACCACTAGTGGGCAGTAGTTGCTTCATCAGTTTTGCAGTTCTACTGACCATTTAAAGTCAGGCTTCCTTTTCCAAGTTTTAATAAAGAACCCTTTGAACCCTATTTAGTTGTTGATAATGTGTCTATCACCTGTTTGTTACTGGCTCATAAATAACCTTTGACCTCTTCTATCATATTGTGCAAAATAGCAAATAAAACTGTGCCACCTATGCATAGGAAAAAGCCGTATATACATAAAACTGGATCTTGCTTGATTCACTGTTGTGTACTTGTTACATTACACATGCTGTGTTACTGTTTTGTATGAAACCCATGTGAGTAATAGACACTGTTCTTTCCACCAAGCACTATAGAATGGATGAGTGACACTTCCTATCTATTCTGTCCTCATAATAAATCTGCAGCGTACCGTATAATAGACTTTCAAACATTGTGATCAATAGCTTATTATTTGGGTTATATATTTTTTTTATTTACAGATTTTGTCCAAATTATTCTTTATTCTCTGCTTCATATTTATGAATGTAATAAGAGTACAAGGCTGACATCTAGTGGCCTTGCAGAATAATGCATATTCATTTTATTTCAGAAACCTTTGGCTCCTGACTATTCAACATTTACTTCATCTGGCAAACGCTTATCCTCTGTTGCTGAATAATGGAAAATTGCTGGCCTATTGGATAGCAATAAATTACTGAAATGACTCCTGTGTAGTGCCAGGCTATCAACAATTTTAGGTTAAGTTATATCATGAACTTTACACTCAATTTTCTTAGTGTTTAAGTGCAAATCAAACAATCCATGTTTTCTTGACAAACATTTATGGTGGATGGATGTTTTCCACAGCATAATACTCCATATTTACTATTGTACTGGCATAAACGTGATGCATCTTTGGTATATTGTGGTGTATCTTTGTCACGGTGTGTTGAATCTGGTTTGGGCTAATTTTTTTTTGACATGCTAGACATGTGGGTGTGGATTCTCATAAAGAGGATTTGTGTGCCAAAAAAGTGTCAAAAAATTCTAACTCAAAGTGAGCAAACTAAAACATGGTATAAATTCTAATAAATCTGCCAGATGTATTACTCAGCATTAGTCACTGTGATAAATCTGACATATTGTTAGACTGCCTGTATAAGTTTGCACTGACTATTAGTAAATCGGGGCCATAGAACTTCTCTTGTTAATTTTACTCCACACTAAATATTCTGGAAAATGGGAATATGCATTTCATCTGTTGATAATTTAGTATTAAAGCTGGGATTGTAGGTGCTGCAGCCTTATATAAAGCAGGATATTCTGCATATGAATATATAAGCATAGCCTTTTATGTGTAGTGAGGAAGGGAGTAATGTCCGATTAGGAATCTGGACATATTCCCTCTAAGATCAGCAATACCGCAGTGGCTCCCAAACTTTCTGAAGACAGGATGAGAACTTTCCAGGGGACCTTCCTCTACTGTACTTAGTCAAGTTTGAAAAATAAATGTCCCTACTAGAGATGAGCGAGTATTCGATGTGCTTAACCCCTTGGTGTTCGGCCGCTTACACGAATACCTATGGCGAGGAGGTATTCGATCGAATACTACTCGCTCATCTTTAGCCCCTACCTGTATTCTGTCTATTTTGTATTATTCCACAGTAATCTTCCTCTTATTCTGCCTGTTGTCATTGTGCTCTGCCTTTTATTCTACTCTGCCAGAGCCCCTTACCAGCAGTTTTGGGTCCCCATACCAGCAAGATATGTGCCCACCCCTTCTTGATGTATCTGACAGTTTCCTGTCCTGTGGCCCCCACACAATATATATAATGTTCAACAGTGCTCCCCACACCATACAGTGTTGGCCAAAAGTATTGGCACCCCTGCAATTCTGTCAGATAATACTCAGTTTCTTCCAGAAAATGATTACAAGCACAAATTCTTTGGTATAAATATCTTCATTTATTTTGCTTGCAATGGAAAAACACAAAAGAGAATGAAAACAAAGTCAAGTCATTGATCATTTTACACAAAACTCCAAAAATGGGCCGGACAAAAGTATTGGCCCCCTCAGCCTAATGCTTGGTAGCACAACCTTTAGACAAAATAACTGAACAACCACTTCCGGTAACCATCAATGAGTTTCTTACAATGCTCTGCTGGAATTTTAGACCATTCTTCTTTGGCAAACTGCTCCAGGTCCCTGAGATTTGAAGGGTGCCTTCTCCAAACTGCCATTTTGAGATTTCTCCACAGGTGTTCTATGGGATTCAGGTCTGGACTCATTGCTGG
Source organism: Leptodactylus fuscus (assembly GCF_031893055.1). Lineage (NCBI taxonomy): Eukaryota > Metazoa > Chordata > Amphibia > Anura > Leptodactylidae > Leptodactylus > Leptodactylus fuscus. Next base: position 168,471,902 of record NC_134268.1, on the reverse strand, counting down.
CCACTTTAGAAGTCTCCAGTGCTTTCTCTCACCACCATTTTCTAGTGCTTTTTGAAGTGTGTTTTGAGTCATTGTCCTGCTGGAAGACCCATGACCTCTGAGGGAGACCCAGCTTTCTCACACTGGGCCCTACATTATGCTGCAAAATTTGTTGGTAGTGTTCAGACTTCATAATGCCATGCACACGGTCAAGCAGTCCAGTGCCAGAGGCAGCAAAGCAACCCCAAAACATCAGGGAACCTCCGCCATGCTTGACTGTATGGACCGTGTTCTTTTCTTTGAAGGCCTCTTTTTTTTTTTTCCTGTAAACTCTGTGTTGATGCCTTTTCCCAAAAAGCTCTACTTTTGTCTCATCTGACCAGAGAACATTCTTCCAAAACGTTTTTGGCCTTCACAGGTAAGTTTTGGCAAACTCCAGCCTGGCTTTTTTATGTCTCTGGGTAAGAGGTGGGGTCTTCCTGGGTATCTTACCATACAGTCCCTTTTCATTCAGACACTGACGGATAGTATGGGTTGACACTGTTCTATCCTCGGACTGCAAGGCAGCTTGAACTTGTTTGGATGTTAGTCGAGGTTCTTTATCCACCATCTGCACAATCTTGCGTTGAAATCTCTCGTCAATTTTTCTTTTGCGTCCACATCTAGGGAGGTTAGTCACAGTGCCATGGGCTTTAAACTTCTTGATGGCACTGCGCACGGTAGACACAGGAACATTCAGGTCTTTGGAGATGGACTTGTAGTCTTGAAATTGCTCATGCTTCCTCACAATTTTGCTTCTCAAGTCTTCAAGACAGTTCTTAAGATAAGATAATCCTTTAATAGTCCCACATTGGGGAAATTTCAGCATGTTACAGCAGCATAGTAATACAGATACAGGATAATACACAGTAATATATTACAGACGTAGACACACATAAGCTGAGAAGAGAAGATATACTAGGAGTCCATAGCAGCTAAGGAAAAAACGGAAGAGAAAGAAGGAAGACCTCATGGTCATCGTCATAATCATTAGTTCTCTGTGCGGAGTGATCTTCGTTTGGTCTGATGTAGATTATACAGCCTGGTCGCGGTTGGAAGGAAGGACCTGCGATAGCGCTCCTTCTCACACTTGGGGTGAAGCAGACGGTCACTTACAGTGCTGCCAAGTCCCTTCAGGGTCCCATACATGGGGTGGGATTTGTTCTCCCGCATGGAGGTCACCACAGACAGTATCCTGTCACCCACCACCTGTACTGGGTCCAAGGGGCTCCCCAGGACAGAGCTGGCCCTCTGATCAGCCTGTCAAGTCTATTTCTGTCCCTAGTTGATATACTGCTCCCCCAGCAGGCCACACCGAAAAAGATGGCTGAGGCAACCACAGAGTTGAAGAAGGTCCTAAGAAGTGTCCCCTGGACTCCGAAGGCCCTCAGCCTCCTGAGCAGGTAGAGTCTGCTGTGGCCCTTTCTGTGCAGCGCCTCCAGGTGATCAGCCCAGTCTAGTTTATTGTTGAGGATCACGCCCAGATACTTATAGGTCCTGACTATCTCAATACATGTTCCTTGGATCTCCACTGGGGTCGGAGCACCTCTCCGTTTACTAAAGTCCACCACCATCTCCTTGGTCTTCCCAGCATTAATCCTGAGCTGGTTCCGTTGGCACCATTCAACAAAATTCCGGTTTAAGTCTCTGTATTCCCTATCGTCGCCATCAGTGATAAGGCCTACTATAGCAGAGTCATCGGAGTACTTCTGTAAGTAACAGCTAGATGGGTTGTGCCTAAAGTCAGCAGTGTACAGTGTGAAGAGAAATGGGGCAAGAACTGTACCTTGTGGTGCCCCCGTACTACAGATCACAGTGTCAGACACACCGTCTTGGGCTCTCACATACTGAGGGCGGTTTGTCAGGTAGTCTAGTATCCAGTTGGACAGGTGATGGTCCACTCCACCAAGGTTCAGCTTCTCCCTCAGTAGCTCTGGCTGAATGATGTTGAACGCACTGGAGAAATCAAAGAACATTATTCTCACAGTGTTCCCGGGTTTCTCTAGGTGAGAGAGAGCTCTATGAAGAAGGTGGATGATGGCGTCATCTACCCCAATGCCCGGCCGGTAGGCAAACTGGAGGGGGTCCAGAGCGGAGCTCACTAGGGGGCGTAGGTGTGTCAGGACCAGTCTCTCTAGGACCTTCATCAGGTGGGATGTCAGTGCTACAGGTCGGTTGGTCTTCTTTCTTTTCTCCATGCTCAATGTGGTACACACAAGGACACAGGACAGAGGTTGAGTCAACTTTAATTCATTTCAACTGGCTGCAAGTGTGATTTAGTTATTGCCACCACCTGTTAGGTGCCTCAGATAAATAAATGCTGTTAATTACACAAATTAGAAAAGCATCACATGATTTTTCAAACAGTGCCAATACTTTTGTCCACCCCCTTTTTTATGTTTGGTGAGGAATTATATCCAATTTGGCTTTTTGACAATTCTTTTTGTGGTTTTCCATTGAAGACAAATTAAATGAAGATATTAATACCAAAGAATTTGTGATTACAATCATTTTCTGGAAGAAAATGAGTATTATCTGATAGAATTGCAAGGGTGCCAATACTTTTGGCCAACACTGTACAAACTCCCCAAGTTCCACAGTAAACACTGTACTGCCAAAAAATAATGGGAAACACACTATGCTACTTAATATAATACTTTTGCACACTGAACCCAGTGAATATTAATAATGCCTTTCCGTGCTGAGTATATGAGATGGATCTCAGGCAGCTTGCAGAAGGCAGGCATTGCATCGCAGGCATTGCATTCCCCATGCTAGCAAAGGGGTGGAACCTGTCACCGGGAGCCAGGGAACTACCTTTCACTATGGCCATCAAGTTCTGCTGTTCGCTGTTTAGCTTCTGTACTGTCTTGTCTGCTGTCGTGTGATTGGTGATCATCTACCCAGTTAATTCACCTGTATCAAAGTCAGTGTCTGCCTGCAAAGAACTCCAGAGGCATAGATAGTGGAGGGGCAGAGGGGGCTGCTGCCCTGGGCCTACTGTTTGGGGCCCACCCCAGGGTCTGCCATTAATGCATGTTATACTTTTAACTAGATCAATGGCTGCAGACACCAATCTAGTTAAAACCCATCCTGCATCTAACTGTTTTGTAAACCAGAAGCCACTTCAGTCCTGTGGGTTGCAAGACACTTGGCACAGGCGGCGCAATGACGTCATAGCATCGTGCCGCAAATATCCTATGAGTGAACCCTCCGCAGAGAGCGTAGGGTCAAGAAGATGAGGTGGGGGTGGCTCCATTCACCAAAGGATCGCAGGTAGGTGAGTATAACTTTTTTTTTTTTTTTTTAGTGCGGTTGTGGGTGTTTTAATAGTATAGGAGGGGAATTAGGAGGGAGAATTATAAGGGAGGATTTATCAGGGGGCATTTGGATGATGGAGGGTCATCTATATATGGGGGCATTGTGAATGTAAGGGGGATCATTTATATAAGGCTATTGCGGGCATTATGAATAACAAGGGGGAGGTTATTTATATAAGAGGTCATTAGGGACGCAGTATTTATGTCAGGGGGAATCAGGGGCTTGATAAGCATTTCCATAGTTATAATTGACATGCTGCGATTTCTAAAACCACAACACTTCGCTAGAATCCCATCCACTTTGCAGGAACTGTAAAATGCTTCATTTTTGTCTGTGGCATTTACACCATGGCCATACCACGGCATTTATGCTACATGCGGCACCAGCCTTATGGAGTTTTCCACTTCATTTTTATCGATGTGCTATCCTCAGAATAGTTCATCAATAAGAGATCAGTGCCCCCCTCTGATCAGCTGTATGAAGGAGCCATGGGACCTGTTTATATCACATATTTTCTGTTTATAGTGACGGTGTGATGTAATTCCAGCCTTGTAACATAGATGTGTATAAGACCAGGCTCTAGTTACATTACATGGCTGCTATGAAATGAATGACGCTGTATAAACAGAGAAGGGATCACAGCACTTACCACGGTCCATTCAAACAGCTGATCCTAGGGGTCCCATGTATTGGAACCCCACTATTTTTTTTTTTTTACATTTTAATTAGGAAACACTTGGGGTATGAATAATAAGAGGCACTACTTAAAGGGGGTACACAGGGAAGTTAATTTAAAGATGCACGTGATGGTATTATTCATTATGGGGGAGTTATATTATATATTTTATAATTGGGGGTAGATGCAGGATAAGGGTGCAGGTGAGGTCAATGTGGGTTAGGTGCCTGGAAAAGTGAGGAGCCAAAGATGTCTGTGCTGATAACTTTACAGAGACTGGAAGAAGTCGTTATGGTGGTCCAGATGGAAGAAAAATGGAATGGAAATGTGACAGAGTCATTTAGTCAGAGCATCACTGGTAAGTCATTAAATGTTCCTGCTCTGTACTCACCCTGTGTACAGCCAATATCTACCATATAGTGATAATATCGGTATACCTAAGTTGGGGGCCCACTTGAACATGTTCACTTCCCCCATGTGCTCAACCCCTAGCTACACCTCTGGTTGACCCGCAAGAGAGGTGGTGTAATTGGCTGTATGCTCTGTGAGCAGGGTCGGACTGGGGTGCCTAGGGCCCACCAGTGGGATTATTTCCAGGGGCCCACCCTACTGCCATATGTAATATCGCCCGTCCAGTTTTTGCCATTATACACGTTTAAAGTGCATTTTCACGCACAATACAGTGTGCAAAACAGCTATGGCTACACTACTACTTCCTTCATGCAACCAAAGATCGCAGTGTCCCTTTGGGACTCTTTCACATTAGTGAATGGAGTCGCATTGGGTCCCTCAGGTTGCAATGTGACTCCATTCACTAACATGAGTGAAAGAATCACAGGGCGACATCTTTGGTTGTACGACAAAAGTTATAGTGTAGCAACAGCGGCAAGCTCTCCGTCATACAGGTCCACAATGGGACCAGAATGACGGAGAGGTGGACTATTAAAATGGCGGTTACACACAGACAGTGGCAGACCTCATTAACATAATGAGGTCCGCCAGGTGTCAGCCATTTTCAGGCAGATAAGGGTATGTTCACACATCAGTATGCCATCCGTCCGTTTGAATTCAGTTTGACACTTCAAAACGGACTGAGGCACATACTGATTGTATACTGACACCTTTTTATGCTGATGGCAAACGCTCTCCGTCCCCTAGAGGACAGATAAGGGGGATTAAAAGTAGCAATTGTAACCAGAGTAGAGATCAGTATGTGTATCAGTCCGTTTTGAAGTGTCAAACTGAATTCAAACGGACGGATGGCATACTGATGTGTGAACATACCCTAAGTCCTCAGCGTTTCTGAAACTTGGATATTGTTATGCTGGAGCTCTAGAAAAGGGCACCAGCATAACAATAGAGTGGGACATTATCTATGGGGTGGGTGGACTACAACTCTCAACAGTTCCAGGGCATCTGGAGCTGCTGGGAGTTGTAGTAATTGAAAGATTTGGGGGCATCTTTCGATTGTCCACCTCAGACAGCGGGGGGATTGGGGTGCTAGCAGTACCATTACAATAAATTACAACATTACAATAAATACAATGCAGTAATATTTTGTGCAGTAATACTCACAGGAGACGTCTTCCCACATTTCCCGTCTCTTCCCTTTGGACCGCCATGACCACTTCTTCCAGCTGTGACTTGACTCTGTAAAGTTTGAAACACAGACATCTTTGACTCCTCACTTCTCCACACATCCACACCATATATATATATATATATATATATATATATATATATACAGTAATATATATATATATATATATATATATATATATATATATATACACAGTAATATATATATATATATGTTGCACACCTAATGAACTAACACTGGTGTGGTTGGGGGGGTTTATATTCTTTATTCACTTTATCTGTAATCATAAGGGACATGCATCAATATGGAGAGTAGGACCTCCCTTCTTCTTGCTATCTGAGGTGCACTACAATAAATGTCCCACCAGAAACACACCTCTGAAATACATGGTCCCACTCTAGTGTCAGATTACAGGACCTGTAAACTGCTAGTCTGACACTAGGAAGTATCCAAATTTTTGTGTGGTGGATCTTTCTCTATATATATCTCACATTCTTCCCCACTAAATTAATGTCGTCCTCGACATTCCGCATTTCCACAATTATGTGGATTGTCTTAAGGTACTTTAGTAATTGAGAACATTCAATTGGTGGTGATATCTCCAATAGAGGTCAATGCCTCATTGTGACATATGTTCCTATAAAATGTCACAAGTGACTTCTAGGTCCGTTGCTAGCTAAGAGACCTAGAAGAGCCAATGTTAGCACTGGTTCTAAGTAGTATTGGACCACCATGCATAACAATGCTACTACAATATCTGAACCTCATTTTATGAGGTGGAGATTGGTCAGGTCTAATTTTTGCATTAAATATGACCACATGACCATGTAACCTCACAGTTTCTATCGCTAAACAACTAGAAACATTGCCAAATAAACAAACTAATTGTAAACGTAACAGTGCAATTGCTTTGAAAGTAAATAGTCTTTATATCCGCTCACAGTTCTCCAGAAAATATGCTGGTGGTAGGTACCATTCAGGTTGTTTCTCTTGGCCAATGGTTTTCACTACCTGTTTAGCATGAAAACTTCTTGGTACCCTACTTGGTTCTCCCATGGTATCATAAGTAAGTGTAACCGGCCTTCGCCTTTCTCTCACAACAGAAGATCTTTTCAAAGTCTGTTGTCCTGAAGTTTCTGTTTCTTCATCTGTTTCTGGGTCTGTTGATTCAGATTTCTCCATCCATACTTCTTCCTCTGGAGTTGTTGCAGATTCCTTTGATGACTTTTCTGACTCTGACAGTAGACCTTCAGGTGATGCCAAGATCTCTGATGAATTTTGTGGTTCAAATTCTGCTGCGTCAGGATTAAGTTTACTGCCTTGTGCTGTATAGTTATCTGTTGTAGGTGAACTTAATGAACACATTTCATCTTCTTCATCAACACTATCAGTTTCATATCCTACATGCGATGTTGGTTTTGGTCGCTTTGCTTTGGAGGATCTCTCTTGGCCTAACAATTCAGCAGTCTGCTGTACATCTGGAAGATAGTCACAAGATAATAACAGATTACAGTGCAAAATCCTTGATCTGTTGCCACCTGACTCTGGTTTTACCTCATACACTGGACTGTTTTCGTGTTTTCTTCTCATGACAACATAAATCTTATCTTCCCAATAGGAGCGAAGTTTTCCTGGTCCTCCTTTTCATGTAAGTTCTTCACTAGAACTCGACTTCCTGGAGTAAGTTCAGCACCATGACTTTTTTGATCATAGTATTCCTTGCTTTTACATGCTGACTTCTTTGCTGTTTCTGAAGCTATTTTATAAGCTTCTGCCATTCTCTTTTTCCAGACTGTAACATAATCTGCGTAAGTTTTGTATTTCTCTGATACTGGAGTGTCAAACATTATGTCAATTGGAAGTCTTGGTGAACGACCATACAATAGGAAGAAAGGTGAATACCCTGTTGCTTCACTTTTAGTACAATTGTAAGCGTGGACAGCTTTTGACAAAGAATTCTTCCAGTCTTGCTTTTCTTCCTCTGTAAGAGTTCTCAACATTGACAACAATGTACGATTAAAACGTTCAACCTGTCCATTACCCTCTGGGTGATATGGAGTTGTATGAGAATTCTGAATTCTGCAGTATTTCCCAAGTCTTGCAAATAACTGATTTTCAAATTCTCTTCCCAGATTATGGTGTAATTTTGTTGGAAAGCCAAACTTTAGAGCAAAATCATTAAATATCTTGTCTGCTGCAGTCTTACCAGACTTGTTTGTGGTAGCATATGCCTGTGCAAACCTTGTAAAATGATCCATTACAACAAGGATGTACTCATATCCTCCTTTGCATTTTTCCAGATGCAGAAAATCAATCGATACCATTTCAAAAGGATAGGTGGAGACAATGTTGTTCAATGGTGCTCTGGTTGGTTTATTGGGACGTTTGTCTTTTAGACACTTGCATTCTCTGGTGACATAATGCTCAATATCCTTCTGCATGTATGGCCAGAAAAAGCGTTCTCTAACAAGATTGACAGTTCTTTCTACTCCTAAGTGTCCCATTTGCTCATGGAGTTCTTTGAATACTGTCCTATGGTAGACTTTTGGCAGGACTAATTGTAAGTTATGGCTAGTCTTCCTATAAAGAATACCATCTGAATTGAGGTATAACTTAGACCATTCTCTGAATAAGGCAGTTACAGCTGGTGGTTCTGTTTGTCTCTCCTTCTTAGCTGGAAATCTATTTTGATGTTTGTGGTGTAGCAGTCTCCCAATGATCTTGTCTTCTTGTGCTTTTCTGATAGTTTCTTTTGGGAGCTGGTTAACGCTTGCTCTGAGGCTTTGTTCAGCTTCTCCAGCTGTACTTTCTACAGTTACAGGGCACCACCATGGCATATGTTCCTCCTCTTGTATCTGAACTGCTTGGACAGTGCTACCAATAGCTTCCATGCTGATTTCTTGGGAACATTCCTTCATATACTGGTCAGGATCTAGTGGCATTCTTGACAATCCATCAGTGTCTGCATTTGCTTTCCCTGGGCGGTATTTAATGCTAAAATTGAAGTCTGCAAGTTCTGACACCCATCTATGGCCAGTCGCATTTAATTTCGCTGTAGTGAGAACATAGGTAAGTGGATTGTTGTCTGTATATACAACAAATGATGGACTATAGTACAAGTAGTCTCTAAAACGGTCACATATTGCCCATTTCATTGCCAAAAACTCAAGTTTCCCCGAGTGCAAATGGTAGTTTTTCTCTGCTGCAGTAAGAGTTCTTGAGCCATAACCAATAACTCTCAACTTTCCATTTTGCCTTTGATATAGGACAGCACCAAGTCCTTCCTGAGACGCATCACAGTGCAGTATGAATGGGATGTTGAAGTCTGGATATCCCATCACTGGTGGCTTAACTAACAAATCAATCAGTCTCTCCAGGATTTCTTGATGATGGGCAGTCCAATTGATGGGCTGATGTGCAGGAAGTTGACTTTTTCCCTTCTGTTTGGACCTATCTCTCTTTGCTTTCTTTTGTGTGGGTGATGGTGAACATGGCCCTGCCGACAGTAGATCATACAGTGGAGCGGCAATCCGGGAGAAATTTTGAATATATGTCCGGTAGTAGGACAGAAAACCTAGTATTTTTCTAAGCTCTCCCACTGTAGATGGAGGTTTGTTTTTCAAAGCCATTACTGGAGCAATTTCTGCTGGATCCATAGTATAGCCATCACCAGAGACAATCTTACCTAGGAACCGGACTTGTCTTTTGAACAGCTCACATTTCTTTGGTGTTAGCTTGATTCCATGCTGTTGGTAGTGCTGAAGTACAGTCCGTACATGTTCCACATGTTCAGTGAAAGACTTACTGTGAACCAGGTTGTCATCAAGATATGGTTGACAGATACTGTCTCTCAGTCCTTCCAAGCATTCTTCCATGCTTCTCTGAAATTCCGCTGGAGCTGAGCTGAGCCCAAAAGGAATACGGATCCATTCATATAATCCCCAAGGTGTTATAAAGGCTGTCAAAGGCCTACTGGATTCTTCCATAAATCCTTGGTGATAGGCTTTCCCTTGATCAAGCACAGAAAACCATGAACTTCCTGACAAACTATTCAGCATATCTTGGATTCTCGGTATAGGATGACGGTCAGGAACTGACTTCTGGTTTAGTTCTCTATAATCACAGCAGAGTCTCAAGCTACCATCTCGTTTTCTTACACATACTATAGGAGAAGAGTAGGATGATTTTGACTTTCTAATCCATCCTCTATTTATCAGGTCCTGTAGGTACTCCTTCACTTCGTTATGAAGCGGTTTCGGCACGGAAGTATATGTCTTTTTAACGGGGGTGGTATCTTTTAGATTAATCTTTAATTGGAGTGATGGAATACATCCAACATCAAACTCATCTCTGGAGAAGGCATGACATTCTTCTCTTAACATCTGCCTCACTATGCACTGTTCGTCTGCATCAAGATGATCCGTAGGAACCGGAGGATCCCATTCCTCTTTAACTGAAGACACTTCACCCTCTGCTTTGTCAACATTTTCCACTGTTTGTATGTTTGCAGTCAGAGAAGAAACTTGAACAGGTTTTATGCAAGCTGGGTATACCGCTTTGACTGTTTCCAAGTGACCCAACACGGTTTTTGGATCCAGTACAATATCATGTTTAGTGGGGTTCATTACTGGAATGGTTACCCGAGCATAGTTGTCATAAGGTACAATCACAACTGTCTCATCTGTATATATTCCCTCTGGTAACTGTGCAGTGTTACTTGGCACAAAGAGCTTTTCCTGGTTCTTCTTATGAGGTCCCACATGGACACCACACTTGACACCCATTATAGTACCTGCAGGAATAATGGTATGACTTACTCCAGTTCTTACCTCCTTCACAAATGTTTCTGCTTGGCTCATCTCTGCTCTTCTTGTCGGCAGTGAAAATGATGCAGCCAGTGTACTCACCAAAGATGATGAAGGGATTTTTCTCAGGATGACTTCCTCAATCACATTATATCCAATGATTGGCTCTTCAGCTACATTATTGTCACTGGATACTAGAAAAGGCACCAGAAGTTCTATGTTGTCATTACCAGGGGACAGCTGAAAGGTTACTTCTATCCAACCAATGAAAGGAATTTCGGTCTTGTTTACCGCTCTCCCGCATAATGGTTCAGAGCCTAGTAATTCTTCCACTGCCCTTACTTCTGTTTGAGGAAGGTACTGCTGCCGCCAACTTTCATTGATGATACTTGCTTGAGCTCCAGTGTCCCATAATGCCTGAAGAGGAACCCCATTTAGTTTACATAGGACCATACACCTTTTTCCTATTAAATTGATGAGTTTTCTTTGGCCTCTCGACACACTTTCACTCATCTGTAAGTTAGTTGTCGTGCACTTCCTAGAAGTGACTTGCTGTATATTGTTCTGTTGAAGCTCCAGTTGTTGGATACGATCACATACATTTTGGAAATAAGTATGTAGCAGATTTTCTTTGGCTTCCATACCTGAAGATGGTACTTTCTTTGGTTGGGACTGGTGCTTGGCACAGGTTACTGATTGTCCCTCATCAGCAACCTCCTGTCTTTTAACTGTGCAGATCTGGATGCACAACATCCCCTAGCATAGTGTCCTTCTTTGCCACATTTATAGCAGTGGCGACATGTATAACCTTGATTTGATGTCTTGCAGGCCTCACAAACTGGATTCTGCTTATTTCTGGAAGTTACTTGGGATGAAACCAATCTTGGTTCTTGAGAAGTCTTAAGTAACTTTTTCAATTCTGACATCTCATTCCTCAGTTCTTTCACAGCCTCCTCCCAGTTTGTCACTTCTGTATCTCCTGAAGGTGGAACTTTCTTTGATTTTAGCGTAGGTGGGGCGGTTTGAGTTGTAGATGACTCTACTTTTGTAAGTAATCCTTGTTGTGTGGTACCAGCCTGCATTTCGCCAAGTTTGCTGATTTTGCTGGAAGAGTACTTCTTTAATTTCTGTTCCCTCTCTTGTTCCCAACTGGCAGCTTCATTCATTTTCTTTATTAATACGTCATCAGTGACAGTGGGATCATCCAAATAAGGTTTCAATTGGAATTTAATGTGTTCACTGAGCAGTCCTGTTCCTACTGATCTCAGGAATTTCCTTTGAATCAAATCCGTTTCAAATTTTTCCTCTGCTCCCACTTCTCTAGAGGCAAAGAGAAGTCTGTCCTTTAGTTCTATAGCTCTGAAGAGGAAATTTTGAGGAGATTCTTTGCTGTCTTGCGAGATATTTACCAACCGGTGGTATAAGTCCGAGTTGCTCTCCTCCTTGTAGTGTCCTTTTAGGATAGTCTTCAGCTGTGGCAGTGTTAGATCACTTTTCATCTCTAACATATTTCTTATACTCATGCCAGGGCTTATTGCTTTAACTACTGCCTCAATCACTTCTAATTCACTGTAGCCCTTTTGCAGTCCCATGTCTATCTGGTGCATGAGATTTGTGTAAGACAGTTTGTCTTTTTGACCTCTTTCACCAATTTGACCACTAATTTTAAAGTCTTTCCGTATTGTCATTTCTGGCCACATGTTCTGTGGAGAAATCCTGCAGTAAGTCTCTCTCTCTGACACCTCTTGCTTTGCTTGACTTGATGTCTCAGAAACAAGGGCTTTTTCTAACAGTTCGCTAGATTCCTGGAATGCTTTCTGCAAAGCAAGGTACTGTGCCTTTAAATCTTCCAATTGAGTCTGGGTCTTAGTCTCTTTTGCCTGTGCCCCGACCTCTGCCTCTGAATGCAGATCTGTAATGAACTGTTTGCACTTTTGGAGGAACAGACAGGTAACATCTTCATCCTCTGTTTCTCCCACTTCATCAAGCAGTTTATTGATAGCATTCAGCAGGTGCCTGCGGGTTCTGGCTTTGGAGATTTGCTCCCCTGGCACTTTAAGATATTTGCTAACAGCACCCAGTTCATCAAATGTTAGATGCAGCAAGGACTCACTAATGTCATTAATACAGCTCTCCACATCTATTGTCAGTCTGCTGGGCAGGATCCCACTGAGGGGACACTCACAGGATATCACTGAGATGGCTGCACTTTACAATTGGTTCTTTTCTATCTCTTATTGAGTGAATTCTGCTCTGTATCTTCTATGAATTGTCACTCAATCCCATCCTCGTCGCCATTTTTGTTGAACACCTAATGAACTAACACTGGTGTGGTTGGGGGGGTTTATATTCTTTATTCACTTTATCTGTAATCATAAGGGACATGCATCAATATGGAGAGTAGGACCTCCCTTCTTCTTGCTATCTGAGGTGCACTACAATAAGTGTCCTTACATACTATCTAGTAGTTATACATTAGCATCAAGTTCTCAGTCATTCCTAACATCAGTGACTGTATCAACATATACTGAACAATACAATATGAGAATATAACAACAACATGGCTGCAGCAATTAATCACTGTACCTGTAATCATAAGGGACATGCATCAATATGGAGAGTAGGACCTCCCTTCTTCTTGCTATCTGAGGTGCACTACAATAAGTGTCCCACCAGAAACACACCTCTGAGATACATGGTCCCACTCTAGTGTCAGATTACAGGACCTGTAAACTGCTAGTCTGACACTAGGAAGTATCCAAATTTTTGTGTGGTGGAACTTTCTCTATATATATCTCACATATATATATATATATATATATACACACAGTAATATATATATATATATATATATATATATATATATATATATATACACAGTAATATATATATATATATATATATATATATATATATATATATAACAGCAGCCCCTGCAGCCTATATTATGCCCCACGGTGGCACAATAGACTGTGGGGCATAATAGAGGTTGCAGGGGGGCCACTGTAGGGCATAATAGAGGTTACAGGGGCCACAGTGGACCTTTCAAGTTCTATTATGCCCCACAGTTGCACACCCATGAACTATTATTATACTCGGGGGTCTTTTCAGACCCTGAGTATAATAATCGGAGCCCCAGGAGAGGTGAGAGAACATAATAAACACTGTTACTCACCTCTCCGGGATCTGATGTTACTCCTAGCAGGCTTCGGGCCTATATGGTAATGTGTCAGACGTCACGTGGTCTGGGATATTACCATATAGGCCCAAAGCCTGAGCTAGCAGTAACATATAGGCCCAAAGCCTGTGGTAGCAGTAACAGCCTGTTACCATACAGGCCCAAAGCCTGTGCTCGCAGTAACAGGTTATTACTACTACCACAGGCTTCGGGCCTATATGTTACTGCTAGAACAGGCTTCGGGCCTATATGGTAATATTCCAGACCACGTGACGTCTGGGCATTAACATATAGGCCCGAAGCCTGCTAGGAGTAACATCAGATCCCGGAGAGGTGAGTAACACTGTTTATTATGTTCTCTCACCTCCCCTGGGGCCCCGATTATTATACTCGGGGGTCTGAAAAGACCCCTGAGTATAATATTAGCGGCAGTGGGATCGCGGCCTGGCCCGGGCCTATTCACTACCGCCCGCCGCGGCCCTAAAGCACAAGGGGAAGCGGGGGCGGCAGTGAGCAGGTCCGGGTTGGTAAATAGGCCGCTGCCTGCTGGTAGATACTCCAGCAGGCAGCGGCCTATTATAAAACAAACAAAAAAAGTTATTATACTTACCGTCCGACCGCGCGCTGCTGCTCCCGCTGCTGCCGCATCCTCTTCTGTCAGACGTCTGTGTATCAGCGTAGGCGGCGTGATGACGCCGCCTACGCTGATACGTAGATGGCTGAACAAGCGCAAGGAGATCAGTAGCTCTCCTTGCGCTGGTTTTTAGGATTAGGGGAGGCGCCCTAAGTGCCTCCCCTAATCCTCCTCTGACATGGGCAGGGGCCCGATTGAAATCATTTTAGCATAGGCAGGGGCCCGATCGGGCCACTGCCTATGCTAAAATGATTAGTAGTATAGTCCGGGCCCGGGGGCCCACCGGGGGATGCCCCGGTGCTCCGGCGGGCCAGTCCGACCCTGTCTGTGAGGGCCAACCAGACAAGCAGCACGTTGGCTGCTGAGGATTGTGGTAACAATTGTTTCTGGGTGTTACCAACTTTCATTTTCTGTCTAAAAGATTCCCACCGATCTCTGATGATAGATAAGCACTAACCAACTATCACTTATTAGCACTAAGCACTATGGATCAAATATGTCTCTGACGGTGAGAGAAGCATTAAAAGTTCCTGAGCAAGGTAGCTCTATTATTATGAAACCCTCTAATAAGGGGGGGGGGGGGGACCTTCTGATCATGGATTGGGCTAAATATATCAGCATGTGTAGAGCTATCCTTAGTAGAGATGAGCGAGTAGTATCCGATCAAATACCTCCCCTGCATAGTTATTTGTGTAAAAAAGCGCCAGGGAAGGTGGCAGGGGACTCAAATTTTTACTGCGTTTACTGCGTGGTATTCGACCGACTACACCAATAACTATGCAGGGGAGGTATTTGATCGAATATTACTCGCTCATCTCTAATCTTTAGTATAATAATAGCTTGTGAATGGAGAACCCCAAAAATTTCAGGTTCGGTTGAACCTGAATTTGATGAAAAATTAATTGGGGCCACCATAGGATACTATACTGTGTGGAGGGGGTAAAATGGGATGTTATACTATGTGAATGAACCACTATGGTACATTATACTGTGTGAAGGGGCCACTATAGGACATTATACTGTGAGGAGGTGCCACTATGGGACATTATACCGTGTGGAGAGGCCGCTATGGAACATTATACCATCTGGAGGCACTATTATAGGATGTCATACAGTGTGGAGGAGTCGCTATGGGACATTATTATGTGCGTAGGGGCCACTGTGGGATATTATACTATATGGAGGGGCCACTATGGGACATTATACCATGTGGAGGGGCCACTATAGGAAGCTACACTGTGTGGAGGGGCCGCTATGGTACATTATAAGATAAGATAAGATAATCCTTTAATAGTCCCACATTGGGGAAATTTCAGCGTGTTACAGCAGCGTAGTAATACAGATACAGGATAATACAGAGTAATATATTACAGACGTAGACACAGATAAGCTGAGAAGAGAAGATATACTAGGAGTCCATGGCAGCTAAGGAAAAAAAAAACAGAAGAGAAAGAGGAAGACCTCATGGTCATCGTCATAATCATTAGTTCTCTGTGCGGAGTGATCTTCGTTTGGTCTGATGTAGATTATACAGCCTGGTCGCGGTTGGAAGGAAGGACCTGCGATAGCGCTCCTTCTCACACTTGGGGTGAAGCAGACGGTCGCTTACAGTGCTGCCAAGTCCCATCAGGGTCCCATACATGGGGTGGGATTTGTTCTCCCGCATGGAGGTCACCACAGACAGTATCCTTCTGTCACCCACCACCTGTACTGGGTCCAAGGGGCTCCCCAGGACAGAGCTGGCCCTCCTGATCAGCCTGTCAAGTCTATTTCTGTCCCTGGTTGATATACTGCTTCCCCAGCAAGCCACACCGAAAAAGATGGCTGAGGCAACCACAGAGATGAAGAAGGCCCTAAGAAGTGTCCCCCGGACTCCGAAGGCCCTCAGCCTCCTGAGCAGGTAGAGCCTGCTGTGGCCCTTTCTGTGCAGCGCCTCCAGGTGATCAGCCCAGTCTAGTTTATTGTTGAGGAGCACGCCCAGGTACTTATAGGTCCTGACTATCTCAATACATGTTCCTTGGATCTCCACCAGGGTCGGAGCACCTCTCCATTTACTAAAGTCCACCACCATCTCCTTGGTCTTCCCAGCATTAATCCTGAGCTGGTTCTGCTGGCACCATTCAACAAAATCCCGGTTTAAGTCTCTGTATTCCCTATTGTCGCCATCAGTGATAAGGCCGACTATAGCAGAGTCATCGGAGTACTTCTGTAAGTAACAGCTGGATGAGTTGTGCCTGAAGTCAGCAGTGTACAGTGTGAAGAGGAATGGGGCAAGAACTGTACCTTGTGGTGCCCCCGTACTACAGATCACAGTGTTGGACACACAGTCCTGGGCTCTCACATACTGAGGGCGGTTTGTCAGGTAGTCTAGGATCCAGTTGGACAGGTGATGGTCCACACCACCAAGGTTCAGCTTCTCCCTCAGTAGCCCTGGCTGAATGGTGTTGAAAGCACTAGAGAAATCAAAGAACATTATTCTCACAGTGTTCCCGGGTTTCTCCAGGTGAGAGAGAGCTCTATGAAGAAGGTGGATGATGGCATCATCTACCCCAATGCCTGGCCGGTAGGCAAACTGGAGAGGGTCCAGAGCGGAGCTCACTAGGGGGCGTAGGTGTGTCAGGACCAGTCTCTCTAGGACCTTCATCAGGTGTGATGTCAGTGCTACTGGTCGGTAGTCATTGTAGCCCATCGGGTTGGGTTTCTTTGGGACTGGTACCATGCAAGATGTTTTCCACAGTTGAGGTACTACTCCCAGCTTCAGGCTCATATTGTACATGTAAAAAAAAAAATATTGTACATGTGCGTTATAATACCACACAGCTGGTCACTGCACATTTTAAGAACTCTTGCGCTTATACCATCAGGTCCCCCCGCTTTGTTTGCTCTAATATTCTTCATTTCCTTACACACCTGAGACTCCTGCAGGATCAGATAGTCAGATTGCAGTTGACCGCAGTTTGGTGGGGGTTGGGTCTTGGTGTGTGAGGAGAGTGGGGTTGGCTGACATGCTGGTGGAGGGAGCATTTGCTTGGAGTCGAATCTATTGAAGAATAGATTAAGCTCGTTAAGCCACTTCCTGTCCCCTACTGTTCGGTGCCCTGTCTTTTCCTTGTGTCCTGAAATTGCCTTAAGGCTGTCCCACACCTCAGAGATTCTACCCTCCCCCATCTGTAGCTCCATCTTCCGCCTGTAGTTGGCTTTCCCTTCTCTGATCAATTGTCTTAGCTGTTTCTGAACCGCCCCCAGGCCATTTTTTGTCCCCAGACCTAAAAATTCTCTTTTTTGCCTTGAGGAGAGTTTTAATCTCAGAGTTGATCCAAGGTTTGTTATTGGAGAAACACCTCACCTTTCTAGTTGGTACCGTGCTGTCCACGCAGAAATTAATGTAGTCCGTTATGCAGTGTGTGAGTCCCTCAATGTCCTCTGGAAATGAGTCTTGAAACACTTCCCATAAAGTTATATCAAAGCAGTCCCTCAGAGACTCGACACTTCCCTCTGACCAAATCTTCACAGTACGGGTAACCGCCGGTTCTCTGCGCACCAGTGGAGTGTATGTGGGTCGCAGATGTACCAGGTTGTGATCTGATCTGCCTAGGGGTGGTAGGGCAGATGAGTTATATGCATCCCTCACATTAGCAAAGAGCAAGTCCAGTGTTTTGTTGTCTCTTGTATGGCAGGTTACATACTGTGTGAAGCCTGGTAGAGTGGATGCTGAGACATGGTTGAAGTCTCCAGACACTAGGAGCAGGGCATGGGGGTGAGATGATTGCAGCTCACTCACAACAGCATGGAGGACTTCACAGGCAGCATCAGCTTTAGCAGAGGGGGGGACATATGCAGCTAGTACGATAACATGTGATAGTTCCCTTGGCAGGTAAAAAGGTTTCATGCTCACGGCTAGCAGTTCAATATCCTTTCCACACAATTGTTTCTTAACCACAATATGTCCTGGATTACACCATCTCTCATTGACAAATATTGCAATCCCTCCGCCTATTCGCTTACCGCTCTCCAGTGTTCTGTCCGCCCGAAGAAGTTTGAAGCCCTCCACGGAGTGTAGGGGTCACTAAGGGACAATATACCGTGTGGAAGGGCCACTATGGGACATACTACTGTATGGAGGGGCCACTTTGGGACACTATTTTGTAGACAGTTTTCTAATAAAAAAAGCATCCTTTTTTTTTGCAAAAATGCACCATGTGAACACAGCTTTACATTAAAGTGAAAGAACCATTGACCTAGAACAAGATTCGGTTATAGATGCATCCAGATACAGAGTCCTGGACACCTACATTAACCACTAATTGAAGGCTGTACATGTACTTTCATTGCTTCTAACTGGAGAGCAGCCGGGCGTCCCGGGAAATAGCAGTAAACGCGTGTCCTGAATCATCTGGTGGCAGCACCTGACTATATGGGGTTGTCAGCCGTACAGAGATTTATCAGAGATTCCCTGCCTATTACTTACACCTAACATCAAGAGACCCTCACATTCCACCAGCCAAGAGACCACCACCAGATTGTACTTTGGACAAACTACAAGCACCATCATTTACTGCAGTACTTTACTGTGCTGCCCTTGGTTAGACCATGGCCAGTGAAAGAGAAATTCAGTCGCCATCTTTGATCCTAACTCCCGCCATTTATCTGTGGCACTGCATTACAATGGTTGCTTCTGGTGATTGCCTAGACTGGATACAATTGTATTCACTTTACAAGGGCAGTAATCTCAGAAGGTTAGACACTGAAAATTCACAGGTGGTTAAGTCACAGAGCTCTACAGTCTTAGTATAGCGATGAGATTTATACATATACCATCCATATACTTTGACCAAAACCCACAGCGCAACGTGAACAGTACTGTGGGTTTGAAACTGGCAGGATGTCAACTATTGTGGGTTGGTTTTTAGCATGGCCGCTACCAGAATAACAGTCTGCAGAATTTCTCAGCTTTATTAGGTCTGTACAGCTTTTCAGCCTCTGGATGTTCTATAAATGAGAATGGGCAGGTTTATTTATTCTGTCTAAGGGTAAGTTCACACTACTGATACGCTGCCTGATTCTGAACGTTAAAACACGTTCAGAATCAGCGTGTATAAAGCACATACCATTCATTTCAATGGGAGCTGGCATACGAGCGCCCACCATTGAAATGAATGGGCTGCTTTTTTCACTACGAGCGCTCCCATTGAAGTGAATGGGAAGCGATCGCGTGTACGGCTCGGCATGAGCAGAGCGCCAGGCCCCTTCACACAGCGAGCCGTACACGCAAGCGCTTCCCATTCACTTCAATGGGAGTGCTCGTATTGAAAAAAGCAGCCCATCCATTTCTATGGGGAGCGCTCGTATGCTGGCTCCCATAGAAATGAATGGGAACTGCTTTATGCACGCTGATTCTGAACGTGTTTTACGGATTCCTCCCACGGACCTTGTGGGAGGAATCCGCGGCAAGATCGAGCAGGATGCTTCTTTTTGTTATGTTACTGGTATACGCGGCTAGAATCCGGTGGCCAGATGGAATAAGCCAGGAGAAGATAGGTATTTAGGAGTTAGTTGTCCGTGGTACAGCTTGAAGTGAAGATTGTAAGGGTAATACAGCAAGCTGAGAAAGACAGTTCTGAGGAGCAGGAGACTGGAACAAGTTACAATACTCAAACAAAGGCTGTACTTCTCATGGGTGTAATTAGGCCCAAATAGAAAACAACATGGCTTCACATTGGAACAGATCGGTCATTCATGTTAAAGGCAATTCCTAATAGTACTGTCCTTATATCATTTTTTTCCCCCGTCCAATGGAGGAGGTTGTTGGTTACTCTTCTCTCCCTCTATTGCGCCCCCCCCCCTTTTTATTTTCCCGTATGTGTTTTCCTGCCTGTATTTTCCCCTTGTCTGCTTGTTTGCCCCCTTTACTTATTAATGTTGTTTTTGTGGCCCTGTACTCGTGGGCCTTCTGTCCCCTGTTGTCAGCTTCCAGCTTATGCTGGTTTGAAAGTGTTATCCTGGTTTGATTATTGAGCACATTGTTTATGTTTCTAAGGCTTGCACGCCTCTATGTGCCTTGATTCATTGTTTTTCCTTCCTTGTTGTTATATATAAGAATTTCCAATAAAACCTGATTAAACATAAAGACTATTCCTAGAATGAACACAGCTGCCTCCAGTGGTGAGTAGTGGAAGTGCAACACAATAGTTCAGAGTTAGAAACAGCGGCCACTGGTGGTAGAATAGCAAACTACACCAAGATTCTGACTTTCTTCACACATCTGCAATTTACATAGGTATTCCATACGCATTTTTCATGGGTGGCATACGTATCTATTCATTTCAATGTATTTATTCAGATATCTTTTTTTTCATGTAACGGATTGGGAGCATGTTTGTGTTTTTTGACTGATGCACATGCAACACATCAACGCAAGTCTATTGGTCCGAGAAAGAAAAAAAACTAAACGGATGTCAACCATGAGTCTTTTTTCCACGGAACCAGAGACACTGAAATGTAAAGAGCAGCTTTTTTTACCACTGCTTTTCCACAGCAGTCATAAATGCTACGTTTTTGCAATGTGGGCCTAAGCCATACATAGGTGTTTGCCGCATGTTAAAGTACGATTGTGGCATAGGCACCTCATAGCTTTTTCATTGAATATTTGCTGTCTTTTTCCCACTGTGTTCCTGCACAAGCCTGTGTTCTTGTGTTCTGTATTGGGGGGCCTTAGCCTTAGGCCGGGGGCCCCCATGTGGTGTTTCACATCAGGAAGCGGGCACGACTCGATTTCCAAAACCATCACATTTTCTCTCAGTACTTTTTTGCTGCAACTCACTAGGTGGGGCCTATCCTTAGACAGGTTTCTGCAGCAAATTAAGCCACAATTGGGGCATATATTGCTTGATAATTCTCTCTGTAGAGTAAAACAAAGTGATAATGTCACTGTAAGCCAAGTTGTTTCACCTCCATTTTGCTGCTCAGAATTTGATAAAATGAGTCCACAATTCTGGCACATTTAGTTTCATAATAAGGGGTTGTCCTGTTATGGACACTTACCCCTATCCACAGGAAAATCCTCAACAATTTAACACGCAATATTCATATACAGTTACTGAATTTTCCATTATATGGTGATTAATCTTTGTGTAGACAAAACCAGGAAAGTTTTAGCGGACCAGAAGAATTTGCATTTTACTTTTTTTTTGCCTCTCCTGCATAATATAATTACATGGGTCATTGTTTTATATGTTTTATATGATTATAGCTATAGTATGCCATGATATTATGTTTATTCACTAAAATGTATTAGAGGATAAAATGTTTTGTGAAAACCAATGAAAGGTTTCTCAAAAATTAGTAACGTCCTACATAGTGAAGCACAACTAAAAACGCTGCAATTTTTTTCCGCAGTGTTTTTCATTGCGTTTTCGCACAGTTTTCCTCTGCAGACTTTCTGCCCTATTACACCTATACGGAAAACACCACCGTTTCCTGCGGTATAATTGACATGCTGAGATTTTCTGAAAATTTTACTTTTCTGCTGCAGATTTTTTCTGCAATGTGTGGATGGGATTAACCAAAATCCCATTCTCTTTGCTGGCACTGTAAAACGCAGCATTTTTTGCTGCTACGTTTTCGCAATGTGGGGCTTTGGAAACGCTGTGGCAAAAAAACGCTGCATACCTGCAAAGTGAATGGGATTCTAGCAAATATGTATACCGTATATACTCGAGTATAAGCCGAATTTTTCAGCCCAATTTTTGTGCTGAAAAAGCCCCCCTCGGCTTATACTCGAGTCAGCAAAAAAAAAAAAAATTTAAAAAAATAAAAGTTGTAAATCCCTCCTTTCCCTAGAATACATACAAAAGTATAAAATGACTGTGAAACACATACACATTATTTTTCCCTGTTTCTGAAAGTGCCCGGTCTACTGAATATAGGGTATCTGCAGTGCTCCTGTTCCGTCGGGAAGGGGTTAATAGGAGCACTGCAGATACCCTATATTCAGCCAGGCTGAATTCCAAGTGGGGGAAAAAAACCCAGTCCTCAAGCTCAGGGAAGGGGCAGACAGACAACCAAAACACCCCCTCCCCTTCCCCAGCAACTACTGCACCCAAAAACTCCGACCATTTTAATTTTTGAAATTTTCCAGTAGCTGCTGCATTTCCCCCCTAGGCTTATACTCGAGTCAATAAGTTTTCTCAGTTTTTTGTGGTTAAATTAGGGGCCTCGGCTTATATTCAGGTCGGCTTATACTCGAGTATATACGGTAATAAGGGCAGAAATTCCACAGAGGAAAATGCAATGAAAAACGCTGCAGAAGTTGTTTTTTTTTTTTTTTTTGCTGTGTGGGGCCTTAGCCTAAATCTGTAACACCCTGATTTGTATGTTATTACATGAAAAGGCAGTAGTTTTCTCTCAAATGTCTTGTTTATAGTCATAAAGATATGATTCATAAAATATTAGATCTTTCCTGCTTATATCCCTGGAGGGCTTCGCAGGCTGCAGCCACAATTCTGATCTAAGTAGACAAAGCAGGCAGTTTTAGGAGCTACATTAGAAATCTGCAGGTGTATGTATGAAGCCACAGGGTACACGTTCGTTGCCGAATGATCATCTGTGACATCAAGAAGCAGTGTTTGGATTTCCTGCAGCATAAAAGAAATTTCTGATGCCTAAGGGTGCCACAGAGATCCGAGGTGTTAATGTACCCGCTTGACTTATAACATCAAGTCATATGTGGAGCAGCAGTAGTTTTTTTTTCTAACTTTTCTTTTTTTTTTCTGCATCAAGTATTACTTGTCAGGAACATCAGAGCAACAAAAGTTTTTTATAACCTACAGGACCTGCTCGATGTGCGATTTATCTGGTCAGCTAAGAATCTACTAACTCACTTTCATATTTCTCAGCTTTCTCAGCATAAGGGAAGACAATGTTGAACTAAAGTTCCTTCGGCAGACCAGATAGCATTATTCTGAGGTCCACCCTCCAACAACCTCAAGAAAGACTAAAAATATCCTTCAAATTTGGATGGTTTCTGCAAGACCATTAGTTTGTTAGAGCCTGGGCTCACCGGAGGATTCTCTGGTATGGGTGTTGTATCAGCTAATAAGCTGTTGGATGTTTCCTCCTTTTTCTTGCAAGCCTTCTCGCTAATATTTACAGTGTTGTCTTTGTACATTAAACTATCAAGGCACAGATTTATTAAGCCCCATATGCCAGAAAACCAGAATAAATAAGGCACAAATCTTGGCAAGAACTTGGCTTGCTGACTCCTCTTCTGTGTTGTGTTGTCTTGTTCCTGTTCTATATATCACTTATCTAGAGTAGGGTTTGTTGTCCAGTTGTCCTTGTCGTTAGAACAGTTGCATTAAATAGGTAAGGACACGGGGTGGGTTGAGTTTTCTAGCAGCGTTTATAGGGAAATACCTTCTGGCAATTCTAACACGTATATTGTACCTGTATATTACAGCAACTTTTTGAAACAATAGTGGTAAATATTGTTCCATCTTAAATCATGCCCCTTTTCCATTTAATCCTTGTTGAGCTACTCCGCAATATTGTAAGCTTAAACCTTCTAGCCCTGCTGCCCTTCTGGTGCAGCCATTATAGTAAATACCCCCAATGCCTTATATTAACAATCAAAAAGTTGCCTAGTATTTACTCTTTATCATGCCATAGTTTATTGATTTTTATTTTTGTATTTTTTTTTTTTTACCGTATTTTTCGGACTATAAGACGCACTTTTTTTCCTCCCAATATGGGAGGAAAATGTGTGTGCGTCTTATAGTCCAAATGCAGCGTGCGCAGCGTCTGTGTCCCGTCTGTGCGAATGAAAAGAAGAGCAGCACGGTGCCTGCCTGCTCTGCCCCTCCTTCCCTGTCTGTGTTGCGTGTTTGCAGGAGCGAGATATGAGAGGCAGGGAAGTAGGGGCGGGCCAGACAGGTGAAGGAAGCGTGGTTTCAAGCTTGCAGAGAAAACCACGCCTCTTTCACCCGTCTGGCTCGTCCCTCCTTCACTGCCTCTCAGATCTGGCTCCGGCAATAAAACCACACAGACAGGGAAGGAGGGGCGGGCCAAACGGGAGGAGGAGGCGTGGTTTTCTCGGCAAGCTTGAAACCACGCCTCCTTCACCCGTCTGGCCCGCCCCTACTTCCCTGCCTGTGTGGCTTCATTGCAGAAGCAGGATCTGAGAGGCAGTGAAGGAGGGACGAGCCAGACAGGTGAAAGAGGCGTGTTTTCAAGTTTGCTTAGAAAACCACACCTCCTTCACCCGTCTGGCCTGCCCCTTTTTCTCTTCTTACATAGCTTCACTGCAGGGTGTCTCTTTCCATCCATGGATGAGATTAGATAGAATAGATAGACAGACAGACAGACAGACAGACAGACAGACAGATAGATAGATAGGATAGATTAGATAGATAGATATGTTCAAATCACCCCCATAGCCCTACAATACATATAAAACAAAAACATTACTGTGAAACACATACACATTTGGTATCCCTATGTCCGAAAGCCCCCAGTTCTATTTACATTGGTGAAATATTATATTATTAGGTTATTAAATATTTCACCAATTTTTTTTCCTTAATTTTTTTTTCCCCTATTTTCCTCCTCTAAAACCTTAGTGCGTCTTATGGTCCGGTGCGTCTTATAGTCCGAAAAATACGGTAATCTAAATGTTATTACGTAACATCAGAGGTGTAACTAGTGGGGAGGGGCCACAACACAGGTTATCCTTACACATCAACTGCATCAACATCTGCTTGACATCAATGCAGCTGATGTGCATTGTAGAGGAGATAGCCTCTCGTTTCCTTCTCTACTAGTAAACAGTCCGAAAGCCACAAACCACTAAAAGCCTGTGTCCTATGAGCTGCTCCAAGATATCTGCTTCCTGGCGTAGACATCTACGTGTGGCATCACTGTTCCTGGTCCTCTACACCAGGATGCTGAGTCTTAATGCTTTGGCGATGGCGAAGCAGCCTGTGGCAGTGTAATAGGCTCCACCTTGGGGGATTGGAGGTTAATAACAAAAACAATATAAGGGGTCATGGGGCATTATTAAAGGTATTTTCTAGGGAATAATAAAGTTTACTGGTAAGATCTGGTAAGCTTTATTATTCCCCAGATAACCCTCTTAGGCTAAGGCCCAACATTGTAGAAGCTGCTTTTTGTTGCAGATTTTGCTGCATTTTTTTAAGCCAAAGCCAAAGCCAAGAGTGGCTATAAAAGGAATGGGAAGTAAAAAGGGAGCACTTAGAAGTAAATTAGGCAGAAGGGAGAAGTATAAGTGCTTCACTTGTATTCCACTTCCTTTTGTAGCCACTATTAGCTTTGGATCAAAAAAATGAAACAAAATCTGCAACAAAAAAACTGCTTTTCTGCAACTTGGAACCTCAGTCTTAAAGGAGTTGTCCAGGAAAGTGGGAAAGCAAAACATAAAAAAAATACTCACTTGTCCCCAGAGCTCTGATCAGCAGCTCTTCAGCAGTGGCTGGAAAGGTCTCGGTGATATCGTTCATATGCATCATGGGTCCTTTCCTATTGGCGCTGAGGTCACCGATTGGCCTCAGTGGTCACCTGCACTGCAGGCCTTACATTGGAGAAGATATAGCACGTGTCTGAACAGACAGCGGTGGCAGACACCGACAGTTGAGTATGATTTTTTTATGTTTCACCTACCATTGCCTCTCCTTTGATTTGTCCAATTCCTGGACAACCCCTTTAATACCAAGGGGGTATCAGTAGGCAATATTAATATAAGAAGGGCATTTATGTAAGAGGGTAAAAATAATAATAGAGGAATTGGGCAATATTAATTTTAGGTGGCCCTCAGGGGCATTATTGATTTAAGGGGGTACACAGGGCATTATTAATTAGAAGGAATTATTGAGAGACACTATTAATTAAAGGGGGCACATAGAAGCATCATTAAATTAAGTAGGCACGTGGGGCATTGGATCATTTCCAGAGGATTTTTCTATTATATATTATATAATTGGAGGTAGCAGCGTGATGGAGATTTTATGTAAGTGAGAGCAATGTGGGTCAGGAGCCAAAGATGTCTGTGTTGTCAAGTCACAGCAGGAAGAATTGGTCATGATAGTCCAAATGGCATATGAGGGGAACATCAAACTTTGGGGACAGATAAAGGGGGCATTAAACTGTGGGGGTATATAAAGAAGGACATTAAACTGGAAGCAGATAGAGGGGGCATTAAACTGGGGGCAGATGGAGGGGGACATTAGCCTAGGGGCAACTAGAGGGGGACATTAATCTGAGGGCAGCAGGAGGGAGACATTAAACCATGGGGGCAGCTAGAGGGGAACATTATACTGGATGCAAATAAAGGGGAATGTTAAACTGGGACAGCTGGAGAGGGACAATAAACTGTGGGGTGAGTTGGTGGCAAACATTAAACTGGGGCAATTGGATGGGGACATTAAACAATGGGGACAACTGGAGGGGCACATTAAATTGTGGAGGCAGTTGAAGGGGGACAATAAACTGTGGGTGCACCAGGACAGAGACTTTATACTGTGGGGTCAATTTGAACATTATAATGTGGGAGCATATAATATTAGGGTTATGGTGTGGGGAGCTCAACGAGAAATGGATCGGAATGGGCAGAGTCAATTTAGAAGTGGGTGGAGCTAAATGTGTCACATATTTTGTCCCTCTTTCTGTCCTTTGAAAGTTGGGAGGTATGCCTTTAATCATTTACATATTTACGTAAGACATAATTGCATGTTGAGTTTTGCAGCAATCCAACATTTCTATCTAGGGGCCATATATTTTTTTAATGAATGAGTGTACATATAGTAGTATCTCTTTAATGTTACAGGAACACTCATATAACTGAGCATCATGGGATTTCCTGTCAGAGTAAGGAAAACATCTCTTTTGACAGCTGTGCCTTCTATAAATTGTCTGCAAAATACAAAGAGACTTCTGATTCTATGGGATTTGTGAAATACATGGATTTTCATACTGCTTATCACAGTGGATGTCCCAAAGCAGCTGAAATTTGTTCCCTTTTTTCACCGGCCAGTGCTCCTGACTCATGTAGTGATTGGAAAAAGAAATATATATGTATGAAGAACCTGCGGGAATCACATTGTGACAATAACGTTATCATTGCTTTTTTTTTTGTTGAGTCTTGCTAATCTTTATTGTCATGTGTCAAGAGGATATTGTTGATGTTAGCATTGACAAAGATAGCCAAGTGATGCAGTCCACTAGTTCCTTCAATTCCATAGAGGTTGATTGGAGTTTTAGGGCCCAGGATCGACCGCAGCTCTGTTGATCTACTCATGGCAATCACTGCACACCTAGGTAGAATGAGGAGACATTTGCTGTTTTATTCATGCATAATGGGGAGATTCACAAAGCAAACTGCTAGAATTGTGTCATAACTTGCTCCAGTAAAACATACTGTGCACCGCATTTAGCAAGTGATTTAGACACTTTATAGACACTTTAACAACTTCTACAAAAAGAAGTAGTGGTCATCTGAAAAGGGAAATTCAGATTGTGTGTTCTATGTGGGACAGTGGCTAAAAATGTCTTTAACCCCTTCCCGCCGATGGCATTTTTTGATTTTCGTTTTTTGTTTTTGACTCCCCTCCTTCTAAACCCCATAACTTTTTTATTCCTCCGCTCCCAGAGCCATATGAGGTCTTAATTTTTGCGGGACAAATTTTTCTTGATGATGCTACCATTAATTATTCTATATAATGTACTGGGAAGCAGGAAAAAAATTCAGAATGGGGTGGATTTGAAGGAAAAATGCATTTCTGCGACTTTCTTACGGGCTTTGGTTTTACGGAGTTCACTGTGCAGCCAAAATGACATGTCCCCTGTATTCTGTGTTTCGGTACGGTTCCAGGGATACCAAATTTATATGGTTTTATTTACATTTTGACCCCTAAAAAAAATTCCAAAACGGTGTTAAAAATTTTTTTTTCTAAAAGTCGCCATATTCTGACGGCCGTAACTTTTTTATACATAGGTGTACGGGGATGCATAGGGCGTCTTTTTTTGCGGGGCCGGGTGTACTTTTTAGTTCTACCATTTTCGGGAAATGTTATTGCTTTGATCACTTTTTATTCAAATTTTTATCAGAATCAAAACAGTGAAAAAACGGCGGTTTGGCACTTTTGACTATTTTTCGTGCTACGGCGTTTACCGAACAGGAAAAATATTTTTATAGATTTGTAGAGCGGGCGATTTCGGACGCGGGGATACCTAACAGTTCACAGTTTTTAACTACTTTTATATTTGTTCTAGGAAAAGGGGGGTGATTTGAACTTTTAATACTTTTTATATTTTTTTATATTTTTTTTTACTTTTTTTTTTTATTTTTTTTTGTATTTATTAGACCCCCTAGGGGTGTTGAACCCCAGGGGGTCTGATCACTAATGCAATGCATTACAATGCTAATGCATTGCAAAAAATCATTATCTCTTTTGCAGGCTGCATAGACCAGCCTGCAAAAGAGAGAATTTGCAGACCGGCTGGGAGCCTTTAACAAGGCTCCCAGCTGTCATGGCAACATGACGTCGGCCCTGGAGCATGCTCCAGGAGCCGGCGATCCCTGCCAAAATGGCGGCGCCCATGCGCCGCCGGGAAAATGGCGCCTCCGGTGCCTTTGACAGCAGCGCCGGAGGGGTTAATGCCTCCGATCGGTCCGGGGACCGATCGGAGGCATTAGAGCCGGTTGTCTACTGCTTAAAGCAGTAGACACCTGGCGGCTATGACGGCCGCCCGGCTCCCGGGCGGTCGCCATAGTTACAGACCCGACGCTCGCCGTACTATTACTATTACTATTGCATGTCGGGAAGGGGTTAAAGTGTTGCAGAACATGTTACTGTTATACAATTAATAGAAGTAAATAAATAAAGGGGCAGGATATAAGATATGATGCTGTGTGCCAAAAAAATGTACCAAAATAAGCAAGCTAACTAATAGTTACATAGTTATAGATTGGATGAGATTGGATGAAGACATCAGCCCATCAAGTCCAACCTATAACCCTACAATCACCTACAGTCTTCATCCTGAGGAAGGCAAAAAACCCCATGAGGCCTATGACAACTACCCCATTTCAGGGGAAAAAAATTCCTGCCCCACTCCAATCTGGCAGTCTGTATAAAACCCTGGATCAACATGTCCTTAAAATCTAGAACCCATAACCCATAATATTGTTCTCCTCGAGAAAGGCATCCAGGCCTTATTTATAACTGGCTATTTGTACTTTCCAACTCTATACTGAATATATGAGTTAATCTGCCATTTCTGTGTTGCTGTGCAAGTAGAAGTAGCAATTTGAAGGGGCTCTATCACTGGGAAAAGTCATTTTTGAAGCCCTTGAAGCGTGTAGAGAGAAGGGCTGGGACTGGAGAGCGGGAGCTAGCAGAGGTTTACCTTTAAACCTATTGGAGACTCCTTGGTGGTTTGACATTGATTCGCCCTTAGGTTCAAAGGGCGGTGCCTTATATAAATGAGGTCACGTGGCTGTGGAAGCACCTTCTCGCAGTGTCGGCTGTAGAGAGGATCTCCCTCCCACCCTGCCCTCACGGTGGTTGTTTTGTCGATGGCTGTTTCTTTTCTTTAGGTTCTTAGTTGTCACAGCAGGCGGAAGGTTTCCATGCCCCAGAGATGAGATGGTCCGCATGCCCGCTGTCGGAAGGCGGTCTGGCATTTCGGGCGAAAGCCAGGAGCAAAGTTCCAGGGCATGGAGTTGTTTGGTGTTTATGTTTACACTTATTATGCAAATGTTGGCATATGTTTCCTCAGGTTGTAATTAAATAAATAAGCTGTGGCCAACCCCCAGTTTTTTCCCACTAAGCAGCGTTTTTGTCCTTATTAAATTAGGAGTCTAATTTGGGTAAATGTTACACAATTGGTCCCTTCAGTCTTAACTAATCACATCCTTGCATAGGCTTTGGAAAGTCTATTCCACACTTACCTATAGTATGTAGATTGCCTCAGTGGTGTCTGAATAAGTCCGTTTTAATTCATATGCTAATGAGCTTCCAGCCAGCTCAGGAAGTTCCCAGCAGCCTCCTCTCTCCTATTATCTCCTATGTGTGGGAGGCAAACAGGAAGCTGAGTCATCATCATCATCATCAGCAGCCTCCCATAGAAAACAATGGCAAAGGGTGTGCACCATCTATCGTGCACCAGTCTAATTAGCATATGAATATAAACGGACTTATTCAGAAACCACTGAGGCAATCTACATACTAAAGGTAGGTGTGGAATAGACTTTCTAACGGCTATGCAAAGGTGTGATTAGTTAAAAATTACTTTTCCTAGTGATAGAGCCCCTTTAAAGGTTTTCTAAGAGAAGCTATCCTGGATTATCTCAATAAAATCAACTTTATAACTCTCAATAATCATTGATTATTCGGTCCTGTCAGACTAATCTGACCAGTTTATATGAAAAGGACAGTTCTAAATTGGACCTGGGTAATGCGGTAGATCGACTTTTCAAAGGCCTTAAAAGTTGGTATGCAAAATGAGAATGTTGGAAATGGGGGAAAACATATGCATTTAGATTCTCAACTGGCTCACTGCTAGGAAACAGAGGGTGCTTGTTAATAGTAAATACTCCGACTGGGTCACAGTCACCAGTGGGGTAGCACAGGGGTCAGTGTTGAGTCCTCTCCTGTTTAATACATTTATAAATGACTTGGTAAAAGGTTTTCAGAGAAGCGTTTCCATATTTGCAGGTGATACTAAACTCTTTAAAGTCATTAAAACTGAAGAGGATAGTAGAATATTACAGGGGGATCCAGGGAAGCTGGAAGCATGGGCGGAGACTTGGCAAATTAAGTTTTAGGGATAGTTCACATGGGGACAATGAGGCGGATTTTGACAGCGGATTTCGCCTCAAAATCCGCCTCCATAGAATGGTGGTCTATGGAGACCGCTATTTTTTTCCCGCTAGCATTTTTTTTCCGCTAGCGGAAAAAAAGAAGTGACATGACATTTCTTCAGACGTTTTCCACCTGAGGAAAGCAATTGATGTGAATGGGAGGCGAAAAAGGCCTAGCAGGTTTTTTTTTTGCAAAAAAGCCTAGCGTTTCATTGCAAAGAACACGACCGAAAACGCCTAGCGTTTTTTACAGTCCATTCACTTTTAGTCTGTGATTGAATGTGAACCTGCACTAACAATCACTAGGATGCCCGCAGGCTTCTTTTCATATGTATGTATTACCCTCCTACTGTGTTGATTAGGCTCAGTGTGAATAGATGCCAGTGTATTGTTCCTGCTGTTCAGTGGCCGCATAAGCAAACACTCTTATGCTGTGTTCACACATCAGTATGCCATCCGTCCTTTTGAACTCAGTTTTAGACTGAAAACGGACTGATGCACATACTGATTGCATACTGACACCTTTTTATGCTGCTAGCAAACGCAGTCTGTCCCCTAGAGGACAGATAAGGGGATTAAAAGTAGAAAATTGTAAACAGAGTAGAGATAAGGCATTTATTATATGAGATAAGGACATTTATTATATGTCCTTATCTCTACTCTGTTTACAGTTGCTACTTTTAATCCCCTTATATGTCCTCTAGGTGTCAGGGCTTGTTCACATCTGCGACCAGTCTCCGTTATGCAGGTTTCTGTTTCCTGCATAAAACAGAGGCAGGAGAAGGAAACCTGCAGGAGTCTCTCACCCATTCATTTGAATAGGTGAGAAAGCTGTCCAGCCGTGAGCGGCGGAGAGTATAAAACCGGGTTTTTCAATCCGGACACAGAGTCGGACATGCAGTACTCTGTGTCCGGATTTAAAAAAGCGGTTTCGCGGCAGAGAGCATAAAACGCTCACCACCGCTCATGGCCGGCCCCGGTCAGTGGTTTCCTGCTTCTTGCATGCAGAAGACGGAAACCACAGAACGGAGACCCTGAACGCAGGTGTGAACCTAGCGTCAGTATACAATCAGTATGTGCATCAGTCCGTTTTCAGTCTCAAACTGAATTCATACTGACGGATGGCATACTAATGTGTGAACCAAGCCTAAGAGTGTTTGCTTATGCGGCCACTGAACTGCATGAACAATACAATACAGTGTCTATACAAAGCAATAAGGCGTCTATTCACACCGAGCCTAATCCACACAGCAGGAGGGTTTCATGCATATGAAAAGAAGCCTGAGGGCACCCTAGTGATTGTTAGTGCAGGTTCACATTCAATCACAGACCATTCACTTGAGGAGGGGAAAACCACCTGGCGTTTTCTGAAGCGGTTTTTTTTAAAAAAAAAACTGCTCCAGAAAACGCTCCAAAAAACGCCTCAAGGTCAAAAAAACTGCTTCCTAATTAGAGCTAGTTCACACGGGGACATGGAGGAGGATTTGGACAGCGGAATCCACGTCCTCCTCCATACAATGTTAGTCTATGTAGACTGCTAGCTTTTTTTTTCTGCTAGCAGATTTTTATGCTAGCAGAGAAAAAGAAGTGACATGACCTTTCTTCAGGCGTTTTCCGCCTGAAGAAAGCAATAGAAGTGAATGGAAAGTGCAAAACGCACGTTTTTTACCGCATGTTTTTTTGCAAAAAAACGCGTCGCGTTTTTTACAAAAACTGCACGGTAAAAAATGTGACAAATTTTTTGCAGCCCGTTCTCTTTAAGGATGGTAAAACTGACTGGAACCTTTTGGAAGCGATTTTTACAAAAAAACGCTCCACAAAAAGTGGGGCAAGGACCAAAAAACGCTTCCTAATTAGGAAGCGTTTCTTTCTGGTGCCAAAATAAGCCACACGTAATTTACGTGTGAACTAAGCCTTAGGAAGTGTTTTTTTTTCCCCGACCAATATAAGCCACACAATTTTTACGTGTGAACTATGTAGACAAATGTAAGATTATGCATTTTGGTCGAAGAAGCTTTAGGGCTTGTTCACATCTGCGGCCCGGCACTCCGTACTTAGGTTTCTGTTTCCTGCCTAAAACACAGGCAGGATACGGAAACCTGCAGGAGTCTCTCTCACCCATTCATTTGAATGGGTGAGAGAGATGTCCGGCCGTGCGCGGCGGTGAGCGTTTTAGGCTCTCCGCCGCGAATCCGGGTTTTATAATCCGGACACAGAGTCGGACATGCAGTACTCTGTGTCCGGATAAAAAAAATCCGGTTTCGCGGCGGAGAGCCTAAAACACTCACCGCCGCGCACGGCCGGACCCGGTCTATGGTTTCCGTCTTCTGGCATGCAGAAGACGGAAACCATAGAACGGAGACCCCAAACGCAGGTGTGAACCCAGCGTCAGTAGTATTTATCTTTCCCTGGATAATGTGTTGATATGTGGAGAAATATTTCTGTAATTCAATGCATTGTATTTTTTTATTTCAATGGGAGCGCAAACAATACTATTAAAGCTTGGTAAGAGAAAAATCTCCCATTGAAATAATGGAGCCTGTGGCTTAGTCAGTAGGGTTATAGCAGTTATGCGGCATTTCTTGGGTTCAAGTCCTCATTTAAACTTAATGAGAAGAATAAATAAATAAATACCAGGTGAGATTGTGCTGCCTCCACTTGGTAGTTTGCTCAAAGCTTTAGTAATTTATTTTAAATGTTATATATTAGAAATAACTAAAGCTTTAATGTAGTAAAGTAAATTACAATAATAATAATAATAATACATTTTATTTATATAGCGCCAACATATTCCGCAGCGCTGTACAATTTGTAATTACAATAAACTAATTTTAATAATACACTTTATTAAATGACAATCATAAAACATAGGCATATTTGGTATGGCCAAGACCATTACAAACCTTCAAATAAAGTTAATATAATATTTAATGTAATCACAAAATGGAATAAATAATATTTTATCTATCATCTATTAATATTTTATTTATCATATACATGTAGCTGTGCCCTTTTAGGCCATGTACCTTGAAAGACCACTCCTACCTTTGCCACGATCTGCCTTTTACCATGTGAAGGGTCCTCCCCTGTTGAGGTCTCTGTACAAATCCATTGGATTGGTGACAACTTTTTATAAATGTAATAGCCATTTATTGATTTTTTTTTATTGATGCACTAAACTTGGAGAAGTGCACAACTTTTATTCCTAGTAAAATATATTAGGAAATTATGATTATAATTGGTTTCAGAGAACAAAAATTGCTATTGGAGGCTTCTTATTATGTGAACACCTCACTCCCATACTTGGAAAACTGAATGACAGCTAAGATTGTGGATGCCATTTGCATTGTTAAGTTTTTAGATAACATGGGAAATATTACAAACTCTTACATATTTTTCTGTATTTTTTAAATGTTTTTTGATGAAAATAGAAATAATCTCCCACTATTTGTAGTTTTTAATATCATTTTGCTGATATCTCAAACTTGCATTATTTTGATTTAGGCATGTGAAGGGATCGCATACATTCTGAGAAAGGAGAAATATACTGTCTGATAGACAACAATGACATTTTAAGGCAAATGCACTTCAATGAAGTGAGAGATGGAAACAGATTTTACAAATATTCACTGGTCACAGACTTTATGGTGTATTTTGGAGATATCATCTCTTCCCATAGCGGCCTCATCAATATGATTAGGATCACATCTTTCAGCCTGATATATTTCCACAATCTGTTTTGACAGCTCGGAGTCTTCATTCCCTAAGGAGATACATTGACACTGCCATGGCTTGCTGCTGAAATCCCCCTGAACATAGTACATTTAAAGGCAACAGTAATAATAAAAAAAGGTGTTTGTTCCATTCCAGATATCCCCTATTACAGATTACACAGAGGTAGCTGGAGTCAATACAGAACAGACAGTTTTGTGTATTTAAATGGGATGTACCACAAATGACATTGTTTTTCAGATCCAATCATACAATGAGTAGCAATGTTTCAATTAGAACAGGGGTGCTCACACTTTGTCAGCATGTGAGCTACTTCATAACATGACCAAGCCCTAAGATCTACTACCCACTTCTTGTGGGCGGGGCCAGAACGGGCCTGTGGGCGGTGCATGTCTGTGGCTGGGCATGTGGGCGTGGCCGGGCAGATCGTGAAAGCAGGAGATAGTGGCGTTCTGTGGCCGCCCAGGGATCCCCGCTGTCTGCTTGTTCACAGCGCAGGCTGAGAGTTATCTCTGGACACTGGCAGGCTGGGGCTGGGCCCCGCCTGCCAATGTCCGTAGATGACTCTCAGCCTGCGCTGTGAACAAGCAGCAACCCGGCTCCCTCCATCCGTAAGAGCGGCCTGCAAGTGTCCGGAGTGCTTGTTCACAGCGCAGGCTGAGAGTCGACTCTCAGCCTGCACTGTGAACAATCAGACACCCAGGATCCCTGGCTGCATCCCGCGATCGACCCATGCGTCCATCGACGTATTGGGCACCCCTGAATTAGAATAATAAAAATGCTCCTACACCTAGATATTACAGTGTTATGGTTCCCCCTGGTCAGTGTCAGACTGCC
The DNA here is from genome assembly GCF_031893055.1 of Leptodactylus fuscus. Taxonomy (NCBI): domain Eukaryota; kingdom Metazoa; phylum Chordata; class Amphibia; order Anura; family Leptodactylidae; genus Leptodactylus; species Leptodactylus fuscus. Next base: position 168,436,228 of record NC_134268.1, on the reverse strand, counting down.
GTGCTTAGCGCCCACCAGAGGAATTGAGTCTTAGGGGCCCACCCATGCATATGCCAGGTTAGAGGAGGACTGGAATAGAAATCTTCAGCATATGTGTCTGTAGTTTAACCAGTGCGTACGTGGATTGTACTGTGCAAACACTATGTGAACAGAGCCTTACTGACGGCCCCTACCCTTCTTGCCTTTACTAAGGCATACCCATCCCTACCACGCATACATTTACTTACATTTCAACTTTCAAAGGACAGAAAGACGTGCAAATGTAGTTCCACTCACTTCTACATTGCCTCTGCCCACTCCCATCCATTTCTCTTTGTGCCCCCACATAGTATAATGCTCCTACAGTCACCCTAACATTATATGCCCTCCAATTGCTCCCACAGCTTAAAGTGCCTCTCCCGGTGCCCCAGTTTAAGAAAAAGGGAAAATAGAGAGAGACATTAAATTGGGGAAACTGAAGAGGGACATTAAACTATGGTGGTAGCTTGAGGGTGACATTAAAGGGATTCTATCATTAGAATCCCATTTTAAGCTAAACCCACAGCGGAATAGCCTTAAGAAAGGCTATTCTTCTCCTACCTTTAGATGTCTTCTCCGTGCCACCGTTCCTTAGATATCCTGGTTTTCGTTCATATGCTAATTAGCTTTCTCACAGCACTGGGGGCGGTCCCCAGCACTCAAACAACAGTGGGGGCATCCCCAGTGCTGCGAGAAAACTATCCAGCGCTGCCTTCTTCTGTTCGCTATCCCTGTCAGCTTGTGATATGCATCTAACATGCCCAAGTCACTGTATTACGTCAGGATCCCTGTCAGCTTGCAATATGCGCAGGCTGACTTTTTCCCATAGGAATGCATTGACCAGCGTTGATTGGCCGAATGCCATACAGAGTACAGCATTCGGCCAATTAACGCTGGTTCTGCCGGAGGAGGCGGAGTCTAAGATCCACTAAGCAGTCTCCATTCTGGTCCAATCTTAAACTCCGCCTTCTCACAGACGAGCCTCCAGCAGAACCAGCCAATCAACGCTGGTCAATGCATTCCTATGGGAAAAAGTCAGCTTGCGCATATCGCAAGCTGACAGGGATCCCAACGTAATACAGTGACTTGGGCATATTAGATGCCCCCAGACATGCTTCCCCTGCTGTCCCAGTTGCATTCCAGGGCATCATTTCCTGGGATGTCATAGTGGACTTGGTGACCCTCCTGAGTTTAATATTGGTTTCCCCCTAAACGAGTATTTATTTCCCATAGACTATAATGGGGTTTGATGTTCGATCGAACTGTCGAGTATTGAGCGAATACTCGAATCGAACTTCGAACATTTCGCTGTTCGCTCATCTCTAATAGAATCCCTTTAACCTGGGGGCAGCTGGAGAGGGACATTAAATTGGGGGCAACTAGAGGCTGACATTATTGTTCCCCTCCCTACAATGTCCCTACACCTTCACTGCAATGTAAAAATGATGACAACACGTGCAGTAATAGACATTTTCACATGTGCACAATGTCCGAGGCAGCTTTCCAAACTGTAGATCACATTCAAATTGTGAACATTGCAATTTGAGTTTCTTCACACAACCGAATGGGATCACTTGTTGAACATTTGCAGGACGGCTTGAGTTCACTTTGCCCAGAAATATGATACGCTACTCAACATTGGAATTGCAAGACCAAGAAGAGAATTTCTTGGATTTAGGATTGATGTGATGCATAGGCATGTTAATGACACACAAATGATAAAAAAAAATGGAAACAAATATTCCGAACATCTTGATTTTTTTAAGTACTGGAGAAAATTCCCACCATTGCCTGGGTGTAAAGTATGGATACAAAGGATTCCCCCAAAGTCAGGTCAGATCACCTGCAGCCGCCTCTCTACAAGAGCTATGATTGAAAACTTTAATATGTGCTGAAATATGTAATAGGGATGATTTATCTAAAGTGGTGGAAAGTAAAAAGAGACGTAGAAACCAATCTGATGTCAGCTGTCATACGTCTAATGAAGATGAGAACACTAATCTTATGGTAGGTATAGACAATATAGACAACCGCTCCTCTAACATCCCATGTAGGATTATGTAGTAAAGCCAACAACCTGCTGCTGGCATATAAGAAGGTAAAAAGTAAAAACTGTAAAATCCTGGAGATTGTGCCAGATGAAGGCCAATTTCCTTTTCGTATAATACATGACATGTTTGTGGCCATATAAAGGCAACAAATACCATTGTGCAATAACTTGATGCAAATCTCTCTCTCTCCTCTCTCCTCTCTCCTCCTCTCCCCTCTGGATGCAGTCCTCTGACAATGACTGATATCAGACAACAGCAGGAGAGTATGTAAGGGTTATGGGAGTGCTTTCCTGTGATAATGGCTGATAACAGAGTACAATAGTGAGTAAGGGCTCGTTCACATCTGCACCCCGGTCTCCGTTTCCATTTCCTGCCCGAAACTGGGCAGGAGACAGAAACCTTCAGTCATTTTTCAAACCCATTCATTTTGTGCTCTCCATGGCAAAACCATTTTTTTTTTAACTGGACACAAAATCAGACATGCAGGACTTTGTGTCCGGTTAAAAAAAAACGGTTTTGCCGCGGAGAGCACAAAACGCTCACGGACGGACACGGTCTGCCAGGTTTACGTCTTCTGTCGGCAGAAACCTGTAAACGTAAATCGGGTGCTGGTGTGAACCCAGTGTCAGCTCTGCAATCCTCTGATCATGCTGTCAGTGAGGCTACAGGTGTAACAGAAAAATATAGTCATACGTGTCCTTAGAGTTCCAATGCCCACTTGTTGACTGTGGTTCCACCATGCTGGCTTCTCCATGGTGGAAAGGACCTGGTGACAACACTCACATATGTGACTAGTTTCCCTCTTGTGGTCACTGATTGACCTCAGAGGTCATGTGCGGCGCACACAGCGTGCCTTGAAAATTTAACCATTTGCAGATCTTAGCAACACCAGCTATTCCTTTGATTTTACGGCTTGTCCTTGGTGTTACAATTTTGTATTAGTGTTAGGTGAGTTGGCTTTATATAGCACATTGATTACCTTACAATGGATGTCTGCAGGTGTCAATCTCTATTTTGGACACTAGATGGTGCAATAATCATGCCTGACTTGATGGAAATGTCCAGCATTTAAGGAACTCCATGCAGGAATGATGTTGAATATAAAAATGTAAGCAATAAGTAGAGAGATCAATGATTTTATTCTAACTTCCAGAAAAAGTACAAGGGGTACGTGGGAGTAAAAGTGAGGAGAGCACACCATTTTACTGAGCAAAAATTTCTCACTTCATTGTGCCACATGCCCTGCCCTATTTGCCATTTACTATATGTTGGTGTAAATGACACCAAAAATATCCTTTACTTAGACTGGAAAAGATATGCCAGTCTTTATAAATGTGGGTGATTGTTTGCTGAGTGGAGCCAACCTTCTGAATTTTGTATTTCCTATTTTTAGACAATATCACAATCTCTTTTGTATTGAGTCATTCTTGTGGACCGAGCCTTCAGGTAGTGTGTTGTGTATAAAATATATTACCCCCATCAGGGAGAGTGACCCTGCTAACCAGTAGCCATGTCTAGTCTTACTTTCTGGAATATTGACTATCACCAAATACTCTCATTATGATCACTACGTAAGGAACAAACCAGACAATAGACAAACACTACAATATAGAATTTATTAGAATGATCACAATAATAACTAGCCCTTTAAATTAAGTAAGGGTCCCAGTGACTCCCAGGTCAGGCCTAGTGGAGACCTCATAAGCTGTTGCAGTCATTTGGATTAATTCACCTTAGTCCTGAGATGAAAGCCAATGGACCCAAAGATCTAGTGGAAGGCAAAGTCCCCGGAGAGTTATACTTCAGAAGAGAGAAATAAAACCCTTCCTCGCTCCAGATGTGTGGATCGGATATCTGCCTGGATCATATCTCCATAATGCTGTATATAATACATATGTACAGTCATTTCCAAAAGTTTTGAAACTGATACAAATTTTGGTTTTCACAAGGAATATTGTTTTAATGTTTGTAGATCTGTTAGTCAGAATATTTTATGGTATGCTGAAGTGCAAGTCTAAGCATTTCATAAGGCTTAACACTTTTACTGAGAAATACATCAAGTTTACGTAAAGACTCAATAGTTACAGCATTGTGACCCTTATTTTTCAAGACTTCTGCAATTCACCCTGACACAGTGGATATCTGATTCTTGGCTGGAAACCCTTTCTTGTCTTCAGTGGTTAGCGAGCATCACAATTTCTGCGTTTTTGTTTGAATGCCCCTTTTTTGGGGATTGACTATAGGCTCTCCATGGGTTTGGGCAATGGGCCCTAAATTTCTATGTTTTGTTCACTGAGTCATTTAGTTATCGCTTTTGCCTTGAGACATGATGCTCCATCCTCTGGAAAAAGCTTTGTTCATCACCAAATAGCTCTGGGGTGGTTGGGGGAAGTTGTTTTTGGAGAATGATTGGCTACCATTCCTTATTCATGGCAGGGTTCTTAGGAAAAATTGTGAATAAACCCACTCCCATGGATGAACAGCAACCACACACATGGGTGGTCTCGGGATGCTTTACTGTTGGCATGTCACAGAACTCATGGCTGTTCTCAACTTTTCTACTGATGACAAATAAGACACTTTTCTCCAAGAAAAACACCAAGGACAGACAGACAGGGACTGGATTGCAGAGGAATGAGGTAAAGATATTTCCTCTGATGAAGTCTAAATCAGAAAGTTTAGGACATCTGCAAGATTGATTGTATGACTGATATGTTTTTAATGGGGACCAGAAACTGCCAAATGAGAACGCCAAGAGCTGGACTCCTGTCTTTCTGCCATTGATGACCGATCCTAGGAACAACTTCAGCTGGACAAAGACCGCAACTAAGACTTCAGTGATGTTAAATAATAAAGGATGGAATGACAGGAAGGTAATAATACAATGCCCATCTTACAATATTTATTAAGACCTTATTAGATACAGTGTTGGCCAAAAGTATTGGCACCCCTGCAATTCTGTCAGATAATACTCTTGTTCTTCCAGAAAATGATTACAAGCGCAAACTCTTTGGTATTAATATCTTCATTTATTTTGCTTGCAATGAAAGAACACAAAAGAGAATTAAAAAAAAGTCAAATCATTGATCATTTTACACAAAACTCCAAAGATGGGCCGGACAAAAGTATTGGCCCCTTCAGCCTAATACTTGGTAGCACAACCTTTAGACAAAATAATTGCGAACAACCGCTTCCAGTAACTATCAATGAGTTTCTTACAATGCTCTGCTGGAATATTGGACCATTCTTCTTTGGCAAACTGCTCCAGGTCCCTGAGATGTGAAGGGTGCCTTCTCCAAACTGCCATTCTGAGATCTCTCCACAGGTGTTCTATGGGATTCAGGTCTGGACTCATTGCTGGCCACTTTAGAAGTCTCCACAGCTTTCTCTCAAACCATTTTCTAGTGCTTTTTGAAGTGTGTTTTGGGTCATTGTCCTGCTGGAAGACCCATGACCTCTGAGGGAGACCCAGCTTTCTCACACTGAGCCCTACACTATGCTGCAAAATTTGTTGGTAGTCTTCAGACTTCATAATGCCATGCACACGGTCAAGCAGTCCAGTGCCAGAGGCAGCAGAGCAACCCCAAAACATCAGGGAACCTCTGCCATGTTTGACTGTAGGGACCGTGTTTTTTTCTTTGAAGGCCTCTTTTTTGTTCCTGTAAACTCTATGTTGATGCCTTTTCCCAAAAAGCTCTACTTTTGTCTCCTCTGACCAGAGAACATTCTTCCAAAATGTTTTTGACTTTCTCGGGTAAGTTTTGGCAAACTCCAGCCTGGCTTTTTTATGTCTCTGGGTAAGAAGTGGGGTCTTCCTGGGTATCCTACCATACAGTCCCTTTTCATTCAGATGCCGATGGATAGTACGAGTTGACACTGTTGTACCCTCGGACTGCAGGGCAGCTTGAACTTGTTTGAATGTTAGTCGAGGTTTTTTATTCACCATCCACACAATCTTGCGTTGAAATCTCTTGTCAATTTTTCTTTTCCGTCCACATCTAGGGAGGTTAGCCACAGTGCCATGGGCTTTAAACTTCTTGATGACACTGCGCACGGTAGACACAGGAACATTCCGGTCTTTGGAGATGGACTTGTAGCCTTGAGATTGCTCATGCTTCCTCACAATTTTGCCTCTCAAGTCCTCAGACAGTTCTTTGGTCTTCTTTCTTTTCTTCATGCTCAATGTGGTACACACAAGGACACAGGACAGAGGTTGAGTCAACTTTAATCCATTTCAACTGGTTGCAAGTGTGATTTAGTTATTGCCACCACCTGTTAGGTGCCTCAGGTAAGTAACAGGTGTTGTTAATTACACAAATTAGAGACGCATCACATGATTTTTCAAACAGTGCCAATACTTTTGTCCACCCCCTTTTTTATGTTTGCTGTGGAATTATATCCAATTTGGCTTTTTGACAATTCTTTTTGTGGTTTTCCATTGAAGACAAATTAAATGAAGATAATAATATTAAAGAATTTGTGATTACAATAATTTTCTGGAAGAAATGAGTATTATCTGACAGAATTGCAGGGGTGCCAATACTTTTGGCCAACACTGTATATTTATGGGAATGATGAGGGTGCAGCAGAGATCCGCGCCAAAACCCCTCATGTACATGTCACAGATCTGTAACAGTAACCGGTCCCAGAACTTCACCAATGTAAGCCTGAATCAGAGCACATCAGGTAAGAGACATATTTTACTCCCCGTCTTCCAAACTACATATCTTTGTTATTTTTCTGTTTACAGCGTCATGTGAGGGCTTAATGTTTGCAGGACAAATTGTACTTCATAAGAGTTCTATAGTTAATATTCTGTACGATATACTGGGAAGTTGGAAAAAAAAAATCCGAATTTGGCGAATTGGTGTAAAACTGCGTTTGTGTGACTTTCATAGAGGCTTTGTTTTTGTAGAGTTCACCGTCAGGACAAAATTATAAGTCACCTATGCCCTATGGGTCAGTACAATTTTTTCTCTACATTTTAACCTCTTAAAAAATGACAAAGCGTACAAAAAAAAAATTCTTGCCATATTCTGACACCTGTAACTTTTTATATTCCTGTGTATGGGGATGCATAAGGCGTCTTTTCTGTAGGGACAGATAAAGTTTAAGTTATCCTATTTTCAGGTAATATCTGGAATGTCTTCCTTTTTATTCAATTTTTATTGAGGTGAAATGGTAAAAAAATCAGTGGTTTGGCTTTTTTTTTTAAATGTTTTCCCCGTTACGGCGTTCACCAAATGGAAAAAATATTTTTATATATTTGTAGACAGAGGTGTTTTCAGATGTAGGAATGTCTAATTTATGTTTGTTTATTTAGCTTTATTTAAAATCTAGGGAAAGGGGGGTAATTTAATGTATAGGTTTTTAATTTGTTCTAACTTTTTTGTAACTATTTTATTACCGCCCCTCCTTGAACCTTCAATCTTCTGATTGCAAATGTTCTAGACTGCAATGCAACTATATTTCAGTCTATGAGAATCCGCTTTCAAAGAGTCGGGCTTGGGAGTCCACGCTGATCATGGGCATTGTTTTCTGATATACCTCCCATAGTTAAAAAAAATCGTGGGATGTTTCCCACACAGCGAGACCACAGGAGCTGTCCTGCAACATAGAAGGGGGACCAGCCCTGGAGGCAATTTTTTAACTTTAAGGAGAGGGATATCGGTAAACTATGCTTACGATAGGAGTGGCCTCTGCTTGGGGGCATTAGTTCCCATTTTCCACTGTATAGTAAATTGCCTTTGTGTAACTTTCTTATAGGCTTAGTTTTTACGGCATTCACTTTGCAGCCAAAATAACATAATATTCTATGGGTTGGTACAATTCACAGGATACCAAATTTATATGCTTTAAAAAAATTCAGCTGCCCATTAGATGAACTGCCTATAGTCAATGTGCGGAGAAAAGATATCTCTGACCATGATCAATTCAAAATCTTTACTTATCGTCATTAATAGGGTAGTCCCATCTCAGACTGGTAGCATGACCTTACTGAAGTGTTTTACCCAATACATTGCTTTATCTAGCCATTTGTCAGATACAGTTAAAACTTCCTACAGCTGGTTGCCTAGGTTACAGACCTGTTACACAGGTCAGGATGATAGCTCGGTGCCGGCTCGGGGCTGTCTATATTCTCTTCTCTCCTTGTCTCTACATTTTACTTTTAATTTTGAGACCTGATAAGGCCCAGAGAATTTTCTTAAGTGGTGATTCTGTTATCTACATACAGTGGGGCAAAAAAGTATTTAGTCAGTCACCAATAGTGCAAGTTCCACCACTTAAAAAGATGAGAGGCGTCTGTAATTTACATCATAGGTAGACCTCAACTATGAGAGACAAAATGAGAAAACAAATCCAGAAAATCACATTGTCTGATTTTGTAAGAATTTATTTGCAAATTATGGTAGAAAATAAGTATTTGGTCACCTACAAACAATCAAGATTTCTGGCCCTCACAGACCTGTAACTTCTTCTTTAAGAGTCTCCTCTTTCCTCCACTCATTACCTGTAGTAATGGTACCTGTTTAAATTTGTTATCAGTATAAAAAGACACCTGTGCACACCCTCAAACAGTCAGACTCCAAATTCCACTATGGTGAAGACCAAAGAGCTGTCAAAGGACACCAGAAACAAATTTGTAGCCCTGCACCAGGCTGGGAAGACTAAATCTGCAATAGGCAACCAGCTTGGATTGAAGAAATCAACGGTGGGAGCAAAAATTAGAAGATGGAAGACATACAAGACCACTGATAAGCTCCCTCGATCTGGGGCTCCACGCAAAATCTCACCCCGTGGGGTCAAAATGATCACAAGAACGGTGAGCAAAAATCCCAGAACCACGCGGGGGGACCTAGTGAATGAACTGCAGAGAGCTGGGATCAATTTAACAAAGCCTACCATCAGTAACACACTACGCCGCCAGGGACTCAGATCCTTCAGTGTCAGACGTGTCCCACTGCTTAAGCCAGTACATGTCCGGGCCCGTCTGAAGTTTGCTAGAGAGCATTTGGATGATCCAGAAGAGTATTGGGAGAATGTCCTATGGTCTGATGAAACCAAACTGGAACTGTTTGGTAGAAACACAACTTTTCGTGTTTGGAGGAAAAAGAATACTGAGTTGCATCCATCAAACACCATACCTACTGTAAAGCATGGGGGTGGAAACATCATGCTTTGGGGCTGTTTCTCTGCAAAGGGGCCAGGACGACTGATCCGGGTACATGAAAGAATGAATGGGGCCATGTATCGTGAGATTTTGAGTGCAAACCTCCTTCCATCAGCAAGGGCATTGAAGATGAAACGTGGCTGGGTCTTTCAACATGACAATGATCCAAAGCACACCACCAGGGCAACGAAGGAGTGGCTTTGTAAGAAGCATTTCAAGGTCCTGGAGTGGCCTAGCCAGTCTCCAGATCTCAACCCTATAGAAAACCTTTGGAGGGAGTTGAAAGTCCGTGTTGCCAAGCGACAACCCCAAAACATCACTGCTCTAGAGGAGATCTGCATGGAGGAATGGGCCAACATACCAACAACAGTGTGTGCCAACCTTGTGAAGACTTACAGAAAACGTTTGACCTCTGTCATTGCCAACAAAGGATATATAACAAAGTATTGAGATGAAATTTTGTTACTGACCAAATACTTATTTTCCACCATAATTTGCAAATAAATTCTTACAAATTCAGACAATGTGATTTTCTGGATTTGTTTTCTCATTTTGTCTCTCATAGTTGAGGTCTACCTATGATGTAAATTACAGACGCCTCTCATCTTTTTAAGTGGTGGAACTTGCACTATTGGTGACTGACTAAATACTTTTTTGCCCCACTGTATGTAAATCCAAGGAGTGTGCAAAAATTAGCTGAAAACCAGGAAGTGGAGGGGAGAAGGAGACAAGAGGGCAGCTGAAATCCTGAAATGAGATAATCCTTTTTGTGGGACCCCCCTGGACATTACAGGAGAGTTAGTAAGGGTTAGTTCACATCTGCTTTTGGTAATATGTTTGGGGAGTCTGCATGGGGACCCATGCATGCAGTGAAAGCACACGGACCCCATAGACTATAATGGGGTCCGTGTGCTTTCCACGTGGTGTCTGCACAGAACATGCAGACAGAAAAGTAGATCGTACTTTCAGCATACGGAAAGCACATGGACCCCATTATAGTCTATGGGGTCTGTGTGGTTTCACTGTACACCATTTGCAAATGTGTTTGGGGGGTCCCCATGCAGACTCCCCGAATGGATTACCAGATGCAGATGTGAAGCAAGGGTAAGTATGTTTTAGAGGTTAGCAAAACAGTAACAGAAAGTGCTACCTTATACCTTTCAGTTTATTCCACCTTTTTACCTGACTATCATCACCCCCTTAATGGCCATCTAAACAGATTTTTTGTCTCTAGTCAGGACTTTCAGGAAAGTTTCCTATGTGATCCATTCAAGAGACATCACTCCCAAAAGGGAGACAAAAACATTAAAGAGCCCCTGTTTATGACATTTGTCCAGGGCCCTCTTCTATCACAACAGAACTCCTCAAAGATACAATATATACCCTATTAGGAACATAATTGGGCCAAGTTACTAAGGAAAATGCACCAGAAAAACTGTCATTCATGTCTTACAACATGTTTATTAATTGTTTGAGACACTTTGTAGCTTATAAGAAAGGGCCATGGCTTTACAGGTGACATTTTGCGTCCAAAATATAGTACATTATTTGGCACAGAGTAAGCCAACTAATAAGTGGTGTAACCTTAGACTAGACCAGTGTTTCCCAAACTTTCCAGACTCGGAACACCCTTGGAAAAAGAAAATTCTATGGGGCACCCAATACCAAATAATTTTAACCAAGAGACAAAAACTACAATTTTGATGTGTTTTTTTAGTTCAGTTTTTGAAACTACAGCTGGAACCACATCAAAAGTACTTGCATTTTTCTGTTGTAGTTCTGATGCAATTATAACTGCATCACAACTGCACCATGTGAATACACCCTCAAAGCTACACCATCTCATACATTCTACCCAGCACATACAAAAGTTCACCTTAGTGGTCCCTCATAGTACCATGCTCACCACACAGTAGCCCACAGAACCTAATAACACTCCTCAGTGCCCCCCAGACACCTAATAATGCGCCCCAGTTGGAAACCCCATAAATGCCATGGGTATGATTGAACAGGGCATGTAAGGAGTTACCATATGTAGTCAGCGTTATCTCCGACTGGGTGATACAGCTGTCTGTATGCTACATATGACATATGCTTACATGGTGCGCACTTAGCTCCTGACTTGGTAGCATGTCAGTGCCTTACCCCGCTGAGTATTAAGCACCATTGCTGTGCGCTTTATATGTACAGCGCAGAATGTTAAATGGTTAATATCCACTTTTAACCTCAATTTTTAGCACAATGTTTCACTATTTCAGCCTGTGTGACAAGCATGCTTACTGCCAAATTCAATGAGAGGAACGGGTTAAAAGGATAATGAGCCAATGTGTTCCAAACAATCTTCACATTTGTTTCCACAGTGCCTCCATATTCTGCTAATCGTGAATGATGTACCAGACACAGTGTGCTAGGCATGGAAGACTGAACTACATTGCACAGTTACAGACCACCTCTGCACCTCTCTTTCTGCCCTCTCTTCTACTACTGTATAGCCCCACCTGTAGATATGTATGGGAGGTGCAGAGCACAGTGGTCTTCTGGCCCAGCGTAGAGTGCAACATTGTTTAGTCCTCCATGCAGAGCACTGAGTACCTGGTGTGCAGTTTATTCAGATAGCTGGATGCAAGCTGAGTGCCACCACATCCATCTTCAGGCAGCAACGGACATATAGTCAGAGCTTAGTGCATTTTGATGAGTTATGGTGCCAAATTGAGGTTTTTTTGCTGTGGCCCCTGACTTGGTCCATTGTTATGGTGCCAAAACTGAAATGACATGTGCTAGAACAAATCCCATGCAGGGGGCATTCACACTTGCGCCCATGATTGCCCACCAGGTCTCCGTCCTAAGCCCTGAGAACTGCATAGAAGATGGCTTCCCGGCAGTCAATTTCAAAACCCATTCGCTTGAATGGGTTTCAAAAGCAAACCACTGGTGTCTGTATGCAGTCTCTCTGAGGGGAAATAGTTTTTTTGGTTGGACACAAAGTCCTGCATATCTGACTTTGTGTTCAACCAAAAAAATGGTTTTCCCGCGGAGAGGCTGCATATGGACACTGGTGGTTTACTTTAACATCCATTAAAATGAATGGGTTTTAAAACTGACTGCCATCAAGCTGTCCCCTATGCAGTTTGTCTGAGGAATAGGATGGAGAACAGGCGGGTGGACACGGGCGCAAGTATGAACACCCCCTAAAACTATATGATCAATTCTGGCTTCAGTGTCCTTCCCAAATCAAGACAGGACAATACCAGTATCTCCATAGATAATAACCTGATGCTAACTATGACTCCCTGATATAATATTATATGGCCATTTTTACGCTTTAGGTGTAAATGATCTTTAACCACTTCCAGACCGCCCATAGACTATATACGTCCAGAAGGTGGTTGTTTTTTTCTGACAGGATGTATCGGTATGTCCTGTCAGAACACAGCAGGTGCATGATCTCGTGCAGCTGCTGAAACAAGGAGTCAGCTGTAACTTCAGCCAAAGCTCCCATAGAGAAAGCAGGGAAGGTTTATTACCTTCCCTACCTTCTCGATCACTGTGTATGCAGTGCTCAAATGAGCGCTGTATACACAGTCATGGGTGCTGCCATGATGCGACTGCCCTCTGACCCGGCGGTCACGTGATCCACCGGGATCTGCATCTAACAAGAGCTGCTGGGTCCTACAGGACCCAGATCAGCTCTGTAAGCCGTCTATACGAACATGCAGGAGGCTGTATTCCTCCTGCAACTGTTGCAGGGGAAATCAGTCTCTAATACAAAAAAAAGTGATCAGATGTCCCCAAAGGTCTCTTATCAAGTTATGGGAACACAATCTAAAAAAAAAAAAAAATTATAGAAAAGTTATTTAAAAAAATAAAAATAATAATAATTAAATAAAATAATACACCATTAAAACGCCGTTATTAAGGGTTATAGCCCCAGCCCCGACAACACCATACAAAATAAAAATTACTGTCATGGAGAGGAAAAACTATTTTATAAAGTTTTTCATTAGCACTTTGTGTTATTAAATTTAAAAAAAAAAAAAAGAAAAGTGAAAACCCAGACATAATTTCCCTCCTATTTTGTTTATATTTTCCCGGATATAAAAAAAATTAAAATACATTCAAAAATAAAAACAATATAAAAATAAAGCCCTATGTGTCCCTGAAAAAGATGCAAAAATTAGTTGAATGAGACGTATGAGAAAAATGTTACAGCCGTCAAAACTGCACATACAAAATAAACCTAAAATGTGTCTGGTCCTGGACCACAAATTGACCCAGTACTGAAGTGGTTAAGTTCTCATAAGGTTCCTTTTGGCTTAAAAAAATAGCATTGTTTCACTCTACAACCAGCAAAATGCGAGGAAAGAGTGTGATCACCCATAGTCACTTCTGTACGCTGACAAAGTGAAAGCAGATACTTGAGGTTTCTGCTAAAGACTGACAGAATTGGCTAACAGCAGAAGTTATAAGGTTCACAACTTCACAACTTTTTGCAGTATTTATAGATTTACATTAAGGGTTGCCTGGTTTAGCAAACCCATTACAAATACCCTATTAGGGCATTCTCAGTTAGGGTGGACATCCTTTTTTTCACGATGCTGGATTAGTCACAGTGGAGGTAATTAGGCATGAGCTGACATAGGCGTGCATCACACATAGAAACAATCAATTTTAATGGACACCATGTAATGCTTTATATCCCCTGCGGAGGCACCTCCCAACACATCCCTCTACAAATTACAGCTGCTGACTGGTAGCTCTAGCAATGGCACACTCTGTGATTACCTAAGGGTCCATTCACACAGAGTTTTTTGGTGCTGATTTTGACGCTGAGTCCGTGTCAGAATCCACATGGAAAAAAGCACTTCAATGGGTTCCTTTTTTAGTGACTTACTAGCCACTAACACATAATGTGGCCCCTTTTTATACTGCACACAGCATATATATAGCTCCCCTTTTTTTCCCTACATAGTATGTGCCCCCCCTTTTTTTGCCCCTACACGGAATATGGCCCCCTCTTTTTGGACCCCACACAGCATATGATTGCCTTTTTTGTCTTCACACAATATATTGACCCCCTTTTTGCCCCTCCACAGTATATGGTCCCACACACAGTATATGGCTTGCTGTGATAACCTGCTCACCTATCTGTACTCCTATCCAGGCCAGCCTCCGCTGCCACCACCCGGGCGCTCTTGGACTGGATCACAGATCGTTGAGTAGATTATTGGTCACTACCTATTGCAATAATACAATAAGTAGCGACTGATTAAAAAAAGTCTGCCAACCCCAATTTATGTCATAAAGCGCTGCTTGAGGTTATTGGCTCAGGTCGCTTCATTGCAAACACGGGCCTTGTGTTTGACACCTGTGTTCTAATAACATGTCGTACATGCAGAACAAGCTAGCCATAAATGTGCTGCATAAACTATAGATATATTTTGGATGTATTTGTGAATATAAATTGCACTGCTTTAACTTACTTTTCTATTTTCTAGTTGCAATAGTCTTGTTCATGCCAGTGTATTAGAGCAGTGAAAGGCTTAGCAGTTTGGAGCAATGACTACCCCTGGTACTCCAGACTGCTCATTTGCATATGGTTAAATAAATGAATATCTCAGCGGTGAAGGCATGAATTTTCATTGGTAAAAAGGTGTCACATTCAGGTGACCCTGAACTATCTACCTGTGTTGCTGGTTTAATATACGCCTCTCAATTTAACTTATATTATAGCTGTCTTGTATACCTTGCAAGTGAGCATTGTTGGAATTTTAATCATACCTTTTACTATGAAAACTTAATGTAGTTTGAATCTATCTATCTATCTATCTATCTATCTATCTATCTATCTATCTATCTATCATTTGTGTCTTTTTTATCTAGGTAGCTACAGATATAGTGTACCATGTTTTTTGTGTTATTACTGTATTATCCATGCTGCTTTAACACACTGTATTTCCCCATGTGTGGGACTATTAAAGGATTATCTTGTCTCTTATCTTATTTTATGTATATATTTTATCTGTCTATCCCTTGTACCATTATAAATCTATCTCTCTATCTGAACATATACTGTCTATCAATCTATGTAGTAGCTAGTTATCCCAGTGTGCAATATCTGCTGTTAGGGAAATGTCTACCTGTACATTCTGACTATTGCTCAGTCCCCCTTGAAGTATAATTAGTGAGCAGCAGAGTCTTGTGTACTTAGTTAAATAGCATTATGTCCCCTATAAAGGAGGCAAGCAGGCTACTTAACCTTCTCTGATCAGAAGAGTAAACAAGAGCCCAGATAGCCAGGCTTGATCTCCCTTTAAATATAGACTTGTTTATCAGTGTCATCCTAGGAGGATTAATTAGATACATTTATTCACAATTTGGTGTCTGACACCACAGCTTAGGAATGCCTTATAATCACAAGGTGTTAATTGGGGCCAGGCAGGCACTTATGTTTCTATTAAACAGTGTGATGAAGAGAACTTCTCCACGGCTTATATTAAAATTCTTTTTCTATATCCAGTCCTTGGGCTTTTGTTAGGATGATCTGAGCAGATTTACTTAGGACTGACGACTTACCTATACAGTAACCACGATATGGACGTGATCGATGTACAAAAAAACCAAAATGCAATGAAGATGTCACCATATAGAATCTCAGTGCTGTATTTTGTGTGTCTATGAATAAGAGGGGACAGGTCATGCAATGCACAAAGGTATTTGTATAGTCTACCTAGCTGCCTTTCCTCTCTCCTCTCTCTTACCACAAGTGGCTTTAATCTCATTACCGTTTGCATTTCCTACAAGAGAACTTTTGTTTTAAATTGAGGTTATGCAAAAGCTTTAAGTGAACAACAGGGGCTTGTAATTTAATTTCACCTCAATTGCATTTACAAATACTACAGAAAGTAAAGTAAGAAGAAGACCTAATAATCCCCTAATATACTACCCGAAGCTCAAGGGGATAATTCGGCGCTATATATATATATATATATATATATATATATATATATATATATATATATATATATATATATATATATTTGTTAACCATCTTAAAATATATAGTATAGATGGTGCAGTAAAAGTATGAAGCAACTATTTAGTTAATAGTTAATGTCATGCACAAAGAGCACACAACATACACACACACGTATATATATATATATATATATATATATATATATATATATATATATATACAATTTCTATTACTCTGCCTTTTTTAATCGAAATACATTATTTGCATTTAATAATAGCTGTGCAGTATAATCATCATTCATTATGTACATGCATAATTTTTTTCTAAGAACGTCAAAAAATTTATTTCTATCTATTTTTGTTATATAATATCGATCATAATATATATATGAAATCATTTTTATCTGTTTGCTATATTAACTATAGCATTTATCAATCATACTATATCTATATAATTTATCCTCATATTCTATCTATCTATCTATCTATCTATCTATCTATCTATCTATCTAGGATATATCTGTATCTGTTTCATCTATTTTTCTATCTTCTGTCTTCCCCCATATGTTTGCTATCACATATTTTTATCATCTTTCTTTCTTTCTTTCTTTCTTTCTTTCTTTCTTTCTTTCTTTCTTTCTTTCATCACATCTATCTATCTATCTATCTATCTATCTATCTATCTATCTATAGAAAAATAATATCTCAGAATGATGTATAGTGGTTACACATAACCAAGCTAGACTACACTGTGTATTTTGTCAGTAATCTCTTTCTCTTCTGTGTAAAGTTTGTTCCATTTTTTATATAAAACTGATAAAATATCTAAAATGTTCTTGTGATTATTTTAGGTCTGTGAAATGTTGCTACAATTTCTTCTCTGTTAAGACTATTCAATGAACATGTTTCTAAATAACACATAAATCTTTGCACACGTATATAACTTATACATATGAACAAGACCTTGGCATGAGAGACCAAGAACTTTAATTTGTCATTGTCACCAGGTCACCTCTTTGTCTTTGCCATTGTGAAAAATAATGAAAAGAAATGAGAAAGTAAATAAATAAAATGTAAATCCTGGAGGTAAGACATTTATTAAAAATGACCAAGCACTATATGCAGAAAATGATTTAACTCACAATTTCTTCCAGATCAATAAAGAATTTTACATTTGTACATTTTTCTTTATTGGAACCATTTCCAAGACATGGTGGAAATACATTCTGGAATGGCTTTTTATTTTTTATAGATAAACTTCTTTTTTTTTGTACTACCAATACAAATTGTACAACGGAAGAGTGCAGATAAAAGATATCAATGATGATCAATAAAACAAAGACACATAAATGCATACAATATATTAAACTCCACAATATGCAACTTAATATCTACAAGATCTGTACAAAGGTCTCTCTTCATAAATTAATCACATTAAAAAAGGTCAAATAAAATGAAGGTCAAGTAGATTTTTCCACTTTTAAATAAACCAAATACTGTCAAGTTTAGAGTTCAGGATGTGACAGGTTGGCGCTTGCAGCAGTCAGAGGTTTGGTACCATCAACCCAGAGAACTTCAAACACCAGTCCATTGTGTTCTCTGCATGAAAGGCAAAGTCACACTTTTTGGCATTTAATGCTATGATCCACCCTGTTCTCAACAGAGTACTTACACCTTTTACATATATTAATATACATGTAATACTTATTTAAGAACTAGAGTAGAAGGAATAGTAGCCTAGGCCTTTAGAGGCATCTTTATAGTCTTCGCTGGCAATGTCCTCACACTTTATTGGGGGAGAGTTTTCATTGCTTGAAGTGCTAGGAGACAGTCTTCTTCTTTTACAGGCTCCTGTATACACACCAGAGTCGTTTGAGTCAAGAGACTTTATTGATGGAGGTGTTTCCACCCAAGAGGAGCTCATTTCTTCCTTGACTTTGTCTTTAGGTAGAAGGTCTTCAGAAAAACCTGATGGACTTGACCTTGAGGACCAAGGTAGACCTGTGCTCACTTTCCTCTGATATGGAGAACTTCTACTCCCCCAACTTGTCATAGAGGCAAAGGCAGCATCTGGATAATATGCCATGGGATGAGAGGTCTGGATAGGTAAAGACTTAATGCCATAAGTAAGAAGAGAACTAGAAGAATAGTCTGTATCATAGGGACCCATGTCCAATTTGTTGGCCCCAGCTTGTTGAACTGGGGTTACAAACCACCTTTGTGGGGGGGCGGTGGTGACCTCTTCATTGCCCTGTGGTGACAGGAGACCATTGGTCTGGGGTACAGTCCTCTCCCCGCTGTAGTACCTGGTGGGGGGCAGGTTGTTGACAAACTGTTCCTGGAAGAAGGGCTGGACACTGTAGCGAGCCCCGGGCACTATCTGGTGGGATCTAGGAGAATCCGCAGGAGATGGAGTTAATCGGTCATTTTCTGAAGCGGTGTACATGCTACAAAAAGAATAAGAGCCAAGTGTGACTACATGATCATTGACTGCACTATATAGGGGCCACTAGTGGATAATCCCATAAGACACTGTATGATCAAAATGCAATTGTCATTGCTGATTCTAAATGTCCTACAGAAAGCCAATCCATATAAAATAAAATATTAACTAGTTACTTACGAGTCATAGTTGTCTCTAAAGCCTTTTGCAAATGGGTTGTGATCAATCTTCAATTGTGTAATCTATATGGAAAAATAAAAAATTGGTATTAGATGTTATTTATGGTAAAAAGCAAATATATATATATATATATATATATATATATATATATATATATATATATATATATGTATAGGGGTCTTCTCTTACATCTGTGTTCTGGTAGGCCGTGACAGCAATGAACTGAGTTTCTGGGAAGGTGAACGTCTGTGTCTTAGCAGAATCATTAAGATCTTCTACTCCATCTTCACTCACTTCTACTATATGGAGACGGGGTTGGTATTTGTGTAGAGACTGCAGGACTATCATCTAATAAAAGAGACAATATAGGTTACATTGAAAAAAAAAAGATAACTTAAGAAAACCATACAGTGCAAGAAACTAAATGTAGACATTAAAAGTATGAGACTAGTATATAGACTGATTGTAAGCTGTCGATGTGGAGATCTCTAGCAAAGTGCTGGTGCGGTTGGTACTTGTATAAAGACTGCATGACTGTCATCTAATAACAGATAATGGAGACATTGAGAACAAAGAATGTAAAGAAGCATACAGTACAAGAAAACAGCAATAAATGGACTGATCTATAGAATGATAGTAAATTGGACATCTCTAGTCATGTGTTGGTTGGGGTGCAGGGAGAGGACAATGGTGGACAGTTATGGTATATGAGGAGCTGGCAGGAGGCAGGGAAATGGGACGATATAGATAAAGATAGATAAAGTAAAGGAGACTGCAAATTAAAACTGACCATCAAAAGGAGAGGTCAGACTGGTGGTAGATGGTGAAGTAATCCAGAGAACTCTACATGAAGGTTGGGTGGGTTAGAAATGATGGCATAAAGTAGAATAAAGGCATAAAAAACTTCTAAAAAGTGTGAGGTAAGGGCTGAATCACAAATCTACTGCAAATTCTGAACATTATATTAAAAGAAGTTCACACCGACACAGTGAAAGCACAAACATAAAACTATAGACAAGTCTATGAATTTGGTATTTATCTATTTCATATATTCAGTAATGAAGCAGCAGTGCAAAATAGGTAAAAAATCTACAAAGATCCCACTTGTGTTAGTGGACCGTATATAAAGTATATCGATTATATCTCCGTGTTAAACAATGATGTGTCCTATAGTTATATATCAATCTATTATCCACATATCAATCTGCGGCATATTTATCTACTTAGATGATCTATCAGATCTACATGTATTATATGACATCGCTATAGTATGGAGCCGCATGTTTACACCGTGTACAGACTATGCCTCAGACATGATCCTGCGCCTTTCTATGCAGTTCCTTTAGCTGTACCTGGTATTTTCCATCCCATGTTACCTGAGTATTGTTATTATTGGCTCCTTTGTTGTTGGTGAGTTTCAGTTTGCCAAAGGAGATCTCCTGCCTCATCCAGTGAGCCCCAGTGTTGGGGGACTCGGGGTGCACATACACTTTGTTACCTAGAATAATAGACGACATATCGGTCAGACACAGTACAATAAACCAGGATGGAACAGATACGACTCGTCCATGACCAATGTGTGCAGTCCGATATATTATTCATTTATTGTATAGATTTTATTCCGTTCTGTGTAATATTTTATATTTTTTCATGCAAATAATGAAAGACTTTGAACGGATAAAGGAATAATTATATATATATATATATATATATATATATATATATATGTGTGTGTGTGTGTGTGTGTGTGTATAGATATATCGATCGATAAATTAGATGAAATAAGTATAACTTAGATTGAAGACATAAAACAGAAACACAAATAACAGAATAGATAAAAAGTATTCTAAGAAAGATATGTAAATATATCTAGATAGCCCGATCGATCGATAAATAAATCAATAGATATATAGTAGATGCTACAAGATATCAGAGGTCATCGAATATTTATCACTGTTATACAAGATCACAAACCATCTATGACCCGCTAAGAATATTGGCTCACCCTGCATGTTGTTGTCCGCTTTGCCACAAGTTACCCACTTGCCCCCTTGAAATCTCCAGTGATTGGGGTCGGCCAGGACCACCTCCACAAACACGTTATAATGGGATGTAGGGTTCAATCCTGTAATGTTGAAGCTCAGGAAAGGAAACATCCTCCTGAAAAGTGAACAATGTAGTCAATAGGATCAATGCATAAGAGGATCAATACATAAGAGGTGGTATTACCCTATATACAGGGTATCTCACTCTCTACACGATTCATACACTGGCTAAAAAAAAAAAAAAAAGTTTCAAGTCAATACCAAAATCTCACTAGTCAGTGGCCCTGAGACCAGATCTCACCAGTGTCCTGCTAGGAGTGCCAGACTATAGAGCATGGAGAGGTAAAATCCTGACAATACTTTTTCCCATAAAATTGGAAGACTTACCTGCCCTGCTTGGTGATGATCATCTCGGTCTGGTGTCGGTGGAACTTCAGCCACAGGGGCCGATTACAGAGGTAGATCTGTGCCCGCACCCCAGTCCCACTGCCCGGCAGCCCGAGTGCACTGAGCCCGCTGCCCGAGCCTGCTGTTGGGTAGGGGCTGTACATGCTGCCGGGGGCCTGGCTGTACTGATAACCGGCGGAGTACTGAGGACGGGACGGGCAGACTGGAGGGGAGAAGCCTGCTGGGGGCAGCATGCTGCTGTATGGGGGATACCTGGCGGCCCCTCCAGCTGGGTACACTGCGCTATGCTGTGGTGGAGCATAGGGGAAGATGGAGCAGGGGGAGCCCAGTTCTGCCCCCGTCTGCTGGGGCTGCTGCCCCTGGGATGGCAGGTAGTAGCGCTCAGAAGCCGCCTGTAGAGAGTTGTCCAGGTAGCGTGGGGCTGAGCTGGGTGGTGCAGCGCCCAGGTCCTCTTCTCCCACCGGGGAGCCTTTTCTTCCTGTGTCCGGTAAAGTCTTTGCTTGGAAGCCCTCAGTGGCCTCGCTGAGCATGGTGCTAGCAGGGGTGCTGGAGCTGCCTGGCTCTCTGGGACTGTCTAGGTGAAGGCCTCTGGAGGAGAACTTCTTCTGCTGTTGGCTTTTATGCTGTCCAACACTAAAGTCCAAGCCTGGGCTGTGAGAAGCGCTGCTGGGGTCTCCAGGCAGAGGGTAGAAGGTGTGAGGCAGGTTAGGAGCAGAGCTGGTCAGGATCTGCTCTCCTAGCTGCATCCTCTGGCTTCTTCAACCTTCTTAGTCAAACTCTGCAGAGCTGGGCTGATGCTGAGACCATGAAGGGCAGACCCCTACTCAGGAAAGGAAAGAGCTCTCCAACAAGTGCTGGGAGGGCTTCACCACACAATAATGTCCTTTCAGTTTACTGTGTCATCCATAGGTGTCCCCACTTGATGCTGATAAAGGAACAGCCCACACAAGTCATTCACTGGTCTCCTCTGTATAATGTGTCACCAGCAGCCTGTGTGACTCTTATATGGTCGTCTCTTCACACCTCCATTAGGACTAATGATCCAGGGAGGAGCTTGCTGCCTCTTTCAGAGAGCAGGACACAAGATAACCCCCTCCCTTACTCGAATGCCTCTGGATTATTGGTGGCTTTCTCTGACACTAATTTAATTAGACAATTCCTAATTGGAACATGTCACCTGTGCCTCTCTGGCTGGCTCCTTATCTGGGAAGATCAAATGCATTGCTGGCAATTCTTACTTTATCCTAAAGTCTCTGAACTAGAAAAGATGGGGGTGGGGTGGCTTAAACTTTTATGTTAGCAACTTAAGTAACTTGCTATATTCAGGCCTTGTACAAAGTAGCCCATATATATATTCACATCTACATACAGCTTTATCCCTGCTTTTATATATCTGCGCGAATGTTACTGCCTTCATAGCTACTGAACTGTTTGCCATTTGTTGGGTATTTATAAGGTATACAAAACCAAACATGTATATTGTGGTACTAGGTATTGCTTATATTACATTACATCACAGACTGACATTATTATAAAGCGTGTTATTATATTTGGGTCAAATGATGCATCAGTACAACAGACGAGTATGGAGAATTGTTTACTAGCAGTAAGTACATACGTATAGTATAGTATAGTACAGTACAGTACAGTACAGTATAATAGTACTATGCGCATAAAGTACAAAAGACTAAACACAAATAGTTAAATGACAAATTAAATTAATTCCAATTGATGTCCCTCAATCTTGTATCTTTCTGGTAGTATTGCAGAAGTTTATTTCTTTCGTTGTTTCTTATATTATAGCTAGATGGAAAGTAACACAAGCACATATATTTGTACTGTACACGCATTCAACGAAAGCTTTGCTCCAAGGAACTAATGCAATGACAACATAATTGTTTTGTCTAAATCATACAGAATAACACATAACTTTATTTTCTGCTATTATACCAAATTCGATCTATCTGGATTCTATCTATCTATCTATCTATCTATCTATCTATCTATCTATCTATCTATCTAATGTAATTTATCTATCTATCTACATCTATCTATTTATCTATCTATTTATCTATCTACCTCTGTCTATCTATTCTTAACCCTCGGATCTCTTCTGTCTCCTTTGTGTCTGCCTCGCATATATTTGCTTTGATGTTCCTCGGTTTTGGGGTAGTTTCTGTTTGTCTAGTCTGTCCCTGGCAATATTTGCCCCTTTCTTATGTCTTAATAACCTGACAGTTCTTAGCATCCATGACCTGTGTAGATGATGATGATCTGCCTCATGGATCTGGATGCTATTGGCTCAATCAGAAATCTTCACATATTCGCTCTGATAATCTCACTTTTCTATAGCTGATAACATGAAGCACTTGAGGGAATCGCACCAGGCTGCTGGAGCCAGGAATACTGCAGCGTGTGCATGCAGGTAGTGGCAGGGCGCAGTAGTTGGGGTTATCGGGGTTTGTATTGTTTGGGGAGCACAGACCAGACTTGCAGGTGACAGTGGCGATCACATCGGACCATCTGGCAGCTTCCATCACTGCATCCTAGTAAATATATATTTCATGGAGACTAGCAGGAACCCTGGCCAGGAAAGCAACTCATTCAGTTCTCAGTTTACTTGGCAGATGTGTTAGTGACACTCCAGGACACCTCATAGAAGTGTCAGCTCCTAGGCAGGAGAACTGATGAGATGTGGGGTCCAGAAATCTCATGGGCTATCCGCATATAACTGTATATCTGCCAAGTGTGCCTGCTTATATTGTATAAATTACAACATCTTTTTATACCATCATACACATTCATTTATACAACATTCTATAAATGTAACCTAATTTCTAATTGTATTTGATATACCTGTTATTGTAACATTACTATAACTTAGTTTATTGCATTTATATATTATACATGCCATTACTATAACATTACAAATATGCAGACATTTAGATCGCAAGCTCTGTTGTCGACATTATGTATCTTTTAATAATCGGCACAGTCTAGAAGTAATTCACAAAATAATTTATTTGCGTTAATCTCAGCTTTTCCTATTGCTAAACCAGATTACAACATGAGCCATAAGGACTCAGCATTGAGATATTGACCCAAACAGTGGGGGCATAATAGATCTGGAGAGCAACCAGCCCCCCAATTATCTCTACATGTACAAGACCCTCTCACCATCTACAGGGGGGCAGGGGGCTGGAAATATCCATGTGAAGCAAACTGAGCAGGAATTATGTCTCATGGTCGTTTTTATTATAAGGCTGACAAAGGCAATATTGCTATGTATTAAGTATCATATAAAATCTATAGAGAAGTACATGACTCTATGTGCAGCATGAACAGATAAAACCCATCTGACTGCCATATAATAACTCGAGAAAGAGGAAGTATCACACATAGATCTTATTACTGATGTGGTGGGGCTAAGTGTGTCTTTGGTGTTTGTTAAAGTTTGTCTCTGGACAAACAATATCAATTTTAACTCATATACACACACACACACACACACACACACACATATATATATACACACATACACACATACACACACATATACACACACACACACACACACATATATATATATATATATATATATACACACACACACACATATACACACACACATATATATATATATATATATATATATATATATATATATATATATATACACACATATAAATATGTTGTGCTGTTAGACTCCTGAAAATTGAGAAATATTGAAAAAAATTAATCTAAATCCAGCGGAATGCTAACAAAATATCTGTGCAGGCGGTAACGCAGTGAATCCACCGGGATCCTGATATCAAACACTTCTGGTCTTGTCAATGTATAGAATTACAGAGGATCAATTTGATTTAAATCAAGAAATACAAATATCTGGAGTTTATGATATAAACATCTAGGACATCATTCTATACTACATTGTATCAATAAAACATTTCTGTAAATTACTCCACAGAATCGTGTGATATATATATTGTTAGGGACATCAATGGGTCCAATATATATATATATATATATATATATATATATATATATATATATATATATATATCACGCATATATAGATCCTTTTCTTTATTCCATCCCTTTCTTTTTCATGAAATTGATATCTAAGTTGAAGATTTGCCATCTTCTAGTTTGGCTCTGGTCTATATGCTGTACTGCTTCTGTATTTTTTTCTATCTATCTATCTATCTATCTATCTATCTATCTATCTATCTATCTATCTCCTATCTATCTATCTATCTATCTATCTATCTATCTATCTATCTATCTATCTATCTATCTATCTATCTATCAGCTTAGCATATGAATGGCAGGCTCTTGTAGCCTGTTCTAATCCTCCCGATGTGTGTCTGTGCGATTATGTCGCTGTCACCTGTTCATCACCGCTTTCTACAGGGTTAATTTACAGACAACGCCGACATTTTAACAAGTAAGTGCGACCTCATTGATGTGCACAGAAGAGATCCCCGATGAGTTTACACCGTGTTGTCACCTCCTTCTCTCCACCAGCGAGCTCTATGGGGAAGACATTGCAGTAATTGGCATAATAGACAATCACTGCTTTACCAATAGCTCAGGGCTGTCACCCAAGGGGCATATTGTGGCACCAAGCTTGTTTTATAACAATCTATTATCGATAATCCCGGCTAATAATGAGGGATACTTACCTCCTTCTAGAAATGACAGGCTAGTGATAGAGATCCCCTTTAAGAAATACATGAGCATGTAACATCCCTAATGTGAGAAAGGTATTATCTATAGATATTTATCATCTATCTATGTTGGTTATCTATTTGCTTTCATCTATCTGTATATTATCTATGAATCGTCTATATATTATATATCTATATATTATCTATATATCGATCTATCGCTAATCTAGATGAAGTAGGAAAACTGCACACTCCATCCAGTTGCTGTGAAACTACAACACCCAGCATGCACTCAGAATCTATTGTTCCTTGAAATCCCATAGAAGTGAATGAACATGTTCAAAGTTGTTGTTTCACAGAAGCTGAAGTTCCCAAGATTGCTTCTAAGTGTTATCTATTTCTTAATCTAATCTAATCTATCTATCTATCTATCTATCTATCTATCTATCTATCTATCTATCTGTCTATCTCTATACTATTATCTATCTCTGTACTATCTCCTATCTATCATTTACATCTTTTATTCATCACATTGTATTCGTTTATATGATTTAGCAATCTGTCTCTGTGTACTTATTATATATCCATATATTATATATCCATCTATTATATGCATATCTATGATCTGTATGTCTATTATATCAATCACAAACCTTTTATCGCACACACACACACACACACACACACACACACACACACACACACACACACACACGTTTGCTTTCGATTGCTATCTTTATTTCTCCAGTATCTCGTATATACAGATTGTTTGTGTATTGCTTCCTCTGTATACAGTATGTGGAGAGATTTCTGCCTTTCTAGACACATTTGGCATGCACATAGTATGTTGTGACTCAGTTTTGTCCCTCACATATATTGTATATTGATACAAATGACAAAACATAGGCCTAACAAACATCCTGATTGTTCTGTATAAGAAATCTATAAACCTACTGATCTTCTAGTACTGAAGGTCCCAGCCTACCATACAGATGATCTGCAGCCCCAGCACTTCCCCTTCCACATTTTAGAAGTATGGCTTGAACCAAGTTTAAAAATAACCAAAAACATTTATGTTTAACAACTCCACCTAAAAGTATCACCCAAGACAAAGAGCTGGGCCATGTCTATTTATATGCCAGAGGACGGTGTGTGAGGAGGGTTGTGTGACTCATCATCATCATCATCCTCCTCCTCACACTGGAGCCCTGTGCACACTCTACAAGGGCTTGGAGATTACAATCAGACACTTGCTGTGATCCTGAGGAGTAAATGCCCAAGAAGCAGAGAGATGGCACCAAGTTCTGCTAATAAAACATGTTCATCATGAGGAGGGATGGCGGCCATATGCACAATTGTCTCTTCCACAATTCCTAGTCTCCATAGTTTAGGCCTAGTGTAAACTGAGGCGGGGGCTGCCTGACTGTGTATACACCTCAGCCCATAGAAAACTACTTATAATTATTAATAATGGGAAGGAAATGATGATTATCTGGTGGAAAGTGATTGGGGCTTATTGGGGCTTCCTACATGTCCTTCAAGTTACATGTAGCAAAACTACAAGTTCCAGCAGGAAGTCTTATTCAATGTGTGACTTCTCCTCAGCCTGTAGGCGGCGTGCTCTCTCATCCTGCCGCCATGCCCGGCCTCTTTACATATGCGGCAGACTATTATTCCTGATCCACTTCCCTCTGTCAGAAGAGCCGGTGCTTTTATTATGCGGAGTTTATTGACCAGGTCTTGCTGGCAGAAGAATAATGTCTGAATCAACTGGTCAATACATTAAAGAAGGCAAACAGCAGACATTAAAATAAGTAAATATCAGCGCAGCCTAAGACAATGCAAATGACTCGGGCCAGACACAAGTATGTGTATTAAGCACAAAAGGGATTGACTTGCAGATGAAGTCTGAGGTGATGGGAAGGAGCCTTGTCCGGGCCGGCCTGAACTACTGCACGAGTTAACCCTCTCACTGCCAAGGGTCTTTAATTGCTCTGACTACCTCCAGTACATCCAGTAGCCAGATCCATTTTCACAGTTTTGGGATGGACAAATCAAATCTAAATTGTAACATTAAAAATTCATCTAACACCCCCCATACCTATATATTTTCTTAAAGTAGACACCTGCAGCATTGTCAGAATGCTAATTGGTTCTGTATATAAATAGGTACCTTCATGCAATTTTGATTTGAAGTAAATGTTTTATGAAAAAAATGCAAATAAATGTATACAGTGGCATAACTAGGAATGGCGGGACCTCGTGGCAAACTTTTGACATGGCCCCCCCCGACCGACACGGACGCCGAAGACCTCGACCGACCCCCTCATACGCATTCCTGCGCGCTCTATTATGCCCCATAGCGGCCCCTGCACACAGTATTATCCCTCATAGTGGCCCCTGCACACAGTATTATCCCCCATAGCGGCCCCTGCACACAGTATTATCCCCCATAGTGTTCCCTGCACACAGTATTATCCCCCATAGTGGCTCCTGCACACAGTATTATCCCCCATAGTGGCCCCTGCATACAGTATTATCCCCCATAGTGGCCCTGCACACGGTATTATGTCCCATAGTGGCCCCTGCACACAGTATTATGTCCCACTGTGGACACCCATAACAATTATTATACTCTGGGGTCTTTTCAGACAGATCGAAGTAGTCGATCTTCAATGACGTACGTCAGACGTCACATGACCTGGGACGCAGGCCGGGGTCATGAGACGTCAGACGACTAGGCCGAAGTCTGCACGGATCGTGGAGAGGTAAGTAACAGTGTTTTTTTTATGTTTCTTACCTCTCCCGGTCCACCAATCATTATACTTGGGGGTCCGAAAAGACCATACTATGAACCACAGATGGCATAGCCAATGGGGAATCCAACAGCTCCCACCAGTAACTGTCATTGTTTATGTGTGTGTGATGTGGCGAGACCTTCAAAAATTACTTTTCTGGCCTTTACGTGAGCCCTTCCAAATTAAGTTAGAGGCCCTTAAGCTGAGATACCAGCAGAGATTGAGGCCCTTGAGGTGACTTGAGCTTTTTAATAGCATAGTTTTAGGTCCTTTAAAGAGGACCTTTCATCAGATCGGGCACATGCAGTTTTATATACTGCTGGAAAGCTGACAGTGCGCTGAATTCAACGCACTGTCGGCTTTCCCGATCTGTGCCCGGTGTAAAGCGCTATCGGTCCCGGTACCGTAGGGCTTTACAGTCAGAAGGGCATTTCTGACACTTAGCCAGGAACGTCCTTCTGCCTCGCGGCGCCTATCGCTGTACTGTGGAGCGGGGAGGAACGCCCACTGTCAGCTTTCCAGCAGTATATAAAACTGCATGTGGCCGATCTGATGAAAGGTCCTCTTTAAGATAGTTCAGCATTGCACCAGCAGAGTTTTTTGTCCTTGGGGTGAGTTGAGCCTTTAACCAGCAGTGTTTTTGGCCCTTGGGGTGACTAGAGCCTTGCACCAGCAGTGTTTTATTTTTTGGCCCTTGAGGTGAGTAGAGCCATGCACCAGCAGTGTTTTACTTTTTGGCCCTTGGGTTGAGTGGAGCCTTGCACCAGCAGTGTTTTATTTTTTGGCCCTTGGGGTGAGTAGAGCCTTGCACCAGCAGTGTTTTACTTTTTGGTCCTTGGGGTGAGTAGAGCCTTGCACCAGCAGTGTTTTACTTTTTGGCCCTTGGGGTGAGTAGAGCCAGCGCCGCACCTCTAATGAGGCGACGTGAGGCGGCCGCTTCGGGCGGCGCACAGGAGGGGGGCGGCGCACGGGTGACTTTTTTTTTTCTTTTATTACTGTTTTTTTTTTTTTCTTTTTTTACTTTGAACCAGCGCAGGAGAGCTGCTTCTCTCTGCGCTGGTTCAGACGTCTATGTATCTGCGTAGGCGGCGTCACTAGGTCATCACGTGATGACGCTCGCTGATACCTAGACGTCTGAGTACGTGTCAGCCTACGCAGACGTCAGCCTGCAGGAGAAGAGGATCGCGGAGGCGTCGGGAGCAACAACAAGATCGGTAAGTATAAAACTTCTTTTTTTGTTTTATAATAGGGGCACTGCTGGCAGCCCCTCTGCAGTAGCTGGACTGTGGCCTGGATTTCCACATCCACGTCCTCGCCCTCTTGTGCTACTGACGAGGGGCACTGCTGGCAGCCCCTCTCCAGTAGCTGGACTGTGGACTGAATTTCCATGTCCACATCCTTGCCCCCTTGTGCTACTGACTTGGGACACTGCTGGCAGCCCCTCTCCAGTACCTGGACTATGGACTGGATTTCCACGTCCTCGTCCCCTTGTGCTACTGATGAGGGACGCTGTTGGCAGCCCCTCTCCAGTAGCTGGACTATGGACTGAATTTCCATGTCCACATCCTTGCCACCTTGTGCTACTGACGAGGGGCACTGCTGGCAGCCCCTCTTCAGTACCTGGACTGTGGAATGGATCTCCAGTTGGATTTCCACGCCCACGTGCCCGCCCCCGTCCTTTGATGTTACCCTTATGCATCTTTGGCAGGTTCAGTGTATGTGTACACTGTTCCTGCAGTGTAGCTCTGAAAAGAGATGTTGCTTTTCCTGCCTAGCACAAGCTAAACTTTCTCTCCCACCCTGCTCACGATGTCTTTCCCTAGCTCTCCAAACCGCATCTGAAACGAATATTGCTGACACTATTCTTATAAATCTGTGGTCACCTGATTTATCCAGCCAATGACTTTTTCCTATTTTTTTTTATGCCTACATTTTCCTGCTTCCTGTGTCACCTTCCCTGCACAGTTATTGGTGCAAAAAAAAAAAAGCACTAGGGAAGGTGGGAGGGCATACGAATTTTTACTGCGTATACTACGTGGTAGTCGTTCGAAATCGAATTTGTCGATTACCTTAAAATTCGATCGAATATCTACTCGATCAAACGGTATTCGCTCATCTCTACTGAAAACCGATGGACATTTGGCAGACTCTGTTATAGTTTATGGGTCCATGGGTAATTGTAATTTTAGGGGACAGGCTCTCCGTCTTCCAGGTCCTCATGCAGACATTAACAACAGATAGACGAATGCTAGTGTGAACCTAGAGTAATCCATATGCTACACAGCATTTCAAAATCTTCGAAGAGTTGATATTTGGTACCTTTCTTTATAATGTTCCTGTCCATACAAATTAGCATTACACATAATACGTACATTGTCATTACGTCGTTCTCTGAATACTCTGGAGTTATGTGTTACATTTATTGTTGCATTTGTAATGGTTAAGCGTCAAAATTGACTCTGCAAGCATTAAAATTGTGTTGTGGTACCCCCATGGATTTGATATTGGTGACCTATGCTCCTATGCTTATAATTTAAAGGTGTATGGATATTTTAAGGTGGCAAATACACATTAAACATATATTAGCTGAACCTCATGATCTTAATGTGACACGTCTACCATCTATTGTGTATGGTGACTTCCTGACCTTCCAATGGTTGATGTTGGGAGAGAGAAGAGTTGGGCATGATGGATTTCAACATGTCCAATCCTTTTATTCTAGGAATGATAAGCTGCCATCAGAATTGTATGACATAACTTTATTCTCATAGAGAACAGAACACTTGCTTGCTTGGTAGAGCCGATTTAAGGGGAAGGGTGTATCAGGAGGAATGGCTGTTTGAGAAATACTAAAAAGTATATGTAGATCCTCTGGGGAAAGAGTGTGAATTGAAAACTAACATTATGCAAAGTTAGGTTTCAGATGGCAGTGATATTACCTTGTGTAATAGTTTTCATAAAGTATGTCATGTATTCTATAGAATACCTCCTCTTTACACTTGCCTGTAACATAGCACACATCTGGCAAAGCAAAGTGGAGGAGGAAGAGCGGCAATTGGAGGAAGTGGAAGGCAGAGGAAACACCAGCCAATCAGGAAGAGAAATTTCAGGAAGGTCCAGTAACTTGGCTAAAGCAGGTGCCTGATCAGGAGCATGTAGAGCAAAGATTGCCCCATTGCGCTGGATCTGAAGGTGAAAAGGATGGCCCCATCTGTAGGTGGCTCCAGCTTCTAGAACAATCTGCAGGATTGGTTTGAGGATTCTCCATATCGCCAGAATACATCGAGAGACATCAGGAAGGAGCTAAACATGAGTGTCCAAGAATAGGATTGGGCTCTTTCCAGGCTGCCTGAAGGATGTCCTGAGAATGTGTCTTCTCTGAAAAATAGAACTAATAGAAACAGGTACAAATACAAGATACAGTCAAACTTCCTGTTTAATGCTGTGAACAGAGATATCTCTTTATCTCAGTGGTTTTCCTACTTGTACACCATAATTATCACAGACTGTGATGTTCATAAAAGTTGACTTCCCCTATGAAATTCCAGAAAAATCCTCTGGGTAAGTTCACACGGGGTTTTTTGGATTAGAACCTAAGGCGGAGGCCGCCTCAGGTTCGGATCCATAAACAGGGTAGCCGCGACTGAAAGACGGTGCACTGCACCAGCATCCAGTCTTGCACTCTGCTCGAGACACGACTCGGCCTGAAGAATGAGCATGTCGCTTCTTTTTTCTGGGAGCCGGAAGAAACGGCTCCCAGAAAAAAGACCTGAGCGGCTCCCATTGATTTCAATGGGAGCCGTCTTTTTGGTCAGGGTTTTGAGGTGGATACGGCCTCAAAACCCTGACCAAAAAACCCAGGGTGAACTTACCCTTAGGGTTTTTCCCACGATCATGCAGACCTGGGTCCTATAAAAATAGTTCCATTAATGTGTGATCATATTGTCTATTGTTAAGACATAAAGTATGTAAAAGTACCTTTACATAGGCTGATAAATGGCCTAAGGCTAGGTTCACATTGCAGAAAATTCTGCTTCCATTTCTGGAGCTGATTACGTTCAGCTATAATCATAGAAGCATCTTCTGTCCGGACTCTGCAGCTGAATCAATCATAGAATCCGCAGCAGGATCAAGCAGTACACATATTTTTCATCATTGTGCTTTTATCTTTGCCTCCCATTGTAAACATACCCAATGGTGTAAGGCCCGGTTCACATCTGCATTCGGTATTCCGTTCAGGAGTCCTCTTGGGGACCCCCAGAAGGGAAACCTATACCTATATATACCTTTCTATTAGGTCGCCTTAGGCAGCAGAGAAGCTAGGTTTGTATCAGCTGAGAAGACTCTTGAAGAAAGGAGTTCATTACTCACACATCTCAGATTGGGGAAGGAGAGAGGATACTGCTAAAATCCTGGGCAAGGAAAACTGCAAATATACCAGGTTGCTGTACACATAGTGATTGGGTTTGACTGGTGTGAGATAAACTCAATCTAGTCCAGGCAGTCAGGGACTGTTCTGTGTTTAGTAAATGCCTGCTCAAGGTTAGGAAGCAAATATGGTGGTGATCCTGTGAGCTTTTATGTTATTGAAATGTATACAGAACACACATTTAGTATATATTTTAACCTGTTGTACATATGTGGTCATACTGGTGGATAGTAGTTCCTACACAGAACTGTTAACGTATAGCATGGGGATGGAACAGAAGTTGAGCCTGTGCTGTCAGCATCAGCAGCAGATGTCGATAGTGTCCATGCAATTTATCAGACTGTACTCTTGGCACTTCCGTTTTAAGCCTATGTATAGTGTATTGTTACTGATAGACTTACTAACAGCTTTTTTGCAAAATTATTCTGTCTGGGTTTACTTGCCTTGTCAAGAAAAGAGGAGAGGCATTGGCGACCCCTTGCAGGTGAGTATAGCTTTTCTTTTTTTTAAGGGCAGTTCTATTTATATGTTATGGGGCATTATGAGGGAAGAGATCATTTGTGTAGAGGGGAATAGAAGGGGCATAAAAATATAAGGGGTCATTGGGGGCATAATGACTATTGGGGAGATCATTTATGCAAGGGGAATAAGGAATATAAGGGGCTTTATTTATATACAAGGTCATTTGGGGGCAATATGACTATAGGCGGGGATCATTTATATAAGGGCACATAAAGAATACAAGGGGCATTATTTATAAAAGGTAGTTGTTGGGGGGGCATTATGAATATAAGGGACCATTAGAGGGTTTTATAAATATAACTGGAATCATTAATATAAGGGAACATTAGGGACAGTATTTATCTCAGGAGATATATTATAAGGAGGCATTTGGGCAGTATTAATTTAAGGACCATTAGAGCTTTAAAAAACACCAGAATTGAGGGAAAAAAAGGGCCAAGATGAATACAGTGATCTATGTATGGTTATTCATTAATTACTAATTACTTTTTTGGCAAATGCTGGAAAAAACTGCAGAGTAATTGTACCCAACCACTTGGACCCCTACCGATCACAAGGATGTGCCTTGTTCTGAATGGATGTGGTAGGACAGTTCTGCCCCATTTCATTTATTTAGTTTCTAAAAGTATTTGTTAAAATATGTTAATAACAGGAAATGTAAAAAAAGAACAATATCAATACAATCCTAGGAGGTACATAAATGTGCAAAATAAGATAATTATAGAATCCAAAAACTGTCATTCCAGGAAGATTGGAATGGGCAGAATAAAAGGGTAGGGGGATGGAAGGACATAAAACCACGCGTTGGAAAGGGGGATATAGACAGCACGAGGAGTATAGAGGGGTACAATATGAATGGAGGGAGAGATCCTGTCTTAGCAACAAGGGAGGAAAATACATACATTTCTAATGTCTAATCATAGATGAAGACAGTATGGTAGACCTGGGATGAGAGACTTGTCAAACCAAGGAGTCCTAACCTTATCGAACATTGGCTGCATGTCTGAGATGGTAGCGTTCATTTTTTTTTGTGGTGCATGACTGTGTCAACTCTCCGAATCACGTTGGACAGCAAAAGGAAAGATTTTCTCCAGTCGAATGTAACCTGGATCCTAGCAGCCATCAGAATATGTTCAACAAACTATGTAGCAGAAAGGGCTTAAGGCTGAGATTATATAGGTGGAATGACTCACAACCACAACCCTCAAACTTTTAGGTCACTCACTAGAAGGTACAAATATTGTAGTGATGATGTAGGATTAACTAGCTTTAAGAAGGGTAAGAGTCATGAAAGGGTCATAGAGGAAGCTTTAAAATATTTCCTGAAGATTTTTGGGTAAGAATTACTAAGTTAAATGTGCCAAAATTTTGGCTTAATATGTGCCCGAAAATGGCTTTACATACCTTGTGCCATATTTATCATGCGCTTCAGATCATTTATCACCTTGTCTGATGGTCCCAAATTCTCTGCCATTCTCTGAAAGGGACAGTATTTATTTTCATTTTTGCACCCTATTTTATATGTTCATGCACTTTTTTTGACTATTGCCAGGTGGTATTATATCTTGTGAGGCGTTACCTAGTACTTATTCACATACTGTATGAAGTGAGGTGGTGGATCAAAATAATTTCCTTTGGTGGATTTAAACTTTGACACTGGAGCAAGTCATATAAGGATAGGTTCATACTACCATTATTCAATGAACAAAGGGCATAGCAACTGGCATTAAATGACAAATGCAGTTTTAGTTTCCTCCATTTGGTGTCTGCCTACATTGTTTGAAGATGACAGGCAGAGTGCAGGAGTCCCGCTATATCAGCTCCAGGTTTCTGACCTATGTGTGGTCCCTGGAGTAGGCCTTAGCCCAGGTGTGCATCTTAGGCACATTACTGGGCCATAAGAGGCTGCAGAGCCTTCACTTCAGGGCAGATCCAGGGAGTTAGAAGAGGTCTCTGGGTCTGTGCTGATACTCTGAGTCTGATGAGACTGTATTGTGCTTATTTGCTTGTTCACGTGGCTGTTAGTAAGCAACATATATAGTTAGCTTATTATTACTGTTTAGTTAGTGGCTCAAACGAGCAGGACTTTGTTTCTTACTGTTTTGCCTGAAGTTAAGGCTGTATTTTATTTTGCAATTTTTTGGCTGTCGTAAAGGTTTATTTATTTTGCTGTTTTTTTTTTGTTTGCTGCAAGATTTTTGTCCCTGACTCTGACTGGTTGGGTCTGCACCGCTGCTTCTACCAAGCTACCTTCCCCACAACATTCACCCTCATGTAAAAAAATTGATGGAAGTTTTCTTTGGTTATGTTCTGTTTCTCATGCAGTAAACATACATAACTGAAGACAGTGTCTATCATATTGTTTACGTTACAGTCAATGGGAATGAAAAACAGATGGAGGGGGCACTGTCTATTTCCATTACTCTACCTCAGTTAATGTCCATTGCGGTCATCCTATGATGGATATTAACAAGTGTGAGCATAGCCTAAGTAGTAAAAAAAATCTACATACCCTAAGTTTTTATACACCTAGCATTGACCTCACTCTCATCAAATTTCATCCGTGTGGGATATGTCTAGATGTAGCCATTAGTTACAATAATATCAGTTCAATCTCCCAATCCTCTGTAATAGTAATATATTGGCTGTAGGGTTGTTTACTGGAAACTTTTAAGTCTTATGATATTACTCACGTGTAATCTGAGGCTTTATGAACACAAGAATTAAAGACTCATCTCACACATCAGGGCACCTCTATTTCTCATAGTGTGTGACTCATTCACATCTGTTACTGTTAGGTGTATTGAAAGGAGAAAGGCAGCCCCAGCAAACCTGTAGGCAGATCTAAGGCTTTCAGTTTGAGATGTAAAGTAAACTAAAGTTTGCTACTGACATGACTGAGGTTTATGCTAAGTACTGTATACTGTTGTATGTAATACAGTTTATATCAACAGGAATTGCATACATTCATATTGATAGAAATATATAAATTAATGTAAATGTTCTCTGCTACTTTGCTTCTTAGAAATGTAGTGGTGAACAATGACAGGTAATACCTGAACTCCTTTAGTAATGTTGGCCGTATGACCTAACACTATCCTGTCTTCAGAACTAGTATAATCCTTAGATGGTATTTTGTCTTTTCCTTGAAATATAGAAAAATCATATTAATAGTACATGAAAATTTGTGGATTTCACTAAAATAGCATATGTTAGATTTCACCCACCAAAATCACAAATGTCAGGAAATAAACTGACCATGTAAGGATATCAGTATTATTGTCCTTGAGGGTACAGGAAATCGTTCGCCTTACCGAGTGCCATAACTTTAGCTAGGTATTTTGTTAAATCCGGGCCAGAGATTCATTGTGGTTCCCCACCGCCTGGCACACACATGTAAACATACAGCTAGTACTTTACTAACTTTGTCCCCCATAATATGGAGCATACAATTCATTCTACTGTACTATATACCATGTGCATAATATTACTATACTACGCATTAAGATAAGATAAGATAATCCTTTAAACTCCCATAAAAGGGGTTTATTGGGGCAGACAACAAGGAGTTAATTATCTCCAGAAATTTGATCACTTCACACATCTGTCACAAATCGCCCTCAGTATGTGAGAGCCCAAGACGGTGTGTCTGACACTGTGATCTGTAGTATGGGGCACCACAAGGTACAGTTCTTGCCCCATTTCTCCTCACACTGTACACTGCTGACTTTAGGCACAACTCATCCAGCTGTTACTTACAGAAGTACTCCGATGACGATAGGGAATACAGAGACTTAAACCGGGATTTTGTTGAATGGTGCCAGCAGAACCAGCTCAGAATTAACGCTGGGAAGACCAAGATGATGGTGGTGGACTTTAGTAAACGGAGAGGTGCTCCGACCCCAGTGGAGATCCAAGGAACATGTATTGAGATAGTCAGGACCTATAAGTATCTAGGCGTGATCCTCAACAATAAACTAGACTGGGCTGATCACCTGGAGGCGCTGCACAGAAAGGGCCACAGCAGACTCTACCTGCTCAGGAGGCTGAGGGCCTTGGGAGTACAGGGGTCACTTCTTAGGGCCTTCTTCAACTCTGTGGTTGCCTCAGCCATCTTTTTCGGTGTGGCATGCTGGGGGAGCAGTATATCAACCAGGGACAGAAATAGACTTGACAGGCTGATCAGGAGGGCCAGCTCTGTCCTGGGGAGCCCCTTGGACCCAGTACAGGTGGTGGGTGACAGAAGGATACTGTCTGTGGTGACCTCTATGCGGGAGAACAAATCCCACCCCATGTATGGGACCCTGAAGGGACTTGGCAGCACTGTAAGTGACCGTCTGCTTCACCCCAAGTGTGAGAAGGAGCGCTATCGCAGGTCCTTCCTTCCAACCGCGACCAGGCTGTATAATCTGCATCAGACCAAGCGAAGATCACTCCGCACAGAGAACTAATGATTATGACGATGACCATGAGGTTTTTTAAATCTTTGTACAAAAGCAAAGATAGCCAGAAATGGGGGTCATATCCAGCTGGATAACCGGCTGTCCCAAGGACTGTGGCCACTGTAGTAGTATATGGGTGGAGGCTATGCCTCCAGGTAGCCAAAACCAGGGATTGCGCTCCTCCCCCAACTCAAATAAATCAATTTAGTTAAGTGAAGTATTTTAAGTAACATTGGTTTACGTAAGTGTATATGTTATTTGTAGTTACATCTTATTAAATATTTTGGTTGTAGAAGGTAAGAAGTGTGAACACTATTTTCTCACTTAAATTATTTTATCTAGAAGGGATAAAATAGGGAATGAAGAGAATCTACTTATATGACCTATACTGTGTGTTTGCTGATCTGCACTATCCTGGTCTGGCTATTACATAGAAAACAGGGCTGTCTGCTTCCTGCTCTATTCTCTGTGTATCAGCTGCTGAGGACAGATGATTGGTAGGGGGTACTGGGTGTCAGAACCCTACCAATCCAATATTGATGACCTATCTTTAGAGTAGATCATTAATAGTTTTTATCCCAGAAAAGCTCTTTAAATATTCAAGACTCCCCAACTCCATGACTCCATGCGTCCTTAAGCTGTTCAATAAAATGCACTTTACATCCTACAAACGTCAGTTGATTCACCTTTTGCTGCAGCTTCATAAAAGTTTAATAGAGTAATAGAGCAAATACATGACCACTGCTATAGGACTGATGTTACATAGTGGCTACTTCTGCAGTCCCATAAAAATGTAAAAGAGTAGTGGTCTATGGCCAATGCTTCATCCAGATTAGCAATACAAGACCCCTTTTCCCATGATCAGTTTCATAATCGACCTGTGCATAAATACTAAAGGTTTTTTTTTTAGGGACAACCCCTTTAATTCTGAAATGTCAATGTAATAATTTGGAAAGAATTATTAATCTTGTATGCCCACATGAAATTCTTTTTTCTTTTGCATACTGTGCTTTGGAATGATACAATGATTCACCTTTAAACCTACAATACAGGTTTCTGACCTTTTTGGTTATTATGGTGAGTTACATTGGTTACAAGACAGTTACAGATGTGGGAGGCATCTTACTCACAAAGTCAAATCTTGGCATATTGAATATGTGATGTGGTTTTTTTTTAGGCCTTACTGTCTCCAAGATGAGGACTACTATAAGTATGCATTAAAATATAGGTATATAGAATGTTTTACTCATCCCCCAAAAACAGTTGCGCTTTGTATCAGTAGAATCTGTGCTAACTGTTCATAGTATAAATATACAACTGTATCAAGCAAGTAATACACAAATTGAATTGTGTGCAATGTGGTGATTTTAAAGGAGACCTGTCAGACGTTTCTTTTTTCAGCCATAAACTGGCCCCATCATGTGTAGCATGAAGCAATTCCCTTTGCATTGGTGTCCTATGTGATCTTAGTGTTGCAGCAAAGTGAAGTTCTGAAGCATAAAAAGTCATATGTAAATGAACGTAAGTAATCCCAGACCCCTCACTTCCTAATGTCACAAGGGAGATGAGCCAGTCTAGCAGCTTGGTAGTAGGAGGTTTGGGACTGATAGTCTCCCTAGCCATCTACAAATAAATATTACAACATGCGATACAACATGCAATGCAAGGCCAATTCCAAGTCTATGTGGATTGGTAGAGTGTGAAAAAATTCCAAGATCCTGGGGAGAATGACCATCTTAACTGTAGAAATCCTACAGCTCCTTACAGATGTTGTCTGGGGCCCAGATAAATCCCACCTTATCGCAATGTACAAGCTGTACAAGAGTGTGTTGAGATGTACTAGAATAGAGGTTAGGAGTTTAGTGTCCAAATTTATTATGGAAATTGTATGGTAATAACTGGAGATCAGGTACCATTATCATAGCTATTCAGTGTCAGAAGGGCGTTTCTGACAGTCAGGAACGCCCCTTCCTCACTGTTGCACAGAACAGGAAAGCTGAATTCAGCGCACTGTCAGCTTTCTAGCAGTGTATTAATCTGCATGTGTCTCAAATGGTGAAAGGTCCTCTTTATGGATTAGGCACAACAGTGTGACGCAGTGTTTTTAATTGAATTTTTGACCCTAGCACCTCATTGTCTTCCGCCTGTGTCTGTTTGGGCTCATGGCCTCATTTCTGGAAATCCTGCACCTAATTAGTCTTAGTGATCACATGAGGTGCAGGACTCTCAGCAAGGAGGCGCCGGCACGAGACTAAATAGACACTGGCAGCGGACAATGGAGTAACGGGGACAGGTGAATGCGCTTTCTATTTATTTATTATTTATTTTACACCTCTCTCCCAGCAAATGGGTTGATCCAATTTCTGGACAAACTTTAAAGGATTTATCCATCTTTGTAATTTTGCTGGTCTGTCCTTAGGATAGGCCATCAATATTACATCTGTGATGATACAACAGCCAGGACCTCTGCAGATCAGCTCTTTCAGGACAGCGTGGCTACAGGTAATGGTAACATTTCTAGGAGCCATGCTGATCACTTTCCATACAGTGTGTAGCAGTAGGTTATGGCAGGTGAGCTGCATGGCTCCCGATATGTTATTACCTTTAGCTGCCCTGTCTCAGTATCGCTGGTCTGTAGGGGTCCTGATGGTGAGCCCCTAGAAACAATTCCACTGGTGGGCCATAGACACCCCAGTCCGACCCTGGGTAAGGGGATGGAGCCTAGGAAATCATTAGCTGGAATCGCTGTGGAGTGACCAGGTACTTGGCATGGTTAGTTTAGAGAAAAAACTATGGAAAATCATAAATGTGGACTGGGTGTGATGTCTTAAGACCCAGCCTAATCTTTATAGTATGTATGAGAGTAAGCCCTTGTTGTTGGCGGAGCATGCAGGTCAGGATCTTGGTGGGTTTATTGGCCCATTTATAGTAAGAGCTTTTTAAGTACAATTTAGTAGGAGAGCATTTAACTTAGTTTTCTTCTCCTGAATGGCTTTGTGTAAGCCCTGCATGGGCTTAAATTAGTGCTAGGTCTGAAGCTCTGCTTTCCTATATAAGTAGATGTAGCTTATGGGGTGCATCTCATATGCGGGGGCATCTCATGTGCAGCATGCATCTTAACCAAATTGCATCTTAACCGAAGTGCAGATTAACCAAAGTGCACTTATACATGGCACTTAAACAGGGCACGGAACAGGCCAACCATGGCAGAACACCAGGTACATTCAAACCTAAAACAACATGTTTTACCACATGGTATGCTATAGCTACACTGTCTCTTACTATCTTAGCCATTGTCTTCCTGCAGACCTCTCCTCCACCTCTATCACCAGTACACTCCATCCATGTCAGTCCCTCTCTTCTTCCCTCTCCCATGTACAGCTCTCACACACTTTTCACACTCTGTAATCATCCCTTTATTTCTTTTAGCAGTGAAACCAAGCATAAGCGCCCCCATAAATCCCTGAACCACCTTCTGTCTCTGTCCATGTTACTCCTCCTGGCTGCTTGGGACATTTCTCCCAACCCCGGCCCTCCTTCCTTCACTAACTCTTCTTCTTCCTGCAGAAACAGAAGGCCTACAAACCTCACCAATATTTACTGTGTTCCTTCCCCTCACCCCTCCCCTGTCTCTTTTAGCTGCTCTCTCTGGAACGCCCGCTCAGTGTGTAACAAACTAGAATACATTAATGACTTATTCCTTAGTAAATCCCTCGGCCTGCTCGCCCTTACTGAGACTTGGATCCAGCAGTCAGATACGGCCTCCCCTGCTGCTCTGTCTCATGGTGGCCTACAATTCTCACATACCTCTAGGCCTGACAACAGGCAGGGTGGTGGGGTAGGCTTACTCTTGTCACCACACTCACATTCTCCTCATTTGAAGTCCATGCTATCAGACTTTTCCGCCCACTCTTCTTACGTGTAGCCGTGATCTACCGTCCACCTGCCTCACCCTACCAATTTTTGGACCACTTTGCCTCTTGGCTTCCCCACTTCTTATCCAGTGAAATTCCTACCCTTATTATGGGTGACTTTAACATCTCTATTGACACCCCTCACTCCCCAGCTGCCTCACAGTTTCTCTCATTAACCACTTCTCTTGGTCTCTCACAATGTTCTTCTTCTGCTACACATGTAGGTGGAAACACGATTGATCTTGTCTTCCATCGACTCCTCACAGTTTCTAAATTTTCTAACTCTTCTCTGCCGCTCTCTGATCATAACCTTCTGTCTCTCACCATCAGTGCCCTCTCCCCTTCACAAGATACCCCTACCCATCACACATATAGGAATTTGCGTGCTATTGACACCAAGCACCTCTCAGATACTCTA
Source organism: Leptodactylus fuscus (assembly GCF_031893055.1). Lineage (NCBI taxonomy): Eukaryota > Metazoa > Chordata > Amphibia > Anura > Leptodactylidae > Leptodactylus > Leptodactylus fuscus. Next base: position 168,393,744 of record NC_134268.1, on the reverse strand, counting down.
CAGTCCTCTCTGTCCCCCATCTCCTCAATCTCCTGTCCAAATCTGGCCACCAGTCACTATAATGAAACCCTTAAAAATGCATTGGATGAGGTTGCTCCCCCCTCCACTCGTAAAGTCCCACATAGGAGGCAGCAGCCCTGGCACAAGCCACATACACGATTTCTTCAGCGCTGCTCTAGGTGTGCCGAACGTCTCTGGAGAAAATCACGCTCACTTGCAGACTTCCTCCACTTCAAGTTCATGCTTAAAACATATAGTTCTGCCCTTCGCCTAGCCAAACAAGACTATTTCACCGCCCTCATCTCTTCTCTCTCCAGCAACCCTAAAAGGCTTTTTGAAACCTTTCACTCCTTACTCACACCCAAGGTGCAGACGCCATTCACAGAGATTAGTGCTGATGACCTGGCCACGTATTTCCATGCTAAAATTGATAAGATCCGTCAGGAAATTACTGCCCAAGCCCCAGGTGGCATTGATCCCACCACCTACCATAGCAATGATCCCCTCACCAATTGCACCTCAGACTGTCTATTCTCATCTTTTGAACCTGTTACAGAAGAGGAAGTCTCCCAGCTACTTTCTTCATCTCACCCTACAACCTGCAGTAGTGACCCCTTCCCCTCACACCTTCTCCAATCTCTGTCGCCTGCTGTCACCACTCACCTTACTAAAATATTTAACCTCTCTCTCTCTTCTGGAATCTTCCCATCCTCCTTCAAGCATGCTGTTATAACTCCGCTATTGAAAAAACCCTCCCTGGACCCATCCTGTGCTGCTAACTATCGACCCGTCTCTAACCTCCCCTTCATCTCTAAACTCTTGGAACGCCTGGTCTATTCTTGTTTAATCCACTATCTCTCTGCTAACTCTCTTCTTGACCCCTTACAATCTGGTTTCCGCGCTCTGCACTCTACTGAAACGGCTCTCACAAAAGTCTCCAATGATCTCCTGATGGCTAAATCCAATGGCAATTTCTCTCTTCTTATTCTTCTGGACCTCTCTGCAGCTTTTGACACTGTTGACCATCATCTCCTCCTCACTATGCTCCGCTCAGTCGGCCTCAATGACACTGCGCTCTCCTGGTTCTCATCTTATCTCTCAGACCGCACTTTCAGCGTATCATTTGCGGGCTCTCTTTCCTCCCCGCTTTCCCTTGCAGTTGGGGTTCCTCAGGGCTCGGTCCTAGGCCCCCTGCTCTTTTCTCTCTACACAGCCCCCATTGGACAAACCATCGCCAGATTTGACTTCAGGTACCATCTTTATGCTGACGACACCCAATTATACACATCTTCCCGTGACATCACCCCTGCACTCATACAGAACACCAGTGACTGTCTCTCTGCTGTCTCTAATATCATGTCCTCGCTCTATCTGAAACTAAATCTCTCTAAGACTGAACTACTACTGTTTCCACCATCTAACAGATCTGTCCCTGATATATCCATTGCAGTCTCAGGCCTTACTATAACTCCTAGGCAGCAGGCCCACTGCCTCAGGGTCATGTTTGACGCAGACCTTTCTTTCACCCCTCATATTGAATCACTTGCACGTTCATGTCACCTCCACCTCAAAAACATCTCCAGAATACGCCCTTTCCTTACCAGAGATACACTAAAGACACTTATTGTCTCTCTGATTCATTCTCGCCTTGACTACTGTAACTCCTTACTAATCGGTCTTCCCCTCACTAAACTCTCCCCTCTACAATTTATTCTGAATGCAGCGGCCAGGCTCATCTACCAGGCTAGACGCTACAGCGATGCCTCCGGTCTGTGCCAGTCGCTACAATGGCAGCCCATTCAATATAGAATAAAATATAAAGTTCTCACCCTCATCCACAAGGCTCTCCATAATGCCGCACCTCCCTACAATGCCTCCCTCATCTCTGTCTACCGCCCAACCCGTGTTCTCCGCTCACTCAATGACCTAACACTTACATCCTCTATTATCAGAACCTCCCATATAGGGACTTCTCCCGAGCTGCACCACTTCTCTGGAATGCTCTACCCCGGACAATCAGATTAACTCCCAATTTCTACAGTTTCAAACGCAAACTAAAGACGCATTTTTTCATACAGGCCTATCACAATTCCTAATGCAAACCCTTCTTGATGCCTTTTCAGCCTAACATATTTGTCCATGCTCTATCCACATGTTAAAGGACACTACTAGTGACGGCCCATAAAGCTTTGTTTGTGTAATGGCTGCAACCTCTATTACAAAATTGTCTGAACACTGTATAAGCAATGCCACCCCTCCTACCTCTTGTGTCATCCCCTCTACCTCATAGATTGTGAGCTCTTGTGAGCAGGGCCCTCAGTCCCATTGTGTGAAATGACGTTCTTTGTTTTGTATCTGTCTGTATCTGAACCCTACAAATTGTACAGCGCTGCGGAATATGTTGGCACTATATAAATAAAATGTATTATTTATTATTATTATTATTATTATTATTATATATTATATATTATTATGGGCACTCCGCAGACCCCATTCTAGTCTATGGAGTCCGTGAGTGTCCATAGGTAACCTATCTCTGTTGTTCCTGTCCCCCGGCAGACCCAAATGACGGAGAGCCCAGCGTAAACGTGAACCTAGCCTAAATGTAGTAGGAGCTTTGCACATACAAGGTATAAGGAAGAATGAATAGTTCTGAAAAAGAGATGTGCAGCTCTACAGGTGTAGGACAGAGGTAAGGTTTCCCTTTAAGCCAGGTTATTTTCTTGTCAAAAAAGGTATTTTTTCACTCGGTTGGAGAATGTAAGTTGAATTGAGTGATGTATTCTACAAGAGAGTATGAATGAGTATCAGAAATTATGGTTAAAGGGGTTGTGCAGGCAAAAATTTTATATTTTAGATAGGCTAGAGGAGGTGAAAAAAATCATCTTTCCCACAGCTCTTAAGCCTCCCAATGTGTTCCGGTCTTGCCAATCCATTGTTGTCTTCCAGCGGAAGTGTCTGCCTCACGTGAAGGCTGCCTCACGTGAAGGCTGAGGCCAACTGGAGGCTTCAGCGAAACGGGTCCAGAACATCATAGCTGGTGAGGAGTGTCACTTTGAAAAGACATCCTAGTAGAAGGACCACGATGGGAGGACACTCCCTCCTCCTCCCTTTCTCACTTACACCCTCTACCGTTTTTTATAGGTAGCCTGGCCACTACTAGCCCTTCCTAACTATCTCAAACTCCTTCCCACCCAATCATACTTACCTGACTTCGAGACATGGGAGGTCAATTCTTCTGCTCCACTGCACATGCCAGCACTCCAGCTCTATTGTGCAGGTGTGGGTGGCTGACACCTCTTCTTGTTGACATCTCCTGGCCGCCCACTCCTACACAATAGAAATGGAGTGCTGGCATGCATAGTAGACCAGAAAAAGTGATGCGCCTTGCCCAGAAGGTGTGGACTGGAAGATATGTAAGCATGATGCAGTGGAAGGGGGGTGGTTAGTATAGGTGACGTTTTGTTTTCCCCCTTCCTAATACTGAATGTCACAGGAAAATCTGAGAATTTGCTTGGGGCTGTGATATAGGTAAGTATAGATTTTTGGAAACCTAAGTAAATTAAAAGTTAGATTAGAAAGATCAGTTTATCAGTTGGAAGTAGTTCTGGCTCACAGACAACATGATCCATTGGTGATTAACCAGACAATCATGATTATTGGGTTGCCCACCCATGCTGTAAATGGCAAATAGTATTAACTTTTATAATCTGTTTAATGAATATGATATTTAATGATTGAGCAAAGTTTTTTAGTGCAATATTAGTATCCTGCTCTATAAACCTTTACATGAATACTACATTTTATTTATTGCGTAGTCTCAGGTGTGTTCAAGTTAATGTGCAGTATTCCAAGAATCTATTTTTTAATAAAGAAAGTTACATTGTAGTTTCATGAGAAATGAGAAGTAAAAACTTCACAGTGATACCAAGAAAATAATGTTTAGTTTCCCTTTCTTTCACCGGGGCTTCATTGAGGTATGTGGTTTTTTTGTATTACCTGGTATTGCATATCCTGTCTGGTAAATGCGTAATGACACAGCCTGACATTTGTAAAATGCTCTGATACCATCATATACACACTATGGGTTCCATCAGCTCTTATTCACAATACTGTACTGGAGACATGAAATTTTATCACAGATTCTGGGGGGGGGGGGGGGGGGATTTATCAACTTCTCTAAACCAGTTTTTGGTGTAGATGGATTATAATGTTGCACACATTAGGCACGAGGCCAGGACGAGGACCACATGGTTTAATATATTTAATAAATCAGTGACGCCTTGTGCCTGTCAGGGTCTTTATAAAGACTGGTATACAAAATGCTAGTCTTAATAAATCTGCCCCTATGTGTTTTCTATGCGGATTTCTGTGTAACCGTTCCTCTTTGACTTACAGAAATGTTGAAATCTGCTGTGAAAATCATTGACCTGCTGTGGATTGAAAATAATACTTCATATCAATTTAGCTGCAGATACAGTCCTATGAAAAAGTTTGGGCACCCCTATTAATCTTAATCATTTTTTGTTCTAAATATTTTGGTATTTACAACAGCCATTTCAGTTTGATATATCTAATAACTGATGGACACAGTAATATTTCAGGATTGAAATGAGGTTTATTGTACTAACAGAAAATGTGCAATATGCATTAAACTAAAATTTGACCGGTGCAAAAGTATGGGCACCCTTATCATTTTATTGATTTGAATTCCCCTAACTACTTTTTACTGACTTACTGAAGCACAAAATTGGTTTTGGAACCTCAGTGAGCTTTGAACTTCATAGCCAGATGTATCCAATCATAAGAAAAGGTATTTAAGGTGGCCAATTGCAAGTTGATCTCCTATTTGAATCTCCTCTGAAGAGTGGCATCATGGGCTACTCAAAACAACTCTCAAATGATCTGAAAACAAAGATTGTTCAACATAGTTGTTCAGGGGAAGGATACAAAAAGTTGTCTCAGAGATTTAACCTGTCAGTTTCCACTGTGAGGAACATAGTAAGGAAATGGAAGACCACAGGGACAGTTCTTGTTAAGCCCAGAAGTGGCAGGCCAAGAAAAATATCAGAAAGGCAGAGAAGAAGAATGGTGAGAACAGTCAAGGACAATCCACAGATGACCTCCAAAGAGCTGTAGCATCATCTTGCTGCAGATGGTGTCACTGTGCATCAGTCAACTATACAGCGAACTTTGCACAAGGAGAAGCTGTATGGGAGAGTGATGAGAAAGAAGCCGTTTCTGCAAGCACGCCACAAACAGAGTCGCCTGAGGTATGCAAAAGCACATTTGGACAAGCCAGCTTCATTTTGGATGAAGGTCCTGTGGACTGATGAAACAAAGATTGAGTTGTTTGGTCATACAAAAAGGCGTTATGCATGGCGTCCAAAAAAAACAGCATTCCAAGAAAAACACTTGCTACCCACTGTAAAATTTGGTGGAGGTTCCATCATGCTTTGGGGCTGTGTGGCCAATGCTGGCACCGGGAATCTTGTTAAAGTTGAGGGTCGCATGGATTCCACTCAGTATCAGCAGATTCTTGAGAATAATGTTCAAGAATCAGTGACGAAGTTGAGTTACGCCGGGGATGGATATTTCAGCAAGACAATGATCCAAAACACCGCTCCAAATCGACTCAGGCATTCATGCAGAGGAACAATTACAATGTTCTGGAATGGCCATCCCAGTCCCCAGACCTGAATATCATTGAACATCTGTGGGATGATTGGAAGCGGGCTGTCCATGCTCGGCCACCATCAAACTTAACTGAACTTGAATTGTTTTGTAAAGAGGAATGGTCCAAAATACCTTCGTCCAGGATCCAGGAACTGATTAACCCCTTAGCGACCCTTGACGTAACTGTACGTCATGGGTCGCATGGGGATGTATAGAGCGAGGTCACACGCTGAGCTCGCTCCATACACGGCAGATGCCGGCTGTATAATACAGCCAGGACCTGCCAATAACAGCAGCGGTCGGTGCCCGAGCCGATCGCTGCTGTTAACCCTTTACACACTGCGGTCAAACGCGACCGCAGCGTGTAAACAGCGCAGGCGGCATGGGCGCCGCCATGTTTCCCCGATCGCCGCCCTCTTGAACGTCACATGAGGGCGGTGATCGGTTGCTATGACAGCCGGAAGCCTATTGAAGGCTTCCAGGCTTGTCTCTGCACTAGATCTATTAGACGATGCCAGAGGCATCGTCTAATAGAAGTGCTGCGATTTTCCTATTCACTGCAATACTGTAGTATTGCAGTGAATAGTATGAGCGATCAGACTCCCTAGGTTTCAAGGTACCTAAGGGGTCTGATCATAAATGTAACAGAAGAAAAAAAAAAGTTTTTAAAAGTATTAAAAAAATAAAAAAAATATAAAAGTTCAAATCACCCCCCTTTCCCTAGATTAGCTATAAAAGTAATTAAAGAACATTAAACATAAACATATTAGGTATCCCCGCGCTCCAAAATGCCCGAACTATTAGAATATTAAAACATTTATCCCGTACTGCGAACGGCGTAGCGGCAAAAAAAATAAAAACAGCCAAAAAGCATTTTTTTCAACACTTTGCCTCCTATAAAAAATTGAATAAAAAGTGATCAAACCATCAGATCTTTCCCCAAATGGTATCAATAGAAACGTCATCTTGTCCCGCATAAAAAGACACCACAACCAGCTCCATACATGGAAATATGAAAAAGTTACAGGTGTTAGAACATGATGACACAAATTTTTTTTTCTATTTTGCAAAGTTTATCATTTTTTTTAAAAGTATCAAAACATTTCAAATACTATATAAATTTGGTATCACCGCGTTCGTACTGACACGTAGAACACAGGTAACATGTCATTTGTACCAAACAGTGAACGCTGTAAAAATTAAACCCATAAGAAAATGGCGCAAATGCATTTTTTCTCCAATTGCACCTCATTCTGAATTTTTTTCCAGCTTCCCAGTACATTGCACAGCATATTGAATGATGCCATTACAAAGTACAATTTGTCCCGCAAACAATAAGCCATCATGTGACTCTGTGAACTGAAAAATGAAAAAGTTATGGCTCTTGAAATGTGAGGAGGGAAAAACGAAAATGCGAAACCAAAAAATGGCCTGGTCCTTAAGGGGTTAAAAGCTACATGAAGCGACTAGAGGCTGTTATCTTTGTAAAAGGAGGATCTACTAAATATTAATGTCACTTTTCTGTTGAGGTGCCCATACTTTTGTACCGGTCAAATTTTGGTTTAATGCATATTGCACATTTTCTGTTAGTACAATAAACCTCATTTCAATCCTGAAATATTACTGTGTCCATCAGTTATTAGATATATCAAACTGAAATGGCTGTTATAAACACCAAAATATTTAGAACTAAAAATGATTAAGATTAATAGGGGTGCCCAAACTTTTTCATAGGACTGTATATTTTACAGCTTGTGGGTAAGATTTATTGAAACCTCATCTACTATGTTTCTACGGTAATATTCTGTGATTTTTCCTGCCTGCAACTTTGGCTGGAAGGCTCCGTTCCCACAGAGTAACACGCCGCTCATTTAGACACGTGAACACGTGTCAGAGCGAGGCACTTCAAAACAGATCTCATTGACTTCAATGGGTGCCGCTTACGCACGCTACACATTGAAATCAATGGGAGGCTTTATAACCCATTGATTTCAATGTGTAGCATGTGTAAACTGGCACCCATTGAAGTCAATGGGATCTGTTTTGAAGCGCCTCACTCTGACACGTGTTTATGTGTCTAAATGAGCGGCGCGTTACTCTGTGGGAACGGGGACGAAAATCTCTACCACTTGGGCACATGGACATCACAGAGGAAAGTCCTTATTTTGTGGCTACTAGTCTTGTGGACCTGATGGACCATTAGATAGATTAGGCTCACATGAATGTAATACTTTTTGCCCATGAAAATCATTGCCTCTGTTGCAAGATATAAATGTATTTCTCAATATGTAAATGAGCAGTCTGGAGCACTGGCGGCATCAGCTATACTCCAAACTACTACCCCCCATACTGCTGTAATATTGCCTACTCCCTTCTTTGTGTGGCAGAACTAGGGAGTTATGCAGAAATCTCGCCTTGCCCTATGTTCTAATGTTCATGGACTGAATGCTATGTGAAGACCTGGACTCCCAAGAATCCCTGACTCTCTGCCGGACTGCTGTCCTGTACTATAACCATGTTTTCAGTACAGCTAATAGTCCTGCAAGAAGATGGGGACTCCTTCATATCATAGAGGATTATGGTGTTGGTAGTCCAGATCTCCAGACAGGAAATGTGGTCAATATATATATTACAGTCCTGTGAAAAAGTTTGGGCACCCCTATTAATCTTAATCATTTTTAGTTCTAAATATTTTGGTGTTTGCAACAGCCATTTCAGTTTGATATATCTAATAACTGATGGACACAGTAATATTTCAGGATTGAAATGAGGTTTATTGTACTAAAAGAAAATGCGCAATATGCATTAAACCAAAATTTGACCGGTGCAAAAGTATGGGCACCTCAACAGAAAAGTGACATTAATATTTAGTAGATCCTCCTTTTGCAGAGATAACAGCCTCTAGTCGCTTCCTGTAGCTTTTAATCAGTTCCTGGATCCTGGATGAAGGTATTTTGGACCATTTCTTTCTACAAAACAATTCAAGTTCAGTTAAGTTTGATGGTCGCCGAGCATGGACAGCCCGCTCTCAAATGATCTGAAAACAAAGATTGTTCAACATAGTTGTTCAGGGGAAGGATACAAAACGTTGTCTCAGAGATTTAACCTGTCAGTTTCCACTGTGAGGAACATAGTAAGGAAATGGAAGACTACAGGGACAGTTCTTGTTAAGCCCAGAAGTGGCAGGCCAAGAAAAATATCAGAAAGGCAGAGAAGAAGAATGGTGAGAACAGTCAAGGACAATCCACAGACCACCTCCAAAGAGCTGCAGCATCATCTTGCTGCAGATGGTGTCACTGTGCATCGGTCAGCAATACAGCGCACTTTGCACAAGGAGAAGCTGTATGGGAGAGTGATGAGAAAGAAGCCGTTTCTGCACGTACGCCACAAATAGAGTTGCCTGAGGTATGAAAAAGCACATTTGGAGAAGCCAACTTCATTTTGGAAACAAAGATTGAGTTGTTTGGTTATAAAAAAAAGGCGTTATGCATGGCGTCCAAAAAGAAACAGCATTCCAAGAAAAACACTTGCTACCCACTGTAAAATTTGGTGGAGGTTCCATCATGCTTTGGGGCTGTGTGGCCAATGCCGGCACCGGGAATCTTGTTAAAGTTGAGGGTCGCATGGATTCCACTCAGTATCAGCAGATTCTTGAGAATAATGTTCAAGAATCAGTGACGAAGTTGAAGTTACGCCGGGGATGGATATTTCAGCAAGACAATGATCCACAACACTGCTCCAAATCAACTCAGGCATTCATGCAGAGGAACAATTACAATGTTCTGGAATGGTCATCCCAGTCCCCAGACCTGAATATCATTGAACATCTGTGGGATGATTTGAAGCGGGCTGTCCATGCTCGGCGACCATCAAACTTAACTGAACTTGAATTGTTTGTCCAAAATACCTTCATCCAGGATCCAGGAACTGATTAAAAGCTACAGGAAGCGACTAGAGGCTGTTATCTTTGCAAAAGGAGGATCTACTAAATATTAATGTCACTTTTCTGTTGAGGTGCCCATACTTTTGCACCGGTCAAATTTTGGTTTAATGCATATTGCGCATTTTCTGTTAGTACAATAAACCTCATTTCAATCCTGAAATATTACTGTGTCCATCAGTTATTAGATATATCAAACTGAAATGGCTGTTGCAAATACCAAAATATTTAGAACTAAAAATGATTAAGATTAATAGGTGTGCCCAAACTTTTTCATAGGACTGTATATGTTATATATAGCCTATATTTTCTGGATGGAATTTGCCCATATTCCGCAGGCCTAAAGGACTCTACTGTGTGAAAATTCATGTCATGAGATTTAGCAGATGTTAACAAACATTCCCTTTCATAGAAAATAAATCATTTGACAGCAATAATGAGAGGATCAGACCTATAAATATCAGTCAGATTTCTTAATTTATCTATTTTTTGTTATAGTAATGAAAATACAGATATTTCCAAAAGTTAAACTAAGAAATCTCGTTGGATTTAGATAAAAAAAAGGTTCCATTTTTATGGAAACTGTAAATCCCTGTGGAGTTCCTATCTCGAAGCAAGTAAAATGGCCAATTATTTTTCTGTCTCAAAGAATATGTGATGTGGCAGAGAGTGACAGCTCTGAGAGACTAGACAACACTTCATTAAAATGGCTATTAAATGTTTTGAATATAATTCCATCTATGTGATAGTCCATATACTTCCAGGCGAGAAGAAAGATGCATTGCTGGCCTGGATATGAACCGTGTAGTATCCAGTTACATAAGTAAAATATATATGCATATAGCTTGTCTTTTATTTCCATAACCAGGTAGAAAATCAACATTGTAATCCTACTGTGTATCCTGCTAATTAGCCTAATTGCCTTAGGTGAAATGGTAAAAAAAATGGTCTCCTCTTAGTACATGGGCTGGATTGTCCGCTGAATATAAATCCAGACAAACAAAGAGACATCTTATTCATTATATCAATATGAATGTCAATACAAATGAGGAACATCTCATTCTTTTATAACATCCAGCTATTGAAGAAGAACCTTTGTCCTACTTCACAAATGCCTAAAATAAAGAGACGGTCCTCATTACAGTTTCCTGATTAAATGGAAAATGTCCAGCGAGAGAAGAAAGAAGCAATGCATGGCTGCTGTGTAGAAAGAAGCACATGTATACTCGTGTAGAAAGGGTTAAAAAGCTCCCCAGTCTGGAGGAACATAATACTGGAATATTAGCTCAAGGCTGATCTTGTCTTACATCAACTTTCGAAGTACGTATTAACTATACCAATCATATGTGGACAGAACCTATTATTATCCATTCTTATGTAATACAGTTCATCCATGCTGTATGGATTTTTCCAAGTGGCTTACTAGTTGAGTATAGCTATACCTCTAAATATCATGTATTTATTCCTTTACTGACATCCATTATAGTGTGGTGGATGTTGTCACTTTAAATATGGCAGATGCAAAGCATTATATACAGCAGAGTTAATGGCCACAATCACTATTATTGAATCAGAGTCTGCTCTTATTGTGGGCATTAACTCTTTATAAAGGACCTGATGCCTGGAAAAGTCCTCGTCCTGCCCGCCGACACCCTGGATTTTAGTTTAGTTTTCAGATGGGTATATACTGTATATTGAGGTTTGCCTGTAATTACCTCATGGATTTCACTACAGCATTAATGCAGTCCATGGTGTATGGTAAAAGCAACCTCATGATTGCAAGGTCAAGCCCTCTAGGGGAATATTTAAAAAAAATAGCTTTTTTTAATATGTTAAAATTCAATTTATAGCCCTTTACCCATATCACAAATAAAAATAAACTAATAATAAGATACTACTGGATATGCTTTGTGGTAAGTCTGGAGATATATATTAGACTATTTGGAGGTATACCTTTGGGTAACACTGCAGGGCATATTTACTAATACTGGTACACTGCAAATCTGTACTCTAGTATATAATTACAGCGTAAGTGTATGTAATGGTCAACTGCATGGATAAGGGTTGGTTCACACTAGCGTAGGTATTGCTTCTGGGGAGAGTCCGCATGGAGACCCCCCCGGACGGAATACAATCGCAATTGAAAGCACTGTGCTGTCAAAGTGCACAGACCTCATAGACTATACATACGCTAGTGTGAACCAGGGGTAAGTTATAAGCAAGTAAATCGTGAGATGTAATACATGGCCTGCTGTTGGTACATCTGCAACGCAACAATTTAACACTATGTTTCACATATGCACATATGCAACACATTTATAGAAATATACACAGAAAATACATTTTAAAATAATATATTACTTGATAAAAATACATATTACTTAAATAATACAGAAATTTAAAACTTATAGACTTCACTTGGGGAATTGATGAACATGATTAACCCTTAAGTACTATCATGGTTTCTATCCTAATGATATGTCTATGGTAGTGGTGTATGATAGACATCATGATAGTACTTAAGGGTTAAAGGGTTTTTTTTCTATTCATTGAACTAGGTAATTTTTCGTATCACATGAGATGTGTGAAATAATATTGACATGATTTTGTATTACAATTCTTACTTTTTGTCATATTTTCCCTCCCTATACAGTAGGTGCCATGCACTTCTACTCTTCTGCTCGGATATATGGGCGGGCTTTGCTGTATGATGTTGTATTGTATTCATGTGCACCACATTGTACATCTCAACATTTATGAAGATGTGAACGAATGGCAATGCAAGGGCATGAAGAAAACATAGACGTAAAGGTAAACTTAAGACGTTATATAGAGTGAGAACTGGTGGTCTTCGCAAAGAAGATGAACAGCATACTGCATAGATCATACAAATGAAAATCTGTGGCAAGAGGTTTTACTGTACTTGTTTACATCTGTGAAATTGTTAATATTATTTACTACTGTAATGTCACTTGTCTTGTGTAAAATTTAATACATTGCTTTAATAAGTAAATTGTATGCAGATGCAACATTCCACCTTTCATAAACCCTTCCTGTAGGATACCTTACAACACCGCATGTACCAAAGCTATATCAGTGCAGTATTCAATGTCAGGAGATAATTGTCACATGTTAGGATGGGTCTTATTGGTTGCCACTAAAAAGCTCTCAACACTTGATCTTCTCAAAGTGTTGATGTCTTCTGATTAGTTAGTGTTGTCATCAAGAGCAGTAAGTAGCTAACACACCATGCTAACACCTTTCATATCAAAGTATTAGCCATTGCCTTATTTTTATCATTACTGTTCCTGTGTAAATCACATCATCTGCACCATTGGGAGCAAAGAGCTTTCTGTACTTTTGTTCTTCGGCAGGAGGAAATGGGAATCTGGGATTACTCTTTCCATTGGTGAAATCCATTACAGGACAAGCTTCTACATTTAGAATTTTAACAGTTTGCTGGTGTGAACAATAACCTTATTCACGGTAATTGAGCTTTCTTCGTTATAGCTTTTTACTAAAAAACATATCTGTTAACAATGTGCCTATTCCCTGAAAGATATACAATAATTGTACTAATGGAGTTCCCTGGAATTTACTGATTAATTTAATTCTAACACTTGAGATTCTTTTTAAGTTTAGAATATCAGATTTAAAAATTCACCTAATGAAACAAGATAGAAATAATACAATTTTTAAACATCTAATAATTTTTATTCAAGTTAAAGCAAAAGCAATTTAAATAGCCAAACCAAACTAATATAACATGTAGTTTCTCAAATTTAATACAAAATGGTGCTTTGAATGACCGATACAGTTTTTAGCTTATTCAACCCACTTAATAGAATCCCTGATAAGAGAACACAGTTAAAAATCAGGTATTGCCACAAACATACCCAATGCACATAATTGTTCCCAGGACTGCTTGTGGGCGATAACAGCGCCAAATATATATTAGGGTGTCTAAGGGCTCGTTCACATGGTGGAAAAGTTTTCCGCCGTGTGTTTATGTTGGTGTGGCTAGCTGCAATGAGATGCCGATGCAGTGCATTGGCAGTGGGAGCCTTTTTTGCAGGCGGAATTTGAGGCAGATTCCACGTCAAAATTCACCTGCAAAAAACTCTATGTGGACATACTATAGGGTCCTAAGTTCAAAAAGAATGTTTCAAAAAGTTAAGAGATCATTGCCTTGGACAACCAATGGAAGGGATTCAAAAAAATATCAAAATTTTCCTAGTACATCTGGAAGTATAGTTTGCAAGTTTAAAGTTAAAGGAACATTGGCTATGCTACATGGATGTGGTAAAAAGGGGAAGCTGTCACCAAATTCCTGAGGGTAGTTACTGCAAAAGACCTAAAGAAAGATTTGGTGGCAGTAGACATTGAGGTTTCACTTTGTATAGTAATGAGTGAATTGCACACTGCCTAGTAAATTCTGAAGCTCCACTACTGACGCAAACACACCAGAGCTCTGATATGCTCAATCAAAACCATATAAATAAGCCATTAGTTTTTGCGTTCTGTTCTGTAGAGCGATGAATCAAAGTTGGCCTATGGATCAGCTCAGCAGTACTGAAGATGGTAATCACGGCACTCCCAAATAGGTAATTAGTTGATGCTCTACTAGGGTTTCACCCCACACTTTAGGAAAAACTGTAATCTAGGCTCTCAACAAAGTGAATATATGCTGTATTTATTCAGTGAATATGCAATCCATGAATTAAATAGATGATAAACGTTTGCAAGACCTTCATAAGATCCCAGATTGCCGCTGCAGAAAGGAAGGCAGAAAAATGGAGCATAAGGGGAATGAGCGGTTAAACCGCATATAGAAAGCTGTAGATCAGCTGTACATCTGGAAGAGCCTTTTCTTGTAGTCCAAAGTCAAGAAGGTCCATCAGTGCCAGATTCCCTTGACCATTTTGTTAATGATTGAGAAAAGCGCTGCCATGGTGCTTTACCTGATCTCTGTGAAGCATTGTGCAATTGCACACCTTTCTTGCTGCCTGTCTGACACTAATCTTTCAAATCCGTACAGGGCAGGAAACGATTCAGCATGGAGAGGACTATGCGAGAAACACAAGTCTACCACCCATAACCAACAGAAGGATCGTTAATGTTGAAATGAACAGTTGCAAAATCTACAACAAAAAAGTAGTTTTTCCACAATGTGGGACCTCAGCTTTAGAGGGTAAAAAAAATTTCAAAATGACCAAACTGCTGTTTTTTTTCTACCATTGAGCCTCCCACCAAAAACTGAAAAAAAAAACCAAAAACTCAAAACATCAAAAAATCCCCAAAATGATATAAATGAAAGCTAAAATTTGCCCTTAAGAATATTTGGACCCAAAGAAATAGCTTTATTTTTCAAAGTTTTAGATAATTGTAAACGTATTACAACTTAACAAAAAAAACAAAACAAAAAAAAAACAATAAATAAATTTGGTATTGACATAATTATACAGACCCTCTGAATATCGGTAACAAATAATTTTCACTGCCTCATGAACGCTGTAAAGCAAAGCCTATAAAAAAAATACGATAAATCACATTCTGATTTTTTCCAGTTTTCCAGTACATCATACAGAATATTAAATTGTACCATTATGAATTACAATTTGTCCTGTAAATCCCTCTGTGAATAGAGAGAAAAAAATAATGGCTTTTGGAAGGCAGAGAAGAAAAAACAAAAATACAAAAACAAAAAATGGTTGCAGTGGGAAGGGGTTAATTGTGAAACGATATGACCAATTGCCACCGGTATATCAAAACTATTGATAGAATAAATTATATTTTAGAATAAAAAGAAATCTTAACATTTATTTTATTATCTCATTTGTCTTTCTATATGTTTTGAAAATAGTGGAGATGGAATAAATGAAAATAATTGTATATATATATATATATATATATATATATATATATATATATATATATATATATATATATATATATGTTACAAATGGCTACACTTTGCTTAGAGACCAGTAAGGTCAATGGACCATGATTTAGGTGCTGGAAAGTTACATAGACATGCCTCAGTTTTATCAGTGATTTCCTTTATCCTTTACAAATGGATTCCGAAACCTTTAAGGGATATGAGAGTTGAGGCAGGGTAACTCAAAATCAATATTTTGCTTTTAAACTCTTAAGGGGAGGCCCACAAGGGAAGCACTTATTTCTTACTCCTTATCCTCAAAGGATTGGCTGAAAAGTGGCAAGATGTCTCTATTCTTTCTATAGCCTGGACATTCCAGACTAACAAGCCACTTGTTAACAACTGACGCTTTGGATTCTAACACCATATTCTTGTTTGTTTTACAAACTTTACTGCCAACTCATAAAACTTAGCTGTAAGAGATACACAATTGGATGCAAAAGATTTTGATTTATCGAGGCCATAAATCTATGGAGTAAAATGATTTCCAACATTTGTAACATATAAATTACAGATTTTAGTGATGAGAACATATGAAGAAGTGTGAAATGCTTGTAACAGATTTGTTGAAAAGAATTATAGAAATAGAATTGTTTGCATTTAAGAGAGGGGGATTCATCAAATGCACCTAAAGGCTGGGTTCACATGGGAGATTTTCGGACCGGATTTTGACGCAGTGGCTGCCTCAGAATCCGGTCCAAAAAACGGCTAGCCGCAACTGGATGCTGGTGCAGTGCATACAGTACACTGGCATCCAGTCGCAGATTCTGCTCCAGATTAGGCCCAAATGAATGGGCCTAGTCGGGAGGGAGTGTCGCGAGGCAGACCCTCGGAATCTGCCTGAAGAAAGGGCATGTTGCTTCTTTTTTCTGCGAGCTGGAACAAACCGCTTACGGAAAAAGGAATTGATTTCAATGGGAGGCGATTTTTGGGCCAGATTCTGACGTGGATTCCGCGTCAAAATCCGTCCCAAAAAACCGTGTGCGAACCCGGCCAAAAATGACTTGACGTACCACTTCATCTACTATAAAACACACTGAGCAAATTGACACAAATTCATCTATAAATGCGTAAATCTTCTGAACACTGACTATTGTTTGGCACAATTTCTATGGTATTGTGACTTTTTTAGGCGGTTTAAGTGAAGGTTGAGGGTGCAGTGAATTTGCACAGATAAATGTGATTCTTGTACTAGACACAATTGTTGAATTTTTCTAATTTCTCAGTGTCATGCAGGCCACGCCCAATTTTTATTAGAAATTACAAGTAATACTAGACAGGTGCAAAATAACGTAAAAGGATGCTGAATATGGCTAATAGTTATGGATGAAATTAGGTGCGGATTATTAATTTTAATTTTTTTTACGCAAACCATTTGATTAATCCTCCAAAATGGTCACAGATTTAAAGAGGTTTTCTCATCTAACCGTTTCAGCAGCTTTGCTTGCAGTCTGTTCTTCTCTTTTCCTATATTTCTCTCCCCCCTCCCCCTCCTCCCTCTTGCTGAGAAGGATCACAATACTTATGCAGATAAGATAATATGCAAATGCTTGTTCAAAATGGACTCGGTGTTATTTCTGTGTTTACATAGAGAGATAACAGACTTGGCTTTATCAGCAAACTGCAGTTAGCTGAACGATTGTCTTGCCAGAAGAGCAGTGAGTAAGTGACGTCACTTGTCCTATAGATCTGTGGATATAGCAACAAAGTGTAAACAATGGGATGGTCACATAGCAGGCAAACAAAGCAGAATTTCTAAAGCAATATATTTAGGAAAAGTCTTGCAAACATACAGTACATGTCTTTCTAGGGAAAACCAGAAACTGGAATACTATTATTGCTTATTTTTAATGTCACTATCTATATTTGTTTTTTTAAATTACTATTTCCTGCAATTTTCACTCTGGCGAGTTAGCTTAATAATAGCCTGACACTTGCCAATTCTGTAGAGGTTTTCTTTGCAGCACTTAGCTCATTTACATCACAAAGAGTATTATGATAGAAGGTAACACTTGACCCATCATTCCCATCATTATATTTACTACTCATAATAGACAACGTCACAAATTATCTCTTCTCCCTCCCTGCACAGATGTTGTCTAGAAAACTCTCCCATAGACCTCAATTAGACTATTGCTGCCTAAGACCATGTTCCCATTTATAGCATATCACTAGTCACTAAATATTGTTAGCAGAGAAGATGCGAAGCTTAGGTTAAATAGCAGCCTCCATAATCATATACAGAACATAAAATAAAAAAATCTACAATAGAACAGGTTAAAAATATGCAATCTCTAACAAGTGCGCCAAATCAAAAGTGTTACTGATTGTGCTCCCAAGTGTTTAGTAGTTATCCTTGTTCACATAGGCGACATAGAGACAGTTTCTGTTTTTGAGAGACATTAATTGAAAACAGCTGACTCTAGCACTAGCCTCTATGCAGGCCAGGCCAGCCACCCCCAGGAGACTATTTGTGGGAGGAGAGGGAGACTTCCTTCCCACAGGGGCATTGCTGAATGCAGAGAAATGACAGTTGTGTTGGTTGCAAGCTTTAACTGTTTAATTTCAGTAAAAAGTTATATAAAGCATCTGATTTGCCATCAGAATCTCTCAATACTATTCTACCCTATTACAACAAAAGCAGGAAGATACAGAATATAGTCTATGCCTGTGGGAATCTTCAGAATTCCAGTATGCTTGCATTTATGTAAGTATGTATGTAATGCATATCATTTTATGCAGTCTTTATGTACAGCTCAAGACTTGCGTATCCTTCTAGTATGCTTGGAACCAAAAGAAGAAAACAAGGACAGATTTGCTGTATGGCAAGCAACTGTGTATTCCTACAAATCTTGTAAAAATATTTGCTTCAGCCGTGATTATTGAGTCATCAGCAAGATGTCTTTTCCAGCAGTACGTAGAAGCTAGTGAACACATTAACATGAGCTAACATATTGTTTTCTCTAGAGCATGCTGAATGCCGTATGGGATCACAAAATATGAATTATTGTAGAGCAATTATTTACAAAGCAAGCCCATATGGTTTGCTCCATCTGTATCAAGCAAAGGGCGTTATTTACTAAAATGAGAATTAATTGATTACAATTATTCACACAACATTCAGTGTTTTATATTCCCTGAAGATCACAGGACTTTCCAAGCCAAATGGTTAAAAACGCGCAATCTGACCTTACAAAAGTTAAATTATGCTTTGCAAGCATATGTTTTGTTTTGCACAGGCAATGATGCTGTAGTAAATGAGGATTTTACAGCAAAACTTAAAGGGAGAAAGTAAATTGGAATAATTGCTTTATCATACATCTTATTATGTATACAGGGTAAATATAAATATATCTATTTTATATATATCATCTTGTGTAATGTTATTAGACCACTATATCTGACCGTATGCAAAACTAAGAATGGGTATTATTGGAATTACTGCCTTCGGTCTGAGTGTGTTCTCAGTAACTGATCATACAGAAAATTTTACTACACTTGTGCAGCTCAGAGTTTAGGTACATATGTGTGTATATATATATATATATATATATATATATATATATATATATATATATATATATATATATATAAAAACACACAGCAGCGTTACTGCTGGAGTAGAGTGTCTGTGTCATTGGGTGTTTCATTTGATGTGCAGACAAATGGGCAGTTAATAAGGTTAATTAGCAGCTAGGTGGAGACTCTAAGTAAGCTGACTACTCTTCCCATAATGCTCCATGTCTGGGGTTAACAGGATGTGCCATAGAATGTGGAAGCCAGAACCACATGAGTGTTTGTCGATATACTGGGTTGTAGGCCAAGGTCCCATAGTAAGACACTGAATTTGTCAGTATCCAGATGGCTGAGGATTTATTTTGCACTGTGATATATATGCTGTTAATTTGTTAAAATAGAAGAATAAAGCTGACTATGGTCATTGCTGAACCGAATTCACCATGTTGGAGTGAGAATTTATTGGAGGCTTCTGGTGTGCCAACCATCTTGATGAAGATATATATATACACTAGGGCATCTCAATAAATTAGAAAAATTAAATTAAAATAATATCATCAAAAAGTTCTGGGCTGTTGCTCAGTGGTCAAATGTGTTTTGGGATGAAAGTAAATTTTGCATTTCATTTGGAAGGTCCCAGAGTCTGGAGGAAGAATGGAGAGGCCGCTGTACACAATCCAAGCTGCTTGAGGTCTAGTGTGAAGTGTCCACAATCAGTGATGGTTTGGGGAGCCATGTCATCTGCTGGTGTAGGTCTACTGTGTTTTATCAAGACCAAAGTCAGCGCAGCCGTCTACCAGGAAATTCTAGAGCACTTCATGTTTCCCTCTGCCCACAAGCTTTTTGGACATAGAATTTTCATTTTCTAACAGAACTTAGTATAAACAAATACTGCTGCACACCGTATGTTGGTGAAAGGTGAAAAAAAAATATTTTTTATTGGTACATATACGCCATGAGTTGGTTTAGAAAGCATAAAGAAAGCACTAGATCATTACAATGGACATAACGTTTCGGTCATTGTGGACCTTCATCAGATCAGATCTAGTAACAAGCAGAGTGCGCAGGGGGATCATGGTGGGATGCCATGATCCCCCTGCGCACTCTGCTTGTTACTAGATCTGATCTTATGAAGGTCCACAATGACCGAAACGTTATGTCCATTGTAATGATCTAGTGCTTTCTTTATGCTTTCTAAACCAACTCATGGCGTATATGTACCAATAAAAAATTTTTTATTTCACCTTTCACCAACATACGGTGTGCAGCAGCATTTGTTTATACTGTGTACAAGAGTCGCAGGACTCTTTGTCTGCTAGCATCCATACCCCCAGCTAATTAGTGTGCGGTCCATTGCTCTCCATATATTTCTAACAGAACTTGGCACCTGTTCACACTGCCAAAAGTACCAATACCTGGTTTAATAACCACAGTCACTGTGCTTGATTGGCCAGCAAACTCTACTGACCTTAGCCCCAATCTATAGGTTATTGTCAAGAGGAAGATGAAACACTAGAGTCAACAATGCAGATGAGCTGAAGCTATCAAAGCAACCTGGGCTTCCTTAACACCTCTGCAGTGCCACAGGCTGATTCCTCCATGTCACATTGCCGCATTGATGCCGTCATTCATGCAAAAGGAGCCGCCACCAAGTATTTAGAGCATTTACTGGACAGACTTTTCATTTGGCCAACATTTCTGTGTTAAATAATATTTTACAGTCGGTCTTATATAATATTCTAATTTTCTGAGATAATGACTTTTGGGTTTTCCTTGGCTGTAAGCCATAATCATCAACATTAACAGAAAGAAACACTTAGAAAAGTTCACTCTGTTTGTAATGACTCAATATAATATATGTTTCACTTTTTCAATTCAATTACTAAAAAAAATATAATTGACATGCACTAGTATCTATATGTATATACACATATCCACAGCGGCCCCCCACACAGCATTATGCGCTCCACAGCAGCCACACACACAGTATTATACCCTCCAATGCGGCCCACCACACGGAATTATGCGCTGCACAGCGGCCCCCTCACACAGCATTATGCGCTTCACAGCAGCCCCCAAAGAGTATTATATGCTCCAAATGGCCCCCAAAGCGTATTATGAGCTCCCAAGAGCTCCCCTCTAGAGCTGGTGCTATTATTATACTTTGAGGTCTCCTCAGACCCCAGAGTATAAAAGTAGAGTCTTAGGGCAAGTGATTAAAAATAATAAACACTTATACTCATCTTACTTTACCTTTCCTGGGTGTCCTCGCTCCTATATAATATAACAAATATATATATATACACTCACCGGCCACTTTATTAGGTACACCTGTCCAACTGCTCGTTAACACTTAATTTCTAATCAGCCAATCACATGGCGGCAACTCAGTGCATTTAGGCATGTAGACATGGTCAAGACAATCTCCTGCAGTTCAAACCGAGCATCAGTATGGGGAAGAAAGGTGATTTGAGTGCCTTTTGAACGTGGCATGGTTGTTGGTGCCAGAAGGGCTGGTCTGAGTATTTCAGAAACTGCTGATCTACTGGGATTTTCACGCACAACCATCTCTAGAGTTTACAGAGAATGGTCCGAAAAAGAAAAAACATCCAGTGAGCGGCAGTTCTGTGGGCGGAAATGCGTTGTTGATGCCAGAGGTCAGAGGAGAATGGCCAGACTGGTTTGAGCTGATAGAAAGGCAACAGTGACTCAAATAGCCACCCGGTTACAACCAAGGTAGCCAGAAGAGCATCTCTGAATGCACAGTACGTCGAACTTTGAGGCAGATGGGCTACAGCAGCAGAAGACCACACCGGGTGCCACTCCTTTCAGCTAAGAACAGGAAACTGAGGCTACAATTTGAACAAGCTCATCGAAATTGGACAATTGAAGATTGGAAAAACGTTGCCTGGTCTGATGAGTCTCGATTTCTGCTGCGACATTCGGATGGTAGGGTCAGAATTTGGCGTCAACAACATAAAAGCATGGATCCATCCTGCCTTGTATCAACGGTTCAGGCTGGTGGTGGTGGTGTCATGGTGTGGGGAATATTTTCTTGGCACTCTTTGGGCCCCTTGGTACCAATTGAGCATTGTTGCAACGCCAAAGCCTACCTGACTATTGTTGCTGACCATGTCCATCCCTTTATGACCACAATGTACCCAACATCTGATGGCTACTTTCAGCAGGATAATGCGCCATGTCATAAAGCTGGAATCATCTCAGACTGGTTTCTTGAACATGACAATGAGTTCACTGTACTCCAATGGCCTCCACAGTCACCAGATCTCAATCCAATAGAGCATCTTTGGGATGTGGTGGAACGGGAGATTCGCATCATGAATGTGCAGCCGACAAATCTGCAGCAACTGTGTGATGCCATCATGTCAATATGGACCAAAATCTCTGAGGAATGCTTCCAGCACCTTGTTGAATCTATGCCACGAAGAATTGAGGCAGTTCTGAAGGCAAAAGGGGGTCCAACCCGTTACTAGCATGGTGTACCTAATAAAGTGGCCGGTGAGTGTGTGTATATATATATACAGTCCTATGAAAAAGTTTGGGCACCCCTATTAATCTTAATCATTTTTTGTTCTAAATATTTTGGTGTTTGCAACAGCCATTTCAGTTTGATATATCTAATAACTGATGGACACAGTAATATTTCAGGATTGAAATGAGGTTTATTGTACTAACAGAAAATGTGCAATATGCATTAAACCAAAATTTGACCGGTGCAAAAGTATGGGCACCCTTATCATTTTATTGATTTGAATTCCCCTAACTACTTTTTACTGACTTACTGAAGCACAACATTGGTTTTGTAACCTCAGTGAGCTTTGAACTTCATAGCCAGATGTATCCAATCATAAGAAAAGGTATTTAAGGTGGCCAATTGCAAGTTGATCTCCTATTTGAATCTCCTCTGAAGAGTGGCATCATGGGCTACTCAAAACAACTCTCAAATGATCTGAAAACAAAGATTGTTCAACATAGTCATAGTTGTTCAGGGGAAGGATACAAAAAGTTGTCTCAGAGATTTAACCTGTCAGTTTCCACTGTGAGGAACATAGTAAGGAAATGGAAGACCACAGGGACAGTTCTTGTTAAGCCCAGAAGTGGCAGGCCAAGAAAAATATCAGAAAGGCAGAGAAGAAGAATGGTGAGAACAGCCAAGGACAATCCACAGACCACCTCCAAAGAGCTGCAGCATCATCTTGCTGCAGATGGTGTCACTGTGCATCGGTCAACTATACAGCGCACTTTGCACAAATAGAAGCTGTATGGGAGAGTGATGAGAAAGAAGCCGTTTCTGCACGTACGCCACAAATAGAGTTGCCTGAGGTATGAAAAAGCACATTTGGACAAGGCAGCTTCATTTTGGAAATAAAAATTGAGTTGTTTGGTTATAAAAAAAGGCGTTATGCATGGCGTCCAAAAAGAAACAGCATTCCAAGAAAAACACATGCTACCCACTGTAAAATTTGGTGGAGGTTCCATCATGCTTTGGGGCTGTGTGGCCAATGCCGGCACCGGGAATCTTGTTAAAGTTGAGAGTCGCATGGATTCCACTCAGTATCAGCAGATTCTTGAGAATAATGTTCAAGAATCAGTGACGAAGTTGAAGTTACGCCGGGGATGGATATTTCAGCAAGACAATGATCCAAAACACCGCTCCAAATCCTCAGGCATTCATGCAGAGGAACAATTACAATGTTCTGGAATGGCCATCCCAGTCCCCAGACCTGAATATCATTGAACATCTGTGGGATGATTTGAAGCGGGCTGTCCATGCTCGGCGACCATCTAACTTAACTGAACTTGAATTGTTTGTCCAAAATACCTTTATCCAGGATCCAGGAACTGATTAAAAGCTACAGGAAGCGACTAGAGGCTGTTATCTTTGCAAAAGGAGGATCTACTAAATATTAATGTCACTTTTCTGTTGAGGTGCCCATACTTTTGCACCGGTCAAATTTTGGTTTAATGCATATTGCACATTTTCTGTTAGTACAATAAACCTCATTTCAATCCTGAAATATTACTGTGTCCATCAGTTATTAGATATATCAAACTGAAATGCCTGTTATAAACACCAAAATATTTAGAACGAAAAATGATTAAGATTAATAGGGGTGCCCAAACTTTTTCATAGGACTGTATATATATATATATATATATATATATATATATATATATATATATATACACTGTATATATATATAAAATCATGTAAATACATACACATACATAAGTAAGTGGGTTTGTATGAAAAACTACTAGGAGGTGCAGTGGGTAGATGTTGGGAGGGGCTGCTTGGAGAACCACTCACACTCACACAATCAAGCAGAAGAAACCAGGAAGTATTGTATGAGCCTGAAAATATGGGGAATGGTGAAAAATGGTCCAAACACACCCAAAAGCACTCATTTATGTTTATTTCTTCATATAATAAGTAGAGATGAGCGAACACTGTTCGGATCAGACGATCCAAACAGCACGCTCCCATAGAAATGAATGGAAGCACCTGGCACGCAGCCTTTGCCAGCAGCCAGCCGCTTAAACCCCCGCATGCCGGCAGCTTCCATTCATTTCTATGGGAGCGTGCTGTTCGGAACGGCTGTTCTAATAATAAGCCTTTAGTCTCATTTTCCTATTCCCAGAAAACCCCTTTAATATTCAATGTAACATTCAGGGTAAAAACCCTTCATCAGGCATCTGGAGCGAAATGGAAAACGATCTCCTGGAGGGAGTGGTGAGGGGGCGTCTATACCCATGCTGTGTTTTACAAGCCTATCTATAAAGCAAACCCAAAAATTGCTGCACCAAAAACGTGCACAAGATTGAGAACTACTATTTGGAAAAGTGCTCCATTGGTGTTTTAATCTGCATCTAAAGTTACAGGGAAAACATTCTCCTCCCCTGCACACAACCAGCTGTATGTGCTGCACTGTGGATAACGTTCCCTCTGTAGTTTCACTGCCCTACTCCTTCCTAGGGCTAAATTGGCAAGTTCTTTGCGCAAAGCCCAAGCAGGAGACAGGCAAAACTGTTAGAGGGTTTAAGGGGCTTTCCATCTTAGCAATTTTTTTCCGTATCCACAGGATTTTTTGAGCTATACATTATGTTTGCTTGTTTTTCTCTCTGTTGCCTTCCTTTTTTTAGGTTAAAAGATATACCTATTGATTTATGGAGCTATAGTGTTTACTGAAGTCTAGACTGACCTGCTCAGAAGCCTAGTGATACATGCTTACAGTTCTTAAGTTTAATCAGATTGGGATCCTAAGAAATAGATCTTTTGTGATATATTAGAATTATTGATAAATATATTTTATGATGGTCTGATAGCAATGTATGAACATTCTATTATTTAGATGTTTTATAACGACAGATTAGGGTACCCTCTGTACTATATGGTAACTCTTACAGTAGGGAAGCTCCAAACAGAACCCAGTCACTTAATATTTACTGAATACATATAGCAAGACAATACAATACTTATAGCATAATTAAAGGTTTATTTATTTAGCCATAGTGTAGGTGAAGAGGACAAACTCTGTTTCTCTACGTTGCTGATATCTCTCCTCTTCCTAGCACTCTCCTCTCCATAGACATCTATTGTACAGATTTGTTCAGTGGCATAAGGAGATAAATAAATGCGGGGGCATCTCATCTGCAGCATGCATCTTAACCAAATTGCATCTTAACCGAAGTGCAGATTAACCAAAGTGCACTTATACATGGCATGACTATGACCTTCATTCTTCCTCTCTTCATACAGGTATATAATCTGCTATTGAACCCACCTCTGCTTGCTGTCTGAATTCTCCCTTCGATCATCTGCTGTAATATTCAATGGTATATAATCTGCTATTGAACCCACCTCTGCTTGCTGTCTGAATTCTCCCTTCGATCATCTGCTGTAATATTCAATGGTATATAATCTGCTATTGAACCCACCTCTGCTTGCTGTCTGAATTCTCCCTTCGATCATCTGCTGTAATATTCAATGGTATATAATCTGCTATTGAACCCACCTCTGCTTGCTGTCTGAATTCTCCCTTCGATCATCTGCTGTAATATTCAATGGTATATAATCTGCTATTGAACCCACCTCTGCTTGCTGTCTGAATTCTCCCTTCGATCATCTGCTGTAATATTCAATGGTATATAATCTGCTATTGAACCCACCTCTGCTTGCTGTCTGAATTCTCCCTTCGATCATCTGCTGTAATATTCAATGGTATATAATCTGCTATTGAACCCACCTCTGCTTGCTGTCTGAATTCTCCCTTCGATCATCTGCTGTAATATTCAATGGTATATAATCCTGTATTTCACCTCTGTATTTCACCTCTGCCTGATTACTGAACTATATCCTAGCATTTCATCCAGGCTGTATATTTTTTGCACTTCCATGTCTTCTTATCTGCACTAGTGTCAGTCTTTTGATCTTCACTGATTTTATTGGTGTTTCTGGCCAAGTGTTTACTTGGATCCACACTGCCAGTCTCCTCATGTGTCACAGTTTGTAGATTAATTAGTTAACGACTTAAATTAGTGCTAGTCTGAAGCTGTGCTTTCCTATATAAGAAGATATAGCTTATGGGGTGCATCTCATATGCGGGGGCATCTCATCTGCAGCATGCATCTTAACCAAATTGCATCTTAACCGAAGTGCAGATTAACCAAAGTGCACTTATACATGGCACTTAAATAGGGCACGGAACAGGCTAACCATGGCAGAACACCAGGTAAATTTCAACCTAAAACAACAAGTTTTACCACATGGTATCCTGTAGCTGCACTGTCTCTTACTATCTTAGCCATTGTCTTCCTGCAGATCTCTCCTCCATCTCTACCACCAGTACACACCATCCATATCAGTCCCTCTTTTCTTCCTTCTCCCATGTACAGCTCTCACACACTTTTCACACTCTTTAATCATCCCTTTATTTCTTTTAGCAGTGACACCAAACAGAAGCGCCCACATAAATCCCTGAACCACCTTCTGTCTCTGTCCATGTTACTCCTCCTTGCTGCTGGGGACATCTCTCCTAACCCCGGCCCTCCTTCCTTCACTAACTCTTCTTCCTGCACACATAGAAGGCCTACAAACCTCATCAATATTTACCGTGTTCCTTCCCCTCATCTCTCCCCTGTCTCTTTTAGCTGCGCTCTCTGGAACGCCCGCTCAGTGTGTAACAAACTAGAATATATTAATGACTTATTCCTTAGTAAATCCCTCGGCCTGCTCGCCTTTACTGAAACTTGGATCCAGCAGGCAGACACTGCCTCCCCTGCTGCTCTGTCTCATGGTGGCCTACAATTCTCACATACCTCTAGGCCTGACAACAGGCAGGGTGGTGGGGTAGGATTACTGCTGTCACCGCAGTGCATTTTTCAGTCCATTCCCCCGGTCCCCTCACTCACATTCTCCTCATTTGAAGTCCATGCTATCAGACTTTTCCGGCCACTCTCCTTACGTGTAGCTGTGATCTACCGCCCACCTGGCTCACCCTACCAATTTTTGGACCACTTTGCTTCTTGGCTTCCCCACTTTTTATCCAGTGACATTCCTACCCTCATCATGGGTGACTTTAACATCCCTATTGCCCCCCTCACTCCCCGGCTGCCTCACAGTTTCTCTCATTAACCACTTCTCTTGGTCTCTCACAATGTTCTTCTTCCGCCACACATATAGACGGTAACACGATTGATCTAGTCTTCCATCGACTCCTCACAGTCTCTAAATTTTCTAACTCTTCTCTGCCGCTTTCTGACCACAATCTTCTATCTCTCACCATCAGTGCTCTCTCCCCTTCACAAGACGCCCCTACCCATCACACATATAGGAACTTGCGTGCTATTGACACCCAGCACCTCTCAGATACTCTACAGTCCTCCCTGTCCCCCATCTCTTCAATCTCCTGTCCCAATCTGGCCACCAGTCACTATAATGATACCCTCAAAAATGCATTGGATGAGGTTGCTCCCCCCTCCACTCGTAAAGTCCCACATAGGAGGCATCAGCCCTGGCACACGCCACAGACACGATTTCTTCAGCGCTGCTCTAGGTGTGCCGAACGTCTATGGAGAAAATCACGCTCACCTGCAGATTTCCTCCACTTCAAGTTTATGCTTAAAACATATAGCTCTGCCCTTTACCTTGCCAAACAAGACTATTTCTCCGCCCTCATCTCTTCTCTCTCCAGCAACCCTAAAAGGCTTTTTGAAACCTTTCACTCCTTACTCACACCCAAGGTGCAGACGCCATTCACAGACCTTAGTGCTGATGACCTGGCCATGTATTTCCATGATAAAATTGATAAGATCCGTCAGGAAATTACTGCCCAAGCCCCAGGTGGCATTGACTCCCACACCTACGATAGTACTGATCCCCTCACCAGCCGCACTTTAGACTGTCCATTCTCATCTTTTGAACCTGTCACAGAAGAGGAAGTTTCCCAGCTACTTTCTTCATCTCGCCCCACAACCTGCAGTAGTGACCCCTTCCCCTCACACCTTCTCCAATCTCTGTCCCCTGCTGTCACTACTTACCTTACTAAAATATTTAACCTCTCTCTCTCTTCTGGAATCTTCCCATCCTCCTTCAAGCATGCTGTTATAATCCCGCTACTGAAAAAACCCTCCCTGGACCCATCCTGTGCTGCTAACTATCGACCCGTCTCTAACCTCCCCTTCATCTCTAAACTTTTGGAACGCCTGGTTTATTCTCGGTTAATCCGTTATCTCTCTGCTAACTCTCTGCTTGACCCCTTACAATCTGGTTTCCGCGCTCTGCACTCTACTGAAACAGCTCTCACAAAAGTCTCTAATGATCTACTAAAGGCTAAATCCAATGGTGACTTCTCTCTTCTTATTCTTCTGGACCTCTCTGCAGCTTTTGACACTGTTGACCATCAACTTCTCCTCACTATGCTCCGCTCAGTTGGCCTCAATGACACTGCGCTCTCCTGGTTCTCCTCTTATCTCTCAGGCCGCACTTTCAGTGTATCATTTGCGGGCTCTGTTTCCTCTCCTCTTTCCCTTGCTGTTGGGGTTCCTCAGGGCTCGGTCCTCGGCCCCCTGCTCTTTTCTCTCTACACAGCCCCCATTGGACAAACCATCGCCAGATTTGGCTTCAGGTACCATCTTTATGCTGATGACACCCAATTATACACATCTTCCCGTGACATCACCCCTGCACTCATTCAGAACACCAGTGACTGTCTCTCTGCTGTCTCTAATATCATGTCCTCGCTCTATCTGAAACTAAATCTCTCTAAGACTGAACTACTACTGTTTCCACCATCTAACAGATCTGTCCCTGATATATCCATTGCAGTCTCAGGCCTTACTATAACTCCTAGGCAGCATGCCCGCTGCCTTGGGGTCATATTTGACGCAGACCTTTCCTTCACCCCTCATATTGAATCACTCGCACGTTCATGTCACCTCCACCTCAAAAACATCTCCAGAATACGCCCTTTCCTTACCAGAGATACACTAAAGACACTTATTGTCTCTCTGATTCATTCTCGCCTTCACTACTGTAATTCCTTACTAATCGGTCTTCCCCTCACTAAACTCTCTCCTCTACAATCTATTCTGAATGCAGCGGCCAGGCTCATCTATCAGGCTAGACACTACAGCGATGCCTCCGGTCTGTGCCAGTCGCTACATTGGCTGCCTATTCATTATAGAATAAAATATAAAGTTATTACTCTCATCCACAAGGCTCTCCATAATGCCGCACCTCCCTACATTTCTTCCCTCATCTCTGTCTACCGCCCAACCCGTGCTCTCCGCTCACTCAATGACCTAACACTTACATCCTCTATTATCAGAACCTCCCATGCTCGTATACAAGACTTCTCCCGAGCTGCACCACTTCTCTGGAATGCTCTACCCCGGACAATCAGATTAACTCCCAACTTCTACAGTTTCAAACGCAAACTAAAGACGCATCTTTTCAGACAAGCCTATCACAATTCCTAATGCACAAAATTGTCTGAACACTGTATAAGCAATGCCGCCCCTGCTACCTCTTGTGTCACCCTCTCTACCTCATAGATTGTAAGCTCTTTTGAGCAGGGCCCTCAGTCCCATTGTGTGAAATGACGTTCTTTGTTATGTATGTCTGTATCTGAACCCTATAAATTGTACAGCGCTGCGGAATATGTTGGCGCTATATAAATAAAATGTATTATTATTATTAATAAATGAAGAAACAGAGTATTTACATTAATAAACTACATTACAAAATTGGCTAACTATACTTGCACTATAGATTTATGAAAATACAAATTTAGTTATGTTTTAAAGGCAATTTTTTTGCAACCACAAATGTCTGTTACGTATTTACATAATATAAATTAAAGATCCTGGTAAAATATATAAGAAATGTCATTATCTTGATACGATTTAGATAAAATGTAACCTTAAAAGCAAGATCCCTTATTCTTTTTCACAAGTTTTGTTTCACAAGTGCGCCTGTCATTCTGTACTTTACATCTTTGCAACATGTCATCACTTACTTGAAATAAATCTAAAACTGGATCTATTTTGCAACGTCAGCACATAGAGAATGATCTTCAGATCCTAAAGAGAGAATAATATATGTAGTTGCCATAAAAAGTGCTCACCTGATCATAAGAGAGATAAAAATAGATGTTATATTTAGCAAATTCATCATAACACACACTTCTCTACTAAACTACTGAACAACATCCAGAGAGACTGTTTTACTGTATTATATGCAAATTTGTGGTTACGCTAAACACATAAATGACAATGAACCGCTGTTATGTAAAGTTCATCCATTTCTAGCATTTAAGCTGCCTTAGTTGTGTACATAATTGAAACCAAACCATCTGTCACATGAATCATTGAGAAAGTGTTCTACCATGAAAACCATACTAGTGAAACAGCAACACCAAATGAGCTACGTCATCTACGTAACCTATACTGTCTACTATATGTAATTATATGGATATCCAAATATTGTAATGTTTACTTGTCTATCAGCAGTCATGTCACAAGTGTCCAAGTTAAATTAAAAACAATTAGAAATGATGTAAAGGTTGCAAATGTTGAAATGTAGCAAAATATATCCTAATACATTCAGTACACCTTTGTACAAATGTTAAACTGGTTTTCCAAGACTTATAATATTGGTCACCAATGTCACATCGACAGGAATCCAAATCCTCGCCATCCTGATAAAAGGTTGACTAAAGGGGCTGCGGCCCTCATTTGCATAGCAGCGGTGCCTCATACTGTAACTCAAGCACTTGAAGGTCACCTGAATGGGACTGCAGAAAAACCATATGACAGTCACAAAGGAAAGGCTGAAATACATGCCTGAGCATCACACCCCCTCTAAACTGTTGATAGGTGGGCATTCTGGGAGTTGGACCCTGCTAACGCAGCACAATCCATGTATATATGTAAGGCTTAAAGTGACATTTACAGCAGGCATTACAGCTGTCTGGTATGTACCCCTTGTCAGCACTGGCAACAATGGCGACCCTGGAAATCTCCATTAGATCCTTGAGAATGACTTTATATGTAGTTAATCCATGCCAAGGAGACTTAATAAGGCTAAGTTCACACCAACATTCAAACTCTGTTCGGGGATTCCGTCCACGAATTTGCTTGAAAAAATTCTCTTCGCATTTTCCAGGCGGAAACCGAGTAGACTTTATTAAATTCTATAGTTTTTATGGGTAACTGCTTTTTAAACGGTTTAGGTTTTCATTTTCCAGGTCCCCAAGCAGATCCAAAGAATGGAAAGCCAAACTTTAGTGAACCTAGCTGACGTATTATATATGCATTTCCCAAATTTGTTGTTTCATCAGGACGCCTTCTGTACATTTACCTGTCTATGGTGTTGTTGGAAACACTTGAGTATGGCACTTAGCAGTTTCCATCAGTGGCGGTATTAGCTCAGACACCATTTCAATCTAATTTCCCATTGATGCGTGGATAAAGGATAGGGATCTTAGCAGTCAGACCCCCGCCAGTTATTATTATAAATTTAAAATCAGTAGGTTGTCCTTTTAGGTTGGGGCCCCCACTTGGAAAGAAAATGGAGCATTAAACAGTCTAGTCAATACCATCCACAATACGCAGAGTGGTTTTTCCTGCAGTACTTTTTGGCTGTGGCCCGCTACAAAGTGCATTAGCCTTAATGTGCAAAAGTTCAGGGTCCACCAAAATGAGAAACACTTTCACAGTGGTCCAACTGGAAGTTCATAAAAGGTATAGTAGGTTTGTATTCCAAGGTAAATTAAGAACCAGGTGCACCAGGACTTACAGTAACTAGCTGCTGGGTCTGCTGTGCTTCATACAGCAGGGACCCAGCAGCACGCCAGTGACAAAGATAACAGGCATTTAACCACTAAGACGCCGTGGTCAAATGCGACCACAGTATCTAAGTAGTTACTTTCGCTTTCTCTTTCCTCCAGGTAACGCAATGGCCACCCCCCGCAAATCTGCCATAGACTACAATACAATAGTATTGCAGTCTATGGTACAGGGAAAAAAAGTTAAAAAAACTTTAAAAGTTTTTAAAAATATAACGAAATTAAAAAAATAAATAAAAGTTTAAATCACCCCCCCTTTCCGTAGATCACATATAATTAGACATAAGTAAACGTAAACATTAACAAATTAGGCATCCCCAAGTCCGAAAACGCCCAAACTATTAAAATATAAAAACATTCGTCCCATACGGTAAACGACATAGCAGGAAAAAGAATCAAAATAGCTGATTTGGTGTTTTTTCGACAAATTACCTCCCTAAAACAATGGAATAAAAAGTGATCAAAACAACATACATTCCCAGCGCCGCACCTCCCATGAGGAGACCTGAAGCAAGCGCTTCAGGTGGCGCTATGCCAGGGCCCCAGGGAGGGCGGCATTTTTGCTTACCTAAGCCAGTCCAGGACAAGCTGTCCTGGACTGGCTTAGCGTCACCGAGCGGTGGATTGGCAGATAGCAGGTCCTCTCCGTGCCTGCTCTCTGCCTGCTAACGCCGCTCCGCCCCGCCACCTTCGCTTCATCCCGCCCCCTCCTCCCGAGGGGTGGCTTTCTCTCATCTGCCTCAGGCGGCGAAAAAGGCAGGTTCACCCCTGTACATTCCCCATCGTGGTATCGATAAAAACTAAATATTGTCCTGCAAAAAAAGACACCTTACATAGTCTCCATACACTGAAATATAAAAATACTACAGGGGTCACAATATGGTGATTGCAAGAATTTAGTTTTCTTCAAAACTTTGAATTTTTTAAAAGTTATTAAAATATAAAAGAAAAACTATATAAATTTGGTATCCACATGATTATACCGACCTGAAGAATAAGGCTAACATAGCATTTTTACTGCAAAGTGGAAGCCGTAAAAACAAAAGCCATAAGAAAACATCAGTACTGCATTTTTTTTTCAATTCCACCTCATTCTGAATTTTTCCCCCGCTTCCCAGTACATTGTACAAAATGATAAATGGTATCATTTTAAAGTACAACTTGTCATGCAAAAATCAAGCCCTCATTAGATTACATAGACAGAGAAATTAAAAAGTCAGGGGGCCACACGGTGTCTCAGTGGTTAGCACTGCAGCCTTGCAGTTCTGTTCAAATCCCGCCAAGGGCAGAAAACCATCTGCAAGGAGTTTGTACGTTCTCCCCGTGTTTGCATGGATTTCCATCCCATATTCCAAAGACATACTTAGGGGGCATTCACACAGAGTAACGCCGGGCGTGTATCACAGCCGTACACGCCGGCGTTACGGCAGACTGCCAAACACTTCCCATTCACTTCAATGCGAGCGCTCCCATTGAAGTGAATGGCAAGTGTTCGGCAGTCTGCCGTAACGCCGGCGTGTACGGCTGTGATACACGCCCGGCGTTACTCCGTGTGAATGCCCCCTTATAGGGGAAAAAATGTACATTGTGAGCTCTATGTGGGCTTACAATTTACATAAAAAAAAAGAGAAATTAAAAAGTAATGGCTTTTGATAGGGAAGGAGTAAAAACCGAAAACACAAAAATGAAAAATGTCTTAAGGGTTAAATTTTATCAGAGCATTCGTAGATTAAATTTTTTTTTTCATTGATCATTTGTCCTTCTTATGTTTTCAGTTCTTTTATGTAATGTATTTAAGCCTTTGTTAAAAGGGATACAGGAAATTGTAATACATGCTAACAATACCTAGGAAATCTGTTAATGGATGGATGCTAATGATACTACAATACCAACCTTGACCTTACTTGAATATCTATAGAGCTTCCCTGGGCATTGTCCATTCTTGTTCACTGTCTATGATCAGGTCTTCTGTTCCAATACACATCATAGCAAAAGAAATGTTTTTTTCTTTCTTTTTCAAAGCTGCACTGGTCTTACTGGTTTCCTGTTCGCATAGTAGTTTAGATATTACCAATTTTCCCAGACAGGTTTTCCAGTTTACAGTGTTCTGAGACAGATAGTGTGGCATGGTAGTGGTATGATTTCCATGACAAGATTCATGAATAAAATCGATGTTTCGTTTCCTTACTGACATATTACAAAACAAAAAAAACCTTGCATGCTTAATCAGTTCCTATCTAGCCACACAAACCTACTATGGAAATATCTTTGCCATTATATTTCACAAAGCGAAAAGTGCTTAAAAATGTTTTTTTTATTTTTTTTTAATAAAAAAAAATCTGGTTTTTCATCTTTATTTTTTTTTTAACATTTTTTTAAATAAGTCATTCATTAAGTAGTCTACTATGTAACTATGTAATTGTAGTTTTTGTCATTCAAGTGGAACTTGTAAATTTTCTTTTTCTTGCAATACATGAGAATACATATATACAGTATTTCTATGTATTACTGTCTGTGCATGTACAATGCTCAAGAAATCTTTAGGCCATAATTCAAGTATGCTCTATGCCAGGGGTCAGTGACCTTTGGCACTCCAGCTGCAACTACAACTCCCAACATGCTCCATTCAGTTCCATGGGAGGTCCAAGAGCAGCAGAGCAAGTATGCATGCATGGAGTTGTAGTTTTACAACAGCTGGAGTGACAAAGGTTGCCTACCCCTGCTCTATGCTTTTAGAATAACAGGACAGTCATGAGGTCTGCTCTTCAAAATTACCAGGGTTCCTGCTTCCATTTTAATGCTAAGATCCCAATTGATAGCAGTATCAAATGGGCAAATGGCAGAGATCAAAGCTTTCTCCAACTCTCAGAATGACCAGGGCAGTGACTAGGAATGATAGGGCCCTGTGCCAAACTATTAACATGGGTCCCCTCCGAACGCTTCCTCCCCCCAAAGACCCCGATCGACTGAATTCCCCCCCCCCATTCATACACACACTATTATTCCTCATAGTGGCTCCTGCACAGTATTATGCCCCATAGTGACCACTGCACACAGTTTTACTCCGCATAGTGGCCCCTGTACACAGTATTATGCCGCATAGTGCCCCCTGCACACAGTATGATGCCCCATAGTGGCCCCCACACAAAGTATTATGCCCCATAGTGGACGACCCATGAACAATTATTATACTCTGGGGTGTTTTCAGTGTAAAGTGTCTTATGTTATGGGTTCTGAACACATAGCATGTCAATTATTGCTGCATGTTCACTTGTGGTTTTCAGCCCTTGCAATGCAAAGTTGAAAGCCAGGGCTATCAGGCTGATTTTTGCTGCTAATATAATCAGCCGTCACCATTCCTGAGCAACAAGTACAGTTAGTTTAGCTGCCTGGTGAACTATTTAAGCTCTGTTATGTCAACTGAGCAGTATCAGGCAGGGTGTGGGATTCAGAGCTCCAGTGTCAGAGCTCAGAATCACCCCCCTTGCCTGCTCCTGCCTGACACCACCCTTATAACAGTACAGAGTCTAAATAGTATATCAGACACCAAAACTAACATCAGGAATGGTGGGGGCTGCTCAGGAACGTTGGGGGCTCAAGAAAAAATTCCAACTATGCCAGAATCAGTGGAGTGGCAACTATTAATTGTTGTAAAGACCTAGACTTGGAGGTGGTGAAATTATTATCCACCACTTGGGTAGTAAGTTTGCTGGGAGGTGATTGTTACTTTGTAGGGACACTGGATTTGGTGGTGGAGATGTTATTTTACATCACACCATATACTTGGATGTGTTGAAGCATATTGATTAGAGTGTGATTACTTTGCCCTATTTTTGTGTTTTCTTTGCTTAGATTCCCTGATGAGCACTTATGCGAAACACATCGGAAAGGAGACATAAATAGGGCTGTTAGGGCAGGAGCTATTTTTGGGGTGACAGGGTGTTACAGTATTTTTCTCCTGCACCCAGTGTGTTTCCCTTGCTTCTGATAAGCTCTGTGACCCTAGTATGTGATGCTACATTACCTACTGAAACTGGTAAGACTGTTCCATTATTTTTAATGCACTTTTTTTTTGTTGATTATTGGGTTGTTTTTTTATTGAGACTCAATAAATATTATGTTTTATCTATTGTATATTATATTGGAGGATCTGAGTTTACTAGTGTTCTTTACATAGATATCCTGGATGCGCTGGATTGGAGAGGTTGTGGCATAGATATCTGGCAGAGCTCAGTTGTAATGGGGTATGTTCACATGACTGTTCTGCAGGGAAACCTAGAATAAAGCTCTAAAATACAAAGTGGAAATTTATCAAACTGAATTCCAGTATAAAAATTTGCAAAGTAGAGATTTGAGCAAATATTTGTATCATTTTCCATTTTTAGGCTAAAGCCTCACATTGTGGAAAAACAGCTTTTTTGTTGCATTTTTTTGAGCCAAAGTCAGGAGTGGAATGAGCAGAAGGCAGAAGTATACGAATTCCTTATATATTTTCCATTCCTTTTGTAGCCATTCTTGGCTCTGGCTCAAAAAACTGCAGCAAAATCTGCAACAAAAAAAGCTGTGTTTCCGCAATGTGGGGTCTCAGCCTTACACCACTCATTGCACTTCTAAGGGTCAGTGCATACAGAGTTTTTTGGCACTGATTTTGACCGTGATTCTGCCTCAAAATCAGCCTCCAAAAAATCCTCCCAATAAAGTGCACTGACCCTAACAAAATGAGTGGGATGTGGTCTGCCCATGTAACATATTTAACAATTGCAGAAGACATAAGATTGGCAAAAGACATAAAATTGTTGCAATTTCAGTCCAATGAGTGCGGGGCATAGAAAGTGAAGCAGCGTCTCAGGACTGAAGTGTTACCCCACATTCACACAACCAAATTTCACCTGCGAAACTAGGCCCATGTGTTGGACAGATTTACTGGCCTCAACATTATGCAAAGAGAGGGACTCCTAGCCATACAGCTATCTTTCATGAAAGGAGTCCCTGCCACCTGGCGTACTGATTATAGTATGGGGCAGTATGTCGCTGGGAAGCAGAGACTCTTAGCATCAAAGATAACCATTATGCTAGGAGTTCCTTTCTCAGCATATTGTTCAGGTTGGAAAATCCAGCCACCACATGAAACGAGTTTCCTGGCTGAAATTTGGTAGTGTGAATGCAGGGATAGACTTATAGATGCACCAAATTTATCAAACATCATACAACGTTTAATAAATTTGGTTAAAATTACCCCAATACAGACTTACATTAAGGGGATTTTTTAATTTCCCCCAGTGATTAACCTCTTCCTAACATCTACTGTAGTAGATGCCTCAGTAAATTTGTGACTGAGGCATCACCAGTGCTGTGCAGGTGTTTCTGCGGTCCATGGCAGCTAGCCTAATGAAGATTTCCAAAGTCATGACTATGCTTCTATCCCTATGGCAGCCTTGAATAGAAGTGAAAGGATTTCTCAATATAATACAATATAATAGTAGGGAGTTAAAAACAAAAATGAGAAGACTTTGTGGCAGGAAGTGATTAAAACCTAATTGTTAATGAATAATACTGCTATTTTCATTGCCTTGCTGAGCTGATTTGGAACAGACAATTCATATTTCATGACTTATTATTGATTATTCATATTGATAAGTCCTTGGGTGAATAAATGAAACATAAAATATATTTTTTACAAAAGTATAGTTTTAATGGCTAATAACCTGCTTAAGGCCAGGGCTCCACATTGTGGAAATGCTGCGTTTTACGTTACTTGCACAGTGGATGGGATTCTGACTAATCCCATCCACACATTGCAAAAAAAAAAAAAAAATCTGCAGTGGAAAAGCTGCTATTTCAAAAACTTGCTTTTTTGAAAGCCACAGCATGTCAATTATACCTATGGAAACATTGAACACATGGCTCAGGAATGGGGCAATGCTTTACAAGAGTTCACATTTGTATAACTACAGCCTTTATTTTCGTGCTCACACTCAAATATTCACAAAAACCACATAGTTCCATTGTGTTTGACTTAAACAGGTGTATTTTTTTTTCAGGTTCTGCTTACAATAAAGTTGCAAAATTTCATGGTTCAAATATGAGTGATGGACTTTTTAAATTTTGGTTCATAAGACAGTGTTACATTTCTGTCCTTATAATATCACAAATTAGTATCTAAGGCTGGATTCACAACACCACTGTTAATGTCCGTTGCTGTCTTCTATTATAGGATGACAGCAACGAACATTAACTGTTGCAGAGAATGGACACACACCCAGTCTGTGCCTGTTGTCACTGACTCTAATGTAAGCAACATGACAGATGTTGTGAATGCAGTCCGTGTCCGTTCTCTGCCACAGTAAATGTCCATTGCGGTCAGCCTCTGACAGAAGACAGCAACAGACATTAACAATGGTAGTGTGAACCTAACCTTACTAAATCAAAATATCAATTAATTTTATATTGATAAAAAAGTTTTACTTTTTTTTGAAGTATGACCAAAGCTATGAAAAATAACAGAAGGGATTT
The DNA here is from genome assembly GCF_031893055.1 of Leptodactylus fuscus. NCBI lineage: Eukaryota > Metazoa > Chordata > Amphibia > Anura > Leptodactylidae > Leptodactylus > Leptodactylus fuscus. The sequence goes on along the minus strand of NC_134268.1, from coordinate 168,354,791 downwards.
CTATAACTAAATCTTGAAATTTGTTGAGGAATTATGTTAACAACAGTTTGGTGTGTTTTTTTACTATTGCTCATGGTAATGGTATCAACCCAATTTATATTCATGAGTCTTCAAGATATGCCTTCATCTAATAAAGAAGGTGATAGATATAAGATTTTTTTCTTAATCCAAGAAGCCAGATAGATCTCTAGAATGTCTTCTACATGGGATTATAATTACACAGTTGAATTACCTGTTCAATAATATTCAATATGAGAGCAGGTTCTTTCATCCTTTGAATGATTGTTGTAACTTTACTACTTCTCTGTTTAGTATATTTTGGAATATGATAAAGTAACATTTTATTTTTAGCTTGGTAACTTAAAACAAAAACAAAACATGAAACTTGAAAGTTACCATTGATGGAAGGATGCTCATCTAGTGTTATGGAATTAGAAAGCCATTTATTGCTAACAATGGGAAAAGGCTACAATGGCCGTAGAATGATCCATGTAAAATCATGATTATCAACTAGAGTTGAACTGTGTTGTTACTCAAGGTGTGGAAAAGTCAATGCTATGTTCTTAGGTAGTTACAGGTGATGATATTGTGTAGCATTAATACTTAAAGCATGCTTCCAACTTTTCATGAACAAGTAGTTCATTTAAATATGAGAAACTTTCAAGCATATCTTATTAAGGAGATCTGTTTTCTTTCCCATTTTTAAGTTATTCTCCTGCTCCTTATTTTCATTTTAACTGTTTGTTTTCATTATATTTGTCTCAGTATTCACCTTACACATCTTTATGGAGAAGGGAGGGACTGAGCAGAATTCTTCTGTTGATTGATTTACTGCATCATTCTGTGTATTATCAGATTCTTATCTACTACTTAGTAGTGTTTAAAAAAGAAAGCAATATAGATTAATATGGAGAAAATTGGAGACAAAAATATATTTCTTTAATAAGATATAGTACAAAGTTTCTTATTTTCACCTGTACTGTTCATTTAGGAAAAGTTGTTTATAACCGGAGGTACGCTTTAACACTTTATATTGACTTTACTGGACAATGTTTACTATACTTCTTCTTATTAGGGCCAAATCTTTCACTTATATTTACTTGCTTCATTCATCTGCATGCTCATTCTCTGCTGCCCCTCTTTGCCAATATCTTCACTGGAATAAAATCCATGCATAACCATCTGTAATCCTCGAGCACCATGCATATCCCAAGAAACAGAATAAAAGCCATATTTTAATTAAGATATGAAATGAGTTATATGACTTTTATGGGAAGTTGGTATGCACAGACATGTTGTGAACACGGAGAAGAAAAGGGAAATGAACATGCTGCTAAGATGTATGGATGGGATACGGCTGGAGGTTGTGAGGAGTCAAAGCTGAACACTTGCAACATGGCCAGTGGGCTTTTTAGTTATGCCTATGGGGCTACTTCTTATTTTCCTTTTATTTTTTAGTTTTCTTTTATTCTTCTTATTTTTATTGATAATAATAATGATTATAACACATTCCATGTCTTACTCATGGAAAGAAAATGACATATAACGTAATAATTTCTTTCCTTCAGACCATATACAGGCACAGGGATAGCTAAAACAACTATACAGTAAAGGATCTACCAAACAGCAACATGCAATGAACTAGTGCAACCCATCACACGTGTCTTTATTTACTAGCTAATTCCTATCTTGCTTTCTTAGCATACAACATGATTCTATTTTTTACCATTTTTCGATACTTTAAGTCATTAAAATGTATTATAACATAGAATCTACTATAGTATACGGTCATTATTGCAAGTCATCCTTAGCTACCAGTTAATTAATCATATGGAGGGCTGCAAGTGCATTTTGTGAATACTTATTTGCATAAATAATATCTGCTGACTCTTTAATTATCACCTTTCACTTCTCCAATTTGTTCCTCAATAGTCCATGAGCACTTGTCCATTTTGATGAAATTTTGAGAAGGTAAGGAAATCAACATAACGCAGGTTAATAGCAAAGGACATTAAAAAGAAATGTTATATCTTGCAGAAGTATAGTCAGAGGCTGTTTTTACCTTATGCATAATATAATAACATACAGAAAGTGCTGAGCATACATACAACCTTGGTATAGTTAAATATATTACTCCCACCCTACAGTATATATAAAAAAAAAACAGGTGTGTCTTTCACACTTATTTCCCTTTATTTCATTGCATCATATAGACAATTGTAATACAAAATATGTTACTAGATAACGATCAGGGGTGAGCCTGCTCCTTTCGCCGCCCGAGGCTAACTGCAGAAAGCCCCCCCCCCCCGCGAGGAGGGGGCGGAGCGGAGGCGTGGTCGGTGGGTCAGGGGCGTGGCCGCGTGAAGGGGGCGGGGCTTAGCGCCATTCGCCGGCAGAGAGTAGGCCCGGAGACTGCCTGCTCTCTGCCTGAGCGTGAGGGGAGGCTGCTGGAGCAGCGCTGCTCCAGCGGCCTCCCCAAACCTCCGCTCGGTGATAAGCCAGTCCAGGACAGCTTGTCCTGGACTGGCTTAGGGAAGCAAAAATGCCACCCTCCCTGAGGCCCTGGCATAGTGCCGCCTGAAGCGCTCTCTTCAGGTCGCCTCATGGGAGGTGCGGCACTGATAACGATACAAATAAAAACTGCTAAAATAATATGAAAAGAAAATACCAACTATGAGCTGCTAACCCATTATATGCTGAACCAGCAGTTTCACCAATAGAAGAGTCAGCATTAGATTTTGGGATAGTATAGCAGTTCAACTATAGGTCTTATAACTGATTTTACCAATGTGAGGGGTTAATTCCAGTTCCTAAACTGTAACTTAGAAAAATAGAGAAAAATAAGCTACTATAACCACTAACCCTGAGCGTATAGCCAGAAGTAACAAATAAGATGCTTCCCCAGCAACCCTGAGGCTTATGTTTTGACTAAATGTGCTGATCTTTGTGTCTATGTGCGTATTAGAATATCACTAGTTAAAACCAATTTTTGCTGCCGCTCCGTGCTACATGCTGGCGGATGTAAGTTACCATATTTGTACATCGCAATACGTGATGGCCATAACAAGACGCATAAAGTTCACAAGATATGAAGTCAGTTCTAATCTCTTGTTTTGTCTGTCATCCATTAGCATGAAACCTGGAAGGTCATGGCATCCATTTCATCAGACTGTGCTAACATAATTACACACTAAAATGGGTGACACGGACAACCATGTGTTAACTCATGTATTGTTTATACACGTATTCATAGTTTGTAAATGCCCATTTTGTACTTTGCCTGCGGCAAATCAACACTGGTTCTGCAGCAGGCTCGTCCTTGCTGGTCAGGAGAGCTGGCAGCTTGCTGTTATGAGGGAGCTGACTCTCTTTCTCATGGGAATGAATTGACCAGCATTGATTGGCCAGTGTACAGCATTCGGCAAATCAACGGTGGTCCTGCCAGAGGCTCGTCTGTGAGGAGGCGGAGTCTAAAATTGGACCACAATGGAGACTGCTGTGGTCCGATCTTAAACGCCGCCTCTTTACAGACGAGCTTCTGGCAGAACCAGCGTTAATTGGCCGAATGCTGTACACTGGCCAATCAACGCTGGTCAATTCAATCCTATGAGAAAAAGTAAGCTCGCTTGTAACAGCAAGCTGCCAGCTCTCCCGACTAGCAACAATGAGCCTACTGCAGAACCAGCGTTGATTTGCCGAATGGTATACACTGTATAGCATTTGGCCAATCAACACTGGCTCTGAATAGAATATTTACCGCGAATAGCAGCAGTAGTATTCGTTCGAGTATGAATATTTCAAATACCTACTTGATCGAATACTCATCTCTAGTGATGATGATAATAACAAGAATAATAATTTTACTTATATAGCACCAACATATTCTGCAGCACTGTACAATTTGTAGGGTTCAAGTACAGACAAAAAAGATACATTACAAAGAAATAGTCACTTCATACAATGGGACTGAGGGCCCTGCTCGCAAGAGCTTACAGGGTTAACATTAGGAATTGTAATAGGCCTGTCTGAAAAGATGTGTCTTTAATTTGCACTTAAAAGCTGTATAAATTGGGAGTTAATCTGATTATCTGGGATAGAGCATTCCAGAGAAGTGGTGCAACTCAGGAGAAGTCTTGCATATGAGTGTGGGAGGTTCTGATATAGAGGATGTTAGTCTTAGGTCATTGAGTGAATGAAGAGCAAGGGTTGAGCAATAGACAGAGATGAGGGAGGAGATGTAGGGAGGTGCATTATGGAGAGCCTTGTGGATGAGGGTGATAAGTTTATATTGTATTCTGCAATGAATAGGCAGCCAATGTAGTGACTGGCACAGACTGGAGGCATCACTGTAGCATCTAAACTGATGAATATGGCCGCTGCATTCAGAGTGATGACTCTCAGTCTCTTTATCCATCACCTCGATTACAAAATTGTCTGATCACTGTATAAGCAATGCTACCTCCGATGCCGCCCCTGCTACCTCTTGTGTCACCCCCTCTACCTCATAGACTGTAAGCTCTTGCGAGCAGCGTCCTCAGTCCCATTGTATGAAGTGACTATTTCTTTGTACTGTATGTTTTTGTCTTAACTTGAACCCTACAAATTGTACAGTGCTGCGGAATATGTTGGCACTATATAAATACAATGTATTATTATTATTGTCAGGTACAAAATCTGATAGAACAGATTAACCTGAAAATTACCTGTAAATTACCTGTGGATAATGTTTCAGTAATGACTATTCAGTCTTTCCACTGACTTAGAATAAAGTGCATTGCCTTAACCCATTTATGCCTGAGGTTGAATTTTTTGAGTTGTAATAATGGAACTGTAGGCGTAAATGGGATAAAAAGTCTTCTGTAAGAAGCATTCTTCTTGTCTGGACATAGGCTCAGGATACTGCTCCGCTCCTCATTTTTTAACTTAACAGATCAACTTCTTCAGATTGGCTGCTTTGTGTAATCCCATCACCTACATGCCAGGGAATACAGGCTTTACCTCACAACATGGATGGGATGATTATACAATACAAGCAACTAAACTACCAGTGCGAAAACATTATCAGGTAATTGCTTCACATAAGCTAATACAGATGATTGCCAATGACCCAGGAGCCTAGAGCACCTCTTACTGTAGAAGTTATCTATATACCAGTAACATGGCTGTCCATTTCCCTAACATTCCTACAGAGTCCTGTATGTAAAACAAATGATCTAATACATAAACATCTTATTTTCAATGATTCACACATATATTATATTAAAAGCTATCTGTATACACTTCTCAAGTATCTCTTCTTTCCCTTTCACACATGTCAAACAAATCTGCTATGTCTCAGGTGTCACAAATCTGTTTGTAAGTGCTGTCAGCTGACGGTGTGAAGCAGTGCTGCACAGACGTGAGAGCCAAGTAACACAATTCTTATTTCTAAGTGAATGTTCAATAAATTAAACTGGTTATGGAAGTTCAAGCAGCCCAAAATGCACTATTAAATATGATAAAACGGTATTCTGGAAGGTCTAGAGCGCTAATAATAAAAGGTGAGCATTAAATGTCCTAGGGTTGCCTTGATTCTTTCACTTTGTAGTGTTTCATTAAACTGTTGATCTTTATTGGGTTGCATTAGAGGATAAAAATTTTTTAAAATTCTCAGTTTGTTAACACTTTGTGTAATGCATTATCTCCTTAACCCCTTTCACGCTTCAAACCCCAAAGCTTTTTTATTTTTCCGCTCTCAGAGCCATATGAGTGCTTAATGTTTGCAGGACAAATTGTTCTTCATAATGGTACTATTTACTATTCTGTCCAATGTATTGAGAAGCTGGAAAAAAAATTCAGAATTGGTTGGAATTGGAGAAAAATTGCATTTATTCGACTTTCTTATGAGCTTTGTTTTTATGGCAATCGCTCTGCAGTCAAAATTATATGTCACCTGTATTCTATGTTTCGATATGATTCCAGGGATACCAAAATCTAATACTTTGCAAAAATTTTATTTTATTTTTGTAAAAGTCGCCATATTCTGACACTTATAACTTTTTTTTTTAATTTTCTGTGTACAAGGATATAGAGGGTAATTTTTTTTGTGGAGCCAGGTGTACTTTTTAGTTTTACCATTTTGAAGTATTTCTATTTCTTTGATCACTTTTTATTAAAATTTTTTATCAGAGACACAACAGCAAAAAATGGAAGTTCGGCACTTTTGATTTTTTTTTCCCCCAACTACGTCATTCACTATTAGCAGAAACCTGGTGGCTATAAAACAGCAGAGACTCCTGAACAGCCGCCATATGTAAATACCCTTCTTCTGCCGTACTATTATGGCAGATGTCGGGAAGTGGTTAAAGAGGATCTTTCGTGTTCTCAGTGATGTGCGGTATAAACATAAGGCTAGATAGCCAACGTCAGCTTTCCTGGTATGAGCCCCGATGCTGGAGATTTCAGCACTGTTATTTTTCTCATTGATATCTCTACATTGTCATAAAGGCAAGCCTTCCAACTCTTCGTCAGTGATGGGCTGTGAGGAATTCCCCCCCAACAGTACTCTTCCATTGCCTTGCACTGTCGGGGGAGGGGGTGTTCCTCACAGCCCATTGATGATGCTAGGCTGTAAGATCCTCCTTTATGCAAGAGGGAAGATATCAGTGCTGAAACTAACATCACCATTATCTCCAGCACTAGAGCAAATACCGGGAAAGCTGAGAGTGCACTGAATTCAGAGCACTGTTGTTTTTCTAGCGGTATGTAATAACGCACATCTCTGAAGATATTAAAAGGTAGAATTCGAGAATCTAAACAAATATGTGTAAGCCACAAGACATGAACAGTAAAATTTAAGTGATTCCCTTTACTGATGAAGATGGTGTAAACATAATTGTGGCTGTTTATGTGAAAAGGGCCCACACTGTCGATATGGAGTTCTTGGTATCATTGTAACGGTTATGGTTAACATAATTTGTAAAACATTTGGTATCAACAAATTTGTAAACTTGACATATTTTTAAATAAAATTTTTGCATAAAACAAAATTGTGATTTTTTTACCCAAATATGTTTTGGACTATTTTCTCTATAATTAGTATCGACGATCTGGGCCCTTTTCACGTAAACAGCCACAATTTATTATCATTATAGTACATATGTTTAAAAGACTCCCCTGTCTTTTATATAGAACACTGCTTGTGGCATCAGCTTCTTTCCAACTGACTTTACATTCTGAACATATGTGAACACAATGAAAAACTGTACTATACTGAAAATAAATGAAATGCTTATATCACCTTAGTCGGTAAAGGGAATTTCACTATTATACAAGGGACTAGGGGATTGCCCCCTGCCCATCGAAAAAATTAAAAATGGGCCACAATCCCGTAGTACAGTGATGGTGAACCTTTTAGAGACCAAGTGTCCAAACTGCAACCCAAAACCCACAAAATTATCGCAAAGTGCCAACACTGCAACAGATAAAGAAATACTGTGTGATATAAATAGTGAAGGGACCCCATACAGTACAGTCTGCCCACAGTGGCCCCCAGACAGTACAATGCACTCCACAGTTGCTGTCAGAAAGTATTATACTCTCTAATGTGTCGCCCACACAGTATTATATGCTTCACAGTGACCTCCACACAGTATTATATACCCAGTGGCCCCCACATAGTATTATATACTATACAGTGGCCGCCGCACAGTATTAAACTTTCCTTGGTGGTCTTCACACAGTATTATATGCTGCACAATAGGCCTCCCACACAGTCTCCCACACACAATAGTATATGCTTCACAGTAGGCTCTCCACACAGTATTATATGCTCCAGAGTGGGCCCCCACACAGTAGTATATGCTCCACAGTGGCTGCCACACAGTATTATATGCTCCACAGTAGGCCCCCACACAGTATTATATACTACACAATAGGCCCCCCACACAGTATTATATACTCCACAGTAGGCCTCCACACAGTATTATATATTCCAAAGTAGTCCCCCACAAAGTATTATATGCTCATTACCCAGTACGCAGTTCTACGAAGCATGTCCTCCTCTTTTTTCTTCTAACTGCAGGCATTGATGACTTATGTCATCTCACTTGCATCATGGCAGAGGTCACACTCTGCATTCAGTATAAGCCACGAACCTACACTGACAGTTTTCATCTGTATATGCACGCACGGAGAATCCTGTACTGGGTTACCTGGCAGCGAGCAATCTGGTCGACGGCATGTGTGCCAACAGAGAGGGCTCTGTGTATCCTCTCTGGCACACATGTGATAGGTTCACCTTCACGGCCCTAGTACATTGTATGTTAATAGTGCTATTTCTGTGTAGAGAGAAGTTCTGTGAAGACACTTGTGATTCAATATCAAAAACGATGGCATCAACCATAACTGGTCCCTCATTCCATAACAAGGACTCATGACATCTGCCTAGGCTTTCTCTATGGTATGTATGCCCATGGCCAAAACTGATCCCATTATTTTGAATAAGTGATGTGTGGACAACAGTTTACAGTTAAAGATATTTTTATAGATTTTTTTAAATCCTTTTTTTATCCTTTTTTTTTTTTACTCTAACCATAACCTCATCATCTAATCTCACAATATAAATATTTATTGAGAAGAAGAGAGAAAAAGTAAAAATCAAACCAAAAATACTTCCTTAAGGGTGTTGTCTGTTAATTAAGATGTTAACACTAGAGATGAGCAAGTAGTACTCGATCGAGTAGGTGTTCGATCCAATACTATGGTATTCGATATACTCGTACTCGATCGAGTACTACTAGCTGTTTGAAGTTAAGATTCGATGCAGAACCAGCGTTGATTGGCAGAATGCTATACATTGCCAATCAACGCTGGTTCTTCTCTTACCTTTAGAAGTCTTCTCCCTGCGCAGCGTCCCGCATCCTCTTCCGGCTCTGAATTCACTTTGCCAGGCATCGGGCCTGGGCAGAGCTGACTGCGCATGTCCGCTTGTAGTGCAGGCATGCGCAGTTGGCTCTGCCCAGGCCCGATGCCTAGCAGAGTGAATTCAAGGCCGGAAGAGGACGCGGGGATGCTGCGCAGGGAGAACAATCCAGCCCGACCCTCACTCCTGGACTTGGTAAGTAGAATTTGATCGAATGTTGCGTACCCCTGAAATGAGCATTTCCCCCCATAGACTATAATGGGGTTCGAAACCCGTTCGAACAGTGTGCGGCTGTTCGAATCGGATTTCGAACCCCGAACATTTTAGTGTTCGCTCATCTCTAGTTAACACCATTAGTTTAATCTCCACAGAACTAAAAAAAAGTCACCCAAACATCTCCATTTCTATACCGCCCAGAAGACCCAATATCCCTTTTGGTTACTGTATGTGATCAGCTCTATCTCTTCAGATGCTACAATATAATAGTCCTTCTGCTGATCATGTAACGCGCTCATCTTGTGCCACGCCACCTTTTGACAGAAGGTGGCCAAAAATGCCTTTATTTTTGTCCATACTACCTTCCTATAGAATCTGCAGTACGCCTTCACAATGTCCCACCCATCCAGACGAAGCTCCCTGGATGCCTTTGCATTCTAGCCCAGTGACTGAGCATAGGTGAGACTGAGCACTTTAATTAACATTATTGGCTCATGCCGTCTGGGGGAATGAGTCAACTTTGTTTGGGGAGGAAGTGGGACAAAGGAAATGGGATGTAAATTAATTAATGGATGAACTCAGTCTAACCTCAGCACTAGTCCATTCAATCTGTGAACAGGGATAGAGAGGCAGTGGTGGAGGGGGTTGGAAGTTGTTGGTGTATATACAGACATGACCATGTCAGCACCTTTGAAATTGTCCCAGAAACTTAAGTATGTCTCCCAGAAAATTATTGCAATTTCACATGTTTTGTTATACATATGTTTATTTCCTTTGTGTGTATTGGAAAAACATTAAAAAACAAAAAACAAAACAAAACAGCAAAAATGTTATAAGTTCAATCAAAACTCCAAAAGTAGGCTGGATAAAATACTGGTGCCCACAATTAATATTTAGTTACACACCCATTGGAAAAAAATAACAATTTTAAGATCTCTCTACATGTATTTCTGGGTGCTTTTTGAAGTATGTTTGGGGTCATTGTCCTGCTGGAAGACCCATGCCCTAGGACACAAACCCAGGTTTCTGACACCGAGCCCTACATTGAGACCAAAAATCTTTTGGTAATCCTTTGGTAAACTTCAGATTTCATGATGCCTTACATGCAGTCAAGATACTCAGTGCCAGAGGCAGCAAAACAACCCCAAAGCATCTTTGAACCTCCACCATATTTGACTGCTGGTACTGTGTTCTTTTCTTTGTAGGCCTCATTCCAGTTTTGGTAAATAGTAGTGTCATATGCTCTACCAAAAAGTTCTAACATGGTCTCTTCTGTCCACAAGGCAATTTCCCACAATGATTTTGGTTTACTCACATACATGTTGGCAAACTGCAGTCTAGCTTTTTATGTCTCTGTGTCAGCAGTGTGGTCCTCCTGGGTCTCCTGCCATAACAATTAATTTCATTCAAATGTCGACGAATACTTCACCCTGACGCTCATGCACCCTGAGCCTGAAGGACCGCTTGAATTCTTTGGAACTTGATTGGGGGCTGCTCACCCACCACCTGGACTATCCTGTGTTACAACCTTTCATCAATTTGCCTCTTCTGTCCATGCCCAAAGAGATTAGCTACAGTGCCATGAGTTGTAAACTTCTTGATTATGTTGTGCACTGTGTACAAAGATCAAGATTAGAGATGAGCGAGTACTGTTCGGATCAGCCGATCCGAACAGCACGCTCGCATAGAAATGAATGGACGTAGCCGGCACGCGTGGGGTTAAGCGGCCGGCCGCCGTCAAAGTGGAAGTACCAGGTGCATCCATTCATTTCTATGGAGCGTGCTGTTCGGATCGACTGATCCGAACAGTACTCGCTCATCTCTAATCAAGATCCCTGGAGATGGACTTGGACTTGAGATTGTTGATATTTTTCCACAATTTTGGCTCTCAAGTATTCAGAGCTGGAACGTCTGCAGTGATGTGCTGGGGTTGCCGATCTCCTTCTGAGCCAGACGGGGACTTTCGGTTTCAGCCTAGCGGTGGGCCGGAGTCTATTTAAGGAGGGTTCTGGCTCTGGACCTCCACTGGCTATTCAGTTGTACCTCATGTCCTGGTAGTAAGTGTTTCTCCTGTTATCTGATTGCCTGTGTTTCTGACCCCTTGCCTTGACCTCTGACCTTGCCTTTGTATTGTGCTTGCTCCTGTTTATGACCCTTCTAGACCTCTGCTTCCTGAACATCATTTTGTACTGTGCTACCGCTTCTGTTACCAACTCAGCCTGCCTTACGTTCACTTTGGATTTCCCACTGTACTGCGTTGCCCTCTTGTTGACGACCTGGACCGTATGACTATGCTTTACTCTCTGCTGCCACCTGCTGACCACCTGCCTCAGCCCTCTGGATCCTTGGATCTACACCGCTACCTAAAACATCTGCTTTTAGGAGATCTCAATGTCCGGTTTACTGTAATTTGTGGTGTGCTGTGTGTTTGGCATTTCCCGACCCGTACCACTCCGCCCAGTAGTGCAGCCAAGTACATCCCCACCATCTGGGGCTATGGTAAACACCATTGTGGGGTTGGAGTGGGTTTGGTCGGGACGGTGTTAGACACATGGCGCCATGTTAACCATTTCAATCAGTATATCTAGCACTGGGTCTCACTTTGGCTCTGAACTGCATCTGCTATCCTAACCGAATAGCCAACCATAAACAGAACTTTATACTCTCGTCTGTGGTATTCTTGGAATCCGTTTTGGAACGCATGTAAGCAATTATTTATCAGATGCATAATTTGACGCAGTTGGTCCAAGAGTTGGCGGTATGAGTTCAGAAGCAGGAAAAGTCCCAGTCTCAAGCTACTTCCCAGGAGTTGGTCCATAATTTGACAGGTTTTTAGGGGACTGAAAATCTTATACTAATTTTCGGGAAGTCTGTAAACTGTACTTCCGACTTAAGCCACACTCCTCTGGCAACAAGCAACAAGTCACCATGGTAATCTCTCTGCTACAGGGGGACCCCAAGTCTGGGCTTTTTCCTTGGATCCCTGTGCTCCTAAGTTAACTTCTGCGGACAACTTTTTTAAAGCCTTAGGTCTTCTGTATGATGAACCCGACCAAAGAGCACTCGTGGAGAGCAAGCTCTCTTCTATCTGGCAAGGTAGTCAACCAGCTCAGAACTACTGCACAAAATTTAGGAGGTGGTCAGTTTAGTCTCAAGGGAATTCTGCTGCTCTCTGCTTCCAGTTCTGCAAGGGTTTGTCTGATTCCATCAAGGACATCCTGGTCAACTTCCTAACTCCTACCACCCTTGAAGTAAGCATGAATCTTGCCATTAAGTTTTATAGACATCTTTGAAAATGCAGGAGAGAGCAGGTTTTTGAAGAGCCATCTTTTCCTGAACCTTCTCAACCTCTGGAGGCTTCCCCCGAGCCAATGCAACTTGGAGCTGCAATGACTGAGGATGACCGCAAAAAGTTTAGAAGGCATAAGGGTTTGTGCTTTTACTGTGGTGAGGTGGGTCATATACTGAATAGGTTTCCCAAGAGGCCTAGGACAGATGGTCCACAGCGCCCAAGTGTCCCTTAGAAGGATTGTCTGGGGGAACAGGTACTCCCTTCTATGTCATATCATAAGTTTGTATTATCTGTTTAAGTTTCTATCTGTGGTTCAGCTGTAAGGGGTAATGCTTTTGTCGACTGTGGTTCCATGGCTAATTTTATTGATCTGAAGGTGGCTCAGTCTTTGTGAGTGTTCCTGATTCCACTAGAAAAACCTGTTTTAATCACTGCCATTGATTCAACTCCTCTTTCGCAAACCTCAGTTAGGTTTTTTACTCCTTCCCTGAATATTAAGATAGGAACCCTTCATTCTAAATCACTTCCCTTTTTGTCCTTGAGAACCTGCCCTCTGATATTGTCTTCGGTTTGCCTTGGTTAAGAACACATAACCCTGTTTTGGATTGGAGATTGGGGGATGTGGTTAAATGGGGGTTTGAATGCATAGGTTCATGATTGCCTCTCTCTGTCTCTACTGCTGCCTCTCCTCTGCCTGACTATATCTCATGTTAAACATGTCAGGTCTGTTCTGCAAGTCCTTAGGGAGAATAAATTGTTTGCATTGCCAACTTTTCCACTATAGCAAAGTGGCTGACCTACCTGACTCGAAAGGAGCAGATTTGGTAAATTGCAACCAGGAGGTGGTACATGTGTTTGAGTTCCTTAAGCAAACTTTTACTAAAGCTCCGGTTTTGGTCCAAACAGATATTGGTAAGCCATTTATAGTGGAGGTAGACGCCTCTGAAGTTAGAGGTAGGGACAGTGTTGTCTCGGATCCACCTCACTCACCAATCTTAGGCCCTGTTCCTTTTTCTGTAGAAGATTCTCCTCTTCCAAGAGATACTACGATATTGGCAATCAAGAACTCTTAGTCATAAAATGGGCCTTTGAAGAGTGGCACCATCTCCTGGAAGAGGCTAGGCACAGAATTACAGTCTTCACTGACCATAAAAACTTGTAGTTCAAGGGGTTGGCTAAAAGGTTGAATCCCAGACAGGCCAGGTGGGCGTTGTTTTTACTAGATTTGACTTTATTGTGACCTTTAGACCTGGGTCCAAAAATGTCAGAGCTGATGCTTTAACTAGAAGCTTTTGTCCCTTGCAGTCTGCGTGTTCTCAGCCCAATTTTATTCTCCCAGAGGGAATTGTAGCCTCTGCCGTCTCTGTGGGTTTAGCTTCCGACATTAGGGAAAACCCAACAGTTGGCCCCCTGACACACTGAAGGGAAGTTGTTTGTGCCTCCAGTTCAGATTAAAATTTTTGCAGGAACTCTATGATTCAGTTTTGTGTGGCCATCAAGGAATATCGGGTACTGAGAAATTAGTTTCCCGGCACTATTGGTGGCTTTCTAAGTTTTAGGATATTGTGGCCTATATGTCGGCTTGTACAGTGTGTGCTAGAGCCAAGGTCCCAAGATGTAGACCCTCAGGGAAGTTGCTCCCATAACCAGTGCCTGAGATACCATGGCCTTATGTGTCCATGGATTTTATTACCAATTTCCCTGTATTCAGGGGGAAGCCTGTGGTGTGGATGGTGGTGGACAGGTTCAGCAAAATGTGTCATTTTATTCCTCTTGTCAAATTGCAGATGCTAAGACCATGTCCTGTTTGTTTATGGACCATGTAGTCAGGCTCCATGGCATTCCGGACAACATTGTATCTGACAGGGGCATTCAGTTTGTCTCTAAGTTTTGGATAGCCTTTTGCGGCCTGCTGGGTGCTCAGCTCCCTTTATCCTCGGCATACCGCACTGAAACCATTGAACAAACTGAATGCTTCAACCAGACTCGAGCAATATTTAAGATGCTATGTTTCTGCTAACCAGTCAGATTGGGTTAATTATCTGTCTATGGCGGAGTTTACCATAAATAACCACCATCACGCTACCTTAAACTTTTTCTGCAATTATGCTTTCCATTCCCGCTTTTCTTTTCTTTCTCCTTCTAAAACCTGTCCAGATGTTAATATGGAGGCTGGG